>NC_047052.1:50003739-50696742 GCF_011762595.2 Tursiops truncatus | reverse complement strand
CATTCATCAGATGTCCATTCTCAGCTCCTCCCCCCCACCCCACACACACATCCTCACAGACCTCCTCCCTTCCCTTGAATTCCCAGGGAACAGTGCTCACTGGTGCAAAGCTGGCAGAGGCCAGTGGCATAGAAGAGCCCTCCTCGCCGCATGGTGTAGAGCTGGAACATGAACAGGATGAAGGACAGACAGCAGAGGATGAGGGAAAGCACCATGAGGACCTGTACCGCCTTCAGCCAGCCTGCAATAGGAGACAGAGGTGGAAGTCACAGCAGGTCCAGAGTTCCAGCTCCACCTGCTTGCTCATCATTGCCCCCACCAACCCTTCTTCCATTTAGAGACATATAACCTTAGATACTTAGTAGTATCACTTATATCGACCTCAATTCCTGTAACTTTCCTAAATTCCCTTATCAGTTCTAGAAGTTGTTTGCAGATTCTTTAGGATTTTCTATATAAAGATGTTCACTGGGAATCAAGACATTTTTACTTCTTCCTTTCCCATCTTTATGCCTTTTATTTCTTTTTCTTGCCTTGCTGCTTTGGCTACCTGCAGTACAATGTTGTATAGAAGGAGAGCAAAAATTCTTACTTGCTCTTAGGCAAAAAGCATTTAATCTTTCACCTTGACTTCAAAATTTCTATGGATGCAGCTCCGCCCCTTTAGAACTCAGATGCACCTGGCCCCACTTCTTTAGAACCTTAGAAGGATTCAGCCTCACCTCTTTAGAAACGTAATGTGGTCCACCCCATTGGAACTTGGAAAGATTGTTCCCAGCCACCCCTTCAGAACACCTGTCTCCTTAGAACTTTGGAAACATAATCATGTCTTCTCAGGATCTTGGGAGTTTTTCCCCCTTTCTTTAAACCTAGAGCATGTGGCCTCCATTCCTTCTGAATCACAGGGAGTGGGGCTTTTAGCCCATCCTCTTTAGAATATGAGCATACTTCCCCCTACCATCCAGACAGATGGGTCATCATACATCAGCTTCGGTCACTCAGCATGGGGACCCAGACCCGCCCACTCAAACCTTGGGGGGTTCCCAATCCTTGGTCCCGGGAGGATACTTGGGGTTACCCCTCCCTTTTGCAGACCAGTTTCCAATGCCCCTCACCCCTCACCATTCTCGCTGACATTACTGCAGGCCCACGTTTTGTTGTCACTGTTCCATGTGCAGTCGTACCAGAGATTCAGGGACTCCTTCCCGGGGAGGGCCCACCAGGACTGGGATGGACAGAGGAACAAGGACAAAGTTAGGGAGACTAGGAAGGGTTAGGAAAAGGGCAAGGTGCCATGGGAAAGCATGGATTTAGTAGGAAAGTGGGGCCGGGGCGAGGCACGTAGGGTGGAGGCAGAGCTCAGAAGGGTGAGTGCTAGGGAAAGGGGGCGGGGCCAGAGTGACTAGCGGAGGGGCGTGGCAGGAGTCTGCAGGAGAGCGGGAGGCTCCTACTCCAAGTAAGCTTACCTTGTCCAGAGTGGCCACGAAAAGCAGGATGAGAATGAGGATGTGAAGGGCAGAGACCACCAGCAGGAGGAGTGACATGGCTGCGCTGGAAGCCTGGGTGGGGACGTCAGGAGACCATCACGTCAAGAGGTTGGCACAGGGGCGGGGGACATGTCTGAATTCTGGTGGAGAAGGGGGCTGAGTCCAGACTCCCAGGTCTAATGGAAAAGGGGGCTAGGAGCCCCGGACTCCCGGTCTGAGAGAGGAGGAGGCTGGGCTCCAGACTCCTGGGTCTGAAGGAGGAGGGGGCTGGGGGCCCGGGGCCCGGACTCCTGAATTCCCCAGGGCCTGCAGGGGGCCAGGGATGGACTCTCGGGTCGGGAATGAGTAAGACTAGCAATGTGGCCCCCATCTCCTCAGAGCGCTGTCCCTGGGCACCTATGGGCCAGGTTCTGAAAATTCATATTGCCGCCTGTTCAGATTCATCAGAAGCTGGGGTCTGCCCCCAGAATCAGGCATACTTGAGTCACCCCACTCCTCTCCTGGGGTGGGGGGAGGAAGGGGGACCCGGTGAGTCATCTGGTCGGTGACTCATCTCGCCCCCTTGCCTCCCAAACACCAGGGAAACCCCAGCCCCTGGCTATGCCCATGATGTCCGCACCCCACCCTGCTGCCAGACTAGTGTCTACTAGACACCTTGTAGGGAAAGTGGACAAGATCCGTGTTGCGAGTGGGGAGAGGCCCAAGAAGGAGGAGCCAGCTTCCCATGACCCTTCAAGAGTCCAGAAAGGGCGGGAGAGGGGTGAGGGGAGGTGGCTGAAGGGTCCCCAGACTCTGCTTGTTCTCACGAGAAGCCCTGACCTCGGGGTCCTCGGGGGGAGTGGACAGACACAGGAAAAAAAACGGCAGGAAGTTTTCGGGTGGGGAGGCTCTGTTGGGAACCCTCAAACTTTGCCGGGCTCCACCCCTTCCCAAGTCTCCACCCCAAGTGCAAAGAGATCACTTCTTAAATTACCAGGATTTCCAAGCTTCTCCCAAGCTGGGGGTCTCCTTTCCAAACTGCTGCACACCCAGGTAAAGAAAGAATCCCAGTCTGAATAACGGATTGGAAACTTACCGAGCGCGGCGGAAAAAGTCAGAGTTGAGTCTGGTCCCTCGCTTGGGCCTCCGTGCCCCGCCCTTCTCCTCCCTCCTTCCACCCTGTCGAGGCCCCCGCCTCTCACCGCCTTTCTCCCTCCCTCCCTCCCTCTCCCCTCTTGCTCTCTCCCTCCTTCTCCCCTCCAATCCCGGAACTCTCTTTCTCTCCCCGTCTCCCTCTCTCCCTCTCTCTCTCCTTCTGCCTCTCGTCTCTCTCGGTCCTGTCCTCACTGTCTGTACCTCCTTCCTCCTCTCTCTCCTCACTCTCCTGGTTTCTCTTTCTCTGCTCCTCTCAATATATACTGACCCTTTTATACCCACCCTCACCACACCCAGCTGAGGTCTGCAGCCAGAGGGAGGGCCCAGGCACTCGGATTCCTCATTCTCTGGGCCCCCACCCACTGCCCCCAGACAGGCATCTTCTGGGGCTCCCTCCTGCGGTTGAGATGATGCGTCCTTGGCAGGAAGGGAACAGAGCTGGGGCCCTCAGGTGGGGCAAGCATCAGGGGTGGGAGGATTTGATTCTCAGGCCTCTGCTCTGGGACTGGTCCTGAGACTGATGTCTGCTTTCCTTGATGGGGCTTAGGAATGAATCCTCAGAGGGATGGGAGACTGAGGGATGAGGCCAGATTCCTGCAGCGTGGAGTGAGGTGAGGGCTGGTGGCGTTGGCACCATGGTCGGGGTCAGGGGATGGGATATGAGGAAGTGTGGAACTCCAGAAGGGGGCAGGAGGTGGAAGTTAAGAACCCAGGGCTACTGTTTCCTGCCCGGGGGACCTTGACCAATTATTTCAACTCTCTGAGCCTCAGTTTCCTAATCTATGAGGTGGGTACAATACTACTCATAATACTGACAATATACTAATACTGATAATAATTCTGATACTTATTCTAAACGAATAAGGTAATACCAGTACACTAACACACCTAACATGTTTATTCCTTTCCTCATCAAACATTCATTGGACATCTATTATGAACCAGGAGTTAATAATGAAGAAAACAGATGGGAGCCCTGCTGCTCTTATGGAGTTTCCCTTCTAGTTGAGGGAGAGGGACGATAAAGACAAAACATCGTGAAGAAGATAGATTTCAGATAGTGATAAAGGCTTTGAAGGAAATAAAATAGACTGCTAATGATGGGAGGCTACTTTAAAAGGGTGATCTGGCCAGGCCTCTCTGAGGAGGTGACATCTGAGCTGAGACTTGCAGACAGGAGTCATCTGAATGTGGGGCAGGGAGAGGACGTGCACAGGCCTTTGAGAACAAGTTCAGGTTGTTTGAGAAGAAGACAGAAGGGCCAGTGTGGCCAGAACATAGGGAACGAGAGAGAGTGGTAGGAAGGGAAATCAAAGAGGGCCCTTGAAGCCTAGAGGAGGAGTTTGGATTTTATTCTAAGTGCAGTTGGAAACCAGTGGAGGGTTTTAAACAGAAGTGCAGTACCAGGGACTTAATGTCAACTATTATTGTTATCATTGTTATTTAATTCTTGGGTTACTGAATTACGGTGGGGGGTGATCACCACTAAGTACCTGGGTCTCTTGGCAGGGTTGGGTGCTTGGTGAAAAATGAGGGACAGGGAACCAGATATCTGGAATATGGAATTAAGAGCTGGAGAACTGAAATCCTGGGTCAGTACAAGGGAAGGGAACTGAACGATGGGATGTCTGGGTATCTGATTGGGCCAGAGCTAGAGGAAGGGAGAATGGCTGGTCATCTGGGCTCCCTGAGGGGGTGAGGGAAGGGCAGTTCAGTGACTGCGTGGGTACTCGGGACACCTGGAAATCACAATAGCACAGACTCTATAGAGATATGCTGGCTGGATTCAAATTGAAACTGCTTTACTCATTAGCTGTGATTTGGGGCAAGTTACTAATCTCTTTATGCCACAGTTTCTTTATCTGTAAAATCGAAATAATAATAGTAAATACATCATGGAGCAGTTCTTAGAGGAGTGCCTGGCACCAAGTAAGCACTGTTGTTATGTGCTTGTCATACCAGACACTGGGGCCCTGAGTGGATTCAGTACTGGGAGACCCAAGATCAAGGTCTCTAGGATTTGGGGAAGGGGCAAAATCTTGGGTCCACTGGGTCCCAAGACTACAAAGTTGGGGGTACAAAATGAAGGTTCCTGGGGGTGGGGAATAAAGAAGTTGCAGTTTACATCTTTGAGAAGGACAAGAGACTGGAGGTCTGAAATCAGTTCCCCAGGTAAGTTAGAAAGCCTGGGTCACTGGGGGAACAATGAGGGACTGAGATCGTATGCTCTTCAAGGAGGCAAGGGGACTGGACCTGGGTCCTGGGAGGAGTCTGGGGACTAGGGTCTAGGGAGATGGAATTTGAGGGGGGTAGGTGGGGAACAGGAGGCTAGGACTCTGAATCAAGCTCCCAGAGCGGAATCAGCGCCAGAGTTGGGCACCCCGGGGGTGTTCGGGGCAGGGGGTCCCCCATGCTAGGGCCCTATAGAAGGGGGAGAATCAGGGGACCCGAGGGCGGTGGGGGGATCTCCCCCTCCGGGGCCTCCAAAGCTACGAGCTGAGCGCCCGCGGACCGCTTCCTCCTACAGGAAACCGCAGGCATCGGGCACACCCAGCCTGCATGGAGCGGTGCCTACTGCCAGCCCGCTCTGTAGAGGCCCACGGGGTAAGCCGCCTGTCGTCAAGGGGGCAACAGCCTGCCGTCAACAGGGCGTGCCCTGCGGGGCTAGGGGCGCCGGCATGGGGGCGTGGCCGGAAAGCAGGCGCGGCACGGAGCGCCCTAGGCCCCGCCCACTTCCGCCTCTCAGTGCGCGGACCTCTAAAGCGGCTGTGGGTTTTTGGCAGCCTCTCCCGAGGCCGTTGGCCGCGCATGCGTAGTCAGCCGCTTCGAGGACCTGAGGCGGCGGTGAGCGCTCCTCCCCCCTCACAATTTCCGGCATCGGCACCGCGTGCCTGCTGATGAATACTCAAAATAACGTGGTCTTAATCAGCTTAAGACACGCATCTCTCACGCCCCGTCCCGAAGGACCTTGGCCCAGTTCCAAAGCCTTTCAGACGTTTCCCTCCCAGCCCTGCCTCCACAGGCTCTTTTAGCTACTGCCTCTCCTTCCTGGAAACACAGCCCAGCCCTCACAACCCTGTGCTCCCCAAATAGACCATCTCGACCTCCTTCCCCAGGATCTCTGAGCCTGAGTGCCTCCGAGTTAGTCGTCCCCCACCCCCGCCACAAATCTTGGGAATCCGCGCTCTTCCGGCGCCCTCCCACCAGACCCCTCCCGTGTTCTTCCAGCCACGCCCCTTTCAGCCCTCGAAGCCCCACCCCTCACAATGCCCTCAGCCCCGCCCTCTACAGGTATCCTTCCCCCTCCCCTCTCAAGGCTCCGAAGCCCCGGCCTGGACGGGTTTCTGACTCCCTGCTGAGGTTCGCCAGCCCCAACCCTCTCCGGCCCCGGCAGCTCTGCCCTCCCCTGAAGCCCCGCCCCTCAGGCCCACCCAGTCCCTCTCCTCAGAGGCCTTTTCAGTCCCGCCCTTCGTAGTCCTCTACAGCTCCGCCCCTCGCAAGGGCTACAGTCCCGCCCTCACAGGCCCTCCCAACCCTGTCCCTCACAAGGCCTACAGTCCCGCCCCCACAGGTCCCGCCCCTGGCAGGACCCCGAAGCCGCGCCCATCGCAGCCTTCTAGCCCCGCCCCTCGCAGGGCTCCCCTAACTCATCTGCTCATAGCACCCGAGCTCCCCGCAGGTCTCGTGGCCTCCTCGGCCTCTCCTCCCCAGTCTCCCCTCCCACGGCTTTCTTCGGTGGCCTTGGTCCCTCCCCGGCTGCTGTCCTCAGGCCTCATTGGCCCCTCATCTCCCCAGTAACCAGACCACAACAGTGAGCTTGGAGCATCCAGGACATGTCAGGCACTCCAGCCCAGCAGGTAGGGACCAGGCCTCACTCCCCTCAGCCGACGGGGTTGGGGGGATTTTCCCCTTCTCTGTGCCCCCTCCGCAAACAGCCCCGCCTCGGAGATACCGAGAGCCTAGAAGACCCCCCGCCAGAGTCAGAGCCGCGACGCAAGACAGAGAATGTGAGAGGTGGGAGGTCGGGAGAGGCATGGGAAGAGACCCTAGAGATGTCCCACTCCAACCCACTGGAGAAATTGAGACTCAAAGAAAGGCCAGAGCTAGTTCTGGGGTCACTCTCTTCCAATTCCTAGCCCCTCGCTGTTCATCGCCCGCCCTCCTCCTATAGCCCTCTCCTGCTCGCCGTCTGAAGGGGTCCTGTCCCACCCCTACAGGAGCCCCACCCTCTTTGGCCAAGATGCCTTTAGGACTCTCTGCTGGGAGCGCTCGTTCCGAGCATGGAAGCGAGGCCTTCCTGGAGGGAACGGGTAATTCATACATTCTTTATTTCATTCATTCTTTTCCCGGTTTTCCCATGTTTCAGGTCCTGTGCAACAAGGCACTGGGGACAGGGAGGGACTTCAGGAGCGCCCTCTGGTGGGGAAACGCACAGGCTCCAGAATGGAGGTGGAGCCGGGCAGATGGGCGGGCCAAGCCTGGGGAGTGGAACGGCCGGGAAGACTTACTGCAGAAGTTTGAGCGGGGCCCAGAACTTCTCTCAGGAATTACCAACAGGAGAAGGAAGGGACGAGTGTTTCCGCAGAGAGAACAGCATATGACTAGAGCAAGCTTTCTCAGTCTCCACATTGTTGACCCTTGGGGTCAGATGTCAGATCATTCCCTGCTATCCGGGGGACTGTCCTGTGTGTTGGAGGATGCTCAGTGCATCCCTGGCCTCTACCCACTTCATGTCAGTAGCACCCCCCAACCTGCCCCCGCACCATACCATCAAAAGTGTCTTTAGACATGGCCATATGTCTTTAAGGGGGCACAATTGCTCCTGGTTGAGAACCACTGGGCCGTGAGAGATGGGGAGCTAGTGGACGAGACCGGAGAGGTGGGTAGGGTCGGGTCTGTGGGCCCTTGAACACCAGGGTGAAGAACTGGGACTTTGTCCTGGAGATGCTGGCGCGCCAGGGAGGCCTGTGACAGTTCTAGGTATAGAAAGACCTCTGGAGCTGTGAGGGGAGGCCAGGAGGTTAGGGAGGAGGCTGGGGTGATGGGGTGACGGTCCAGAAAGGGGAGGATGAGGCCTGAGCCAGGGGGATGGGCTGAGAGCGAGGAGGCGGGAGGTGGGGCTGAGGAAGGCTGGGCAGTGGGCTGAAGGGGAGGGAGGGAAGAGCAGTGGTGCCCCGGGGGTCTTGGCACCTGTCCTCAGCTTTCCCAAGTTCCAGGTCCTGTGCTTCTGGTCCCTGAGGACTGTGAGTCCTCCGAGGAGTGCCCTCTAGTGGGGAAACATGTGTGCCCAAGCCCCGGGTAGGAGTGGGTTTAGGGGAAAAATGCGAAGGTCGGCTTGGGGTACAGGAAGTGTGAAGGGATGAGGGAGCTTGAGGGATACAGGAACTGAGGTGCAGCCCTAGAGTGGTGTTGGGAACTGGGTCTGCAGTTCAGTTGAAGTTTGTGAGACCCTCAGGGAGCCAGAATTCCTAGGTGCTGGGGAGGGAGGGGCTGGAACCTGGATTCCTATGGAGTCCCTCCCTGGCCTGGTCCCACCTCAGTGGATTGGGAGCTGAGCAGACTGCAGCGGCAATGCAAAGTGATGGAGGGTGAAAGGCGAGCCTACAGCAAGGAGGTCCACCAGCGCATCAACAAGCAACTGTGAGCCAAGCACCTGGGGCCCTGGAGCTGGGGCGGGGCTGTTGAGGAGGTGGGTGCTGGCCTCCTCCTGGGGCTGACGGGGGAGGGAAGGCCCAGTGTGTCTGGACTTTAGTGAGGCCGAGCTCTGCCCCTTTCTGGCTTCCCCTCCACTTCCCTGCCTGGGCAGTGAGGAGATCCAGCGCCTGGAGGGGGTGCGGGACAAACTGCAGGTCCAGATCAGCATTGCCCAGAGCCACGTCACGCGGCTGCAGGACAGCAAGAAGCTGGAAAACATGGGTCACCTGCTCAAGTGCCGGGTCCGGGCGCAGGCTGAGGTCAAGGAGCTGCAGGAGCAGACCAGAGCCCTGGACAGGCAGGTGGGTTCTGAGAGCAGACCTGGTGGATCTTACTTAGGAGCATGTGTCATAACCTCTTTGAGCCTTACCTTCCTCATCTGAAAAATGGGGTTATTGAAAGCATCTCCCTGGGGGAGTTGTGTTCAGGCTCCGGTAGGAATACGAGTATTTAGTGCTGAGCACAGCCCCACACCTTCAAAAAAGGTGGTTAAGGGGGAAAGATTCACCTTCTGGAGTCAGTGAAACCTGCATTAGAATCCTGGTCCTGGCACATCAGCGCTATGTGACCATGGGCAAGTCTTCACCTCTCCGGGCCGTAGTTTCTTCATCTGCAAAAAGAGGATGTGGGTAACTCAGCAGAGTCTAGACAGATTTTTTTTTTCCTGGCCGTGCCGTGTGGCATGTGGGACCTTAGTTCCCTGACCAGAGATTGAACCCTTGCCCCCTGCAGTGGAAGCACGGAGTCCTAACCACTGGACCGCCAGGGAATTCCCTAGACAGATTTTTCCTATTTGCTTCAAGACCTTGTTATTTGGCCCCGCAAACAATGTGACTTTTCTAGGCCAGTGTTCTTTTCAGTTTTTAGGACCACGACTCATTGTGACACAGTTCATAAACACACAGATACAGTCCTTTTTGCCACTTTAAGTGACATATTCACAAGTTCCAGGGATTTGGATGTGGACGTCTGGGCAGGAGGGTGAGGGGCATTTTTCTGTCTACTACATGTTCTGTAGTTTTATTACATTTGACTTTCAATCAGTCCGTTTGTTCAGCTCTCAATATCACCCTGAGCTGCCTTTTGGAAGCTGAATTCTGTCTGATTTACACACCTCAAAATTTTGGCTGTTTCATGGTAGTACAGTGGCTTAGTGTGCGTTGGCTGCCGGAGCTGGCTTTCCTTAGTCTTTCATGGGAACTCACCAGAGACAGGTCCAACCGGGATGATCTTATTATCTTGACTCCATGGATTCCTTTGCCCTAAGAAACTTGATTATGGAGAATTGTAGGTCAGGTGGGGTCCTCTGAATAGAGCTCTGTAAAGTTCCTCATGAGCTCAAGAAAGGATGTAGTTGTCTGGTGATAGTCATTCATTCCACAAATATTTGTTGAGTGCCTACTAAGTGCCAGGTGCTGTTCTAGGTGTTGAAGACACAGCAGTGAACAAAACAGACAGGAATCTGCTCTCATGTAGTTTACATTCTACTGGGGAGATAGACAATAAGCCAAATAAAAGCCAAAGAAAGGGACTTCCCTGGTGGCGCAGTGATTAAGAATCCGCCTGCCAATGCAGGGGACGTGGGTTCAAGCCCTGGTCTGGGAAGATCCCACATGTCTGTGCGCCACGACTACTGAGCACGCATGCTGCAACTACTGAAGCCCGCATGCTAGAGCCCATGCTCCACAGCAAGAGCGGCCACTGCAATGAGAAGCCCGCGCACCGCAACGAAGAGTAGCCCCCACTCGCTACAACTAGAGAAAGCCCGCGCGCAGCAACGAAGACCCAATGCAGCCAAAAAAACCCCCAAAACCCCCCAAAAAACTGAAGAAAGAATGTGTTCCAAAGAAATCACCCAGAATCTCGCACAGAGAGACAAAAAGATGAGAAATGTGGAAGGGTGGTCAAGACAATTGCAGATCTAGTGAGAAGGTTTAACAGTTGTCTAATAAAAGTTTCAGAAGAACAGAAAGAGAACGGGACAGAGGTAATGTGTGACAGGATAATATCTGAGAACTTTCCAGAACCAATGAAAGAATGAATCCACAGATTCAAGGATGCCTTAGAGTCCAAAACAGGATGAACAAAAAAGCCACGCTTATGCAGGACATATGGAAATTTCCAAAATATACAAGCAGCCAGAAAATTGTTAAAAGGCATTACTTTCAAAGGAGCCACAGTTAGACTGACAACTGATTTCTCAAAAGAAACATTGGAAGTCAGATTGTGTCTTGTAACTTCAACGTACTAAGAGACAAGGTATTTTAACAAGGTATTCTTTTTTTTTTTTTTTTTTTTTTGCGGTACGTGGCCCTCTCACTTTTGTGGCCTCTTCCGTTGCGGAGCACAGGCTCCGGACACGCAGGCTCAGCGGCCATGGTTCAGGGGCCCAGCTGCTCTGCGGCATGTGGGATCTTCCCTGACCAGGGCATGAACCCATGTCCCCTGCATCGGCAGGCGGACTCTCAACCGCTGCACCACCAGGGAAGCCCTAACAAGGTATTCTTAACAAGGTATTTTAACAATGTGGCTGGATACAAAATTAATATTTCCCTGTGTTAGCAATAACTATTAGAAAATAGAAGAAGAAAAGACAAATTTATAATAGCCAAAAGAAGTACCTAGGAAGAAATCTAACAAAAGTGTGCAAGACCTCGATAGAGTAAATTGTAAAAGTTTATTGAGGGATATTGAAGAAGAATTTAATAAATGTAGAAATATACCATATTCATGGATTGGAAGAGTTAGTGTTGTAAAATGTCAGGTCTCCAAGTTGATTTATAGAATCAGTGTAATCCCTACAAAACACTAAAAGTTTTTATTTTTAATGGATGGAATTGATAAAGAGATTCTAAGGTTTATAGAGAAGTGCAATGAACAAGATGACTAAAATTTACTTAAAAGAAGAACAATATGGAAGGATTTGCTCTATCGGTTATCAAGATTTATTATAAAGGTCTTATGGGACTTCCCTGGCGGTCCGGTGGTTAAGACTCCATGCTCCCAATGCAGGGGGCACGGGTTCGATCCCTGGTTGGGGAACTAAGATCCCACATGCAGCACGATGCGACATAAATAAATAAATCTCTTATAATTGATGCAGGGCTAATCAAGTGGGATAATGGGACAGAACAGAGAGACGGGGATGAGACCTATGCATATGTGGACACTTGATATTTGACTTCAAGAAATGGGAAAAGGAGGATTCTAATAATGGTGCTGTGAAAATTGGATATCCATATACTGTAAGATGAAACCAGACACTTACCTCTCACTGTCCCCAAAACTAATTCCAGATGAATCAAAGGTCTAAATGTGTGAAAGTGCGGAACATTTCTTAAGTTACAGAAATCTCTACTTTTAAAGGAAAAGATTGATACATTCCATGACTTTAAAATTAGTAACTCCTGTTCATCAAAAGAACCATAAAGAGCGTGCAGACTAAGTCACAATACTGAAGGTTATTTGTAAGACATAGCTGACAAAGAACCTAGCGTCAAGGACATATAAGGATCTCTTACAAATCATTAAAGAGTCAGCTCAATTTAAAAACAGTCAAAGGAAGGCTTCCTAGGTGGCACAGTGGTTAAGAATCCTCCTACCAATGCAGGGGACGCGGGTTTGAGCCCTGGTCCAGGAAGATGCCACATGCTGCAGAGCAACTAAGCCCGCGAGCCACAACTACTGAAGCCCGCGTGCCACAGCTACTGAAGCCCACCCACCTAGAGCCTGTGCTCTTCAACGAAGAGTAACCCCCGCTCACCGCAACTAGAGAAAGTACAGCAACAAAGACCCAATGCAGCCAAAAATAAATTAATTAATTAAAAAAATAAAAAATTAAAGAAATAAAAACAGTCAAAGGACTTGAGTGGGCACATCACCAAGTAAGAAATTCAGATGTCCAATGAATGGAAGAATTATTACTCATCAGTATTCAGAGAAAGGCAAATGAAAGCCATAAGGAGGTATCATTACACACTCACCAGATTTTCAAAAATTAGTGTCCAAAAATACCAAGTGCTGGGGAAAGAAGGAATGGTGAGAACTCTTATGAAGTGTTGGTTGCTAAGACCCCACCAGTTGGTGGGAGTCTAAATTGTCATGAGTATCCTGAAAAGTGTTTTTCCCCCATTATCTATTAAATTTGAAGAGAGACATACCCTGCGATCTGGGGTTGCATCTACTCCGCATGGACGGTCACCAGAAGCAGTCTTGGGCTCTACCTGACCATCACACTCACAGGATCCAATAGGCTGTCACTTGGCACCAGGTTCACTTAACTCTGTAGAAGGAAAGAGGACAAGAAACAACAGCATCTTTGCACAACAGCATCCAGTACATCTTCCTTGAGCGTCCAGGGGCTGCTTCTCAGCATCTTCAGTTGGATGATACTGTAGGGGTGGGTGTTGCTCACCCTGGCATAGGGAAGTTTTATATACAACATGAGCCACCTCTTGTAACAGATCATCAGGGCAGCTTCTAAGACCCCACAAGGAACGTATTCCATTGTAAGAAACACCCCACAGAGAAACCAGTTTTCTATTCAGTCCTGGTCATGTAGGCCTTTGGGGTCTATGAGTCCACTCATAATCCTTCCAATCTGATATAGTTCACCAATCAGGGGCCATTTTTGTAATCAGCATTGTTGCCTGGGAACACAGCTGGCGTTCCGTATTTACATTAGCCCAGCATGTTTCCATGGAAACGGTGTTAGAAGGAAGTAAACCAAAGTCATTTCCCAGTAGAAAATGGTTTAGATTTGTCAGTAACCCATCCTCCCACCCAACAATTCCACTTCTGAGTCTATACCCTGGAACCAGGACTCATGAAAACAATGTTGATAGATGCATTATTCATATCATCTAGCTCCAAACTGCAAATAACCCAAATGTTCATGAATATTTGAATGAATAAATAAATTGTAGTATATTCTCTTTTTGAAAAATATTTATTTTCGCTGAGCCGGGTCTTAGTTGCAGCATGCAGGATCTTTTCTTAGTTGTGGCGTGCGGACTTCTGAGTTGCAGCATTCAGACTCTTAGTCGTGGCATGCGGACTCTTAGTTGCGGCATGCATGCGGGATCTAGTTCCCTCACCAGGGATCAAACCTGGGCTCCCGCATTAGGAGCCCGGAGTCCTACCACTGGACCACCATGGAAGTCCCATGTAGTATATTCTTATGATGACATAGTATACAACAATAAAAAATTACAATGAAATGTTTGTGGATGAATCTCACAAACATTTGAAGGAAGCAAGGCATAAAATATACAGACAGCATTATTTCATTTACATAAAATTCAAAACCAGGCCAAGCCAAACTTTTGTTTAGGGGGTTTATACCTGGGTGATAAAACTATAAAGAATTTCACTTAAGGAAGTATGGCAGACAGATTAATGACTCCCCGAGGATGTCCATGTCATCATCTCTGGACCCCGTGACGATTGCAGATTTTGAGTTGGGTAGGTTATCCTGGATTATCTGAATGGGCCCAATTTACTCACAAGGGTCCTTATAAGAGAGAGACAGGAAGGTCAGGGTCAGAGGAGACGATGTGATTATGGAGAGAGGAGATGTAACAACAGAAGCAGAGGTTGGAGTGGCCGTAAGCCAAGGAATCCAACCTCTAGAAACTGGAAAAGGCAAGGAATGGATTCTCCACTGGAACCTTCAGGAGAAATACAGCCCAGCTGACACGTTGATTTTTAACCCAGTAAGACTGATTTCCAACTTCTGATCTCCAGAACTGTAAGATAATAAATTTGTTTTGTTTTAAGGCAGTAAATTTGTGGTATTTTGTTACAGCAGCAGTGGAAACTAACACAGACAGGAGAGTGGTACCTCTGTGGAGGGGAAGATGGTAGTGATTAGATTGCAGTGCTGTCAGTATTCTAGTTCTTGACCTGGGTGGTGGTTCAAGGATGTTCACTTTTAAAATATATAATAGGGCTTCCCTGGTGGCGCAAGTGGTTGAGGGTCCGCCTGCTGATGCAGGGGACACGGGTTCGTGCCCCGGTCTGGGAAGATCCCACATGCCGCAGAGCGGCTAGGCCCGTGAGCCATGGCTGCTGAGCCTGCGCGTCCGGAGCCTGTGCTCCGCAACGGGAGAGGCCACAACAGTGAGAGGCCCTCATACCACAAAAAAAAAAAAAAAAAAACCATATATATATAATAAACTGTACATATGTGATCTATGCACTTTTCTGTGCACAATAACATTTTTTAAGGAAAAAAAGATGTTACCCATCATAGACGTAAATGTAAAACCTAAAACTATAAAACTTCTAGAAAGAAGTGTAGGAGAAAATCTTTGTGAGCTTGGGTTAGGCAAAGATTTCTTAGATGCAACACCAAAAGCATGATCCATAAAAGGAAAAATTGATAAATTGGATTTCATAGAATTTTAAAACTTCTCCTCCTTAAAAGGGTCTGTTCAGAGAATGAAAAGACAAGTCCTACATGGGGAGAAAATATTTGCAAAGCCTGTACCTGACAAAGAACTTATATCCAGAATATATTAAGTAGTTTTAAACTCAATAAGAAAACAGACGACCTAATAGGAAAAATGGGCAAAAAGACTTGAACACACACTTCACCAAATATATATAACGTGGAAGCAAGCACGTTGAAATATTAGTCATTAGGGGAATGCAAATTAAAATCACAAGCTACTTCTGCACACTTATTAGAATGGCTAAAATTTAAAAGACTGATCTCGCCAACTGTTGGTGAGGATGTGGAGAAACTGGAACTTTCACACCCTGCTGGTGGGAATGTAAATGGGACAACCACTTTGGAAAATAGTTTGGCAGTTTTTAAAGAACTAAACGTCCACCTACCGTATGATTCAGCCATTTCCACTCCTAAGTATTTACCCTAGGAAAAAGAAAGCACATGTTCCTACAGCAAATTGTATGTGAATGTTCATAACAGTTTTATTTGTAAAATTCAAAACAGAAACAACCCAAATGTCCACCAACAGGTGAATGGATAAACAAATTGTGGTACATCCATACAGAGGAATACTACTCAGCAGTCAAAAGGAATGGGCTAAGGTAGGGCTTCCCTGGTGGTGTAGTGGTTAAGAATCCGCCTGCCATGGCAGGGGACACGGGTTTGAGCCCTGGTCCGGGAAGATCTCACATGCTGCGGAGCAACTAAGCCCATGCACCACAACTACTGGACCTGCATTCTAGAGCCCATGAGCCACAACTACTGAGCCCACGTGCCACAACTACTGAAGCCCGCGCGCCTAGAGCCCGTGCTCCACAACAAGAGAAGCCACCGCAATGAGAAGCCCGTGCACCTCAACAAAGTGTAGCCCTTGCTCGCCACAACTAGAGAAAGCCCGTGTGCAGCGACGGAGACCCAACGCAGCCAAAAATAAATAAATAAAATAAATTTAAAGAAAAAAAAGGAATGGGCTATTGATATACCCAAAGACTTGGATGAATCTCAAAATAATTGTTATGAGTGAAAGAAGCCAAACTCCTCCCCTCAAAAAAAGAGTATATACTATGTGATCCCATTAAGCTAAAACTCTAGAGGGCTTCCCTGGTGGCTCAGTGATTGAGAGTCCGCCTGCCGATGCAGGGGACAACGGGTTCGTGCCCCGGTCCGGGAAGATCCCACATGCCGCGGAGCGGCTAGGCCCGTGAGCCATGGCCACCTGAGCCTGTGCGTCCAGAGCCTGTGCTCTGCAACGGGAGAGGCCACAACAGTGAGAGGCCCGCGTACCGCAAAAAAATAAAAAAATAAAAATTAAAAAAATAAACTAAAACTCTAGAAAATGCAAACTGGCCTAACTGGGTTACTGCATGGGAGTGGGGGGCTGCAGGAAGGAAGTGGCAGGGGGAATGGCAAAGAGGAAACTTTGGGGGTGATTGGTATGTTCACTCCTTCGATTATGTCAAACTTACCCAATTGTCTGCTTTAAATATATGCAGTTTTATTGTGTGTCATTTATACCTCAACAAAGCTGAGAAAAAATTTCCTACCTCACATCATCTGAAAACATCAAGTCTAGTTAGATTAGGTACTTAAATGTAAAGAGCAACATTTGAATACTTTTAAAAATTGAAGGAGAGTGTTTTCTAATCTTGGGAAGAATTCCTTGAACTACCTATGTTATTGACTCGGATTCTTGGACTTTTTTTTTTCCCCCAACACCGCACAAGCTTTTTCAGTGGCCAAATATTGGCATCTTCATTATTTATTTATTTTTTGAAATGCATATTATCTGTTTGCTTTTTTGTTTAAGCCGTGCCACGCGGCTTGAGGGATCTTAGTTCCCCGACCAAAGATTGAACCCAGGCCACGGCAGTGAAAGTACCGAGTCCTAACCACTGGACCGCCAGGGAATTCCCAAGACTGGACCCTTTAATCCATAG
The DNA here is from genome assembly GCF_011762595.2 of Tursiops truncatus. Lineage (NCBI taxonomy): Eukaryota > Metazoa > Chordata > Mammalia > Artiodactyla > Delphinidae > Tursiops > Tursiops truncatus. The sequence goes on along the minus strand of NC_047052.1, from coordinate 50,680,036 downwards.
AAATTGATAAGAGGCCAGACCAGGAATTCTGGTCTGGGATGAGGGAGCGAAAACAAGTAACAGGTTCCCTTGCTTGCTCCCCTAAGGGTGGGGTGAACTTGTTCCTTAAATGGGGTGAGGGTAGGGTGAATGGGTAGGTGGGGCAGGAGGCGAAGCTTAGGCGGTCTGCCCACCCCCTTGGTGGTGCTGTGTGCGGGCATCAAGAGCTGTACCCTGCTTTTGCTCCCAGCACCTCAGAAGTGGCCGTTGGTTTGTGGCCATTTTTTGTCTTATTGTTCATAATTGCCCCACTGATTGCACGTGCATGCAGTTATTTTTGGTCCCTTACAGTTTCTTTGTATTCTGTTGCTGGAGGAGACGTTTGTCCAGGTCCAAGTACAAGCACTCCAGTAAAGGGTCCCAGGTCCCAGCCTATCTCACCTAAACTTTCTTTGTTCCTGGAGCCCTTAATTTCTTAGTAAATTTTTTAGCCCCCGAAGAAACATCTAACAGGGGTGTGCTGGGAAACCAGCAATTAGCGGGGGAAAGCACCCTGATGTGTAGCATTTTCTTTTTTAAAAAATTTTATATTAGAGTATAGTTGATTTACAATGAGCATTTTCTGATTTTCATAACATCAACGTTCTCATCTAGGCTGAGGTGAACATACCCTATCATGACCCGCAGTGAGTCACACCCTTATAGAATCCCCTCCCCTTCAGTGGCAGCAGAACTCGTGACGGCTGAATTTGGCACAGGTGATGGGTTGTCCCTCCCTTGATGAGGTTATGCTATTTATTTATTTATATTTTTTTGGCTGTGTTGGGTCTTCGTTGCTGCACACGGGCTTTCTCTAGTTGCGGCGAGCGGGAGCTACTCTTTGTTGCGGTGTGCGGGCTTCTCACTGCAGTGGCTTCTCGTTGCGGAGCACGGGCTCTAGGCGCGTGGGCTTCAGTAGGTGTGGCACGCGGGCTCAGTAGTTGTGGCTCACGGGCTCTAGAGCGCAGGCTCAGTAGTTGTGGTGCACGGGCTTAGTTGCTCCGCGGCATGTGGGATCTTCCTGGACCCGGGCTCGAACCTGTGTCCCCTGCACTGGCAGGCAGATTCTTAACCACTGCGCCACCAGGGAAGCCCGGTTATGCTATTTAATACTGCACCATAGTAGACTGAAGAAGCTGCCATGCTGTGGAGAGGGCCACATGGCAGGGAACTTCTGGGGGCTCCTGGGAGCTGAGGGCCTCAGTCCTGCAACCACAAGGAACTGAATTCTGCCATCAACCACGTGGTGAGTCCTGGATGAGACCGTGGCCCTGGTGACCCCTTGATCGCAGCTTTGTGAGTCCTGAGCAGAGGTTCCAGCTGAGCTGTGTCACATTCCTGACCCATGGAAACTTCAAGATAATAAAGAGGTGTTGTTTTAAGCCACAAGGTTTGTGGTACAGTTGGCCCTCCATATCTACAGTTTCTGTATATGTGGATTCAACAAACCAAGGATGGAAAATATTAAAAAAAAAAAGAAATTCCAGAAATTTCCAAAAGGTTAAACTTGAATTTTGGGGGCCAGCAACTATTTACATAGCACTTACACTGTATTTACAACTATTTACATAATATTTACATTGTATTAGGTATTATAAGTAATCTAGCCATGATTTAAAGTATACAGGAGGTTGTGCGTAGGTTATATGCAAATACTATGCCATTTTATATAAGGGACTTGAGCATCTTTGGATTTTGGTATCTGAGGGGAGTCCTGGAACTAATCCCCTGTGGATACTGAAGGGTGACTGTAATTTTTCTGCAGAAATGGAAAACTAATATAATGGTCAATTTCAAACTACCAACAATTTAACTCATGTAATTCCTGAAAATGTAACAATCAGCTCTCAAGAGCTGTCCAAGGGGGCCCCAGTATTGTACTGCTAACGGCTCTATTATAGCAGTTTGGACCAAACAACCCAATAAATGTTTGCATCCTAACAACCTAGAAACCTTTTGGAAAAATAATATACATAAATTGAAAAAAATTGTGTTTCGTTCTTAAAAACCACAATTACCTGTGGCACGTTTGTGCCTATTGGCCACTTTGCAACTTTTCAGATCTTGGAGTCAGAGTGGACTCACCACTCTCATTCCACACTGATTTCTGTGCAGTACTTGCTTTTTTTTTAATTGAAAATTTTACTGGGGTAATTGTAGATTCACCTGTGGTTTGAAGAAATAATGCAGAGAGAGTCCTTGTACGCTTTGCTTAGTTTCCCCCAATGGTACCGTTTTGGGGTATTTGATTTTTATCACAGCAACTGCTAAAAACTCAGTTTCAGAAAGATGTGACATTGGACTTTCCTAGTGGTTCAGTGGGTAAGACTCCGCACTCCCAATGCGGGGGGGCTGGGTTCGATCCCTGGTCGGGGAACTAGATCCCACAACGCATGCTGCAACTAAGAGTCCGCATCTCGCAGCTAGAAACATGCCACAGCGAAGATCCCGCGTGCTGAAACTGACCCGGGGCAGCCTAAATAAATATTAAAAAAAAAAAAAGAAAGAAAGATGTGACATTGGACTTCCCTGGTGGTCCAGTGGTTATAACTCTGCGCCTCCACTGCAAGGGGCACTGGTTCAATCCTTGGGGAACTGAAATCCCGTATGCTATGTGGCGTGGTTAAAAAAAAACCCCAAAAAACAAAACAACAGCAACAACAAAGAAAGATGGGACGTCATCAAAAGGAATGTAGCACCGTCTCACGTTGAACCTGGGAACTACCTTGAGCTCCAGGTTCATGTGGTGTCTGACCAACGTCAATATGTCTCCCTCAAATTTTAAAATATCCCCGTGGTTGCCCCTCTGAGCTTGCTGCAATGCTCTGGGGTGCCTTGGCGCATGTATTCGTTTCTTTGGGTGGCTTATACTACAGAAGTTTATTGTCACACAGTTCTGGAGGCCAGAAGTCCAAAATCATGATGTCGGCAGGGCTGGTTCCTTTTAAGGGCTGTGAGAATCTGTTCTGTGCATCTTGTCTAGCTTCTGCTGGTTTGCTGGCAATCTTTAGCCTTCCTTTGTGTGTAGAATCATCACTCCAATCTCTGCATTCATCTTTTTTTTCCTTTAAAAAAGTTTGTAATACAATTTTAAAGGTTATACTCAATTTGCAGTTATTACAAAATACTGGCTATATCCCCCGTGTTGTACAATACATCCTTATAGCCTGTTTCACACCCAATCCTTTGTACCCCCCACTCCCCACCCCTCTATTACCTCTCCCCCTGCACTGGTGACCACTAGTTTGTTCTCTATATCTGTGAGTCTGCTTCTTTTTGTTATTTTCACTCGTTTGTTATAGTTTTAAGATTCCACACCTGCCTTCACCTTCATCTGGCATTCTCCCTGTTGGCATGTCTGTGCAAATTTCCCCTTTTTTATAAAGACGCCAGTCGTGTAGAATTAGGGCCCAACCCAGTGACCTCATTTTAACTTGATTACTTCTGTAAAAACCCTGTCTCCAAATAAGGTCACATTCTGAGGTTCTGGGGATCAGCACTTCGACATACGGATTTACAGGGGACTCAGTTCAACCCATGGTGCTGCACATATCGGGAAACACAGTATCAAGCCATTCATTTCTTCATTTAGTCTGCATGTGTTGTTGCATGCCAACTCTGTGTCAAGCACAGAAAAGATAAAAATCCGCCCTCGTGGAGTTTCCAAGCTAGTTGGGAAGACAGCATACCCCAAACAAGTCAAGATGAATACGGGAATGAGAAGGGCAGGTTGGAAGTTGGTTTCAGGCATCAGGGCTTATCTTCCCCTCCTCTTGGTATAGACCGGGATTCTTGGCCTTCCCCAGTCAATAGAAATTGATTGGGCTTCCCTGGTGGCACAGTGGTTGAGAGTCCGCCTGCCGATGCAGGGGACGCCGGTTCGTGCCCCGGTCCGGGAAGATCCCACATGTGCGGAGCGGCTGGGCCCGTGAGCCATGGCCGCTGAGCCTGCGCGTCCGGAGCCTGTGCTCCGCAACAGGAGAGGCCACAACGGCGAGAGGCCCGCGTACCGCAAAAAAATAAAATAAAAAAAAAGAAATTGGTTAGAGGCCAGACAAGAAATTCAGACAGGCCTTTACTGGGGCCCCTGCTGCAGCAGCAGGGAGCGAAAACAAGTAACAGGTTCCCTTGCTTGCTCCCAGAGGTGGGGCGAGCTTGTCCCTTCTATGGGGTGACAGTAGGGGTGTGTCCACGGGTTGGGCCAGAGGAGTGGCTTAGGTGTTTTGCCCACCCTCTGGGGGTGTACTGCAGGGGGCACACGTAGTACCTTGCTTTTGCTCCCGAACCCCTTTTTTTGTTCCTGACTCTTCAGAAGTGGCAGCTGGGTTTTTTTGGTCTTTTTGTACATTCTTGTCCAGAATTTGCCCTAACTGCACATGCACGCAGTTATTTTTAGTCCCTTATAGTTCCTTTGTATTTTGTTGCCCGAGGAGACGTTTGTCCAGGTACAGGCACTGCAGCAAAGGGTCCCAGGTCCCAGCCTGCCTCATTCTCAGCCTCTTGTTTCCACTTTGTCTACTGTGTGTGGCGTCGCATCCATCCAGATCACACATTTCTCCCAAAATATCAGGAAAGGAGTCAGGCTGGCTCAGCTTGGGTCACACGTCCATCTCTAAGTGGATTGTTTGGACCTGGGTCATGTGGCCGGCAGGGCGGCTCGTTATGGTTGGAAGTCAGATCTACGTGGAAGGTTGGGTACTCACCTCAGAAGAGGGGTACAGCAGACGGCTGGGGCCACAAGGACCGCAGATGTCAATCACGCTCAGTCACTCACCCTCCCTCTCATCTCCCTCATTCCCTCAATCTCTCCCGCATTCAGTCAACAAATAGGCACCATGTTCTTTCTTCCAGATCCAGGAATGGGAGAGCCGGATCTTTGCCCATGGGAAGGATGTCAAGGCCTCGGGATGCATCCTGGATCAGAAGGTCAAGAGCCAGCGAAGGGTCAAGATCCTTGAAGACCAGTTGGACAGGGTGAGGGTCAGCCTCTTGGCTGTCTCCCGACCTGAACTCTTGGGGGAAGAACTGAGCATGGGAGTCAAGTTTTAGAAACGGTGGACCAGATTCCTGGATGCAGAGTGGCCTAAAATAGTGGGTTCCCTAAGTGGGGTTAGGAGACAAGATCCTGGAGGGGTGGAGGGTCTCCCAGGAAAGGAGACTGATGCTTGGGTCTTGGGGGGGATGGCGATGCTCTCAGAGCCCCCAAGTTGGGCATGGGCCCCCTACCTGACAAGTGCCCCCTTCTCGGCTGAGAATGGAAGAGGGAGGCAGGCCAGGCCTCAGACAGACTCTTGGCATCCTCTCCCACACCACCACCCCCATTCCAGGTCACCTGTCGCTTTGACAACCAGCTGGTTCGGAATGCAACCTTGCGGGAGGAGCTGGATCTCCTGCAGATCGAGAGGAACCGCTATCTGAATGTGGACCACAAGCTGCAGAAGGTCAGTGGCCCTGAAGCCCAGGACCCCTTGGCCCAGCTGGAGTGCAGGGGAGGATGCAAGAGTCACCCTACTTTCTCCAACACTCGGGCCTCAAGTACGGAATCGCCCGGAGCCATAGGTTTACTTTAGTCCGGAGGGAATGGACACCTGAGAATGTTCCGGGCTACCCCCAGCAAAGAAAGCAGCCTCATTGAGATTTGCAGAAAGCAGAGATGTCACTTTGAGTGTTATCACCCAGGGCAACCAAGGCGCAGGCAGGACCATTTACATTCCATGGGTTTCTCAATAACCTTTGAAGTCCTTTGAAGAATCCTCCCTCCCTCCTTTCACCTCCCTTCCTTCCTTTATTCTCTCCCTCTCTCTTTCTTTAAGTTTTCCTTTGAAATAATTTCAAATTTGCACAAAAGGTGCAGGAATAGTACAAAGAACTATATATCCTTCACCAAGATTGATAATTTGCCAAATTTACTCTCTGTCTGTCTCCGTGTGTGTGTAATTAGTTTTCCTGAAAATAATTTATTATCACAACTGCCGAACTATTTGAGAGTACGATGCAGACATTATGGTCCTAAGAACTTCAGTGTGTATTTCCTAAGCACAAGACCATTTTCTTATATAAACAAAGTGCCCTTACCCAAGGGCACTGAACATTGTTACAATTCTAAGCAGTCCATATTTAAAGTTCATGATTGTTCCAACAATGTCCTTTATAGCTAATTTAATTACCTGCTACAGGCTCTGGGCCAGGATCCCACATTGCATTTGGTTGTCCTGGCCTCATTCATCTGGAACAGTCCCTCGGCCCTTCTTTTTTTTTTTTGGGCTGCGTTGGGTCTTCGTTGCAGTGTGCAGGCTTCTCATTGTTATGGCTTCTCTTGTTGTGGAGTATGGGCTCTAGGCATGCAGTCTTCAGTAGGTGTGGCACACGGGCTCAGTAGTTGTGGCTCGTGGGCTCTAGAGCACAGGCTCAGTAGCTGTGGCTTGCTGGCTTAGTTGCTCCGCGGCGTGTAGGATCTTCCCAGACCAGAGATCAAACCCGTGTCCCCTGCATTGGCAGGCGGATTCCTAACCACTGCGCCACTAGGGAAGTCCCCCTCGGCCCTTCTTTGTCTCCATGACTTTGACATTTTGGAAGCATCCAGGACAGTTGTGCTGTGTGACGTCCCTCCATGTGGATTTATCTGATCTTTCTCCATGATTAGATTCAAGTTGTGCATTTTTGGAGGAATATCACAGAGGTGGTATTGTGTCATTTGCGGGCATTATATCAGTAGGCACATAACGTAAGTTTGTCCCATAACTAGTAACGTTGACCTCGATTGCTTGGTCAGCCAGGTTTCTCCAATATAGAGTTTTCCTCTTTGTAATGACTGAGTCCAGGGAGGTTCTTTGAGACTCTAAATATCCTGTTCCCTGATACATTTTCACGCAATTGTTCTAGCATCCCTTAATGACTTTTGCCTGAATAATTATTATTGTAATGGCTACCAAATGGTGATTCTTCTCTCTCATTTCTTCTTCATTTATAAGATGGCATTTTACTTAAGGAAGAACTTCTTGAGTATATTTATGGGTTATCAGGAAGCATTCATGTATTCTTACTTTATTCTCTGGGTTATAATCCATAGTGCTCATTACGATGTTCACATTGTCTCAGATTTGCCTGGTGGGAGCCCCCTCAAGCTGGCTTCTCTGTCCTCTTGACAAGCCCATCTGTTTTGTTTTTTTTTTTTGAACACTTCCTTACTTTCTGGCACAGGAAGAGAGTCCAGATTTTCTTGTACTTGATCAGCCTTAACTCTCAAGTTAGCATTTCTCCATGGGGTCTTGATTCTTCCTAGTGGGGTGTCCTGCTTCTTCTTCTCTTGGTGCTGAGAAACCAAATTACAGGCACTAGGAGTCCTCACTGCTACTGGGGTGTCCCTGCCTTGGGGCCCTTTCTCTGGAGCTAGGAAACACACGCACATATTTTAAAATTGTGAGTTCATGTCGGTGCCTCTCATTCCAATCCATCACCCCTGGGTTATTCCTGAACCTTCCCTATTTTATCTTTTTCTTCCCCACAGTGGGAACCTTGGCTCCCAACAGCGTTTATAGACGTACTCACTTGTTCAATCCTACAAAACACATAAGAGAGGTTCAGAATTGCTATAGCTGTACTAACACCCCCTGAACCTGAGCGTTCAAGATTTGTGTGCAGATTGTTTTGTTCTCTGAGGGCCTGGGTATCTATCTATCTATTTATCTATCTCATATTATTGTATTCAGAAGTCACTGGGATTAGTTCCTATTTTTTTGGTCTTCTTTGTGGTTTTGTTCTTTGTTTGAAATACAGTTAGGTTCACTTGCTTCTGTTTGTATTTGGTTTTAGTTCTCTCCCCTATCCTTGTTGATTTAATTTTCTTTATGAATATGTAAACCATCGACAGGAGTTCCCAAATCAAAACTATGCCAAGAGGTAAGCCACAGAAACATCATTTCCTCACCATCTCTTCCACTTCGTTCCCATTCAGCCCCCATAGTTTCTGGTTATCCATCCTAGGTTTCTTGTTACAAAAGTGTATATGTTTGTGTGTTGTGTGTGTGCACGTGCACACATACGCATGCACATGTATTTATACACACATATACATGTATGTGCGTATTACATTAATATACACACATTATATATGTATATGTATGTGTGTATATATGTTTATATACATTAATACATATATACACATTATGTATATGTACAAAATATATATATATATATAAAATTTCCTCTTGTCTTTCTCCTGAAATAACCCTTTTACGCCTAACTCTGCAAAGACACTTCCATAGGACTAGAAAACAGATTAGCGTGGTCACAATCATAAAATTCACACAAATTTCTGACCACCACCACAAAGTTAGGTCAGCACTCTTAGGAATATTCTGGGTTGGGTGTTTCACTGCATTCCTTTTTTATTTATTTATTTGTTTGTTTTTGGCTGTGTTGGGTCTTTGTTGCTTCCCGCTCATCAATCTGGCTTTCCTTTCACTTGGTACCTGTTTAAAATCCCTTTCACCGATTGCCGCTAATGAGGAAGGTCCAAGTTTCTAAGGCCCAGGAGCCTCCCTTCTTATTGGGGAAATGTGGGGCTTAAAGGAGGGCCGTCCAGTGATGAGGGTGTTAGAAGTGGTATCTGTTTTGTTCTCTTGGCAGGAGTTGCAGCTCCTGCGGGACACGGTCAGGACCCTCATGGTCTCCTCCACCTCTGCCTACACCATCAGGTAGGGCCCCTGGAGGCATCCTAGATGACTCAGTCCATGCATTTTCTTAAGGAAGTGGTGGGAAGGTTCCAAACTCAAGAAATAGATTGTCAGAACATCCTTTTTTTTTTTTTTTTTTTTTTTTTTTTTTTATAAGGTGCCCCTTTCTCTCCCACCTCCACTGATTTCCCAGCTTCTCGGGCAAGGTCCCTCTCCTTGGGTGTGTGAATTAACCTCTTTAACCCCAGTCTGTTAATGGCATGTAGCACATAGGGATGTAGAAAGGCTTAAGGGGAATTCCCTGGCGGTCCAATGGTTAGGATTCCGCACTTTCACTGTCATGGCCCAGGTTCAGTCCCTGGTCCGGGCACTGAGATCCCACAAGCCACAGGGCGTGGCCAAATAAATAAATAAAGAGACTTAAGGGACTTCCCGGGTGGTCCAGTAGTTGAGAATCTGCCTCCCAATGCAGGGGATGCGGGTTCGATCTCTGGTCGAGGAACTAAGATCCCACATGCCTCGGGGCAACTAAGCCCGAGCACCACAGCTAGAGAGAAGCCTGTGTGCTGCACCTAAGGCCCAATGCCGGCAAAAATAAACAAATATTAAAAAAAAATAGAGAGACTTAAGTAAGTGCACATAGCAGGGGGCCAGGTCGTAGGAAGCATCAGTGAATGACTGTAATTAGATTGATATTTGTCAGTATTGGTTGAAAGGGACAGAGATTCTCTCAAGCCACCTTCAGATAAAGGATCATGTTGTGTGGAGTCTAGAAGCCCCAGCTGCTCTGCTCATGGACGTCTTTCTCTGCCTCTGGGCTCTCCTGGGTTCCATGCTCTCTCTTAGCCCATCTCTGCTCCTTTCTGAGCTTCAGCCCTGTTCTCTTGCTCCAAGTGGTTTCTTACCTTCTATTCAGTGTCTTGTTTCTACCACATGACTTCTGCTTATCATGGTTCATGAGTCCTCATGACATCGGTTATAGTCCAAATCTACCTTATGGTTTCTGTGATCTTTCTTTCTTTGTTCCTCTTTTTTTTTTGCGGTACACGGGCCTCTCACTGTTGTGGCCTCTCCCGTTGTGGAGCACAGGCTCCGGACGCACAGGCTCAGCAGCCATGGCTCATGGGCCCAGCCGTTCCGCGGCACGTGGGATCTTCCCGGACCAGGGCACGAACTCGCGTCCCCTGCATCGGCAGGCGGACTCTCAACCACTGCGCCACCAGGGAAGCCCTCCTCCTTTCTTTTCTTTCTTTCCGTCCTTCCTCCCTCCCTTCCTTCCTTCCTTCTTTCCTTCCTTCTTCCTCTCTCTCTTTCCGTCTTTCCTTCCCTTCTTCTGTCTTTCTTTCCTTCTTCCTTCCTTCCTTTGAGTTAAGATGCACATAATTCCCCTTTTAAAAATTTATGTATGTATTTATTTATTTTTGGCTGCATTGGGTCTTCGTTGCGGTGCGCGGGCTTTCTCTAGTTGCGGCGAGCGGGGGCTGCTCTTCATTGTGGTGCGCGGGCTTCTCACTGCGGTTGCTTCTCTAGCTGTGGAGCGCGGGCTTTAGGCGCATGGGTTTCAGTAGCTGTGCCGCGCGGGCTCTAGAGCACAGGCTCAGTAGTTGTGGCGCATGGGCTTCGTTGCTCCGCGGCATGTGGGATCTTCCTGGACCAGGGCTTGAACCCGTATCCCCTGCACTGGCTGGCGGATTCCTAACCATTGCACCACCAGGGAAGTCCCCAAATTCACCATTTTAAAATGTACCATTCAGTGGCATTTAGTACCTTGGTAATGTTGTGCAATCATCACTTCTGTTTTCATCACCCCCAAAGGAGACCTGTAGCCATTAAGCGGTTATTCTCTCTTTCCCTCTTCCCCAACGTCCTGGCAACCACTAGTCTCCTTCCTGTCTCAACGATTTACCTATACATCTGCCTTTCTGTAAATTTACTTTTCTGTTTCATGCAAATGGAATCATAAAACGTGTCCTTTTTGTGTCTGGTTCCTTTCACTCAGTGCAGTGCTTTCAAGGTTCACCCACGTTGTAGCATCTCTCAGTACGTCATGCCTTTTTATGGCTGATTCTGTAATTTGTTACCTGTGGTCCTCCATGACCTCTTCAGAGCCTTGACTCATGGCTTCTGTTCATGCATAGCTCTGGCTTCTTCCTAACTTGGCCTTCATAACATGACCTTTTGTGGCTTCTCTCTATACACCCTTTTAGCTTCGGCTTCCCGCTGTCCCCTTCTTAGCATTTCCCAATTCAGATTCTGAGGAGAGAATCTGACTGGCCCGGCTCATCTTTTCTGCCACGTCCCACAAGTGATGGTCTGCTGGCCTGTCTTTGCATCACCAGGATCTAGCCTCTGCCAACAATCCTCCAGCTGACTGCAGTGGGCAGCCTAGCCGGGTGCAGAGATAGGGTGGTTTCCGTTAAAGGCAGGGGGCAGCTGTCAGGACCAACACTTCTGTCAGACCAGCCATTGTCTCCAGTGCTTCCTTGCTGGCTGACCTGGGCAGGTCACTTCCCCTCTTTGAGCCTCAGTTTCCTCTACTGTGACATGGCAACAATAATGGTATCTACCTCATGGGCTGCTGTGGGGACTTATGGCGTGCTGCTTTAGAGCATCTCCTGCAGGGCCAGGCTCTTGGGAAGTTGGGTTCCCTCTTCCTGGCCTTTCTGTTGACCTGAAGCCCAAGGCACAGAAAGAACTGTGAGTCCTAATCCCTGAGGGGCTGCTAGAGGGGTCGCCGGGGGCTAGGGCTGGTGGGTGCCAGGAGAGGACTCCCACCAAGGAGGACCGACCTGAGTAAGCCTCAGAGGAATTTGAACAGAGCAAGAAGCTAGTGCCCTGAGTCGAGGCAACCAAGGTTGGCAAAGGTGTGGAAAGGGGAGCTAGAATGGTCCATGGGCAGGGACCTGAGGCGACTGACCTGCTGTTCTCCCAACCTAATGACCCTCTGACCTTTGATCCTGTGACCTGTGAAGTAGGCTTGGGGCACTCTGAGTTTACAGTTGGCTGCACTACGTTTAAAAGCTTAAAAGCTCCACCTTCGGCCAAGCAGGCCAGGGGAGTTTCAGTGAGTGAGCCCCCTGACTCTGCCCCATAAACCCATCCTGACCCACCCCTAGGAAACTAGACAGTTTTCTGCCTTTTGTGACCACTGGGTAACGGCAACCTGATTCTGTCCCATCCCTGAGACCCCAGGCTGACTGTGCCCCATCCACCACCACCCCCAACCCCAGGATGACCCAACGCGTCCCTGTGACTCAAGACTGACCCTGCCCCATTCACCCTCCAACCCCAGGCTGACCCCGCCCCTCCCTGGGCCCCAGGATGAACCCAAATCCAACCTCCAATCTTCCTGACCCGGGTCTAACCCCCCACCCCTCCCAGGGAGGAGGCGAAGGCCAAGTTAGGCATGCTGCGGGAGAGGGCAGAGAAGGAGGTGGCCCAGAACGACACGGAGGTGCAGATCTTGCAGCGGCAGATCGCGCACTTGGAGCAGCTGCACCGCTTCCTCGAACTCAAGAACAGCGATCGGCAGCCGGATCCCGCCGTCGTGGAGAAGCGCCAGCAACGGGGTGAGGCCGGGGCCGCCACCTCTGCCTGCAGCAGGCCGGGCCAGGGGAGGGGCGGAGCGGCTCGCTCCAGGTCTCGCCGCGGGGCGGGGCCGGCCGGAGGGCGGGGCTGGAGGGGCGGGGTCTGCGCGTCTGCGGTGTTGTTGCCCCCTCCCCACCAGCGTGCCCAGCCAGGCCCCTCCGCCCTGGTGGCCGCCCCGGACGCCGACCTCACTGCCCCCTCACCCCCCAGCCCGGGAGGTGGCCGAAGGCCTCCGGAAGACCTCCCAGGAGAAGCTGGTGCTGCGCTACGAGGACGCCCTGAAGAAACTGTCCCAGCTGACCGGGGAGAGCGACCCGGACTTGCTGGTGGAGAAGTACCTGGAGTGTGAGTCCCTGGGGGTAGGGGGTGGGGATGGAAAGGGCGGGGAGGAGGGGGGGCAGGAGCACGGCGCCCAGCCCCCCGGAATCCAGTGCAGACTGTGCTCTGTCTCGGTCACCGAGGGCCTCCGCTTCGGCCCTGGGGACTCCTCCACCTGCGCTGGAGGGACCAGGAATCAGGCTCCGCCCTACTCGCCTCTTCCCGTCCGCCCTGCCTCCGCCCCTCTCTCTACCCCGCCTTCTCCCCAGTCTCTCTCCCACCCACGTCTCGGGCCTACTGACCGCTTCCTTCTCTGTGTGTCTCCACCCGTCTGCATCTCTCTGTTCTCACTGAGTGTATCTCCGTCTTTTTCTTTCTGTCCAATTTCCCTGGCGTGTCTGCCTTCCCGCCTCCCCCATCCGTCTCCCCCTTCCCCGTTCCCTCCCTCCTCCGCCTCCCTCATTCCTGGGCCTGCGGGTCACCCTGGGAATCTTCCTCTCAGCCTCTGTGTGCCTATCTCCGTGTCCCTGTTGCTGTCTTTCTCCCGGTGTCTAATGTTCTCTCTTTACCCACCTTTACCGTTTGCTCTCCCTCACTTCTCTGTTTCTCTGTGTCTCTCTCGGCATTTCTGTGACTTTCTCTCGGTCGCTCTCTCTTTCTGTCGCTCTGCCTTGCCCTGTATTTCTCTCTGTTGGCCCCTGTGTCTATTTCTTTGCCTATATCTCTCCGTCTCTGTCTCTCTTTGTCTCTGTGTCTTTGTTGCCTTTCTCAACATCTCTTTCTCCGCCTTTCTGTGTGTGTCTCTCCGTTTGCTGGTCTCTGTCTCTCTGGACCCTGCCTTTCCTGACTCGCCCCCAGTGGAGGAGCGGAACTTCGCAGAGTTCAATTTCATCAATGAGCAGAACTCAGAGCTGGAGCGTCTGCAGGAGGAGATCAAGGAGGTGAGCGAGACCCGCCCCTCCCCCTCCCCCTCCCCTCCCCTCCCCCTCCCCTCCTCCACCCACGTTGGCGCCCCCTCCCGAGCTGGGCCCAGCGTCGCGCCCCTGCCCCTGTAGATGCAGGAGGCCTTGGAGAGCGGGCGCCGCAGCGAGGAGGACCGTCGCTCGAGGCAAGAGCAGCAGCTGGCCGAGTTGCAGCAGCGCGTGGACGAGGTGCACACGGAGGCCGAGAACCTGGAGGCCCGCTTCCAGAACTTTCGCGGGCAGCTGGAGAAGCTCAAGACCGGTGAGCACCCGCCCCGGCTTCTTCATCTGGAAGGATGCGATGAGCAGGCGGAGAGCCCTGCCCGGGCCGGCCACGCGGAGACATTCCGCGGACCACTCTGTGCACTCCCTTGTCGTCTGTCCCATATCCATCCGACCATCCATTCACTCATCCTTCATCCATTCTGCGTCCAGCCAGCCAGCCATCCTTCATCCAGCCATCCTGCATCCATCATCCATTCATCCTTCCAGTGTGGAGTCCATGAGAGTCAGGCAGCCCTGGGTTTGAATCCCAGCTCCACCACTTGTGAACTTTGGTGTGTGGTTTCCTCTGTTGGAGCCCCTCCGGAAGTGGAATGGCAGTGCCTAGTTTGTAGGGTCGGCATGAGAATTAGATGGGATGAGGGATGGAGAGAGACTGGGAGGTGGCAGTGGTGGTGGGGGGCAAGCAGGAGGGCCACCTCGTGCTGCGCGGTCGGAGCTCAGGTATTGGCAGACCCTCTTTCCCTCTGTTGTAGGGACTGCGGTGACAAGCCCTGTGCTAGGTAGTGAGGACCGGCAGGGGGAGGCGGGGAAGATGCTGACACGGGCTCTGGATACTCGTAACCCAGGGGCTGGGAGGGAGGACACCTTGGGCCCTGCAGGAGGAAGGGTATGCCTTAACTCAGAGTGGAGTGCAGGACCAGGATTTGGGGGGCCCAGTGCAGAATGAAAATGCGGGGCCCCTTGTTTACAAACTGGCAAGAATTTCAAGAGACAAGAGCAGAGCATCAAACCAAACGTGGGCTCCTTCTCGGCACAGGGCCCTGTGCCCATGACATTGGCTCTGCTGGGCTCACAGGGGAGGTCTCCTGGGAGCCATGATGCTTGAGGCCGATTTTGAAGGATGAGTATTTAACCAAACAACTGGGGAGAGGGGATGCTCCCAGCGGGCGGGGCCAAGGCTCGGAGGTGCATGCAAGGAAGGCAGGTTCTTCGTGCAGAGAGGGCGTGGGTGGGAGTTGAAGAGGGTCAGATCCTAGACGGATGCCAGGCTGAGGCTTTTTCCTGGGGGTGCTGGGGAGCCATGGGAGGGCTGTGAGCAGGAGAGGGGGGTGGATAGGAGGGAGAGGGATGAGGATGGAGAGGGAGAGAGGGAGCACAGAGGTGTCGGGGGTGTGAGGGCTGAGGCACCAGGGGTCTGGCCCGGTGAGGGTGCAATGCGGAACCTGGGAGGAGGAACTGCTCTGGGGGGTGAGCCTGACCTCAGTGTGAGTGGTATTGCGGACTGTTCGGAGAGGGACCCCAGGAGGAAACTGAATATGAGCCTGCAGCTCAGGTGGGGGAGGCAGGGGAGAGTGGTAGGGATGCCACAGGCTGGGTGCAGATTTCTGTCAAGGTCATGGGTGCATCTTATTTCATTCACAATAACCAGGTAACTAAATACAAGCAGGCCAATTGTGAGAGCGGGTCACAGCCTTGGTGCTGCTGTGAATTTCCTCCGCTTTCTCCCGTGGAGCACGTGTGTGTGTTTCTGTGGGAGAAGCACATCCTGAGCTGTGGACTCGCTGGGTTGGGTGGAAGCTGGGTGATTCTGAGCCGTGAGCAGAGGACTGGCCGTGTGGAGGTGCCCTTGTCACGTTTTCCTTGGACTTCCCTCGCTTTTTGCCCTCTGTCATCTGGAACCCGGTGGGTCTGAACTTGGGCAAGTCCCTTCGCATCTTTGAGCCTTGCTTGGGCAGCAGGGCCTTGAGGAGAGGAGAGGGTGGCACCCCGTGGGCACCGGATCCATGATGGCTTGTCCCCTCTGACCCCAGATATCCAGCACCTCTTCACCAGGGCCCAGTGTGACAGCACGGTCATCGATGACCTCCTAGGGGTCAAGACCCACATGAGAGACCGGGACATAGGCCTCTTCCTGGGCCTCATAGAGAAGCGGCTGGTGGAGCTCCTGACGGTGCAGGCCTTCCTCGAAACCCAGGTTGGGGTGCAGACGGTGCAGAGGGGGGACAGGGTGCCGGGGCCTTGGAGACGGGCCTGAGCAGACCACTGGCTTCTCCACCCTCCAGAACAACCTCTCTGCCAGCTTGCCTGACGCTGCCCTCCTGGTGCTGGGCCAGAGCCCCGAGGATCTTCCCAAGAAAGTGGCCCCACCTCAGCCCCCTGACCATCTGTGAGCCAGAGGGCAAGGGTCAGGGAGCTTCCACGGGGGGCAGAGGAGACAAGGGAAGGGAGGGTTTTCAGGTGTGGGTGGGCCCCCGGGACTGGAGGGTGAGTGGGGCTCGGGGGCGGGGGGAGTAGAAGATGAAGTGGGTACTTCGGGGGAATCAGGAGTAAGGGCTCCAGGGACATTCGATGGGGCCCTGGGTGGACCCGAAGGGGAAAGGGCGCTCAGAGCCCGGCGCACGGCTGAGGGTCTCAGGGCCTAGCAATGAGACGCCATCGGCCTTCTGAAGGTCGAGGAGTAGAGTCCCTTCCTGCCTTCCACCCACCTTAGTGAGGACCCCCCAGGCTTTGAGGCCAACGACGACTACCCGCTGAGCGAGGGGGAGCTACTGAGCTACGTGGTGAAGTCGGTGAGGACGGGTGCCCGCGGGAGCGGGGCGGCTCTTCCTCCTCTGGGGCCCTAACTCGCCTCCCCCGCAGCTGGAGGCCCGGGAGCAGGCGAAGGGTCAGTACCTGAAGCAGCAGGCTGAGGCCGTCACGAAGGTGGACAGCACCCCGAGCGTGACCCTCTCCAGCACCCAGGCCAGCTCCAGCCTGCCCCTGTTGCCCAAGAGCCCCAGCGCTGTCCCCGGCTCCCTCACGAGCCACAGGGCTAGCAGCATCCTGGCATCCAGCGGAGGCCGTGCCACCAGCTCCAATGTCGGCCGTGTCAGCTTTAGGGACCCCAGCTCCAGCGCAGGCCACGCGACCTTCGGCTCCACCAGACCCGTCACCGGGGGACTTATGTCCAGCCGGGGCTCGACTGAGGGCCGAGCGATCGTCACATCCCCCAACTCTAGCAGCTACCCAGGGTCCACTGGATACTTGGGGTCCAGCAGAGGCCACGAGAGCTTTGGGGGCCCGGAGAGCAAAGGCCCTGAGTCAGAATCGAGTGGAGGCCTCAAGTCCAGCAGAGGCCAAGTCTCAAGCACTGGCCCTGCCTCTACCACCGGCCGGGTCTCCACCACCAGCAAAGATTCCCAGAGCAAATACTAGGGGCACCCAGCCCCAACCCGGCCTCTGGCTCCTTGCAGGGCCTTCTCTGGGTCTCTGCCTCTTAATTTCCCCTATGCCTCTCCATCTTTCTCACCCAGCTCCGGGTGACCTGCCTGCACACCTGTCTGCATCTCCCCTTCACTATGTCTCTGCATCTCTTCCCATCAGCTCCCCATCATCTGTCGCCTGGTCCCCCTCTCTGTTTCCAACCTGCCCTTCCCTTTCGGTTCCCTAATCTTCTGTTCTCTAGGCTTCCCGTTCAGTGTGTCTCTGTCCTGTCTCCATGTTTGTCTCCCCATCTCTACTCTGACCTCTCTGATTATCCCCTCCACCTCCTGTTTCGGCTTCCCCATTTCTAACTCCCTCTCCTCTCCTCCATCTCCCAGGCCCTCCTCGCATCTCATGTCCTTGTCTCTGTAGCTCCTCATTCCTTGTCCTCAAGAGTCCCCAGTACTGACCAGTGGGGGAAGGATGGGGGCAAAGACATCAGGGTCAGCATGAACTGTGACCATAGGAAATAAAGGCCAGAGTCTGATTTTTACCCCAGCCTGGTTACAAGCGTATATGTGAATGAGTGAGCATAAGACATGGCTGTTTCCTCTACCTTTGGCCCAGGAGAAAATGTATGACCCTGTCCCTATTCCCTGCCATTCATTCATTTACTCACTTTTTTTTTTTTTTTTTTTTGAGACTTGCACATTTCAGGCTCTACTGAGAACCAGAAACTGTATCAGTCAGGATAGGGTGGGTTATGCTGCAGTAAGAAGCAACCCCAGAATCTCAGTGTGTACCTTTAAAATTTTTTATATTTTGGAATTCTTCATATCTCAAGAGAGGGGACTGCAAGCAGCATGTCAACCTTGCTACCTCAACATTGCACAGGAAAGAAAAAAACTCCAAATTGCCCACCACGTCGTTGATTAATTAGCTTTTATCAAGACATACAAACAATATAAATAGTAACAACAGAAAGAAAGTATTAAAGAAAAATAAGGGACCTAGAACTCATTTTGTTCTCACAAATGCAGTTCAACACACAGGCTTTATAAGAATGCTTTAAGAACACAAAACCATCTTCAAAATTGGACTCAAAAAATGGGACAAAATTGGAGGTGACTCTCGCCTGTGTGTTGTTGGGGCTGCGAGCAGGGGTCGCCACCTTCTACTCTCAGCCATCCCGGAAGTTGTCGTCGGTGGGCCTGGCACCGTTTGCTAATTTAGTACAAACGTGGGCTCACTAGTTCTGTTTGTAAGATAATTAATCCATCAGAGTCATGGGATTTAGTTTCCCATCGTGAGGGAAAGGGCTATCGATCTTGTGATCTAATGAGAAAGCTTACCTGTATTTATTCAGTTTACAGGCAGGATGTTAAAAGCAGGGCAGCAAATGATCAAGACAACCCAGCAGGGTGAAAGCCTTCTTCTGGAGGGAATAGTCACTGGACCTGACCACAACTCCTACAGTTTGGGGCATGGTAGAACACATTTTTGTTGAAATCACTTCTGAGAAATATTCATAAGGAACAGGAGATGTTGGAATGAATTATTAATTTTCAAAGTCTCTTTAGTGCACAGTACAAAGTTAATAATTTTGTAAAAGTTCTCCCCTTCACACCGTATCAAATCAGATCCTTTGAATTAACGATATGATGCAGAATCCCATCTCTTCCCTAACAGTTGCAGGGGAGGGGGACTCTCCATCTCTTTTCCCGTTGATTTGACAAACATTTTTTGAGTACTTACTATGTGCCATACAGGGTACTAGGCTCTGGGGATATAACAGTGAACAAGAAATTTAAAAACGGGTATTTCAGGAAGGCGATGGAAATGGCAACTCCCTAGGATGGGACTTCTGGAAGTTAGGCTGTCATTCTCACTTTCTCCTTTGGGACCTGGGAAGTCTCATCTTGGCGGGGGGCAGAGTCATGACGACCGGCCCTGTTTGCCATCCCAGAGGGACTTCCTCTTTCTCTCCTAAGACAGGACAATGAGTACAGAGAACACAGACCCTCAGGTCTCCCCTCCCAAAGTGGTCTCAAACCCCTATAGCAGGAGGCGTTCAGCCTTAAACACCCCACCCCGAGTCTCAGCCACCTCAAGGGTCCTAGAGCTACACTGGGCAGAGCCTCCCCTGGTCCAGGGGCTGGGCTCACCATCTATGGATGGTCAACCTTGTGGCAACAAGCTCAGAAGAGAACTGAGGTCACTTAAAGAAAAGTCGGAGAATCAAACCCAGAATCCTCTTGGTTCCCAAGTAAGACAGCACTACCCTCGGGGTCACAGTCACATCCCCTGTGGCTCAGGGTGGAGAGAGAGATGGAGGATGCAGGCTTGCTGGGCCAAGGCTGTAGCTAGGAGACAAAAAGTGTGGGCTGCTGATACCTGCTTTCAAGTGGGGGCGATTTTTGTGGCGGTGAGGGTGGTGATGTTGGTGATGGCCGTAGTGGGGATGGCGATGATGGTGGTGAATGAACGTGGTGACAGTGATGACGATCACGATGTGATGCTGACGGTGACAGAGAAGGGGATGTGACGGTTATGATGACGACCGTGGTGACGATGGTGATGGTGGTGATGGTGACAGTGGTGTTGGCAATGATGCTGCGAGTGCCACCTCAATGTAGGTTCTTTATTGCTGTCTCAGATTCATTTTGTAACATAAGAAAACTTGCATTTTTTAAGCCTGAGCTCGGGAATGTCATTTATTTACATTATACAGTAATAAGAAAACAGCAGACCAGTGCAGCTCAATCTTATGGGCAGAATGGAGAAAGGACTAAATTAAATTATACTCAATAGCAGTGAAATTTGGAGCATTTAGTGATTTCTGTGCTTTAGGACTGAGGCAGAAACTGGCACTGTCGCATACAACCTGTGTGGATTTGGACAAGTGTCTTCACCTCTCTGAGCTCCGTTCATCTTGAAGTCAGAGGGGGAATCCCTGGAGGTATGATCAGGGGATCTGACCGACATTTAAAAATAGGAATACAGTTGAATAAAAAACATCATGCAGTACAGGGTGGTATTTGATGAAACCATGTTAATGTGAAATGATTTCTTACTGCGCGTCACGGCCAGAAAAGTTTGGAAGCCACTGGTAGATGGCACCCATCATCATACACTGATTTTCAGACGACCGCCCACTAATAACACCCGATATCAACTCCCTTTCAGATGTCGATTCCACTTCACCCAAAGCAAACGTTCCGGGTCTCCCAGCGGCTCTGTCTTAGCAGAACTCCGCCGCCAGGTGGCGCCAGTGCCCCGCCGTGAGCGGATTCTTCTCCGTCCTGACTCAGCCCAAGCTGGTGATTTCCTTGGGGTCCCCCTCGCCCCGAGGATCGAGTTTACTGGGACTAAACGTCTTGACCACGAATAGAATTCCCCGAGCAGAGCACGGCGGGAGGGCGCAGGCGGTCACGAAGGGATGTGGCCATCCTAAGATATCCACTCATCCCTTCTTGATTCCACAATGTTCATTAAATGCCTGTGTGCACCAGACGAGGTGCCCCCACCCAGAGCTCACATCCTGATGGGGGAGGACGGACAAGATCCCAAATTCAAGACCCCACCAGTACAGGGAAGCCTACCCACCTAGTCCGGTGCAGGACGGCACGAGGTAGAATCTCGCCCGCCCCCAGCCGGCTGTGACCTTGGGCAGCTTGCTTAGCCTCCCTGTGCCTCAGTTTCCCCTGCTACAAAACGGGACTAATAGCATCCACTTCATAGGGTTGTCGTGAGCATTAAGTGAGTTAATATTTGTAAAGTACTTAGAAGGGGCCTCTGTCTGTTAAACCCAGTGTTTAAAATTCTCATTTGACAGGGCTTCCCTGGTGGCGCAGTGGTTGAGAGTCGCCTGCCGATGCAGGGGACGCGGGTTCGTGCCCCGGTCCGGGAAGATCCCACATGTCGTGGAGCGGCTGGGCCCGTGATCCATGGCCGCTGAGCCTGCGCGTCCGGAGCCTGTGCTCTGCAACGGGAGAGGCCACAACAGTGAGAGGCCCGCGTACCGCAAAAAAAAAAAAGAAAAAAAAAAAGAAAACTTAAAACAAACCAACAAACAAATACTTAATGAACTTTGACAAATGGCACTCTTCCAGGACAGGTAAACTACTTACTTTGTTAGACTTCCTAAGGATTCTTTGATCTATGAAAAACACCTCTCTGAAGAAAATACTATTCACGACAAAGAAGGGACTGGCCAAAGGTTAGGTCACTAGTCTATCCAGTGGGCTAGCACAAGTTCATTGCATTTCCTTCTTTTGATTGAGATGTAACAGCCATACATTAAATTGTACCAAGTGTATGTGAATAGCTGGATTAATTTTATGTATGCATATTAATTTCTAAAATATCAGAGGAAATCATACAACTCAATAGCAAAAGAAAGAAAGAAAAAACTGATTTAAAAAGGGCAAAGAACCTAAATAGGCATTTTTTTCCAAAGAAGATACACAAATGGCCAACAGGTATATGAAAACATTCTCAACATCACTAATTATCAGGGAAATGCAAATCAAAACCAGGTATGGAAAAAAGGGACCTTTGTGCACTATTAGTGGAAACGCAAATTGGGACAGTCATTTTGGAAAACAATATGGAAGGTTCTCAGAAAACTAAAAACAGAACTATTGTTCTGTAACATCTTATGGAAAAACCCAAATGAACCTTTTGGCCAACCCAATACCATATGATCCAGCAATCCCACCTCTGGGTATTTCTCCAAAGGAATTAAAATCAGAATCTTGAAGAGATACTTGCTCTCCCATGTACATTGCAGCATTATTCACAATAGCCGAGACATGGAAACAAACCTGAATGTCCTCTGGCTTCTTTAAAAATTTAGTCCTTGCTTTGATTTTCAACAGTTTGACCATGATGTGCCCAGGTGTGGTTTTCTTTGTGTATTTCCAGTTTGGATTTTGCTGAGTTTCTTGAATCTTTGAGTTAATGTCTTTCATCAGTTTTGGACAATTCTTAGCCATTATTACTTCAAATTTTGCTTCTCCCTCAATGTGTTTCTCCTCTCATTTTGGTACTTAAGTTATATGTATGTATGGCTTATATTCATATATATATATGTTCCTTATATCTTTTATCATTTATTCTCTTCTGTGTGTTTTTTTGTTTTGTTTTGTTTTTCAATTGCTCTCCATGCTTCCATTTGGCAATTTCCTATTGACCTGTCATTGTATTCATGAGTCCCATCTTATCATCTTATTCAGGACCCAGTATACAATTAAACCTACTCAATTAACTTTAGTTTCAGATTTTGCATTTGCCCAAAATCTTGATTTGATTCTTGTCTAGATTCCAGTTCTCTGTTGAAATGTGCCCTTATTTCATCTGCTTTTTGATCTTCCCTATTTTCTTTAGCAGCTTAGCCACAGTTAATTTGAAGTGTTCCCTGCTCATTCCAATCTGGGTAATATATTGATCTCTTTCCATCATCAGTTTTATTTTTTCTAATTATTTATCAAATTTTCTGCTTCTACCCCTGCTGATGAAGTTTTAGTTTTAAGTCTGACGTTATAGATAAAATGACTGTAAATGTACTACATGATATCTTCCCCCAGGACAGGTTTCTGCTTTTTATTTTATTTATTTATCTATTTATTTATCTAACTATCTATTTATTTATTTATTTTTGGCTGCATTGGGTCTTTGTTGCGGTGCGCGGGCTTCTCATTGCGGTGGCTTCTCCTGTTGTAGACCACAGGCTCTGGGCGCGTGGGCTTCAGTAGTTGTGGCTTGCAGGATCTATAGCGCAGGCTCAGTAGTTGCAGAGCACGGGCTTAGTTGCTCCACGGCATGTAGGATCTTCCCAGACCAGGGCTCGAACCCATGTCCCCTGCATTGGCAGGTGGATTCTTAACCACTGCACCACCAGGGAAGTCCTCACTTATGAATTTAGATGCTTAAATAAAATATTGGTGAAGAGAAATCATTAAAACAGAGGATACTATAAGCAGGTGAGATTTATTCTAGGAATATAAGGATATTTCTGCTCTTTTTAATGTACCATAGTTTATCATATTATTAGGTCAAATGAGAAAAATCAGAATCATCTTAATAGATGCCAATAAGACATTTGATAAAATTTAAAATGCAAGCCTGTCAAAGGCACAGCTGCATATTAGGGCGGGGAGGACTAAGACCTTTAAGGACTTGACCTTAAACTGTGATGCCACAAGGATAGGACCCACCTTATGATGCCTCCCAGGCAAATCCCTAGCTCCTCCCCCAATGCTATTAAGCATTTACATAAATTCCCGGGGTGGGGGGGACGGGACCTCTAGCACATTATGGAGGTGAAGCTGGGGACTTGAAAGAAACAGCGTTCAGAAGGTGAGAATCCATGGAGCTGAGGCCAGACCAAGAGGTGGGAAAAGAGAGTTGAAGGCGCTCTGGAAATGTCCCAAATCACCAAGATCACAGCCCCAGTGACCGCAACGTACTTCCTTGGGCTGAACGTTGTCCGTAAGTTCAGCTCTCTCTTCAGAGAGCACATCTGTGAAGGGCTGAGAGTAGGGTATGGGTGGGTGGGAGGCAATACTGATGTTCTGAAAAATCCCACAAACCACCCAGGGGACACCTTCAGTACCCAGGGGACCTCTTCAGCACCCAAGGGACATCTTTGGAATCAGCTGCATGACACCTGGGCTATTACTGGCTTAAAAAAATACTGTCTGCAGAGCTGATCTCAGAGCTGGGATGAGACGACTCAGATATTCTGGACACCACTGTGGCCACCATCCCATAAGCTATCTTATCACACTTCCAGCCACCTGCAAGGCAAGGTCTATGAGAGTGGACGTCCATCCAAAGGTAGGGCTCATGGAGCTGATGCTAGGGTCGAAGGGAACACTGTGGATGCTGTGGAAAGGCCTCCAACCATTACAAGTTGATCTGACAGATGGGGACCAAGAAGCAGCCAACAGAGATGGGACGCCCACCTGAAGTGCAGGTCACGCCCATGCCTGGCAAAATGATTGTCCCTAAAACGCCACACACCACCAACTAGAAGATCTCAGCACCAATGGTTGTGCCGTGCTATGCCTGCAAGGACATAACCCAGGGTGTCCACAGTGAACAGTTATCCATCCACCTGTGAACTTCTTTAAATTTGACAAGAGTCACCAGCAAGGCCTTAGTACCAAAGGTCTACGTACGGGTGGTGGAGGAGGACCCAGAAGCGCTCACATTCAAGAAAGGCTCCTACAGCTCCTACCTGCATTTGTGGCTACCCTCATATTCTTTATGCCACAAGCCACCAATGGGACATCCTCACCACCAGATGACCTCATTACCACATTGACATTTTAGTAAATGAGGAACACTGACACAGCTACAGGGCCACCTAACAGGTTATACATGGTAGCAGCTCTGATTTGATTAAAGTTATTACCATGTACATTTATACCACATAACCAGTGTCCTCGGTTGGGTGTGTGCACTTGCTACCCTGGAATGAGATTTATAAACTTTCGTCTTGGCTTTGCAGGGGGAAAAAAAAAAAGGTTTTGTTAAAGGCCCTCTGCAGTCCTTCTCAAGAATATTAAGTATATTAAGTGGCTTACGTGGGCATCAGTGGCAATTCTTCAAATGTCACAGCCACTACCGGGCACCCTTCATGCCTTCATACCTTAGACCTGTGCTGTCCAGGATGGCAGCAGCTAGCCACCTAGCTAGGGTAGGGCCGCTCGACCGAATGCACGCGGAGGTGAGAGGCCAGCGCGTTGGACTGCTTGAAGGCCTTGGTGCACAGCGGGCAGACGAAGGGCCGATCGCCCATATGCACGCGCTCGTGCACCCGCAGCCTGTGGCGGTGGGTGAAGCGCTTGCTGCACAGCCTGCAGGAGTGCGGCTTGTCCTCACAGTGCTGCCGCCGGTGCAGAAGCAGGGCCGGCCCGGCCTCGAAGGCCTTGCTGCAGTCCCGGCAGGGGAAGGGCCGCGAAGGGGCGTGCAGAGGCTCGTGGCAGTGCAGCTTGTAGGGGGTCTTGAAGCGCTTCGGGCAGGACGGGCAGGGGAAGGGGCGCTCGCCCATGTGGAGGCGGTGGTGCTCCTGGGGAAGAGGACAGCACCGGGAGTGAGGAACAGTGGCTCACCTCTGCAGGACATGCCTCTCCAGGTAGATTCACCCCTACTCCTTGCAGGTCTCCGAGAAAGAGACCAAATGAAGATACACATACCAATTGTCTAAAATTTTTTAAATTACAAACCAAACTATTAAATAAAATACGTTCTTCCTCCCCGCTCTGACAAATAGACCTTCACAATGACCCGGAAGGCCAGGTTCAAATTTATCTTCTTTGGAATCCTCAGAGTTCCACACTAGAACTTGGTGGCTCAGGAGAGCTGGCGGGGGTTTCCCAGGCCTCGGGGGATATCGCACCCACAGAAGGACAGCCCAGTCCAAGCCTCCCTTCCACCCGTCCAGCCTAGAGGTTGTGCACACAGGTGGGGCAAAGTGCACCCTGGGGATGGTGGAGCCAGAGAGCCCTGGAAGCAGCCTTTGGGCCCCTTGGGTAGGGAATCCCAGGCTCTCTTGTCCCCTTGGCCACACAAGAAAGGGCAGCAGGAGAGGGTCATGGCAGCATCCAGTAACAGGAGAGATCCAGGGTAGCTCTGAGAGCTGGGCTGCCTCCAGACTAACTCCCAGCCTCTCCTTTCCTCCCATCATGGCCCTCAACACACCTCCCGCCTCCCCACCCCTCCCCAGCCATGGAAGCCTCCCTTTCCATTACCTTCTCCTCCAAATCTGACCCCTATCTCCTTCTTACCTTCCTCGAAAACCCATCCCCAATTTCCTATCATCTCATGATCATCCCAGCTGCTACCTCCCTGAGTGCCAAGACCACTTTCTCTAAGCCTCTCCCCTCACATCTTTCCTGGGATTCTTCTACCTTCTAGCTCACCTCCACATACATTTAACCCCTCCCCGCCTCGGCCTCCTGGTCACCCCGCCCACTTTCCCTTCAGGCCCAGCTCTGCTCTCCCTCTTCCGGTGGGCTCTGCCTCTCCCCACCGGCTCCCGCTCACCCCCAGTCCAAGGCCCTGATCAACCTGGTCCCAGAAACCTCCACCCCTC
Organism: Tursiops truncatus; assembly: GCF_011762595.2. NCBI lineage: Eukaryota > Metazoa > Chordata > Mammalia > Artiodactyla > Delphinidae > Tursiops > Tursiops truncatus. The sequence goes on along the minus strand of NC_047052.1, from coordinate 50,653,964 downwards.
CCTTCATACCTGGCCCTACCTTAGGTCCATTGCCTTGCCCTGCCTTTTCCCCGCAGGCCCCGCCCCTCGCAACAGGCCCCGCCCACCTCGGGTCCACCGCTCTCCCCTGCCCCTGTCGCGTACCCCAGCCTCTCGTCGGCTCCGCCCCCCTCTCCGCACCTACAGGTTGCTGGCTCGCTTGAAGCGCTTGCCGCAGGCATCGCAACCGTGCGGCCGCTCGTCGCTGTGCACCGGCCGGTGGCCCTTGCAGTCCGAGTGGCGTTTGAAGGCGGTCGCACACAGGCCGCAGCGAAAGGGCCGCGCCGCCGTGTGCACCACCTCGTGGCTCAGCAGCTCCCACGCGCGCTTGAAGGCCCTCCCGCAGGCCGCGCAGCTGAACTGCCTGGGCCGCGCCAGCCCCTCCCGGCCCTCGGAGCCGCTGCGAAGCGAGCCTGGCTCCTCCTTACCTGAGCGCTCCTCCGCAGAAACGTCGGGAACCAGGCGCGCAGTCGAGTACGTCCCGTGCTCGTCGATGAGCTGCACCAGGGCCGGAGCCTCCGCCTCGTCTCCTCCGGGCGCCTGGAAGAGAAGAATGGGCTTAGTCCTCGGGTCATCCCCCATCCCACCCCTGCCCAGACGTGACTGTGGATTTGGGGCTGCAGCCGCCTCATCTGTAAAATGGGCAGATAACGGGACCGCCCTCCTGGAGCGGCAATGCGGATTAAATGGGTTAAGATTGAAATTCTACTCCCCCCCGCCCCCCGCGTCCCGTCCCTCCTGACGCCTTCATTTCAGGAAAAGGCAGCTCCTTCTTTCCTTCCAAGTGCTCGGGGCAAAAACCTGACACCCCTTTTTCACACACCTTCATCTAATCTCTCATCAAGCCTGTTGGCTCTAACTTGAAAATACAGGCAGAATCGGGCCACTTCGCACCATCTCCACAGCCAGCACCCTCCTGTGAGCCAAAATCATCTCTCTCCCGGGCTATTGCTGTGGTCTCTTCTCTGGGTTCCCTGCCTCAGCCGTCCACCCCTCAGGTCTGTTCCCCACGCAGCCGCCAGAAGGCGCCGGTTAACACCTAAGTCAGCTCAGGTCCCTTCCCAGCTCAGAGGCCTCCCCTGGTTCCCCTCTAACTCAGGGAAAAGCCCAAGTCCTCACGACCCAGGAGGCCCTGCATGACCCGCCTGTGTCCCTTCCTTGACCTCATCTCTTGCCTTCTCCTCTGGCTCACTAGGCTCTGGCCACACTCAAGGCCTCCTCAAGGGACTTGGTGCCTGGAACCCTCTTCCCCTCCACAGACGCACAGTTCCTCCCTCAACTTGGTCAGGTCTTTGGTCCAATGTCACTTTTCCCTGAGGCCTCTCCTTACCACTCTATCTGAAATCGAAACTCATGCTACCCCTCCGATGCTTCCTACCTGCTTCCTGGCTTTACTTTTCTCCATAGCACTTATCTTTGGATGGGAGCCTGGCACTGCCTGTGTCCATCTTTTGCACCCTGTGGGAAGAGTCAACCTGGCAATGAAATATCCATAGAGGAAAACAGTCCCAAGAAAAGAGAGAGACAGCTTCCTAGATCTAGACAGCACCTAGATCTAGCTTCACCTGAAGCATCCTTTCCTCCACTCTTTGGTTAGGTGAGGCAATATATTACCTTTCGTTGCTTAAGCAAGTTTGAGCTGGGGTTTTCTGTCATATGGTAGGCTGAATAATGGCCTCTAAATATATCCTGGTCCTAAATATCTAGAACTTGTGAATGTTGCCTAAATGGTAATAGGGACTTTGCAGATGTGATTAAATTCAGAATCTTCAGATGGGGAGATTATCCTGGATTATCTGGGTGACTGTGAATGTAATCATAAGTGTCCTTATAAGAGGGAAGCAAAGGGAGATTTGATGCAGAAGAAGAAGGTGATGTGACTACTGAACCAAAATACTAAGCTGCTGGCTGTGAAGATGGAAGAAGGGATCAGGAGCTAAGGAATGCAGCTCTAGAAGATAGAAAAGGCAAGGAAATGGCTTCTCCTCTAACGTCTCCGAGGGAGCACAGCCCTGCTGACACCTCGATTGTGGCTCAGTGAAATTCATTTTGAACTTCTGATCTCCAGACTGTAAGTGAATAAATGTGTGTAGTTTTACGTCACCAGATTTGTGGTAATTGGTTTCATGGGAAACCAATACATGCCATTGGCAGCCAAGACCCCACAGAGGGGACACAGCTAAAAAAAACCACCTTTTATTTGGCGTTTATGCAGCACCTTCTGGATACTAGGCACCAGACTGAGTGCTCACAATAACCCAGTCCTCTGCAGGGAGACCGAAGCTCAGAGAAGGTGAGTCACTTGCCCGAGGTCACAGAGCTTGGGAGTGGAAGAGTTAAGATTTGAATCTGGAAAGTAACACTAAAGCAGCCCTCACAAACCCATACTCATCTGTGAATTTGGGGATGGTGTTAGAGATAACCTTATTAGCTAGTATTTATTTGATACTTAGAGGGTGTAGGCACTGTTCTGAGCAATTTCTGTGTATTAACTCCCTGAACTCACTCTATGAGGTGAGGACTTTTATAATCCCCATCTGACAGACGACAAAACTGAGGCTCAGAAGTTAAGAAATATCCGGATCAGATCATAGAGCTGGTAAGAGGCAGAGGTGGGATTTGAACCCACAATATCATACCCTTGTAATAATGAACCTTCATTTGATAGATGGGGACCCATGCATTGGCAGGCGGATTCTTAACCACTGCGCCACCAGGGAAGCCCTAGAGTTAGGGTTTTTTATGAAGACTAGCTTGAAGGCAAACGTTTCATGAAAGCCTGAGAAGTAAAGGAGGGAAAGGGGATAGGAAATGCCTGGGGTGGGATGGGAATGCCACGTTAAAGGGGATGGCCTGGGAAGGCCCGATGAGAAGGTGACACTGAAGCAAAGACCTGAAGGAGGAGGGAGCGAGGGAGCCCTCATTTTCTCCAATGGCTCTCAAGTTTGAGATCCAGCACAATCATACATCCATCACTGTTCTAGGTACAGAAATAATGAATACATTCATTGTGCTCTGAATCGGACACCATCTCCTGGCATCCCCACAACAGGGAAGGTTTCATTCTCACAGAAGCAGAAACTAAGGCTCAGAGCAGCGTGTCCATGGGCCAAGACACAAAGCCAGGAAGCAATAGATCTGGGAATCAAATTCACAGCTGCCTAAATCTCTATTCCTGCTGAGACCTGACTCCTGGGGTGGGTGGGCGTCGGGGGGCTCACCTCTTCTTCTGGGACCTCAGGCTCCTCATGGTGTATCCTCAGTTGAGATGGACTGAATCCCAGAAAGTCTGGGGGGTCTCCAGGACCCGCTTCTCCACCTCCCGCCTTCATTGGGTGCGGTCTGTCCCAGACCCAGTCCCTGGCTCTGGAGGCTGAAGTGAGGGTGAGGTGGGGCTGCCGTTGGTCAGCTCCAAGGGGGCTGAGGAAGAGAGAAGAGAGGTGACAGTGAGGGTTTTCTCTAAGCTGCTGGAGTTGGGAGAGAGGTCTCCTCCAAAGTCTCATCTGCCCTGGGGGCCCAGGGAGGCCCTCTCTCTCCAAGACCCTCCTCGGAGGGACGGCAGATATTCCCATGGCCTCCACCAACAGCTACACACTGTACTCTCCAACCCCATAGCCCTGAAAGCAGCTCATGCGTGTCCTCCCCCAGCCTCCTCCAGGCCTCCTTGCCTCCAGTCTCCCCTCTCCAGTCCATCCCCCACGTGGCCCTAGAGGAGTCTTTCTGGCCTCCAAAGCTGCTCTTGCCTCTTCCCTGCTCACTTTCCTCCCATGGCTCCCCAGAACCCCCAGTAGAAAAATGAGCCCTTCGGGACTTCCCCAGTGGTCCAGTGGTAAGGAATCCACCTTACAAAGCAGGGGACGCCCGGTTCGATCCCTGGTCGGGGAACTGAGGTCCCACATGCCGCGGGGCAACTAAGCCCGCGTGCCTCAACTAGAGAAGAGAAAACCCGCATACCACAACTACAGAGAAGCCCGTGCACCACAGCGAAGAGCCCAGGCGCTGCAACTAAGACCAGGTGCAGCCAAAAATAAATAAATCTTTAAAAAAGAAAAAAAAAAAAAATTGAGCCCCTCAACCTGGCATTCAAGGCCCTTCACAATATGGCCTCTTGGACTGAACCTTTGTCTTCCTCACTTCACTTCCCTCTCCCCAGATAGCCCAATGAGCCTCACAGTACCCAGGGCCAACCACAGCTGACAGCACCGGAACCTCACTTCCAAGCCCCCTGGATGACCTGCAGACCCCTCACACTCATGACATCTGTGCAGACCTCAGAGTCCTCCTCCAAGCACGCCCCTCCTCCTGGGGTCTCCATCTGTGCCCATCACTGTCCCAGCAGCCTCACTGCCACCCAGTCGCTGGGTCAGGTTCCCAGGGAGTTCTCATCCCTCCGTCCTCCTCCTTCCTACCCCCTCCCTGATCTGTCAGTCTACCAACCTTCCCACGTTTTCTGCCTTTTATTCTGCCCTCTGTCCCCATGGCCCCTGCCACAGCTCAGGTCTTTTTTTGTTTGTTTGTTTTTTGGCTGCGCCACATGCATGTGGGATCTTAGTTCCCTGACCAGGGATCGAACCCTCATCCCTTGCAGTGGAAGCACAGAGTCTTAACCACTGGACTGCCAGGGAAGTCCCAGCTCAGGTCTTCTCCTCTCTTCCGGGATCATCACCCCAGCCTCCTCTCTAGCCTCTCACCTCCAACCTCCCCGATCCAGTCCGTCTCCCACACAGCCCCAGACAGGTCTTTCTACACCCACAGCTTATCTTGCTCCAGTCCTGCTCACAACCCTCCCATGGCTCCCCAGGATCGTGGGACAGCGTCAGGCCCCTCAGCCTGGCAGTCCAGTCCCCTTTGATATGTCCCCTGCGTACTCTCCAGCATCACTCTCGATGTATTTGCCCACGGACCTTACATTCCAATGGGCAGACCCTCCTTCTGCAAGTGGATCCTTAACTCTTCCATCATGGGGCGTTTGCACCTGTTGTTGGCCCACATCTCAGAGCCTCTGTCAGAATCTAACTCCTGCTTCAAGGCACAGTTCAAACCTGTTACCCGCGCACACACTCACCGTGACCCTCCGCATTCATACACGCAGAGGTCACTCCCAAGCACTGCCCAAATCTCCCCATGCAAACAATGGTCTCTCCCAACCATTCATCCCCCTCAGTCGGACACACAATGAACTCGTCATCCGAACCTCCCACCTCCCCACCCAATGAACTCGCCCATCCAGAGATCCCCGCCTTCTCTCCCTGGCAAAGGTCTTCCAGGCCCCGCCCCCTGCACACAAGGGTCTCCTGAAGGCCTCTCCACTCTTCTCCCAACTGTTTGGACCCTCTTTCCCCCCTTCCCCCCATTTTTCTCCTGACTTCCGTGACAATGATCTCACCCGCCAAATGGGCCCTTCCTCACTCAGGCCCGCTCCTCCCACCCCTCTGCTGGAAACTTGGTATGTCCTGGAGTGATAGAAGGGAACGGGAATCGGGCGAGACCATTACCCGAGTCTGTGTGTGCGGGGAGAGGCATGAAGGGAGTCCCTTCAACTAGGGACTGACCAGACCTCTGGCTCCCCCGGTGCCTTTCAGATTCCACCCGTATCTTCCCAAACTTCGCCGCCTCACCTTTCGGCCCAGGTATACTGCCGGTTCACCGGGGTCTCCATTTACTGGAGGACTCGGGGCAGCGGCGCTTCCGGCCACCTGAATGCGCATGCGTAGTGCATTTCGGGTACCGTGGCTGGTTTTTCTCAGGAGGTTGAAAAGGGGAGTCTTCACTCCCTCTGCAGCGTCACCACATTCCCCTCAAACGTCAACCCACTGCTTCAGTCTTTCAAAAAGAAACGGGAAGGGCAGATATATAGTAACATCCAGTTACTGATGTACTTAGCATGGGCTAAGTATAAGCACATTATTTTCAGTTCTCAAAACAGCCTTGGTTAGTTACTATTATCCCCATTTTCCACATGAAGAAACTGAGGTTCAGCGAGAAGGAGCGTCAACAAATGCGTGACAGCCGTAGTGCATGGCTTCATCCAAACACTCTTTCTGCTAAAATGAGAACCACTGAAAAAGTGCAGGGGCGGAGGTTGAGCGGGAAACTACCCTCCTCTCTGCTGTGTCCTTAGGCAAGTTCCTGAACCTCTCTCATTTAATTTCCGCAGCTGGAAAACGGGCACAATGGAGTGTTTGGGGTGATCCTCTAGGTAAACCACCTGGCACAATGTTCAGGGCTAATTAAATATCACCATGGGGGGCAGGCATAGGATGTTGATGAGTGAAGAGGGCCATATGGGGAGCTATGAAGAGAGTTCTTTTTTTTTTTTTCTTTTTTTTTTTTTTACGGTACGCGGGCCTCTCACTGTTGTGGCCTCTCCCGTTGCGGAGCACAGGCTCCGGACGCGCAGGCTCAGCGGCCATGGATCACGGGCCCAGCCGCTACGCGTCATGTGGGATGTTCCCAGACCGGGGCACGAACCCGTGTCCCCTGCATCGGCAGGCGGACTCTCAACCACTGCGCCATCAGGGAAGCCCCAAAGAGAGTTCTTTACTACCCACACAGAGAAGAGTTACTGCTACCCGTCTCCTGCCAATTGTTGCTACAAAAACACATAGTCTGAGATGGCGTGCTTCAGCAGACTGGATTTCAAACCATTTTTTTGGAACCCAGAGTTCTTCCCAGGTGCATGAGGCCAAGTTGGGGGACGGGGTGGGGCAGGGAGGCAGGACCCTGTGTATCCCGACTCCTGCTTTAACTTCAGTAATAATTTTGATGATGACAGTCTTCCAAACACATCCCATGTGTTACCTCAGTTATTCCTCCAAGAAACTTATGAGATGGATACTACTGTTATTTACATTTTACAGATGAGGAGACTGAGGCACTGGGCGTTTAATAATTCTGCAAATAACAATGTATTCCATGGAACATCCCAAGTCCTCCTCTACCACCCCCTCATTTGTTTTCTAATGTAACCCTTGAGCCCCAGTTCCTCTTTTATCACCTAAATTCCTGGTATCTATTCCTCTTCTATGTCCCCCAGCTCCACTATGAATATGTTTCTCTAATACCCCCAATCTCCCCTGTAATATCACTGCTTCCAAATTCTGAATCGCCTCTATGCATTTCATCAACATAATTTATGGAGTGTCCCCTCTGTGCCAGGCACACGTCCGGGCCCTGGAATTTTTCATGGTAAACAGCACAAGACCTCCCCCTAGTGGGGAAGATGGACAATTAAATGACAAATTATGGACAAGATAATTTTAGATCCTGATAAAGTTTCTGAAAGGGGAATGGAATAGTTGATGGTGGTGGGAATGGGGTGGTGGCTACTTTAAATAGGGCTGTCCAGGGGATCCTCTTCTGGGAGGTGACATTTAAGTCTGAAAGGTACAGAGTTGGATGGGCAATCCAGGCAGGGAACGGCAGGGGCAAAAATTGGATTAAGCTGGTCCTGTTTGGGGAACGGGGTGGAGCCCGCTGTAGGTGAGGCAGGAGGGCAAGTGATAAGAGATATGGCTGGACAGTTAGGAACCGGGAAACTCCACATTCGCCATAACATCCCAATTCACCCTATATATCAGCACTGGCCAACAGAACTTTCTCCGATGATGGAAATGTTGTAGGTCTTCAGTGTCCAATACAGTGGAGCCATTGAGTATTTGAAATGGAGTGAGTGTGACTGAGGAACTGAATTTTTAATTATATTTCACTTTAATTAATTTACTTTAGCCACATGTGGCTACCTGCTAGGGTATTGGACAACATAGCTATACAACTTCCCATTACACCTCAAAACATCAAACTCTTCTTATAATTCCCCCACTCTCCCAAAACATCTCAGTGTTCCCTACAAGCTTCCACTAGCCCCTATAAGAATCCTGTAACAACTGTACAAATGTTCGAACAACCCAATTCTCGGTTCCTTTTACATATGAATTCACCAAAACACTCCCAATCCCTTAGTATCTCCCCAACACCGCCTATGTCACACCGATTCCCCCATCACACTCTCCGTTCCTCCATGAGCATCTCAGTTCCTCTGCAGTTACTCTATTTCCTCCTAAGACAGTCCTTAAACACCTTCATCTCACCCCGCCCCCTTCCGATCCAGGGTTACCATGGCAACGCACTCGCAGCCATCACGCGTGCCTAGCCTGGCCCATCACCATGGAAACCGGAGAGGTCTCCTCCACGCCACCACCCCACGCTGAGATGGCTGTTCTGGGACCCAGACCCTTCGAACCCGAGAGAGCCGGGAGAGACTAGGGAGCCCCACAATGCTCAGCGAGAGCAATTCTTCTGCCCCCATCCGACTAAGCGCCCTGCAGCAGGTACAAACTCCGGGGGAATGTCGGGTGGCAGATTCTACTGCGCAGGCGCCCACGCTTAGCGGACCGCGTTGGAGGCGCTCAGCCTGCCGGGAGTTGTAGTTTTCTGGCTGCAACAGCTGGAGACACAGGTGGCCAATGGGTGAGCCGGATAGAAGCAAGGTTACTGAATCTGAGACTCGTCGGGCAGGCTCCACTGTCACCATAGCAACAATGAAGCGTGATGAAGCACCAGCCTCAGTAGCCAGTCTGCCATTTTTATTCTTTCATCTTTCTTGCTCAGGGCTTACTTTGCACCGGACGCTGTTCTAGGCACTGGAGATACAATGGGAAACAAAATAGAGCTTATAATTTGATGGGGGGAGATTGACTATCAATAACAATGATGAATACAAATCGCTAGAGAAAACGGTATGTTAATAGGTTATTGAGATGCTTCGGGAGAAGTGGAAATGCAGATCATGTGAGAACATTGGTACACACCCGAATTCATCTATCTCACAAAGCCCTGTGAGACCGGTACTATTATTATCGCCAAACTGTAACAAACAGAGATTAAGCAACAGAAGGGCACATAGCAAGGAGTAGAGCTGGGATGTGAACAGGACCATCTGGATTCATACTCTGTTAACTACAGTGCTAAATTTGTCGAGATGTGTGGCATAACTTCAGGCAGTGTTAATTGTTGTGAAGAATAAAGCAGAGAAAAGGGATGAGATGACTCTTTAAATGGACTGTTCAGGGATGGCTTTTAGAAGCAGGTGACATTTGAGTAGAGGCCTGAGGGATTGTGCTGGGCACGTGGGGCATGTAGAGGTCCAAGGGTCACTGACCTTTGGATTTTTCTCTTGCCTTCCCCAAAGGCAAACTGTTACACACGCTGTTCCCTCTGCTGAGAATGCGCTTCCCCGTTCTCTCCCTGTCAAATGCGTCCTTCAAGAGCCGGTTCTGAGGGACTTCCGTGGTGGTCCAGTGGTTCAGAGTCCGTCTTCCAGTGCAGGGGAGGCGGGTTCGATTCCTGGTCGGGGAACTAAGATCTCACATGCTGTGGGCCAGCTAAGACTGTGCCACAACAAAGACTCAGCACAGCCAAAAAAAAAAAAAAAAAAAAAAAAAAGATCCAGTTCTGTGAAGAAACTACTTCTCTGTCCCGTTTTGCTAACCATAAATCTCTTCCTTCTCTGGACTCACAACCGATCCATTTGTCACAATAAAGCTGCCGGGGTAATTTTATATTTGTACATCCAATCAAGCCATGCTCCTGCTTGAAAAGTTTTGAATGGCTTCCCACTGCTCCCAAGATAAAGACTCCCCTCTTCCTGTACCTATAAGGCCCTGATGGTCACTATTAACATCTCTCCCTTTTTCACACCCTGACCCCCCTCTACTAACCCTTCTTCAATTTATGGTATGGCTTGAGCTCTTTCCCTCCCTAGGACTCTCCCTAACCCACATCCAAGAGTCTAAGGATAAAAGAGTCAAGTGGGGAGCTTTGGGACATCGGTCTGCACTGGACTGCTATTGGGTTTGCCTGCCCAGGATTCCTCCTGCCTCTTTTTGATCTTAGGTGACCTCCGCCTTCAGCGGCTTGAAGCAGGATTTTGGTTCCCAGCCAGAGATTGAAGTCAGGCCACTGCAGTGAGAGCACTGAATCCTAGCCACTAGACCAGTGGCCAGTGACAAGGCCCCTGGACCGTCAGCTTTGTAGAAATGTATTCCCACAGAGAAATGGAAAGTAGTGAAACAAGTAAAGTGTTTATTCGGAGGAAAAAGAGTATGTGTGAATAGGCACAAACTGGCGGGCTCAGAGAGTCGCGCCCTTGTGGCAGTTTGAATCACTCATATGGGGCATTTCTTCTGGGTTTCCTTTGGCCAATCATCTTGCTTTTCCTGGTTCTGGATCTGTGTTTGGTTTATCTCAGGGTCCTCCCCTGTGTGCACGCGCATCTCTTAGCCAAGATGGATTCCAGCAAAGAGGCCTATGGGTAGGTTGACATCACTCCCTTTTTGACCTCCAAGGAGCCTTTCTGTGCATACATTGTTGGGAAGGTCTCCTTGATTTTGAGAATGAGAAATGTGTGGTCTCTTTTATCTGGGCAGGGCTCAGCCTCTCCTATTATCTTCATCTTGGAGTATCTGTCCACAGGGGACAAACTGCAGCTGCTTAGCCTGGGACCCATCTATCTCCTGCCTCACTTTCTTTAACAACCCCTCTCCTCACTCTCTGTGACCCTGTACATTCTGTCTGTCCTGTCAGTCTGCTACAAGAATGGGCAGATGTCCAGGGTGACGGCTCAGAGCAGACCCTCCAAGCATGGTCTTTGAAGCAGAAGCATCAGCATTATTTGGGAACTGATTAGACATGCAAATTCTCAGGCCCTACCTCAGACCTACTCAATCAGAAATTCGGGGTGGGAGGGATGTCTGTGTTTTAACATGGTCTCTGGGTAATCAATTTCCTGAGGCCTGCTCAAGTTTGAGCACATAAACAAGAAACAATAAAAGGCACAAACAATAAATGCTTATCACTAAATACTTTTGAAGTGTCATGGTTGTTACACAGCATCGACGTAACCATAGATAATTGATACTGATACACTTAGTAAACCCAATCAGCTTCTTTGAGCTTTGATGCTGGGATGCTGGTAGAAAGGTCTTTGGGGATCAAGATCTGAGGATATGAGATTACGGCTTCAAGTCGCTATCTTTCTCAGTCAAAGGGGATAGCCTTTCTTTGAAGGAAGCCGTGACATAAAGGGCAGAAGCACAAGGGAGAAACCTGACATTATTTGAGCCCCTGGATTCAGCTGCACTTGAAGACTTTAATCTTCCAGCGACATGAATGGCTGGATGACCTTTTACATTAAGCTCCTTCATTGCTACTCAGTGTGCTCCACAATCCAGCAGCAACCACGTCATCGGAGAGCCTTCCACAATCTTGGGCCCCACCGCAGACCGACTGGTGATTCATCTGTTCATAAAGTTTAAGAAGTGCTGAGCTATTTCCACCTGAATTTCTATCACCTGCAGTCCGCCGCACCAGTTGAGATAACAGAAATCCCAACTCAAACTGCCATGAGTATTAAAATATCTTTTATCTTACTTAGGAAGCCGCCCCCCACCCCCCGCCGTAGGGCAGACTTTAGGGACTCAACCAGATGCAGATTTTCTTTCTTTTTATTTTATTTTTTTGCAGCACGGCTTATGGGATCTTAGTTCCCCGACTAGGGATCGAACCTGGGCCCTTGGTAGTCAGAGCGCAGAGTCCTAACCACTGGACCGCCAGGGGGCTCCCCAGATTTTCCTCATCTCTTAGCTCTGTCATCCTCAACGACATCCTTAATTCTCACATTCTATCAAGAGGCTTGCAAGCAGGTTTAGGCCTAACCATCTCATTCTGGGGCTTCTCCTTAGGACTGAGAGAAACTAGAAGCCTCCCGCCCTAAGCAGACCCATTGGGCAGGATCAGGCCCCACGCCCATTCTTAAACCAATCACTGGCATAGTGGCCGAGATTGGCATGGACTAGTCATTGGAGGATCCACGGATGTCGGCAAGCTGTTCCCATGGCAAGGGAGGATGAGGCCTGAGCTGCCATGAAGATGGATTCATTTCGGGTCCCTGCATTCCATCAACAGTAGGGCCTGTTGATAGAAAAGTCAAGGAATGCTGGACCATCTCAATTGCCCTCTGGGTCTGGGCCTCCCACCCTCCCCCACAAGCCAAGAACTCAGCACAGAAACCAAAATACTGTTTTATTCCAATCTTGAAGCGCAGAAGTCCAGAGGGTTCCCCTCCCCCACTGCAGGGCCGCCAGCCCATCCCACCAGACTCCCAGGGCCCCCTCTTATTCTGCCTCTTCCGGGAATGACCAACCAGAAGGTGAAGGGGATCCAAGACTCCAGGCCTTAGAGAAATCCCCACGTCATTCCCCTCTCGTTTCTTCTCTCCCCTCCTCTCCCATTCCTTTCCTTTGCCATCTCCTTTTTTTCTTCCCTCTCCTCCATCCTTGTCTCCTCCTCCCCTCCCCCACCCCCTCTCCTTTCCTCCCTTCCCGTTTGTCCCCATGTCTTCTCCATTTCTGCCTCTTTTCTTGTCCTCTCTCCTCCATGTCTGTGTCCCCTTTGTCTTTCCTCCCCTTCCCTCTTCTTCATTACCCCCCGTTTTTCCCTCCTCCTGCCAGGCTCTCCCCACAACCTGGTGTCCTCCCCTCCCCCAGCTTTATCCCCTTCCTTCTCCTGGCCGGACCTGACCCTGTCTACACCCTCTCACCACACATTTCCTCTCTGGAGGGAAGCCCTCAGAATCCACCCTGGCCACCACCGTCTGCCACAGCTGCGGCTCCAGGACCTCCGAGACCACACCGTCTGCTTCCCCTCGGACCCAGAGAGGCAAACTGCCCAGATGAAGCCGCTGGATGCCCCAGGAGGTGGACGAGGGGACTGGGGTGGCCTCCTTGGGCTCAGCCCCGTTATCTTTGGGATCGAAGGATGCCCTCCCGCCCCCACCGTGGAGGGTGACGGGCAGGCGCGAGCAGGCTCAGGGCTCGGGGGCTCTCCCCCAGCAATCCCTGAGCAGGTCCATGTGGAATAAGGCTGCCCCCGTGAGCAGGCGCGCGGCGAAGAGGTGGCGGCAGGGCAGACGCCGGGCGGCATGGATGGAGCAGCTGCAGCGCGTCAGGGCTCCGTCCAGGAAGAAGTCCGAGGTGCCGTCCTTCAGGGCAAAGCCAGCTCCTGTCCAATGGAAACCGCGGGTGCCGTGCTGCCGGGCGAAGGCCAGCTCTTCGGCCACCAGCTCTGCCAGCTCTGGCCCGCAGGCCGCTCGGAACTTGGCCAGGGGCTCCCAGTCCACTTCCTCCTCCTCCGAGGGGCAGCAAGGCCTCTTTGATTCCCTGGGGCCTTCTCCTCCGCTTCCTTCCTGTGCGCTCTCTCCGGCCGCCAGGTACATCCTCCCTGTCACTGCCCACTCTGAGTCACCCTCCAACACAGTCCCCACGGGAGTGCTGCACGTGACTCCATTCCCCAGCCCTAGACGGCCCCCTGCTGTGTCCCCACACTCCATCCCCTGCCCTCCTCTGCTCTTGGGGCCCCCAGCCTGGGCTCCCCCTCCATCTCCATTCTCCAGGCCTGTCACCCTTGTGTCCCCCAGCTGGACCAGAACTACATCCTCCAGGTCCCTTCTTCTTTTGACACCCAACCTCACTGCTCGCTCTTCTCTAGTCTCTGGCCCTCTCTGCCTCACATCTCCCCCTTGGGGCCCCCTTAGGTCTCCGTTCTCGGGGACCAATTCCGAGGGCTTCTCCACATGGACCCTCCTCCAGTTTTTGACCTCCAGCCCCCTTTCCTTCTCTGCTTCCAAATGCAGCCCCTTCCAGTCTCTGGTTTTCAGTCCACTTACCCTCTCATCGTGCAACTGGGCCCCCCTCCAGGAGCTCCCGTCAAGACTGCTGGCTCTCTCATAATCAAACAGGGTCCCCCTCCCGTCTGGGGTCTCCAGCAGCCTAATCCTTCCATCCTCCAGCTGGGCCAGCCTCCAGGTATACTCTTCCAATCCTCTCAACCTCTGGTCCTCCACCTGGGCCCCCCTCCAGATATAACCTTCCAGACCCCAGTCTTTCTCACCCTCCAGCGGGCCCCCCCTCCAGTCTCTGATCGCGGGCCCTCTCAAGTGCTCGTTCTCCAACTGGGACCCTCTCCAGACACTCCCCTCTAGCCCTCTCACCTTCTGGTTCTCCAAGTGGACCCCTCTCCAGTCTCGGATTTGCAACCCTCTCCCCTTCTCACCTTCTACCTGAGCCCCTTCCCGGTCTCTGGTCTCCAACCCTCTGGCCCACTCCTTCTCTAACTGGGCTTCTCTCCTAAAACTTCCTTCCTTCCGCGCCCCGCCCCAGTTTCCGGTTTCCACACCCTTCATCCTCTCGTTCTCCACTTGGGCTCCCCTCCCCAGCTCACCCTCCAGCCAAGCGCCCCCATCGTCGGACACATCCGGCGCCGCCTCCCCAGCCGCGTCGGCCCACTGCATGGCCACCAGATCGCGCAGGCACTGTGCCACGCTGCGCGAGGGGCTCAGGCGGCGCAGCAGGCGCCGGCGGTGGCCGCGCACCAGGGCGCACGCGTCCAGGTCGCGGGCCGCCTCGAAGGCGCGGAAACGCACCCACATGTCCCGGCGCGGCGCCCAGTTGCTCTCGAAGTAATCGACGAAGGCGGCCGGGCCGTGGGCGCGCAGCTCGGCCAGCGCCTCGGCGTAGGCGGCGGGCGACAACGCGCCCGCCAGGCGACACAGGCGCGGCCACAGGCCCGGGTCCTCGCGGCCGGCGCCGCCCAGCTCCTGCGCCTTGCTGAAGAGCGTCTCCAGGCCCTGCGCCCGGCAGATCTGCACGCGTGCGCCCGGCAGCAGCTGGCGCACGGCGGGCAGCTGTGCCGCCACTTCGGGCCCGGCCGTGAGGCAGCGCACACGGCCCTTGACGTCGGGTGCGCTCTGCAGCAGCGAGGCCAGCGCGAAGCGCAGCAGGCTCGGAGTGCCGGGCCGCGCCACGCAGCAGGCGGCCTGACGCGCGCGGCCCGCGCCGTCCACGCACAGCACCGCCAGCAGATCCAGCGCGCCCTGCAGTCCCGGCAGCCGGTCCACCAGGAGCATGCGCGGGAAGCGCCGCAGCATAGCCCGGGTGCGCGATGTCAGGAAGAACACGGTCTCTACCACCGCCTGGTCCTCCACAAACACCAGCTTCACCTGCGGGCGGGGGCGGAGAGGGGGGGAAAGAGGTCAGGAGGTGCCCTGGGTCGCCCCGCCCACGATTTCCCCCCCTGGGGAAACGGGACTCCGTTCATTCATTCATACGTGCGTGCATTTCTGACCAGCAGGAGGCAGTGCAGGGGAATGATTAAAAACGCGGATTCCGGACTGCCTGGGTTTCCGATGCCGGCACCACCGTCTAAGAGCTGTGTGGTTTTGCCCACTAGACAGCCTCTCTGAGCCTCAGTTCCCCCTACTAGGAACTGGGTATTCCTTCCTTCCTGCGGTCAGAGGCACTCTAGGGCAGTGGTTCTCAAAGTATAGGTTCTGGAGCAGCAGCCTGCTGGGACCTTGACAGAAATGCATATATTCTCAGGCCCACCGCAGCCCTGCTGAGTCAGAAATTCCCGAGGAGGGGCCCAGCAATCTGCTTTGACAAGCCCTCCCGGGGATTCCCACGCGCGCATAAGTTTGAGAGCCACTGGTCTAGAAGTAAAACGCATAGACTGTGGAGCCAGATTGCTTGGGTTTGAGTCCCGGCCTCACCAACGCTTTTAACTACGTGACTTGAGCTCTCTGTGCCTCAGCTTCCTCCTTAACCTCCTCGTTTCCCAATTTCCCCTTCTGGGAACTGAAGAGTCATTCTTTCATGCATGGAGTGTCGGGTCCAGCATAGTGTCTGGAGCTAGACGGCCTGGGCTGAGACCCTGGAGCCCCCACTTCCTGGCTGTGTGGCTTTCCGCAACTTCCCTGACCCCTGTCTCATTTGCAAAATGATGATGATGAGAGTGTGATTGGATGGACGAAATGAATTAAAGCATTTGCAACATCGCCTGGCACAAATAATATTACTATTATTGAACAGTACTCACCCAACAAATAGTAAGTGACCTTGAAGTGTTCCTTATTACCATAACTATCATCCCTGCTTAAAGACCACGTGCTCGTGAAGGTCTTCTCTGACCAGCCCGTCTTAGCGGACACCACAGCTCTCTCTGGATGCTTCCGGCCGTGGCACTTACCACCCTGAAGCGTGTTCCATCGTTATCTGCTGCTTTGCTTATTGCCTGTTTGCCCTCCCTAAGATGTAAGCCCCACAAGGATATCGCTTCATTTAACTTTTGCATCCCTTGATGCTTTGAATGGCTCCTGGCCTGAGCCACGGCTCAATACGTCCCGAATGAGTGAGTGAATGAATGTGCGAATGTGCGGTGCTATCCACTGGAGTGTCTCTGGAGTGGAAGTTCGGGGAATCCTGGCTTGGAATCCTAGTTCTGAATCCCGGTTTTGTCTCTTCCTAGCTGTGAGACCTCCGGCGAGTCACTCTCCCTGGCATTTTTTTTTTTTGGCTGCGCCGAGCTGGCTTGTGGGATCGTAGTTCCCCAACCAGGGGTCAAACCCGGGCCCCTGCCAGTTGAAGCGCGGAGTCCTAACCACTGGACCGCTAGGGAGTTCCCTCCTCTGGCATTTTAGCTTCAGTTTCCTTTTATGCAAAATGGGAATATATGTCTATTTAACGCTTGTGGTGAGGCTAAATAGAGATGATCCGTGTCCAAAGCTTGGAATGATGCCTGGCTTGTATCAAATCCCAGCTACCGTTACCATCTCGCTTGAGTTCTCAGCAGCATTCAGTACAGTGACCCTGTCCCCTTTCTGGAACGTAGGTCTCTTTTGGCTTCTGTCACCCTGAAAAACTCCCGGCTTTCCTCCTTCTTCCCAGCCATCTCCTCTGCAGTCTCCTTCGCTTGCCCCTCCTCCTCTGCTCCACCTCTAAATGTTGCTGTGCTGCAGAGCTCGGCCAGGCCCTCCCCTCTCCTCTCTCATCTCTAGGCTCAGCCAAGGTGATCTCATCCAGTTACGTGGCCTTTAGCATCTCTAAGCTGATAACTCCCAGTTCTGTATCTCCAGGCTCCAGACCCACCTACTCACCTGTCTCTGCAGCAACATGGACCCTTATAGACAGCTCACGTGTCCCTTGAGACTGACGGCCCGAAGGCACCCTTGATTCTCACTCCCCACCAACCTGCCCCTCTTTGGTCAGCTGTCTCTTCCCCGATGGCTCCACCACCCACTTTATAACTCAGGCCCCGGCACTCAGGGCTGATTCTTAGCTCCTCTGCACGCAGTCCATCCCCAAATCCTAGCGGCGACCTTCAGAATCTGACCCCTTCTCCCCACCCCCACGGCCACTGGTCAGAGCCATCACCATCTGTCACCTGGATTATTGTAGCCGCTTCTGCCTGGGCTCCCTGTCTCTCCCTGTCCCCCACACTGCTGCTGGGGGGCATTTTCAAGACTGACCAGATCAACCCCTCCTCTCCTTAAAAACCTTTCCCAGAATTTCCCATCACCCTTCAAGTCAAATCCAGAGTCCAGGCCACAGCTGTGCACTGGGCGATCAGGCCCTTGGGCCTCATCTCTGTCCCTCTTGTCTGCCTTGGCCTCAGCCACTCTGGCCTCATTATTTTTGCACAAAAGCCACTTAATGGGGTAGGGAGATTAGCAGCGATGAGCTAGGGTCCCCTATACCAGGCAGACGGCTAAGACTGTTTCAGCCAGGCCCTGCAGAGCTGACCCACAGCTGCAGAACCAGGACTGGAATACAGTTTAAACACAGATCTCTCCACAAACCATTCTGCCATAATTGGACCTCGTCCTATGAAACCAGTTAGAATGCAATGCACAGTTCTCCACTTTCAAGACCAAAAAAAAAAAAACAAAAACAAAACCCAAAAAGCCAACAACAACAAACAAACTCTATTAAGAAAAATAAAAAGTCCAGTGGAGTCCAAAAAGAGCAAGAAAATTGCTTTCCTCACCCTAAAATTATACATTCAGCATCTTAAATAGAAGAGGCATTCAATAAATTTTATAGAAAAGCCTAGTCAGTTTACCACTGAACTGGTTACAATACCACCATCATTTTTTTTCAACCATCATTAAGTTTTACACCTACTATTACTTTATGATTTAATTTATCTTAGCAGATGTTTCCATCTAGGACAGTTCTGTCCAATACAGTAGCTATTTACATTTAAATTAAGATTTTAAAAGATATAAAAATTAACTTGCTCAGTCACACTGGTCATATTTCACTGCTCAACAGTCACGTGAGGCTAGTGTCTATGGGGCAGTGCAAATAGAGGACATTTCCATCACCACAGAAAGTTCTATTCGACGGTGCTGGTCTAGAAACTAACGTAAAGATAAAAGTCATCGGATGTTAACCAGACTTACTGGGGTGATCATTTCACAGTGTATACAAATATCAAATCATTATGTTGTACACCTGAAGCTAATAGAATGTTATAGGTCCATTACATCTCCAAAAAAAAAAAAAGGATAAACAACAAGGTCCTACTGTATAGCATAGGAAATTATATTCAACATTCCACGATAAACCATAATGGAAAAGAATATAAAAAAGAATGTATATGTGTGTATAACAGAAACACTTTGCTGTACAGCAGAAATTAACACAACATTGTAAATCAACTATACTTCAATTTGAAAAAAAAGAAAGTTTTAATAGGCATAATGGGTTAAAAAAAATCTTACATGTTTCTATAGTATTAGGTAAGTTCTTACCTTTCTCTCCTTGGGAAAAGGAATAAGAGAAAAGTAAAAACAGCAAAACGTATTTGCCTTGAGACTTTTCTGGAGTTGGCCAGCACTTGCCTAATTAGAAGCTGACTTTCATTCTTAAAGAGAAAACTTAGATTTCTGATCTTGAGTTTTCTTTCTAAAGAGGGCACATAAGCTTTTCTTGCACAGCCATTTGTTCATTAAACGGCATTTACTAAGCACCTACTGTGTGCTTGACACTGTGTTAGCCTTGAGGAGAGAGAAGGGACTGAATGAGGCAGGTGCAAGTCCTGCCCTGTTGGACTGGCCAAGTCTCCATGAACAATAACACAACTAGTGTTGCTTTCAGCCGAGAGGCCCAATGACTGGATAGTTAAGGGTTCCTGGACCCTGGAGCCAGACCGTAGGGATCCAAATCCAGGTTCTCCCTCTTACTAACTGTGCGAATTTATGCATCAGCTGTGTGACTTAGGGAAAGTGTCTGAACTTCTCTGTGCCTGAGCTGTTCCCATCCACAAAGGTGGGGAGTGTAACTGCATTGACCTTATAAAGTTGCTATGAGAATTAAATGGGTTAATCTGCATGAAGCATGGAGATCAGTGCCTGGCACGAGGTCAGTGTGTATTGAGTGATAGCTGTTATTATTATTATTATTATCATCTGAGTGTGGAGGACATGCTAAAGAGAAAGGCTAATGGGACAGAGGTTGGTGTGTGGTTGCTTGTGGGATCTTAGTTCCCCGACCAGGCATCAAACCCAGGCCCGCGGGGCAGTGAAAGCGCCGAATCTTAACGACTGGACCGCCAGGGAATTCCCAGTGTGGGGTCCTCTGACTGAGCGAGGGTGATTGCTGAGAGGGGACCATTATCTTCCTTATATTGCAGATAGGGAAATTGAGGCTGAGAGATTCCAGGTTTGCAGTAAAGGATTAACTCAGCAGGTCTGGGTTGTCCAAACCCTACACCTTCCAAAGAAAGGTCTGGCTCTTTCCTGACTCCTAGGAGACAGCCTCTAAGCCCTTGGAATGTCCTGCCCGACAGAGTGCTTTGTTCACTTGGGGGGCTTGGGCCACTCTAAATAGTCTCTTGATAACAACTGGTTTATAGTGGGGGCCTCGGGCTTGACCTCCGGAGGGGCTGGAGACTGAGGTCAGCCACCCAGGCAGTCATATCTACATGACCAAACCCCAATAAAAACCCTGGACTCGAGGCTCGGGTGAGCTTCCCTGGTGGGCGATACCCCATGCGTGTTGTCACACACTGTTGCCGGGAGAAATAAGCACTGTCCATATACCTCCACTGGGAGAGACCACTGGTCTCTCCCGGACCCCACCCCATGCGCCCCTTTGCTGACTGTACTCTGTATCCTTTCACTGTAATAAACTGTAACCGTGAGTATAATGGCTTTGCTGAGTTCTGTGAGTCCCCATTGAATCTGAGGGTGGTCTTAGGGTCCCTGACTACACCAGGGAAGTGACTTGCTCCAGATCATGGTGCTAACAAGCAGTAGGGCTGGGATTCAAGTCCAGGTCATAAAGGATGGTGGTGGGGGAAAAAACAAGGTGTGGACGGAGATGTGTGGGTGACACTGGAGGGGTGTGGTGACATGTGATGAAGGTGGGAGGGGGTTCATAAATGAATGAATTTCTCTACCAAATATTTACTGAGAAAATCAGACATGCCAAGTGCTGCTCAAACACTGAGGAGGGCCAATAAGACACCTCTGAGGGAAGAGAGAGCCTGCAAACAAAAGATGAATAAATGTGAACAGGAGATTTCACGTGTGTAAAGTGCTGGGGAGAACTAACCCCCCAGTTCCAAGGCATTAACTCTTTCAACCTCCACGACAATCCTGCACAACAGGTCCTGTTATCACTATCCCCATTTTTCAGATGGGGAAACTGAGGCACAGAGAGGTTCAGTTGCTTGCCTGGGGTCACACGGGTAGTAAACACCAGAGCTGGGATTTGAATCCAGGCAGTTTGGGCCCAGGGCCTGTGCAACTGACCACTAGACTCCTCACAAAAGTGATCGCACGGGCCTGACACACAGGCTTCTGGGTTGAGGCGCAGAGCGGATGGCGGGGCACAAGCGGGGATGGAGCAGCCCAGGGAGGAGCAGACTAGAGGATGGGAATGATCGTGAGTACCATCTTAGACACACAAATCGGTGGCACAGGGATGCATTAACCATAGACCAGATTCCACAAATGTGGACATCAGAAACCATGCCACACAACACTCCCTACCCACACCTCTTCCTATAGTCAGACACACAGCCTCCTTTTTCATGTGAACAGAATAATACTATTCTCTAGACTGTTCCCCCGCAAAAAATGAGGGAATAAAAATAATAGCTAAATAGCTAAACCATATAGAGCTTCCTACTTTCCGGGCACTGTTCCTTACACACACACACACACACACACACACACTCACCCTAACACAACAACCCTAACAACTATGATGTAGTGTCTATTATTATCCCCATTCTATAGATGAACAAACCAAGGTCTGGAGAAGTTACATAACTTGTTCACAACTTACTGGATGTTCCCCAGCCAGGAAATGGCACAGCTAGAATGTATATAAAGTTTTTAGTGTATATCTGTACAAATAAAATCAAGTGTTTAGCTGCTACTGTATCACCCCCAAAGTGGCTGGCCTGATGTAAAAATAGACTATTTGGACACAGAGAAGATTCCCTTGGGGAGCCAGGAAGAGGCAGGAACGCTGAGACTGAGCCACAAGAGTCCAGGGTAACTACAGAGCAGGGGAAACACAAGCCCCAGATTCAGATAGGGCTCTGGGAGACCCTCAGTGAAACAGCTCTATAAGCCTGTGGTTGTCTTTCTCCCTGTGCCAAGTAATGGTGGGTTTCTCCTGTCCTGGGCACTTGGCAGGACTGCATCTCTCTGCCCCCCCTGAAGTTCTCCACAGTCACGTGACTTGCTTTGGCCAATG
Organism: Tursiops truncatus; assembly: GCF_011762595.2. Lineage (NCBI taxonomy): Eukaryota > Metazoa > Chordata > Mammalia > Artiodactyla > Delphinidae > Tursiops > Tursiops truncatus. Next base: position 50,632,341 of record NC_047052.1, on the reverse strand, counting down.
AGCAAGAAATAAAGTTCAGCGAGGTAAGCCACTGAGATTCCAGGGCTGGTTGTTACTAAGGCAAAACCCAGGCCATCCTGACTGTCACATCTTAGGACACTCATCGCTCATCCCGAATTTTTCTTTTCTAGAGAGAAACAGATCAGTGTGGTACATTGGGACTATTGTCTATTTTTTATCTTCTCTTTTAAAATGAATTATTCAAATGTGTCAAAATTCACAAGGTCCCAAAGTCAAATAATAGAAAGCTATCCAGCACTGGGTCCTCTTCCTACTTCTATTTTCTAACCACTCTGTTGCCATTCGCTATTCTTATGTCCATCCACATCTCTTGCTGTTCTTCTAGATTTTCTTTATGTGAATACAAGCAAGCCACCTTTATATACTTATTTTCTCCGTTTTATACATACAATATACCATGTACATTGTTTTGCTCCTTGCTTTTTTTTTTTTTTTTTTTTGTAACTGAGAGATCTGTTCAGATCAGTTCCTAGAATTGTTCTCACTCTTGCTTAAAGCTACACAGTATTCCAGTTATGTAACCATTACCCAGGGGTGGGGTTTGGTTGTTTCCAATCTTACTTTCACGAACCCCAGTGATTAACCTTGCGTGGAAATCATTCGGCATCTGCGCAACTACATCTGCAGGATAAATTCCCAGCAGTGGGAGAGGGAGTGGTCAAAGGGTGAGTGGCTTGGTCATTCTGACAGATATTGACAAAGAGTCCTCTGCTGAGATTGTACCAGCTGACCAGTTAGTATTCTTAAAAGCAGCACACTCAGAACAACTTTCGCCTTTCTCAGAAGCCAATGCGTACACATGAGAGAGGGCTGCAACGTTTCTGTGCAAGACCCATCTTCACCCAGAAAGCCAGCCGGCTTGCTGGTTACCCTGGAGCCTGCCACAAAGGAGATGGGATTGGATTCCTCAGCCCATCAGCACGGCCTCAGGGCAGATTATAAAAGGTCTTAACACCTCCTTGGCTAAAGTAGCCACTCAGTCTTGCCCACAAATGGTGGTTGTGGCTTTGGGGTACATTCTTCTTGTCTGACCCCCTCCCAAGACCAAGTGAACGACCTCAAGGCAGGGGGTCCCTGGCATTCAGCTTCTCAAATATAATCGCTCCTTCAGGAAACTGCTGGAAGCAGAGAGAATAACACCCAGAACTCTTTTGCTATATCTTATAAGTGAAAAAAGCCAGGTGAAACGTCCGTGTAAAGGTGACAGACTGAACACATCCTGCTAATTTCACTCCTTCCTGACCTTCAAGTACCTCTATAGAAAAGGAATTTTTTTTAAAGTTATAGAGGCATTAGGAAAGGAGACAACAGGACCCAAACTTCAGAAGTTGGAAAGCAGATGGACAAGCTGACCACCGCTCCCCCCAACAAAAAAGAAAACAAAAGCAACCTCTCCAAAAAACCCCATCGGTTGGGACCAATAGCAGAGTCCTCAAAAGGAACTGGCAAACCCTGGCAGTGTGGGGGGGAGGTTAAAACAAAAGATATGAGGGCTGTTTTAGAAGCGGTTAGATCTGTTAAGCTTTTTCTCACCCCCAGCTGGCTGGAGATTTATTCTGTGGAAGCAGTAAAACAGAGAGGGTTGCTGGCCCTGGGGACATCGGGCCCATCTGCTGGCGGGGCGGGGGGAGTGGTAGTTCTGTGCATCTCGCTGATGGAGGGCCAGCTCCCCAGCTCTCTTCCCCAACATGGCTCCCAGAAGCTTGCAGCCTGGCCTTAACCTGCCAGCCAGCCAGGTGGTTGGAGTTTTCTCAGGGGGATTTGACCGGCCCCAGAGGAAGAACAAAAGATGCTACCATCTGGCACGCCCCAGTGTACAAAGCAAGATGCAAAAATGTGGGTGTAACGTGCTACCTTGCTGGGGGAGGGGACAAGGGGAAATAAGCTTAAAAATAAAGACATGCAAATGTATCTGTGTATAGAGCTGTGCCGTTCCATCCAGAAGCCACTAGCCACATGGGACTGTCGAAATTTCCATTAATTAAGTTAAATTAATAATTCAGGGGACTTCCCCGGCGGTCCAGTGGTTAAGACGCCATGCTTCCACTGCAGGGGGCGCGGGTTCAATCCCTGGTCTGGGAACTAAGATCCCACATGCCGTCCATTGCGACAAAATAAATAAATAAATAAAAATAATAAAAATTAAGAATTCAGTTCCTTAGTCATACTGGCCATATTTCAAGCGCTCAATAGCCACACCAGCTACCCTACTGGACAGCGCAGACACACATCATTTCCAGCATCACAGAAAGTTTCACTGGACAGCACTGGGCCATAGAACAGAAAGATATATAAAAGCTGGATAAGCCACTGATACTCCAGCGGCCTCTGAGGAGGGGCCCTGAGGGGCAGGAGGTGACAAGGGTACTTTTCACTACATACCCTTTTGTACCTTTTGAATTTATGACCATGTGAATGTCTTACATATTCAAAAAGCCAATTTAAATTTTTTAAAAAAGGAATAACCCTTTCACTGGTCTGTCTCTTGGTTTTCTAGAACTTCTTCATTTCTTTTAAAAATATTAAGGTGGGCCAACATATGACTCTGCAATCCCACTCCTGGGCATCTATCCTAAGAAAACTCTAATTTGAAAAGATACATGCAACCCGATGTTCATAGCAGCACTATTCACAATAGCCAAGAAGTGGAAGCAACCTAAATGTCCATCGACAGAGGAATGGATGAAGAAGATGTGTCAACCCTAATGACCTGATACCATGTTGGGATGCGTCTGTGATTGGTTTCTCCCCGGACAACTGCAAGGTTGTAGTAGCCAATCGCTGCAAGTGGCTATTTACATTTCAATTCGTGAAAATGAAATACCATTGAAAAATTCTGTTCCTCAGTCCTACTGGCCGCAGGGCAAGCTCCCAATAACCACGTGTGGCTTGGGGCTACCATACTGGACAGCGCGGAATCACAAGGTATTCGCATCACCGCAGAAAGTTCTAGTGGAGGGCGCTGCCTTAGGGGATGAGTTCTCTGAGGGTAGGGACGGGACCATATCTTGCAGGCGGCCGCCCCCGACCACCACTCCATGCCTCGATAAATCTTGAATGAATACGCGAAGGAATGAATGAAAGGCGTGAATGGATGAGTGGGCGGATGGATGAATGAATGAACGGCCCGCGAGTCTTGGGCGTGCCTCTCCGCAGCCGCGCCCCGCCCCCCCCACCCCCGCCTGCCTCTCCCGAGACCCCACCTTGGCCTCGGGGTCGGTGCGGAAGAGCCCCTCGAGCACGTGCAGGGCGTCCAGGACGCCGTGGTCGCGGCCCTTGCAGTAGGAGAGCAGGCGGCGCACGTCGGCCGGGGCCACGAACTGCTTGGAGATCTTGTTGGTGGTGCGCACGGGAAGGCAGGCGTTGGCCAGCAGGTGGCCCGGACGGAAGTAGTAGGCGAACTCGAGCGGGCAGGCCGGGTGTGAGTGGGTCAGCTGGCACTCTGTCACCACGAGGCGGTCCCGCAGCGGGCTCAGCTTGACGATGATGAAGGCCGGGCAGCCGGGCTGGGGGGACCTGCGGGAGGAACGACCACGGCCGCCAGTCACATCACCCTGCTGCCTGCCCTCGTCTGCCTTCTCTCTCCTTTCTCCTTTATTCTTATTATGATTTTTGAACATTAAGAATCGTTTCAAGGAGGGGAAGGGATTCATTAGGAGTTTGGGATTAAAATATACACAGTACCATACATAAAATAGATAACCAACAAGGAACTATACTCAATATCTTGTAGTAACCTATCATGGAAAAGAATCTAAAAAAAAGAATACATATATAACTGAATCACTTTGCTGCACACCTGAAACTAACACAACATTGTAAATCAATTATATTTCAATAAAAATTTTTCAAAAATTGTTTCAAGTATAGAGAAGAGTAGAGGGCCTTAAGAATATGCCAGCTCTGTGACCTTGGGCAGGTCCCTTCAGGTCTCTGGGCCTCAGTTCCCTCCTAAAAGGGAGTAATAATCATCATACCTTTCTCATAGGGTTGTTGTGAGGATTAAAAGAACTGATACCTGGAAAGCACTGAAAAACACTGTCTGGAACATGGGGGAGCACTGTACGTTTGCTAGAATTCTGCACCCACCACCCCCAGCTCAATTAAAAGTGAATGCATAGTTCATTATACTTACCTCAATCAACTTTAAGAAATAAAACATTTCATATACTCCTGTATCCGCTTTTGATTTAGTGATAACAACACTGCAAGCTGAGGCCTTCTGTGAACCCTGTCCCAACAAAGTCCCCTCCCTCCTTCTGACCCCAGAGGTAGCCACTAACCAAATTAGGTATTGAGCATTCCCACATATGTTTTAATGTATCTATAAACACATGCCACGGAGCAACTAAGCCCATGTACCACAACTACCGAGCCTGCGCTCTAGAGCCCGCGAGCCACAACTACTGAAGCCCGCGCACCTAGAGCCCGTGCTCCGCAACAAGAGAAGCCACCACAATGAGAAGCCCGTGCACCGCAATGAAGAGTAGCCCCCGCTCACCACAACTAGAGAAAGCCTGTATGCAGCAACGAAGACCTAATGCACCTCAAAATAAATAAATATTTTAAAATACACGTTTAAAAAAAAAAAACAGTGGAAGGTATGTTACCAGGTTTTAAAACTTTGTACACATGAAAAGGGGCTCAAACTCTTTAGGCATCAAGGAAACACAAATCAAAACCCTAGGGTGGTATATATACACAATGGAATATTACTCAGCCACAAAAAAGAATGAAATAATGCCATTTGCAGCAACACGGATGGACCTAGAGATGATCATACTAAGTGAAGTAAGTCAGACAGAGAAAGACAAATATCATATGATATTGTTTATATGTGGAATCTAAAAAAACGATACAAATGAACTTATTCATAAAACAGAAATAGACTCACAGACATAAAAAACAAAGTTATGGGGCTTCCCTGGTGGCGCAGTGGTTGAGAGTCCACCTGCCGATGCAGGGGACACGGGTTCGTGCCCCGGTCTGGGAAGATCCCACATGCTGAGGGGACACGGGTTCGTGCCCCGGTCTGGGAAGATGCTGCGGAGCAGCTAGGCCCGTGAGCCATGGCCACTGAGCCTGCGTGTCTGGAGCCTGTGCTCCGCAACGGGAGAGGCCACAACATTGAGAGGCCCGCGTACCACACACACACAAAAAAGTTATGGTTACCAAAGGCAAAAGGGGGGAGAGGGATAAATTAGGAGTTTGGGATTAAATATACACGCTGCTATACATAAAATAGATAACCAACAAGGACCTACTGTATAGCTCAGGGAACTATACTCAGTATCTGGTGATAACCTATAATGGAAAAGAATCTGAAAAAGACTATATATACGTGTGGGTAGCTGAATCATTTTGCTGCACACCTGAAACTAACACAACTTTATAAATCAAGTATATTTCATTAAAAAAAAAAACCCTAGGGAGAGGCCACTTTACACCAGCAGATAAAAGAGACTGATAACATCAACTGTTGGTGAGGACCTGGAGCAACTGGAACTCTCAGATGTCGTTGATGGGAGTGTGAAATGGTACAGTCACTTTCGAAAAACTGAGTGGCAGTATCTACTGAAGCTGAGCATGTGTCTCCCCTGTGAATAGCATTTCCATTCAAGATAAATGCCTGCAGATGAGCACCGAAAGATGTGTACTAGAATGTTCATAACGGCACCATTCATATTAGCCAAATACTTGAAACAACCCAAACACAGAATAGAATAGGAAAACAAGTTGTGATATATTCCTAAAAATAACGTACTAATCAACAATAAGAATCAACAAACCATTACTCTCCCCCCAAACATGGATGATCTCACAAACCTGCTGGAAGAAAGAAGTCTGACACAAAAGAAGACCCACCACATGGTTGTAGTTTATAGAAAGTTCAACAACAGGCAAAGCTAACCTCTGCTGGCCAAAGAGTGGACAATGGTTACCCTGAGTGGTTATGGGGGGGATGGTGGAGGGGGGCTTCTTGGCACTGGATGTAGTCTGTCTCTTGTACTGGGTGCTGGTTACATGTGCATTTTACTTGGGGAAAATTCATCAAGTTGTACATGCAGGATGTGTGCACTTTTCTGAATGTGTGTTATACCTTTTTTAAAAGTATACTCGGGGGACTTCCCTGGTGGTCCAGTGGTTAAGATTCCGTGCTCCCAAAGCAGGGGGCCTGGGTTTGACCCCCGGTCAGGGAACTAGATCCCACATGCCGCAACTAAGACCCGGCACAGCCAAATAAATAAATAAATATTAAAAAATAAATAAGTAGAAGTTTACTTGGGAAATTTTTGTTTTCTAGCATGATGTCGGGCGGAATGACAGCCCCCCCCCCACCAAGAATATTTACATCCTAGTCGCAGGAGCTGGGCAATGTTATTGTACATGGCAAATGGACTTTGCAGACATGATTAAATTCGGATCTTGAGATGAGGAGAAGATACTGGGCCCAAGGTAATCACAGGGTCCTTATAAGGGGAAGAGGGAAGCAGAAACGTCAGAGTCAGAGAAAGATTGAAAGATGCTACGCTCTTGGCTTTAAAAGTGGAGGAAGAGGCTGCAAGCCAAGGAAAGTGGGTGGCCTCTAGAAGCTGGAAAAGGCAGCAAAACGGATTCTCCCCTCAAGCTTCCAGAAGAAACGCAATCCTGCAGACACCTTGATTTAGCCCAGTGAGACCCGGGTTGGACTTCTGACCTTCAGAGGTGTCAGGTCACACGTTTGTATTATTTTAAGCCACTACATTTGTAGTTATTTGTTACAGCAGCAACAGGAAACAAATATAAGCATCCCACTCTATATATCCTTTTGTAACTTGCTTTTTCACTCCTCAGCTCTTCAACACTTTTACGTTTCATTACTTGCTGCCTAATATTCCACTCTGCAACTCCGCCAACTGTTATGTTGTCTCCAGTTCCCCCTTCTTACAAACAACACTTGAGCGAACACTCTCTTATACATCTCTCTGTGTGTGAGCAAGTCTGTCCCGAACAGCAGTTTTCAAACTGAAGGGCATGGCCCATCACCTAACATCAATTTAGGGAGTGACATTCAGCATGGCAGAAAATGAAAGAGCGCCGCAACTACTGAGCCCACGCGCCACAAACAGAGAGAAGCCTGTGCACTGCAACGAAAGATCCTGCGTGCCACAGCTAAGACCTGCAACCAAGACCCAATGCAGCCACATAAATAAATATGTAAAAAACAAAACAAAAAAAAGAGAATAGGGGAAAAGAAAATCAGAGTATATTTCCCTGATAATATTTAAATTGGCATCTGCTGTCTGAAAGCAGGTCCATGTTCCTCCAAGGGGAGGTGAGATCAGCATTTTTGGTAGATTTCACGTTTATAGAGCAGGGGTCAGCAAACTTGTTGTGCCAAGGGCCAGACGGTAGATATGTCTTGTTGCTATACTGCAGACACAGCCATGGGTGATATGTAAATGAACGGGTGTGGCTGTGTGTCAATAAATCTTTATTTACAAAGATGAGCTGCAGGTTGCATTTGGCCCAAGGCCTCCTAGTTTGCCAACCCTTGTGACATAGACCATCTGGGGCCTGGCATATAGTTAAGAAGCCTGGCTCCCAGGGGGTAAATGCCGGTAGCACACCCCACCCCCAAAATGCTCCTACGTTCTTTCTAAACAGTCCCTGAGGAGGGGGATCCTTCTTAGGATCCACCCTGAGAACCTCCAGTCTAAATACTCAGGAATTGTCTTTGTTAAGTCAGAAGGGGACCCTTGACACACCCCTTTTGTCCTCTATGCACGGAGTAAAACCCTGGAGCCTGACAGATTTTAAAAACCTACATAAGCATTTGAGACTTTTTGCCTAACTTAAAGTAACAAAAATAATGCAAATTCAGAAAAATTGAAAGTGTAAAATCATTCTAAATAAAATACAAACGTGGAGCCACCATGATGGTATCAGATGCAACTCAAACAAATTTCCAACACACAGCCATTTCTGACCTACCAAAATGGCAAGTTCATGGGGTTCTACCCAGTACATTTGTCTAGAAAAATTCACGGCCTTTGGGGAAACTCTCTGGTTTGACCTCTTTGGGCCTGGGTGTTTCAGCCCCTAGAACAAACCCCCTTTCAGGGGAGCTTCTCTTCTGCGAAGCCGTGCATCTCACCAGAGAATGGCATGTCCCCTCTGCGGGTTCCCAGTATCCCACACAATGGTCTACGGCAGCCTCAATAGGTCATTTCTCTCCATCTATCTGGGGGAATAATACCACGCCCCCCCCTCCCCCCACCCCCGCAACTGTAAACTCCACATGTTTTGTTTACTGCTGTATCCTCAGCACCTAGAGCAGCTCCTGGCCCCTGGGAGGTGCTCAGTTCAGTAAATGAACGATGAGTGAATGACTGTATCCCCCTGTCTGAAACCCAGGTGCCCAGGCACACCACTCATCACTCATCCCACCAAAACCACCCATCACAAGTCCTATCACGCCTTTTAAACTCTCCAAATCATCCACTTTTTTCACATTTCCATTGCAACCATCTTACTGTAAGTTCTCTCCCTCTTCACGAAACATCCTTTCCCTTCATCTAGTTAAGTCCTATTCATCCTTCACAGCATCACTCCTCCAGGAAGCCTTCCCTGACCATCCCCAGGCAGATTCCATCACATATTGGGGTGATGATTTGATTGATGCCCATCTGTAATGAATGCTCCCCACTGAATGTGGAGTACTCCCACTGAAATCCCAGCATCTAAAACAGATACACCCTGCACGTCGTAGGTGCTCAAAACGAACCTCTTGGATGAATGAACAAACACATGGTACCTAGGACCAAAATATCCTTAGGGTGTCGGCACATTCAACTCTTATATTAACGATCCATGAGTGAAATAAAGAGAGAGGAGAGGGAAGGAGAGAGGAAGAGGGAGATAGAATGGTAATTAAAAACATGGGTTTTGTGGTCAACCTGTGTGGGTCCAAATCCTGGTTTTCCCTCTTAGCAGCTGTGTTATCTTGGGAAACTCCTTTAACCTCTCTGTGCCTCAGTTTTCTGGAAATTGGGGCTAATAATAATAGTGACCTTGCAGGGTTGTTGAGAGGATTCAATAAGAGGATTAAATTATGTATATGGTTAGAAAAGGGGCTGGCGCCTGGTAAGCAGTCAAAAAAGTCGCTGCTATTTTCAAACATCTTTTTTTCTTCTATAAGTACCATTGCTAGGACTTCCTTGGTGGCCTAGTGGTGAGGATTCCGGGCTTTCACTGCTGTGACCTGGGTTCAATCCCTGGTCCGGGAAGATCCCGCAAGCCACGCGGTGCAGCCAAAAAGATTTAAAAAGTACCATTGCTTTGTTTTGCACTCCACTTGCCCATTTCTTCTGGATCTTTCAGGTTCTCAAGATCTTTGTGTTTCCAAAGGCTGGTGTGTGTTGGGAAAGGTTGGCAATCCTGTTCTAGCAACGGAGGTGCCGTGAGAGGCTGGGGGAGAGTGGGAGAGCGCCAGAGCTGGAGCGGGGAAGAGGCAGGGACGGTGATTTGGAGGTCACCGTGCAACCTCCAGGAAAGGCGGAAGGAGCGGCCGGAAAGATGGCCCTTCTGTGAGTTCCCTGGACCCTAGCTCCAGCCACCTGCCTGGCCTTTGGTTTCTCTCCTCCAGTCCATCCCCCATGAGACCCCAGAGGGTCTTCCTGCCCCCAGAGCTGCTCACAGCCCTCCCAGGGGTCCCCAGTGCCCTAGGATAAAGTCCCAGCCCTTGGACTCAGCCCTGCAGGTCTGGGCCTGACACCATGCCAGCCACGTGTCCTGCCTTTTCTAATATACTAATTCTCCAGACCCTGTCCTTGGTCCCTGGGCTGTGACACTGGTCAGGCCCTGCCTGAGCAGCTAGAGGGATGGAGGGGCTCAGAAGTGATGGGCTCCCCATCCAGGGAACATCCCACTGTCCACCCAGTCACCAGACCCAAGCCCAAGGCACTGCCCTTAGCCTCCGCCTGTCACTCCCTCCCATCCCTTCTGCCCCCTGGCTCCCCTCCGATATTTGTAGAGGGACAGTGCCTGCATGTACCATGTGTTTAAGTCAAATACTGTACATACACAAATATATAAACAAAGAAAATCCTTCAAGGCTCCACTTACTGGTCACCTCTTCCAGGAAGCCTTCTAGATCCACCCTGGAAACTCTCAGTAGAGCTGACCATTCCTCTTTTATCCTCCTCCATCTCCCTCTTCAACATCTTTCTCACTACTTTGGGCCATTTTTTTTGGGAGGGGGGTGTCTTTGTCTCCTACATTAGATCCTGAGCTGCTCAAGGGCAGAGACCTGCTCTCTGGGTTCCACACGCCCCTTGAAGAGCATGCACACAGTAGGGACTCAGCAAGTGTCTGTTGCTTTGCATTGGGTTCTGTTAACAAGGAGAGATTCCAGATTGGGCCTAAGCTTCCGGCAAGCTCTCGTGTTCTAGGTATCTGGGTGATGATGGCTGTTTGATCCTGTTCTGCTTCCGGATCTCCAAGTCTGTTTCCAGAATAAGCAGTGAGTAAGCTACTGAGAACCTAATTCTCACAATAAATGTTTAATTAACTGGTACTGAGTGCTCACCTGGGCTCTCTTCTGAATGACTGGCATGTATCTGCTCATTTAATCCTCACAAAACCTACGCGATCAATACTATTACTTCTTGCCTTTTCCCAGGGAGGCAGCTGAGGCCCAGAAAGGGGACGTCACGAGCTCAGTGTCATAGGCTGGTCAGCAGAGGAGGCATGGTGGGCACCCAGGCTGCCAGCTCCCTGGTCTGTGCTCTTGACTCCTGTAACAGCTCTCCTGTACCCAGCCGCCCCGTGTTCCAGGCACTGGGTAAACGCCTTCCTGCTCACGGTAACCTCTTAACAGCCCCACGAGGCAGGTACTGCGCTAACCCCCTTTCAGAGATGAGAAAACTGAGGCTTGGAGATGTGAAGTCCGTTGCCCAAAGAGACCCACCCAGGAAGTTGTGGAGCCGGTCTCAAGCAGCCAGCAGGCAGAGCCTGTGCTCTTAAGTGCACCCCTCTGTCCGTGGCTCCCACCCAAGGGTCTCCAACTCACACACAGACAGGAGCCAGACAGGCAAAACAAGGATGTAGCAAAGGATAAGGTGGCAGAGAGCAGTGGAGTCTGGGGCCAACCTGAGCGCCAATGCCCCGTCTAATTGGGGTGGCCGTGTGCCACAAGAGAACAAGGTGTCAGCCTCTTCCCGCGCTTGAAGGGAAGCTGGGAACCCAACATTGTATGGGGATTGTTTAAAATTGGGGTCACTTAAAACACCCCTGGCCACTTGGGTATGTTTCCTAGCCCTCTTGGATTCCTCAAGCCCTTTGTAGCGTTACAGTCGGAGGGAACTATTTGTGACCTTGTTCATATCATGTCAGTCTTCTGTCCGGTACGAAAGTTCCAGAAGGGCGGGGAATTTGTCTGTCTTGCTAAACTCCCCACTCCCCCAAGTGAGATATCCCTAGTTCCCAGCATGGGACCTGGCCCTGTATTTACTGAATGGATGGATTTCTTTTTTTTTTCTATTTTTGTCCTGTGGCTTTCTCTGCAGCTCAGCCTCTGATCTCTTTGTAGGTGTCCCAAATCTGGCTCTCACCTGTTTTTCTGGCTGGCTGGTGTCTCTGGTGCCATGTCTCCATGTTTCTGGAATTTTCTTTTTTAATGTCTCTTGGGTGCGTGTGTCTATCTCGCTCCCTGCCTCTCCACGGGTCTCTGTTAAAATCTCTAAGTGGAACCCACCCTCTGTCTGTGCCTCGGTCCCTCCAGCAAACTGGCTCTGTCTCCATCTCAGGAAGCTTCCCTCCTTGACCCTCTAGGCTTCTCTTCAAGGTGTATTTAGCGGTTTTAGTTGGCACCTCTCCCCTCCCAGTCTCTGGGGTGAGGGCTCACTGCCTCCCCTCCCCCGGGCCGCCCTTCCCCCCCAGCCCCCAGCAGGACAGGAGGCTCAGCTCACGCACCCCACGGCGGGCCGGCTGGGCGCGCGCACGTCCTTGCACACCAGCCGCACGTAGCTGTACTTGAGCACATCGATGAGAGTGTAGAGCGGGGGCGCGCTGGCCCAGCGGCAGCGCGCCAGGTGCATGGAGCTCTTGACGAAGAAGAGCGCTAGCCGCTGCTGGCACCATGCGTCGAAGAAGCGGCTGAACTCGGCCCACGAGAAGAAGGCCCTCTCCCGCAGCTCCTGTTCCTCCTGCCCCGTTGCCGTGCCGGGTGGGGGCTCCATCCTGGGGCGCCTGGGTGGGAGGGGTGGGGAGGACACGTGGGTATCAGATCCATCCCCTCCCAAGGCGTCCTGCTTCCTCCATTCTCGGCCTGCCTCTTCGGTGCTGATGCCTCTATCCAGGTGGGGCCTGGGGCGGGATATACCCGTTAATCTCTATACATGAACCTCTAGCCCATCTATGGACTCCTTCCACCCCCCTGCTTTATGCCTGGGACAGCTGGAACCTGTCATCCTGATCTCTAACTCCAGTTCTGGTCACCTCCTCCATAAATGTGATCCCTAGGCACGGTTGGGGTCCCTCTCCCAACATATGATTCTTAAACTCAATTGTGGACACCTCCTCGAATGTGTTCCCGGCTTCCAGGTAGGACCTCCTCCCCTTCCAGATGTGCCTCCTACATTTGGCGGTAACCTCTAGTGCCTCCATTCATCTGGAACTCCCCCTTCCATGAGCGTACACAGGGGCTATAACCCACATCCAGCTGTGCCCGCCTCTGAAGATGCTCCATCTCCGGATGTGCTCTGCACATCCAGCCATGGACCTCTCACGCCCAGTCATATTCTTCATGCACCTGTGGCTCCCTCCTCCCCAGATGTGTCTCAGATACTGGGCAGATGTTGCTCCTCTCCAACATGTGACCCCTATATGGGTTGCCACATCCAGCTGTGCCTCTGCTTCCCAGAGATGCTCCCATATCCAGACTTACTCCCCACATCTAGTATGGCCCCTTCGCGTCCAGGTGTGTGCCCCATTCACTTGTGGCCAATTCTCAGAAGTGTCACCAATATTCATCTGTGGTCCCCACCTGCCCAGATGCACCGCCCAGCCCAGCTGTGGCCCCCTCCTCCCATCTACATCTATCATCCTCCCCCAGATATGGGTCCTCGTCCTAGCATGGCCCGTCGTCCTTAGATGGACTTCATCACCCCAAATGCTCCCCCACGTCCAGCTGCGCCTCCCTCCTCATGAAGCCCCTCCCAACCGGCTCCAGCCTCCGCAACCCCTCCCAGCCCTGCCTGCCTTGGCACCTCCCATCCCGGCTGTCCCACCCAGCTGTGCCTCTCCCCTCCCCCAGATGTGCACCCTTCCCGCCCCTCCCCACTCACCTACCCGCCCCGGAGCGGCGTCCACATCCCACAATGCCCCGCGCCGAGGCCCGGCCCGGCCCTTGCTCCCGGGATGCCCCGCGCGGCCTCCCGCCTCTCTTCCCGCCGTGCGTCGCGCAGCGGCTTCCACCGAATCTCCCTTTTCCCGCCGGTCGCTCCGCAGACCCCCCAGCCACACCCACTCATCCAGAGCAACAGAAGGCTCGGGGCTGTTTCCCATCGTGCTCTGCGGGAGGGCTTGCCCCACTTTACCCCCTTTACTGGCACTCTCACGTCTTGGAGACTACAACTCCCAGCGTTCTCCGTGTGGCGGCGGCGCGGACGTCGCCCGGCCCCGCCCCTCGGCTCGGCCCCGCCCCCGCCCGCCGAAGTCTGCGCGCGAAGTCCGTGGCGCGAATTTGGGACTGCAGTGTATCGCCGAGCGGTTCCGGTTGTGACGCTCAGGACAACGGCGCGCGGGCTCGGCGCGAGGCAAGTGGCGCCGGCCGTGAGGGCCTTTAGGGTTGGGGAACGGCGTGCGTGTCGTAAACTCGGGGCTTGTGCCTTCGCCTGGTCGGCTGCAGAGAGTGGACGTAGGGGTCGCTGAGGCAGTGGGGAGCGCGCTGCGGAGGGGAGAGCGCGGGCAGCAGGCCGCTGGAGGGGGCGGGGCTGCGTCCGCTGGAGGTTCAGGGCCGGGTAGAAGGTAGACGAGGGCCGAAACCCTTGTACGGGACAGGGTCTGAAGAGAGGCCTGGAGGGGCGGGACTACCTGGAAGGGGCGTGGTTATACAGGGATGAGGGGCGGGGAAAAGGCTGTCGGTGGGCGAGGCCATCCGGAAGTTGGACGGGTCGGGGGAGGTGGGCCCACCTGGAAGGGGGTGGGGCTAGGGAAAAGTTTAACAGTGGGCGGGGCCGGGGGAAAGGTTGAAGGAGAGGGGTCAGCTTTAAGGGGTGAGCCCAGGTAGATGGAGGTGAGGCCAGAGGAAATCAGTGGTAAGAGCTAGGCTTAGGCAAAGGCCTTATGAAAGGTCTCGAACCTTCTGGACGGGGGGAGCTCTGGCCTTGTGTATGCCTGATGAGGGGGCAGGGCCAAGGGAAGAGCAGTGAAGGGGCGGCTGGACAGCGAGGAGGAGGCCAAGGCCTGGGAGGGGGTGGGGCCATAGTGGAGGTTAGCTGAAAGGTCTGGGCTAATTGTTACCTGAGATGGTGGAGGGAGGGCCAGAAGAGCTTGGGGAGGGAAGAGAGAAGGATCTTGAGGCCCTTAAGTGAGGGGGTAGCTTCAACGGTAAGGGGGAGGGTATTTGGGAGGAAGAGGGGGCGTTTGGAAAGGAGAACTGGCATCTGAAAGCTGAGGAGAATCAGTGAGGGGAGCCAGCAGAAAATGGGATTAAGGCCATCACTCCTTGGCCACCATCCCCTTTTCAGCCCGTTTGAATCTCTGACTTATTAGGCAGCCTGAGAAGAAGGCACGAGGAAAAGGCAAGAAGGACGTGTTAAGTGAGACCTCCTTAATTTCATCTTATCTTAGGATTCTTTGCGAGCTCGGTAGGCCTGCAGATTTTCCCCCTCCATTCCCAGGATTCTGATTCAGTAGGTCTGGGAGTGCGGTGGGTATATTTTAAACGTGAATCCCTGGGGGTTCTCAGAACTGGCACCCCTCGTTTATAGTATCCGTCATTGACCAGCTGTGTGGCCCTGGACAAGGCAGTTTCCCTCTCCTGTCTCAGCTTCCTGAGTTGTCTTTTGGGGGAATGCTGAGCTGTTTTAAACCTCAGAGCAGGAGGGAGAGTAGCATATTTACGGGAAAGGTGGAAAATATTTCACAGGGGTCGGGTGAGGATAGGGGACAGGTCAGGAAATGTGAGCTTTTACTAAATAGAAGAAATGCAGACTTGAGCCTTGAGGCCTGTCATCCTCAGACTGTTCACCCCTAAACACCCTTTTACATCCCCCTTGTTACCATGGTCTCCAGGTTTGAAAGATCTTGCTTATAAACTGTAAATTCTTCAGTAATGTTTTTGTTATCCCAGTTTTTAGTAATCAAAGGAGTGTGTGTGGGCCAGTGCATTCAGTGCCAGCACTGTTTTAGGTCCCGTGGCCATATCGTTGAACAAATAGACAAAGTCCCTATCTTTATGGAACTTACATTTGAGCCCTGCACTGCTTAAAACAGTAGCCATTAGCCACGTGTAGCTATTGAATTTTTTTTATGAGTAGGTATTACTTTTATTATTTTTAATTTAATTTTTATTTTATACTGGGGTATAGCTGATTTATAATATTGTGTTTGTTGCAGGTGTACAGCAAAGTGATTCAGTTATACATATATCCATTCTTTTTCAGAGTCTTTTCCCATATAGATTATTACAGAATAGTGAGTAGAGTTCCCTGTGCTATACAGTAGGTCCTTGTTGATTATCTATTTTATACATAGCAGTAGCTATTGAAATTCAAGTTAATTAGAAACAAATGAAAAACTCAGTGCCTCAGTCGCACTAGCTGCCTTTCAAATGCTCCGAAGCCACATATGGCTAGAGCTCCCTTTCTGGACAATGCGGATAGAGAACAATTTCTGTCAGGCAGAAAGTCCTGTTTGAAGCACTGCTCTAGAGGGTGAAACAAATTCTAATTTATAAGGTCAGGTTGTGCTATGTGCTGTGAAGAAAAAGAGGGAGGGGACAGTACAACAGGCCAGGGGTGGCGGTAGCCGGACCTGAATCATTGGTAACTCCACTGATTTTTTTTATAATAATAAAAAAAATTACATATAGTAAAATTTACTCTTTTCGGTGTATAGTTCTGTTAATTTTGAAACATTTAGAGTTATGTCACCACCACCACAATCAAGGTACAGAACCGTTCCATCACCCCTAAAAATGATTCTGGGGCTCCCTTTAAGCCCTCCGTCTGGCAACCACTGATTCCTCTCCATTCCTGTAGTGTATCAGTAGATCACTCCTTTTTATTGCCGAGTAAGCATAAACAAAGTTTAGAATATTCTACAATGGAACACTAGCCAGCAATTAAACGCATTGTATGATGTACCACAATTTGTTCATCCATTCACCCACTGAAGGACATTTGGGTTTTTTTTACAGTTTTTGGCGATTATAAACAGACTGTTACTGTAAACATTAGGTTACAGGTTTTTGTGTGAACGTAGGATTTCACTGGGTAGATACCCAGAAGTGGGATTGCCGGGTCAATATGGTAAATGTATGCTTAACGGTTTGAGAAACTGCCAAACTTTTCCAAAAGTGACTGGACCGTTTTGCCTTCCCACCAGAAATATATGAGAGTTCCAGTTGCTCCGCATCTTCCCCAGCCCTTGGTATTGTCACTTGTTTGATAATTAAATAATAGGTATGTAGTGGACACCAAGGTTTTTGACCTGTGCAGCTGGGTGAAAAAAGCTACCAGTGCTGAGACGGAGAACATTGGTTGGAGGAGGGATAAAAGTGTGTGTATGCGTGTGTGTGTGTCTTTTCTAAGAGTTTGGATTTGGTCCCATTGAGTCTGAGATTTTGGTTAGAAATCCAGATGGAGATAGCAGCACAGAAAACTAGAAATATGAGTCCTTGAGTTTAGAGGGGAAGTCACAGCTAGAGGTAGACATTTTGGGGTCGTCATCATCCCAGAGTATGTTTAAGCCATCAAACTGGTTAAGGTCTCCAACGGAGTGGGTGTAAATAGGACAGAGAGGAGGAATTGGGCCTTGGGCACTGCAACCGTTAGAAAGTGAGTTGCTACATTTTCTGTTGCTGCTGTAACATATTACCAGGAAGTGAGTGGCTTAAAACAGCACACATTTTAATTCTCCTACAGTTTCCGAGGCCAGAAGTCTAAAATTGTTTTCCCTAAAATCGAGGTGTTGGCAGGGCTACATACCTTCTGGGGGCTTTAGGGAAAATCATTTCCTTGCTTTTTCCAGCTTTTAGAGGCCACCTGCATTCCTTGACTCGTGGCCCCTTCCTCCATCTTCAAAGCCAGCAAGGTAGCATTTCCAATCTCTGACTCTAAGCCCCTCCTTGCACTTACAAGGATCACTTGTCATCTTTTTTTTTTTTTTTGCGGTACGCGGCCGTCTCACTGCTGCGGCCTCTCCCGTTGCGGAGCACAGGCTCCAGGCGCGCAGGCTCAGTGGCCATGGCTCACGGGCCCAGCCACTCCGCGGCATGTGGGATCTTCCCGGACCGGGGCACGAACCCGTGTCCCCTGCATTGGCAGGCGGACCCTCAACCACTGCGCCACCAGGGAAGCCCCATTTGTAAGTGATAACACTGGGCCCACCTGTATAATCCACAGTACTCTCCCCACCTCAGAACGCTTAATCACATCTGCAGTCTCTTGCCACGTAAGGTAACATATCCACAGGTCCAGGATTAGCGCGGGGACATCTTTGGGGGCACTTACTCTTCTCCCTGCAGTGGCTAAGGAAGACCCCTCACAGGAATCCAGGAAATAGTAGACACTGAGGTGAGGGTGTGGTTTGAAGGAAGAATTTCAGTGGAGCAAGGAGTCAGATGTTTCTAATGCTGCTTATGGGCCAAGATGAGGAACAAGAAATGACTTTCGGATTTAGCAGCCCAGAGGTCCTCGGTCCCCTTGATGAGCAAGGTCCAGCTGAGTGATGTGGGAAAACTTAAAGGTTCAAGCGGGGATGGGAGGAGAGACACTGGAGGTGGTGCCTTGGGACAGTTCTTTCTATGACTTCTCTGAAAAGGGGAGCAGAGAAATGGGGCGATAGCTGCTAGGAGCACGTGGGGTCAAGAGAGGGATTTTTGTTTGTTTAGGTAGGAGGAGTCACAGCAGAATTGTAAACCGATAGGGATGGTCTAGTAGAGAAAAGTCGATGATGCAGGAGAGAAGGGAGAGGCGTGCTGGAGCATGGGGTTTGAGGAGGTGAGAGGGCATAAGATCTGGTGCGCAGGTCGAGGGTCTGGCCTTCAGTGAGGGCACAGCTGGGTGGTCTCAGTACCGACAGCTGGGAGTCGGAGCGCCTGCACGCAGGCGCAGTTGCGGAGGCAGATAAGGTAGTGGGAACTTGTCTTTCTCCCGATTGCTGCCATTTCCTCCGACGAGGAGGAGAGTGGAGGCGGTGCTGGCGGCTGGAGAAGCTAGTGTGAAGTACGGTCTGGGAGAGCAGGAGGGTTGAAGGGTCTGGGGGAATGGAGAGAATTGGACCGCAGCCCGAAGGACCCCTGGGGACCAGTCCAGGTCCGTTCTGCGGGCGCAGGCACAGGGTAGGTGGAAAGTTGGCTGGAATCAGCAGCTTTGGGGTTTTGCACGGTGAGACGGAGGGCGGGAGTTAAGAGCAAGAGAGCGACGAAAGACGGTAATGGTGCACCGGAATCCACCCGAGTCAAGGCAGGAAGGGGGAACGTGATGCGGAAGGAAAGTGAAGAGGAGGATTGACTGGTTTGTAGACTTAGGGAAGGACTGGGAAACTTATGGAGTTGGGTTCCTAAAGGAAGTTGGCTGGCAATTTAGGGGTGGTGGTTGGAGAATAAATAGGCTGTTTGAGATATAAATCAGCATATAAATGGTATGTAACGCCAGGGCCCTGAGCCCTGAGCTTCGAATCAAGAAATTGGGTTTTAGTCGAGTTCGTTAATTCGTTTGTTTGTTCGTTCCTTCCTTCATTTTTTCCAGTCTCCTTGTTGGAGTGCTGAGTCCTATTTCATCCTTATTTACTTTGAACATTTTTTTTTTTGGCCGCGCCGGCGTGTGGGGATCTTAGTTCCCTCAGCAGGGATCGAACCCCTTGCTCCCTGCATTGTTAGCGCGGAGCACTAACCACTGGACCACCAGGGACGTCCCGTACTTTGCATATCTTTGACAGTGGGGCCTGTGAGGTTTTTCAAGAGCAGGGACTGGGTTTCCTTTCCTGTATTGTCCCAGAGACTGAAAGTCTTGGGAGCCCTGCAGTGACTTCTGTGTGAGGCTCTGTTCTTCCTTGTGTGGAAGTGAATTTAGGGGCTCCCTGGCTGGTTGGGAAGAAAAGATCTTGACTTTGACAGATAATTCATGTCCAGGATAGATTAGAACTTTCTCAAGTGAGGGACTCGTACCAATACTAGTGTTTTTTGAGGGGGAAAGGGGCTGGGTTATTCACTACCTTATTGATTTTCATGAATTCTGAGCTTTGGGCTGTATACGCAAATTATATTTTTATTCCCAATTTTAGGTTACTTTTTCGCCTTTGACTCATAAAAACTTGCAGACAGAAAAGTGGAGCAACTAGAATAATACGCCACCACCTCGATTTTACAGCTGTTAACATTTTGCTATGTTTGCACCGTCTGATTTTCTGAATAAAAAAATTTAACGTTTATTGTAGAAGTTTCAAACATACACAAAAGTAGAGAGTAGTGTCATGAATCCCTGTGTACCCATTACCCAGCCCCAGGAATTATCAGAATAGTTCATTCTTATTTCGTCTATATGCTCCTTAATTCCCCCCAAAAACCCTGAATTATTTTAAAGCAAACTTCAGGCATTTGCTGAAATATTTGAACTAGTTTACAGACATCATGACATTTTGTCCCTGTTTATTTCAGCATGCTTCTTTAAGCAGTAAAGGCTTTTTCTGATTTGAGTTTCACACATTAAAAAATTAACAGAAGTACTTAAGGAAACTGGAAGTGGTGTGTGGGTATGACATTAAATAACACTAACGCTCATCAGGAGAAAGTTAATCCCTTTATATTCTCTTTCAGTTTGTCTTAGAAAGGCTCCGTTTGGTGCAGGGTGCCTTTCACAGCCCCCTCCAGCACTTGGCTAGTTAGCGCTTTGAACAAAGAGAAAGCAGCAGGTCTGGGCTCAGAGCCTCCAGCAGCCAGTGCTTTGAACTACAACCTAATCATCTGGTTTTGTTCTTTTTGTTTTTGCGGCTGTCTCCTATTTGTGGCAGGCGTTGCTGTTCTGCCTGTGGGAGTGACAGAAATGGGAGTGCAGGGTGCCTAGGATCTGGAGCCAGGGTGTCTGAATTTGGATCCCCCGTTTGCTGCTCACGAGCTCTGTGATTCAGGACAAGTGATTTAACCTTTCTGTGCCTCACTTTTCTCATCGGTGACATGGGGATAACAGTTGGAAATGCTTGAGTGGGTGGTTGGGTAGTATGGGGTCACATTATCGTTGGTACAGTTGTTATCTCAACAGCCCCCAGATCTAGGGCCACCTCCATCTCCCTCGATCCCAATATGGAGGGACCCCTTCCTTCCTCACCCTCAGAATGTTAGTGGTTAAGGACACGGACTCTGGAGCCAGACGACTGGCTTTGGATCCTGGCTCTGCGACTCATTAGGCTGTGTGGCCTTGAGCAGGTTACTCGACCTCTCTGTGCTTCTGTCACCTCATTTGTAAAATCAGGACAATGATGAATTGTAATAGCTTTTGCATGAATTAATTCATATAAAGTTTTGGAAGAGTGCCTACCGCCCACTAAGCACCCCAGTTCATAAGAAGTTGATTCTTTGACAGAAAAAATAATTCAGTGAAAAAAAATCCAGGGTTTTCCTAGATATGGTGGAAATTGCCAAGGTGGTATGAAGAATGTCTGAAGATTGGGAAATAAGTTTTGGAGGAGATGGGAGTGAACCAGGCACAGCCCCATGGCTCCGGAGCCCCACATCTGTTTGGAAAGTTAAACTGAACATAATCTGGGGACCACGGGGTGGATGCAATAAGTGTGATGAGAGAAGTACTAATTAACCACCGTGAGAGGCCAGGAAAGTGAGCTGCTCTTCCAGCAGGTGCCCCCGGGAGGCTTCCTGGCAGCCTATCAGCTCGGAGCTGGGCCAAAGGGGACTGGCCCTGGGTGGGGGGGCGGGCAGGGCCTCACCAGAGGGAAGAGCCAGTGGGGGGCTGAGAAAGAGAATTAGAAAAGTTATCTGGGGCTTAGATTTACTATTTTAAAAAAAAGTCAAACAGGTAATAAATATGTATGGTTCAAAATAAAATCAGGACAGAGGTACACAGTGACCAGTTCGGCTCACAGCCCATCACCTTGTCGACCCCAGCCACTTCTGTTGCTTTCTTGGTTATCTTTCCAGAGTTTCTGACTGGCTGAAATAAGCAGTACTAACGAATATGTATATTCTTATTTTCCCTTGTCTTGCAAAATCAATAGCATATTATATCCACTGTTCTGCCTCCTTTATTATTTATTATTAGTTAAAATGTTACTAGATCTAGGCCTTCTTTCTATAGCAGTAATAGTGCCTTCATTCTGTTTTGTTTTTTACTTTTTATTTTGAAATAATTAGAGACTCACAGGAAGTTGTAAAAATAGTACACCCATCTTCCCCCAGAGGTGACATCATTTTTTTTTTAATTTATTTTTAATTTTATTTTTGGCTGCATTGGGTCTTCATTGCTGCACGTGGGCTTTCTCTAGTTGTGGCGAGCGGGGGCTACTCTTTGTTGCAGTGCGCGGGCTTCTCATTGCAGTGGCTTCTCTTGTTGTAGAGCACAGGCTCTAGGCGCACGGGCTTCAGTAGTTGTGGCTTGCGGGCTCAGTAGTTGTGATGCACGGACTTAGTTGCTCCGTGGCATGTGGGATCTTCCGGGACCAGGGCTCAAACCCGTGTCCCCTGCATTGGCAGGCGGATTCTTAACCACTGCACCACCAGGGAAGCCCGTGACATCTTATATTAGTGTAATCCAGTATTAAAACCAGGAAATTAGCCTTGGACAGTACTGTTAGCTGGATTCTAGCCCGTGTTCAGTTTTTACATGCGCTCCTGCGTGTGTGTGACTGTCTCTGTCTATGCAGTTTGATCCCATGCAGAGATCTGTGGACGCACCACCACAATTGAGATACAGAACAGTGCCGTCTCCCCAGAGGAACTCCCTATGCTACCTACCCCTTCACAGCCCCCGCCCCCTGGCAATTGCTCATCTCCATGTGAGTTTTGTCCTTTGGAGAATGTCATGTAAATGGAATCATCCAGTCCGCACCCTTTTGAGATTGGTGTGCCCCCCACGAGGGTCTTAACAGTATACCTTAGAAACAGCTCAACAGCTGATTTATTTAGCCCTGTGGGTATGATTTGATGAACTGCCATGTCTCACAGCCATTGTAGCATATTATATAATCAATGCAAAAATTTTTTCACTAACCTGAAAATTTAGCTAAAAAAAAAACCCAACTGAACAAAACCCTTTGGTCTTCAGTATGTCATTGTATTAGACAAAAAGCAGGCTCCATACGGTAAAGGAAGCGCCTGTTCTCTGACTCAGACCCCTTTTCTTCACTAATAAATCTCACCAGCAAATCATTTTGGTCTGTAAAAACTGGAGTTTCTTCTTGATGGGGAAACTCATGTTTCTGATTTTGTGGGGTTTTTTTCTTTCTGAAAAGAAGTGTCAATGTAAATAATTGAGAAACGATCTATAATGGGAATAGAAAAAAAAGAGTTTTATTCGAGCCAAACGGAGGACTGTAGTTCAGGAGACAGCCTCTCAGTTCTGAGGAACTGCTCCAGAGAAGCATGGTTTTCAGCACAGTTTTATATCTTGTTAGAACAAAGAACGTACATCAAACACGACCGGGAGTACATTCCTTCAAGGTTTCAAAAAGAGGGAAAAAAAAGATTAGCATGCAGACACAGTGAGTCAGTATGGCCGTGGCAGCTGGGAAGGGAACCTTGTCTTTGAAGGGCTACTAGCCCGGCTGTCATAGGAAGGGAGACATTTATTCCTATCTTCAGAGTGGACGTTCTTTATTTCTGGTAAATGCATTCTCTTCTTTAGTTGGTTAAAGCAGCTGCACGTTGTACGTTTGACAGGCCATATGATGGGCTGTTCAGTGAGTGTCAAGTTCAAGCCAGGTGATGTAGATTTCAGGGTGATTTCCCCAAACCTCAGTGTGTGGAAGTTTCTGTTTTGATCCCTGCACAATCAGTATCCTCACCAAGTATTTGGATGTCTACTTCAGGAACTGCCCACTGGAGAAGAGGAGGACAGGGGAGGGGAGGATTCTGACGCCATCATGCAGCGAAGTATTATGTAAGTACCCTCCCCACACCCCTGCCCCTGCCACCGGCTTACATACTCCAAGTTCTCTGCTCCCCTCTCTGACTCTGCGCCTTATCTTAGAAGAACTCGGGTTAGTCTTCACGTAGGGATTTCCAGGAGTTGAGCAGTACGGAAAGTGGGAAAGGGGATCAGAAAAATAGGTAGTGTAGTAACCAGAATTTTTAGTTGCAAGGTTCAGAGACCCTGACCCCTGGTTCTCAATCGGGGGCAGTTTTGTCCCCCAGGGAACAACAGACATTTTTGGTTGTCACCACCTGGGGGGAGAGGGAATTTCCCACTAGCATCTAGTGGATAAAGGCCAGGCAGGCTGCTAAACATCCTACAATGCCCCGGGTAGCCCTCCACAACGAAGAGTGATCTGGCCTGAAATGCCGGTAATGCCCGGCTTGAGGAACCCGGTACTCAGTCAGGCTGGCTTCAGGAAAAACAGAAAAGGAATTCTTTGGCTTGTGTAGTGGAAACTTGGCTTTTTAAAAAATTAATTAATTAATTAATTAATTTTTGGCTGTGTTGGGTCTTCGTTTCTGTGTGAGGGCTTTCTCCAGTTGCGGCGAGCGGGGACCACTCCTCATCGCAGTGCGTAGGCCTCTCACTGTCACTGCCTCTCTTGTTGCGGAGCACAGGCTCCAGACGCGCAGGCTCAGGAGTTGTGGCTCACGGGCCTAGTTGCTCCGCAGCATGTGGGATCCTCCGGGACCAGTGCTTAAACCCGTGTCCCCTGCATTGACAGGCAGATTCTCAACCACTGTGCCACCAGGGAAGCCCGAAACTTGGCTTTAATAGTCAGATCCAGTTGTCCAGACTTTCTCACTGGGACTCTGTCTCCATCGTTCAGCTCTGCTTTCTTGGATGTTGTATCACTCTGGCAGGCTGTCTTCCTTAGACTTTTAGTACCCTAGAGCCAGCAATCCTGGTGGAAAGAGGTGGTCTCTCTCCCAGCTGTCACAACAATATCTAGAGTTAAGTTTCATTGGCCCACCTTGGGCCGCATGCCGGTCCCTGAGCCAGCCACTGTCGTAGCCCCAGGGATGCAGGGCCTTGAGTGGCCAGGCCCAGGGCCTGTGCCCTGGTTGTGGGTGAAAGGGCAGACCCACGCGAACCATAGGGACTGAGAGAATGGGGGGGAACGGGCATCACAAGAAAAACGTGGAGGGCTATTCCCAGAAGGAGGGGATGGATTCTAGACAGATCCAGACCTGGATGTCACCCACAGAGACCTGGGAGTTGGTGGCTTACACAGATCCTACGCTGCATTTTTCTCAGGTGATGAGAAATCTGGGGACAGTCTCTCCTGGGATGATAGCACTTTTGATTGCTTTCTGTCACCTTGCTTTATTTTATTTTATTTTTAAATTTTTTCCTTTTTTGGCCGTGCCGTGTGGCATGTGGGATCTTAGTTCCCTGACCAGGGATCAAACCCATGCCCCCAGCATTGGGAGCGCAGAATGTTAACCACTGGACCATCAAGGAAGTCCCTATTTTATTTTTTAAAGATTAAGTAAACTTTTAATTTTGGAATTATTTTAGATGTACCAGCAAGTTGTAAAGTTGTACAGAGAGTCCCTGTACACCCTTCACCCGGTTTCCGTTGTTGACACTTTACATCACTGTGGTCCACTGGTCACAATAAGGAACCAACAGGGATACATTCCTTTTAACTAAGCTCCAGACTTCATTTGCATTTCACCAGTTTATCTGTTAATGTCCTTTTCTGTTCCAGGATCTGATTTGGAGCCATGTTGCATTTAGCTGTCATGCCTCGTCTGGGTGACAGTTTCTCAGGCTTTCTTTGTCATGACACCTGTAGCCTTACCCCCGGTTTGGTTTGTCCGATATTCTCATAGCCTGGGGTTTTGGGCACTGAGGTGAGGTGCCCTCTCATTGCCTCATATTGGGGGTGCACGACGTCCCCAAGACATCGTAGGCAATGTTAACCTTCCTCTCTTGGCCAGGTCCCTGCGCCGTCAAGCCCCTGTTTTTCCCCTCTCAGTACTCTGCTCTCTGGGGCAAGCCACTCAGCCGCATCAGGCTCAGGTAGAGGGGAGGGCACCTTTATCTTTTTCAGAGCACGTAACGCCTTTGGACATTTTATATTTACCTCTTTGCTAATGTCTGCCTACCGCACTAGAGTGTCAGCCCCTCCAGGGCAGGGGCATATGTGTCTGGGTCACTGCCCTGCCCCTAGCTTCCAAGGACAGGCCTTGGCACGTAGTAAGTGCATAGTTAATCCCTGTGGAATGGAAATCGGGGTGTGTCCTGTCTCAGGTGAGTGGCAAGTTGGGGCAGAAAAATAAGCAGAGCGTTGCCTCCTCCATCTGATAAGCCTCAGTTTTCCTTATTGGTCTAAGGGGGTTGTTTGAAGCCTTCTGTTGCGTCCTGGGACAGGGACGGGCATCGGAAGCTGTGGAATGTGGTGTGTGTTAGCGGGGTTATTGGTTCTGTTATCATTCACTTTTCCGCACCCCACCCTCTGCTCCTCCAGGTCATTTTTCCAGCCCAAGAAAGAGGGCAAAGTGAAGAAGCCAGAGAAGGAGATATCCAACAGCACCAGAGAAACAGAGTCCCCTCCAAAGTACGTTCTGGGGCTGGGATGTGGTGAATCTGTTCCTTTTATCAGTCAGGACCTGGCTCAGAATATCTCAGGGCCCCACAGGGAAATTTTTGACTCCGGTAACTGGACAAGCCAAAGGTAGGGTCATCTTCAGGCACAGCTGGATCCAGGGCCTCAGAGTTGTCTTCAGGGCTCCGTCCCAGTGTCTTGACTTCATTCTGGAGCAGACTGCATGAGGCAGAGACCCTGCCACTGGCCGCATCTAAATAGAAGAGAACAATGTTCTTTCCTCCAGCGTCCTTGTCACAGATTCTCGGGAAGACCCTGCCCCTGGACCGGTCAGCTTTCCAAAGCATGCACTCAGGGTAGATTTAGCTCACATCCCCAGTTTGGGAGCCTGGGCAAGTAACTTCACTTCCTGTACCTGTTTCCTCACGGGTAGCAGGGTATCATGATCTATGTCAGGCTTTCTGTGTGGGTTTGATGCATAACACACTAACGACTTACAGAACAGTGCCTGGTTCATAAAAGACGCTCAGTCAGTGGTAAGAATGAGGTCATAATTTATCAACACTCTCGACTTTTAGATCTGCCCCTTTTGTGTTTGCACTGCTATATATACACACTTATTGTGTGTGGTTTTATTTTCTGTGACGTGTTTTAATGTCTTGAAAAATAGAGATCATACTGCGTGTATGGTTCCTGAACTTGCTTTCTTCAGTGACAGTATGACTTAGAGATTTTTTCCACTCCTGAACACAAAGGACCCTCGGATCCCTTTTACCTTCTGCTCTGTGTTCCATTTTATGGATGTGCTGTAGAAATTATTTAACGTCCCCCTAGCGATGGGTATTTAGGTTGTTTCCACTTTTTGGCTGAAACAGTCCATGCTGCAGTTTAGTCTGTATGTGTGACTTCTTGGGCACACGTGCAGATTTTTTTTTCTAGCATAGATACCCACATGTGGAATTACACATGGTAATTATTAATACATCAGCTCAGAAGTAGGTAAATAAAAATTTGAAGTGCTTCCAGTTTTACTCTCCAGAGAAACTACTATTACTAATCTGAGGTATATCCTTCCATACCTTTTTTCTATGCGTAAAAACACGTGCGCCTAATACAGTTAGTTACGACACATAGTAGGTGCTCAATAGGGAACTGCTGAATGAATAAGTGTTTCTCACACTTATATGTTGGATGGCAGGGACTCTCATTTTGGTCACTGTTATATCTCAAGTAGCTGGCACATGCCTGACATACAACAGATAATAATACACATTTTTAATTTATTTTTAAATAGGAAAAGCAGGATTATTCTGTATGCAAGTTGCAGGTACATATGGGCAAACATGTATCTTTTACATTCATGGAATCATACTGTATAGATTCATTTAGTCAACAAATATCTACTGAGAATCTACTATGTGCCGGGCACCTAGACTCTGTGGGTTTAGCAGTGAATAAAATCAACAGCAACTCCTCTCACAGATTTGACAGTCTGCTTTCTCTCCCCACAAAAAAAAGTCTTAGAGCCATCCACTTCATCTGATCTCACTTTATTCTCTTTAATGTTCCATGACAAGAGCGTGCCGTCATTGACCTAAGTAGGGAGGTGTTTGTGTACATCTTGGTCTTTGTCCAGACCGTGAGCTTTATGAGTACAGAAACCGGTAGCAATCAGCTGTGTTCTCAGCCCCTTAAGTGACTTCCATCAGCAGGCATATTGGTTGTATTTTGACGGCCGTGTCTGTGTTCCTCACCAGACTGGGAGTGCCTCAGAGCTGGTGTTAGGGGAGTCGTTGGGCTGCTTTACCAGTAACCAAAGTCATGGTGACTTGGTTAAAGTTAAAATTGCCTCTTTCTCACTTGAAAGATTCTGAGCTGTTTAAGCAGTTTGGGGCAGCTAGGTGACTCTGTACCACTTGGTGGTACTGGGACCCAGGTTCTTTCTCTCCCTCTCTCTCTGCTGTGTCCTGCCTTCACCTGCATTGTCAAAGGGGGTCAGCAAGTCGAAGTTCTAGGGATAAGAGAGCAGTGAGGACAAGCAGTCAGGAGCAGGTTGCAGGCGTCAACATCCTATTGGTCAGAACTCATCACATGGCCATACCTGGCTGCAGGGGAGGCTGGGAAATGTAGTCCCTACCTAGGGGACTCGGGCTTGCATGACTGAAAGAGCGTCTCCAAAGGGATGTTGGAGGCCAGTCTCCGCCCTCAGTAGGGACTTCACGTGCTCCTCAGCACCACCCATCACAGGGTGGGCACACAGGAGGCCTCCAGAGAGCGGGATGGGTGGATGCATGACTAAGAGTATATGCTGAGGAGGCCCCTAGAAAATGTTCATTGAATGCTTGAAAGGCAAGGAGGGGAATGAAACATAATGAAGGGGCTGGAGAATTTGGGAGTAGCATCCCCACTCTATCTGCTGGAATAAAACCTCCATTTTCTCATCCTCCAGGGTGGCGCTGAAGGAGCGGAATAGAGTGGTACCTGAGGGCGACTCTCCAGTGAAGAGGCCAGGGAGGAAGATGGCCCGGGTCCTGGGCAGCGAAGGGGAGGACGAGGAGGAGGAAGCCCCCAAGCCCCCCAAAATCCAGGTAGGGCCCCAGCAGCCTGCCCACATTTACCAGAAGAAACCATCATTCCCAGTGGCCTTTGGAGCTGAGTGCAGTGGCTGCTCAGGAGAATTCTGGAGATGATGCCCTAGCGGAGGAGGAGTGGAGTGGTCCTGCCTGGTCTCTGTGCTCCTAACCCCGCCTCTGCCGGGCGGCTGGGCTCAGCTCCCTGGCCTGGGGTGTCTGGGCAGCCTCAGCTGGCACGAGCAGCTCCCGATAGATAGCCCTCACCTCGTAGGGTGGCTGTGAAGGTGCAGTGAGTCGATTCACATACGGATCAGAGAAGAACGCCTGCTACAGAGGAAGGGCTCGGAAATCCGTCCAGTCTCTCCTGTTGTGGGAGGGCTTTCTATCTTCAAGTGCATCGGCTCACTTGCTCCTCTCATTTAAGTCATTTCATGCCTGTTGGCTGCTCTGAGGATAACGTCTGAAGTGCAGCACTTCTCAGTCTGTCGATGGTGAAGTGAGCTCCTGTCTCCCCCCTGCTCAAACCCCCTGGCGTTGCCAGCTCAGGCCAAAGCTGGTTCTTACAGAGCCTCCAAGGCCCCTCAGAAGCTGCTTCTTCCTTGTCATCTTCGTCTTTTCCTCAGCTAACTCTGCCCCAGGGTGCTTCTATACTGTTGCTTGCCATCCCTAGATGCCCTTGTCCAAGTGAATGCCCACATTCAGCCAGTGGGAAGAGCAGGGCACTCCACTTGCCTTTAGGTGAATGTTATTTGAACCAGTGGACCTGTATATCCTTACATTGCATTGTGTAGACCTGGGGCTTCTGACCACACCTAGATGTAAGGGAGGCTGGGAAGTGTAGTCCTCGGGCTCCTGAGCACACCTAGCTGCAAGGGATCCTGGGAAGTATAGTTTTTAGTTGGGCTGTATTATGCCTAGCTAAAAATCAAAGATTCTGTTACTTTAGAAAAAAAAGAATTGTTATTGGGGTCCATAATAGGGACAGTCTGGGACCATGAAACTACGCAGGATGGTGGAGGGATGGCCCAGGTAAGAGGGGATGAGGCCTAAGTGGGGCTGAGTTCCTCTGTACTCTCAAGTGCTTGGAAAATGACGTAGCTGGGTGCTCCCTCCTTCCTCCTCTCACTCAGGAATTGCTCTTTCTCTCCCCTTCCAGAAGCGTGCTCCAGATTCCCCACAAGTCTCCGCTCCCAGTCCTGGCACACCGCCTGAGAGCAGCCCTTCCCACTCTAGCACCTCTCCCACGGTCGTCTCCCCGTCAGGGATCCCGAAGCGTCGCACGGGTAAGGACCCCCTGGCCTCGCCCTTTCAGTTGCCTGTCTTTGTCCACACTTGGATTTCTGCATCATTCAGCCATCCTCGTGACAGCCCCGATTTTAGCGTTGTGGTTAAGAGCACGGCTCCACCATCCACTGGCTGTGTGACCTTGGGCAAATGACTTCCCTTCTCTGGGCTTTATCCCTAAAACGACTGATAATTACAGTACCTCCCACCCAGAGATGTTGGGAGGATTAAAAGTGAATACGTGTAAGGGCCTGGAACTGGGCCCAGCCTACAGTAAGCGCTCAGTAAATGTAGGTTATTGTCACTGTGATGTGTGCAGTGCTGGAGGCCACACAGCTCACTGTGGGAGTCCAGGGGAGGGCCCCTGACTCAAGGGAGACTTCTAGGAGAGAGCTTAACCAAGCTGAGCCCTGAGGGACAGAAGAGGAGTGAGAAGGGACTGAGGAGGGGAAAAGGCCTTGGGGGCACTGATGGTAGGTGTGTTGGTGCTCAGAGCGTGGGGTTGGGGACAACGAGCAATGAGACTAGAGAAGGTCCATGGAAAGCCCGTCAGAGGAGCGGCGCCTCTGTCGCCAGGGGGGTTGGGAAGATTTTTACACAGGGGAGGGACAGGGGAGAGACCCCCCACATGTCGCAGGGTGATACGGCCTGCTGAGATCCTGAACCGTGGTGATTGAGGAACTAAAATTTTTTTAAAATTTTTATTGGAGTATAATTGATTTACAGTATTGTTAGTTTTTGCTGTACAGCAAAGTGAATCAGTTATACATATACGTATATTCACCCATTTTTAGACTCTTTTCCTGTGTAGGTCATTACAGAGTATTGAGTAGAGTTCCCTGTGCTGTACAGTAGAGGAACTGAATTTTTAATGCTACTTTAATTCAATTTAAATTGGAAAGCTGACTCTAGTTTCAATTATTGAAGCCTTGCAATAATTCGATCAACTCGGATATGTGACGCCACTTTCTCAACGGTAAATTCCATGAAATTTAAACACATCGAGTATTTCTGATGAAAATTTAGTGCCCAATTGAGATGTGCTTTTAAGTGCATCGGATTTTGAAGACTTAGCATAGAAAAAGGAATGTTACTCATTTCTTTTAATATTCAAAACATGTTGGAATCATCATATTTTGGATTTATTGGGTTAAGTAAACGATATTGTTCAAACAATTCTCCTGGTTCTTTTTCCTTTTCTCAGTGTAGCCACTAGAAAGTTAAAGATGATGTACGTGGCTCACTGCATATTTCCACTGGTGGTGCTGGTATAAGGAAGAATAGTGGTAACGCCGGATGCTAGGGGAGCTCTGGATTGAGGGCCCGAGGAGGCGCCATCTGGCCTGAGTCTTGGAAGATGGGTTAGGGTTGGCTGTGCTGAGAATGGGCGGTTGGGAAGGGTTGCAGCCAGGACAGCCCGTGCAAAGGCCTCCAGGTGGGAACAGCACGGCACACGGGGGAATCCCATCCATCTCGGCGTCTCTGGGCAATAAGGTGTAATTTGGGGAGCAGGAAGGGTTTGAGGATAGTGTGTCGTGAGAGGTGAGGCAGAGAGGAGGGTGGCTGTTGGCTCCTAAGATGAAGGAACCTGCTCGGGGTCACACAGCCAGGAAGCAGGAGCGGCCTGCACGG
Source organism: Tursiops truncatus (assembly GCF_011762595.2). NCBI lineage: Eukaryota > Metazoa > Chordata > Mammalia > Artiodactyla > Delphinidae > Tursiops > Tursiops truncatus. The sequence goes on along the minus strand of NC_047052.1, from coordinate 50,600,923 downwards.
CAGCCGTGGCTGTGGGCAGGCGGAGGAGGGCAGGGGCCCAGAGCCTTCTCAGGGCCCCATCATCGCGGGGTCTGAGCTCACCGGGGTGGGGCAGGCGGGCCGGCAAGGAGGCCACACTGAGCCCTTTGCCTTCCCAGCCCGGAAGCAGCTTTCCAAACGGACATTTCAGGATGTCCTGCAAGAGCAGGGCAAGGACGAGGACGGAGGAACCAAGAAGAAGAGGAAGAAGGAGGAGGAGGAGGAAGAAGGTAAGGCCCTGGGGTTGGGGACTGACTCTGTGTGCGTGTCTGTGTGTGTGTGTGTGTGTGTGTGTGTGTGTGTGAGAGAGAGAGAGAGAGAGAGAGAGAGAGAGAAAGTGTGATCTGGAGGGGCAGGGGCCTGTGGGACTGACTGCGTGTGTGTGTGTGTGTGTGTGTGTGTGAGAGAGAGAGAGAGAGAGAGAGAGAGAGAGAAAGTGTGATCTGGAGGGGCAGGGGCCTGTGGGACTGACTGCGTGTGTGTGTGTGTGTGCGCGCGTGTGTGCGCAAGTGTGATCTGGAGGGGCGGGGGCCTGTCTGAGAGGGCAGGCTGTGAGGACCCCACTGATTTGACACCTCTGTCCAAGAATCCACACGAGTCCGTCAGAATCCCACAGCCCCACCTGGGGAATTTTGTCATGAAAACATTCTGGAATACATTCGTTTGGCCATCTTAATTCAGTACGAATTCATATGCAGCTTCTCATTTTTCTCTTCTATTTTTATGTTTCTCATATGGAATATATTTTCCTCTAAATGGTTTGTTTTTTGTTGTAAATCTTACCAGAAAGCAGAGAGGTTCGCAAACTTCCAGGGCCCATGGTGCCTTAGCAACTTTTTCACGGTGCCTCAAGGCCAATACCTTTACTGTTCGGTTTGTTAAGTTGTTATGTCTGAACAACTATTTATTTATGTTCTAGCAACTTGGGCATTTGAGAAAATAATACATATAACGTTGAAAGGAAAAATAATATTTAATTTCACTGTTAAATAATCATAATTAGTTACTAATTGTGATGTCTCCTGGGCACTGCACAATTGCTCAGACTTTGGAATCCGGTTGAACACTGCCACTTTCCTTGGTGATTTTTGTGCAGTACTTGGTTTTTATCACACCACCAGTGAGTACCCAGCCTTGCAGAAAGCTAACGTCAGGAATTGCCAAGAATGTGATCTAATACTGACAAGCAAAATACCCTGAGCTAGTAGGTCATACGGTGTCCAGCAGATGTCACCAATTTCCCTTGAAAATGTAAAGTGTCCTCCGTGGGAAACACAACCATAAAGACCTGATCCATCGATCATTTGGGGCCTGTACGAGATTATAATAATCGTAGCCTTTGCCACTGTCAATGTGTTTGTTTAATAAAAGGTCCTTATTAGGTTTATCTTTCCCAGGGAAGATCTGAGTTTGGTGGAGATTTGATTTCCAGTTGGCAATTTTTAGTCAGTAACAAATTTTACTATAAATCATGCAGTTTTAGCCATTGTCTGTGTCTGGGGATTTTGGGGGGTGAGGTGGGGCTTCTTTCTACTGAGGCAGATTTTTCCCAAGTTAGTTGATGCAGTTTTTATTATTACCCTGGAGGTGGATTTTTTTTTTTTTCCAGTCAGCTTAAAAAAAAAACAACACCTTTATTTTTATCTCTAACAAGTCACTGTTGGCATTTTGAACCCTTTCCAGTTCTATTTTGCAGTGAATAATTCTAAAATAATGGTTTGTAAGAAAAGACTGGCCCACTCTGTTTCTTAGCTGCCCAGGTGAGCATCGGGGTTGGTTTCCCTCAAGGGCCCTGCCTGGTTCAGGGCTGACCAGGAGCGGGCTCTCACACCTCTCGACACTTCACAGATGTTCAGTCAGCACAGCGAAGAAAAAACGGGGGCAGAGTGTCTTGGGAATCGAAATGCCCTTTTTGGGGAGTGGTCATAGTGACTTTTTGCCATCTGGCTTTTTTTTTAATCGGTCCTCAGAATTAGAGACACCGACAGAAAGCCTCACAGAGCCTGAAGGGGGCAACAAGAAGGAAGCAGAAGAAGGGGACCAGCCCAGGTCACCCCCTGAGCCCCTGAAGACCTCCAGTGAGTTTCTGGTCCTCTTCCTCCCTGAAGCCCCACCTCTCTGGTTTTGGGGGTCAGATGTCTTTGGAGGACAGTTAATTTAAGGCTCAGATGAGATAAGACTTAAATAAGATTCTCCAGTGTGTTGTCTAAATGCAAATTCTAGGGGAAATTATAGGTTCTATTGCTATTATTATTATTTTTTTAAATATTTATTTATTTATTTGGCTGCGCTGGGTCTTAGTTGTGGCATGCAGGATCTTCATTGCCGAGTGCAGGATCTTTTAGTTGCATCATGCAGGATCTAGTTTAGTTCCCTGACCAGGGATCGAACCCGGGTCCCCTGAGTTGGGAGTGCAGAGTCTTAACCATTGGACCATCAGGGAAGTCCGCTATCATTATTTTTATTGTTATTTTTTCCTCTGTGCATGTGAGGAAAAAAAGAGCCAGTCATCCTCCAACAAAATATCTTTCAGAGGGCTTCCCTGGTGGCGCAGTGGTTGAGAGTCCACCTGCCGATGCAGGGGACGCGGGTTCGTGCCCCGGTCCGGGAAGATCCCACATGCCACGGAGCGGCTGGGCCCGTGAGCCATGGCCGCTGAGCCTGCGCGTCCGGAGCCTGTGTTCCGCAACGGGAGAGACCACAACAGTGAGAGGCCCGCGTACCGCAAAAAAAAAAAAAAATCTTTCAGAAATTGTAGGCACTGTATGTTATTAATTGAGCAATAATTTAAAATTTTTTTAATTAAAAAAAATTTTTTTGGCCACACCACACGGCATGTGGGATCTTAGTTCCCCAACCAGGGATCGAACCTGCTCCTCCTGCGGTAGAAGTGCAGAATCCTAACCACTGGACCACCAGGGAAGTCCTGAGCAATAATTTTTTTAAGTTAGGTAACCAGGGTGAGTTACAAGATTTTAGAGGTTAAAGTTACCCCCCAGGCCATAGAACAGCTCCTGCAGGGAGGTGTCCAGAAGACTCCCATGGCAGAAAGAACGCTGTGGGGATATTTTTAGGATGCAGGATCGTATCTGATTTTCTGCACCTGCAGAAGTGGGAATATTTTCTTCTTATCGTACCGAGATTTTTTCCCCACCATCCGTAAGTCTCCAATCTCAGGCCAGATGCTAGAATTCCACTAGTTAGTCCTAAAGCATCAGGCCTGAGAGGCTCCAAAATGAAACTATGGAAAGGAAAGGGGCAGAATTGATTATGTCTTCCATCTTCAGGGTCAGAATGACCTTGAGGTTAAAAAAATAGTTTGCATCACCATCTGACCTCTCTCGCTTTCAAAGCAAAGCCCCCAACAGAAAGCGTTTCAGAGCCCAAGGTGGCCGTGAAGCAGGGACCACAGGAGGACGGCCAGGCTAAGCCTCCCCCCAAAGCTCCCAAGACGCTCAGCAGTTTCTTCTGTGAGTTTCTCCCCCCTCACCTTGCAGGGTTGCACCGGGGAGAGGCGGGTGGATCTTTCTCCAGAATGTATGGCCTTCCCGTGGGTTAGAAAGCCTAACTTGGTTAGAAAGTGTAACTCGCCTCTCGCAATGCTGGCTGGAGAGTGGTTGGCAGGCAGGGGCTGTCAGAAGGAGAAAGGACCCACCATTTCCCTGCTTCATTCCCAGCTCCCCGGAAGCCAGCGATCAAACAAGAAGCAAAAGAAGAGGGACCCAGCGCTCTAAGAAAGGACGAGACCAAGGGGTGAGTCAGGATCTATTGTAGAGATGACAGCAGATTAAACAGAATAAGGCAGTGAGTCCAAGATCTCTCTGACCTGATTGTAGGTAGGCCTCCGAAAATGAGACCAGTAGTCCCCAAACATTCTTTCAGCCTTAAAATTTTGTGATTAGGGTTTAATTATTCTACTAAAAATTTTGGGGGGATTCTTAATGGCAATTTTGTACCCCAGTTGAGACCTGATTACTGAGATTAAATGGCCCCATTTCAGCATGTGACTGCACTGTAGGAACGGCCGGCTCCTTTTCTTGGACGCCTACTATGTGTCAGATCCGGTGCCAAAGGTTTCTGTTACGCCTTTTTACTTCATCTCTGCAGTAGTCCTGCAGAGGAAGCAGGTATTTTAGCCATTGCACAGACATTGAGACTAGTAGCCCAGAGAAGTTAGGTCATCTTCCCTGGGTCACACAGGGAGGCGGGGGTAGGGCCAGGCCTGAAACCTGGGTCCACTTGGTTCCTAAGCCTGGCCTCTTCTTCAGCACTGCCCCATCTTGCCTTCTGGGCCTGTGTCCATGCTTAGGTTATTTATAAATAAGTTTCTCTAACAAAATCATTGTCTGACATGAAGTTTTATGTCCTGATTTTTATTTCATGTGATACTATGATCGTTTTCTGTTTTGTTTTTAATTAATTAATTAATTTATATTTAGTTCTGGCTGCATGGGGTCTGCGTTGCTGCGTGTGGGCTTTCTCTAGTTGCTGTGAGCGGGGGCTACTCTTCATTGCGGTGTGCGGGCTTCTATTGCGGTGGCTTCTCTTGTTGCGGAGCACAGGCTCTAGGTGCGCAGGCTTCAGTAGTTGTGGCACGTGGACTCAGTAGTTGTGTCTCACGGGCTCTAGAGCACAGGTTCAGTAGTTGTGGCGCATGGGCTTAGTTGCTCCGCGGCATGTGGGATCTTCCTGGACCAGGGCTTGAACCCGTGTCCCCTGCGTTGGCAGGCGGATTCTCAGCCCCTGCGCCACCAGGGACGCCCTGTGATGGTTTTGCTTATGCCATATTCCCAGTTTGATCGCTGATGGCTGCCTCCAGGAGACAAACTTTCAGGGCCTCCAATTTCCTTGCTTTTAAAATGGGGGCTTATCAGTGGCAAAAACACACTCTCTTATCCACTGTTAACGGTGTGCCAGGCAGCAGGCAGTGTGCCTTCCATATCCTAATGCAGCGAAGCCTCACAGCGACTTTGCGCGTCGTTTCTGTTGATATCCCCATTTCACAGGTGAGAAAAGTGAGGCTTGGAGGCAGGACAGTATTGTGGAGAGGTTAGAAATCCCAGCTCTACCTTTGTCAGCTGTGTGACCTTGCCAAGTGGCTTAGCCTTTCTGGGCCAGTTTCCTCCTGAGGGTTTGGAGCATTTAGACCCGGGCCTGGCCATGCGCAAGCTCAGCAAGCTGTGGCTGCTATTATTGTCGCTATTGTTATTGTTACTAATTTTGATTGCCTTGCTGAGGTCGCAGACGGGGTGTATGGTGGAGCTGGGATTTGAACCAGGCAGTGTGGCTGTAGAATTTCTTACCCACCGCGCTCTGCCGTCTCTCATTGTAATGATAGGAAGGACCAGGAGGGCCACCACTTACCAAACGCTGAGTCCTTACAGCTCACTGAGCACGCTCTGTCCAGCTCAGCCATCTTTAGCCCTGTCTGTGCATCAGGATCAGCTGAAGAGCTGAAAAAAATCTGAAGTCTTCTCCCTCGCCCTTCTGTCCCCCCACATTCGGTAGAGAAAGAGGCCTGAGGCTGGGGAGTCAGTGTTGTTCTAAAAATGCTCCCCACAGAGTGCACCAAGGAGTGGGAACCCTCACCATAATTTCTTCCTTAACCTCATGACAACGTGTCAGGGTAGGGACTCCTGGTGGCTCCATCGTATAGATGGAGACACTGTGGTTCAGAGAGGGAAGCTGCTTCCTCACCACGACACAGCTGGTCAGTGATGGAGCAGGGATTTTAACCCAAATGAGCGTGACTGCGGTGGCTCTATTGGGGTCAGTGTGAGGCATTTCTAGAGGCATGTATAATGTAGAGGTTTAGAACAGTCTCTGGAACTGTGCTGCTTGCTAGCTGTGTGACCTCAGGTGGGCTACTTAACCACTCTGTGCCCAGTTTCCTTATCTGGATATGGAGGGTAGAAGAGTCCCTGCCCACAGGGCTGATCGCTAGCAGATGTAGTGCTCTTAACACGGTGCCTGGCTCTTTGTGGCACCCAGGGACTGTACCCTCCTCCTGCTGTTCCAGCCAGAGTGTGAGGGAGGGATTGGCCGAGAGGCCGGGGGAGGTCCTTGCCTCTTGGAGTGGACTTTGAAGAGCATTCAGATCACGCTGCTCCACCAGCCACGCTGACCCCTTTTCTTTTCCTCAAACATGCCAGGCGTGTGTCTGTCGCAGGGCCCTTGCACTCACCGTTCCCCCCACTTGGAATGCTCTTCTCTCTGGTACCCACACTGCTCACTCCTCACATCATTCTGCCCAAACATCTCCTCTGGCCTTCCCCTGCCGCCCTCTGAAGTAGCACCTACCATCGTGATTCCTCCCCCTACTTGGTTTTCTAAAATATTGTTTATCTAAAATGATTTATTCACTTAACGTTTTTTTGTCTTTTCCCCCTGACTCTCCCTCTGGAATGTGAACTCCAGGTTAGCAAACTTGTTTTCATTCTCTTCTGTGCCCTTGTGCCTGGAATAGTACCTGGCACTTAGTAGGTGCTCAATAAATATTAGCGGGAGGAATGACTTCCCTTCGACCCAGGCATCTACCCTACAGTCTCCCTTTTCCCTCCACAGACACCTGGACCCATCCAGCTACAATCCTGCCAAGAACAACTACCATCCCGTCGAAGATGCTTGCTGGAAGGTGGGCCAGAGGTGAGGCTTGGCCCTCCCCAGACTGTCCTTCTCCAGTCCCTGGCACTGCGGGAGGCCCTGTCTCCGGAGGCTTCAGTGGGAGAAAACTGGCAAATCTCTCCCCTCCGTGTTTTGGGGAGACCATCGGCAGCTCTGAAGGGGACGGAGAGAAAGCCCCAGGCAGTGGCTGGGCGGGGTTGCGTGCATCTGGGGATTTAGCAAGGCTGTCCCCAGGGAGGTGTGGGGAGGAAGGTGGCTGGAGGGGCAGCGTGGGTGTACGCACAGCTCTTGTTTTCTCTTTTCCTCCCGCAGAGTCCCTTACCTGGCTGTGGCCCGGACGTTTGAGAAGATCGAAGAGGTTTCTGCACGGTAATTAACCAGGCCGGCCTGGCCGGGGCCGCTGGGTGAAGGCCCTTCGGGCTCTGTCTCTCTGGCAGCCTCTGTGCCTCCAGCTGCTTAATCCTTTTAACCTCTCCTCTCTCAGCTTCAGCCTGACACACGAGATCACAGGCCACGGGCATGGCCACGAGAGTGGCTGCAGGCCCTCTGGAGGCCCAGGCTCAATCATTTCTGCCTCATTTGTGGGTCAGAGCAAGATGTGAGGGTGAGCCGAGACCCCTGGCGTGAGGAAACAGCCCCCACCTCCTGGTGGCAGGAACGGAGTCTAGCCTAAGTAGTCAGAAGTAGCCGCCACCTGGCTGACATGCCTCGACGTTAGAGGAAATCCAGGTCTTGTTTGTAGCGAGAACCCCACCGCAGTCTGATACTAGCTCTGTGACCTTGGGCAAGTTACACGATCTTTCCACGCCTCCGTTCCTTTGCCTGTAAAATCAGATAATATCTAGCTCAGGGGAGCTGTGAGAGTTCAGGGAGTTAGAGGGTGCAGAGGGCTTCACACCAGTGCCTGCACCGAGAAAACAGTCCGTATGCGTCAGCTGTTACTTCTCTACAGATGACGGTCAAATGGAATTCCTTTCCCCCCAGCAGCCTGTGACGGTGCCCGTGGCTCGGGTCACACACTGGGCACTGGTCGTGAGCCCTCTCCTCGTCTCTGTTCCCGGATTCCTTTTATCCCGCCACCGCCGCCCCACATTGGTCCTGAAACGCCAGGTGGTCACACACATCCCCTTGCCCCGTCCCCTCCTGCAGGCTCCGGATGGTGGAGACACTGAGCAACCTCCTGCGCTCCGTGGCGGCCCTGTCACCTGCTGACCTCCTCCCCATCCTCTACCTCAGCCTCAACCGCCTGGGGCCGCCCCAGCAGGGCCTGGAGCTCGGCATTGGTGACGGCATCCTCCTCAAGGCGGTGGCCCAGGCCACAGGTGAGGGGGGCGCTGTGGTGGAAGCCCCAGCGGTGGTGGGGGGAGCTTCGAGGGAGGGAGTGGAGAGGCCGGGAGCACCTGGGAGACGATGGAGGGGGACTGGGAAGGTGGAGAGACGGGGAGAGCGAGGGCAGCGAGCGGGGTGCGGGGGGAGAGCAGGACCAGGTCTGCGCTGAGACCCGGTCGGGGTGGGAGGAGGTGCTGCAGGCCCAGAGCAGGACGGGGCCGGGACTGAGGGCTGGGGCTTGTGGAGGTAGCTGGGCTTGTGGAGGTAGCTGGCCGAGCCCTCGGTGCTTAGGAGAGGCTGGCTGGCCATGTGGACGGGACCTCCTGCCCACCAAGGGCCTGGAATGCTCCGTGTTTATTGTGACAGCGTCAGGGAGCTGTGGAAAGGTCCTGAGCAGGCAAAGGGCAGGGTTAGTTCTGGGCCCGTGTGGAGGATGGACAGGAAACCAGGAGGCCGGGGAGGAAGTGGGGCAGAGGTCCAGGGGAGCTGTGGGCAGCAGAGGAGAGGGCAAGAGAAGGGAGACGGGGCCCAGGAGGGAACTGCATGCAGGGGTCAGGGATGGAGGAGGTGAGAAGAATACCCCCGGGTCCATCATGATGGACCCACCACCAGGTCAGGACACCTTGAGGGGCAGGCCGGTCCAGGGGAAGTTACTAAATTCAGCTTGGGACCAACCTGTATCTGGGGGCCACCCAACAGTCGAGGAAACAAAGCTCAGGAGATCTGGGTCACAGAGCAGGATCTGGGAGCCCTGAACTTTGGAGTCCTGGTTACGTGCTGGCCAGTTCTCGTGCCCAGGGACAGGGTCTCTGGGGAGGAGAGGGGCGGGGCTTTGAGTCACACCTTGCGCAGCACCAGCGCTTAAGGAAGAAGAGGTTTGAGGGTTTCGTGAGAGGACAAGGTGCCTGAGGAAGATTGACCAGGAATGGAAGAGAGTCATGGGGTCGTCGGAACCAGAGGAGCTGAGATCAGAACGCTCCCACGCGTTCGCTCAAGACACATTCATTAGGTGCTGACATCGCACCAGACCCGCTGCAGACTGTGTCCACTAGGATACTTCCCTCTGCCAGTAACACAAAACCCAGCCACGCTGGCGCAAAGGAAGAAGGATTTCTCCTCCTTACATAGTGAGGAGTGGAGAGTAGGCGGCAGCCAGTGCTGCCCGGCCTTGCTGCCAGACGGGACCAAGGGACCGAGGCGGTTTCCGTCCTTCCGTGTTCACGCTCACACGTGTCTCCTCAGGCCCCCCTCGGCTGCCCGGCCCAAGGGGTGTGGAGAGTTGGTCAGGCGATGGCACTTACAGGCACGGGGCCTGGCAACTCGGTCATGTCCTCATGGCTTCCAGATAAAACTTTGGAATATAATTGTTTTGGAAGTGAGTTGGGGTGGATCCAGACACCAGAACCTGCTTTGTATTTTGCATATCGGCGATGCTATGGAATAGATAAGTGTAGGTCGTTGTCAAAAAAAAAAAAAAAATCTCTGGCCAAGCGGCCAGAGATTGAAATGCGTGCTTTTTCATTGTGAATTGCTTTCCCTCTGTTTCCTTCGTACATGAGTTGGGGCATTGTGCTGACCTGATACGTGTGGGTAAGTTGTGTCTGACAAAATGCCTGTCCTGGGAAGGGCCTGTGGTTCTGATAGGTTGAGAATGGCTAGGCAGAGCTGTTGTGATAACTTGCCTCCACCTTCCCAGCCTCCTGCTCTTTTTAGAATGTATTTTATTGCAGTAGAGTTGATTTACAATGTTGTGTTAATTTCCGCTGTACAGCAAAGTGACTCAGTTATACATATGTTGGGTTGGCCAAACAGTTCGTTCGGTTTTAAGTAAAAATAAAAGACACATTTTTCATTTTCACCAAGAGCTTTCTTGAACAATGTATTCACTAACCAAACAAACTTTTTGGCCAACCCAATATATATACATTCTCTTTCCTATTCTTTTCCATTATGGTTTATCACAGGATATTGAATATAGTTCCCTGTGCTACACAGTAGGACCTTGTTGTTTATCCATCCCATATATAATAGTTTGCGTCTGCTAATCCCAAACTCCCACTCCTTCCCTACCCCACCCACTGCCCTTGGCAACCACAAGTCTGTTCTCTGTGTCAGTCTGTTTCTGTTTCGTAGATAAGTTCATGTGTGTCATGTTTTAGATTCCGCGTATAGGTGATATCATATGGTGTTTGTCTTTCTCTGTCTGACTTCACTAGCTGCATCCACGTTGCTGCAAAGGGCACTATTTTGTTCTTTTTATATGGTTGAGTAGTACCCCACTGTATGTATGTGCCACGTCTTTATCCCTTCATCTGTTGATGGACATTCAGGTTGTTTCCATGTTTTAGTTATTGTGACTAGTGCTGCTATGAACATAGGGGTCCAGCTGCCTACTCTTACAGCAAGGGGTGTCCATGGGACCCAGCCTAGACAATAAGTAAGGCCAGAGCACCTCCACTGTATTTAAATTGATGACTTCAAAAGGATAAGGTGACAGAAAACAAGCAAAGGCCCACTGGGCTCTGCCAGAGGATGTTAGTGAGCGACTGGAGGACAGGCAGAGGGTCCCTTGGCCGCCTTCTCCGTCTACACTTGCTCCCCTGGTGATCGCATTCCACCCCAAGGCTTTAAGTCCCGTCTACACACTGATGACACCACCCCAGACATCCCCTCTGGTATAGACGGGTTCATCATCCAGGCCGCCTGGAGCCGGGAGCCGTGTGGCCACACCTCTCCTTGCCCTCAGCACCCTCTCTCTCCGCCCCCCAAGGCCGGCAGCTCGAGTCGGTCCGGGCCGAGGCGGCCGAGAAGGGCGACGTGGGGCTGGTGGCCGAGAGCAGCCGCAGCACCCAGAGGCTCATGCTGCCCCCACCCGCCCTCACCGCCTCCGGCGTCTTCACCAAGTTCCGGGACATCGCGCAGCTGGCCGGCAGCGCTGTGAGTGGGCAGGCGGCTCACCCACTCTCCAGACCCTTTGCCCCTGGGGACCCAAAAGGCTCTGGTTAGACTGTTCAGGGCTGGATCGCCTTGGTCCTGCTTGTGGGATCAGAGCTTCCTTTCCTTCTGCTGCTCTCAAGACCGAGGGAACCTCTTCCTGAGAGTCTAGCCCTGATCTAGTGTGGGCCGTGGGACACGGCTCCATAAACACGTGCTGAGCAAAGCTAGGGTGGGAGGCAAGAAGAGAGCGAGCTTTTCACCGCGCTGTGAGCGCGTGGCCGTGGGATGGGGGAGCGAGGGGGGGGATGGGGGCAGGTATTCCAAGAGTGGCAGCTCCCCAGGCAGCATGGTTGGTGGGGAGGTGTGGTCCCCTCCCCTCCCTTCACCCCAGGCACTGACTGCCCTTCCCCCACATCTTCAGTCCACAGCCAAGAAGATGGACGTCATCAAAGGCCTCTTTGTGGCCTGCCGCCACTCAGAAGCACGATTCATCGCCAGGTGAGTATGGGGGCCTGTGAGGGTGGGGAGAGGTGGAGTGGAGAGGGACTGGCAGCTGTATCACTGCTAGTGCCCCGACCGCCCTTGGATGAGAACAGCGTGAGAGAGGAGCCTGGGCCCTGAGGGGGCGGGATGGGAACATAGGTTTCCTTTCACAGCCGGCTCCTCTTCTCAGTAGCACTGCCTGGAAAAGGGTGGGGGCTCGTGGGTGAAGAGTGCCGCGCTTGATTAGTGATGTCTGCCTTGGCCTGAGTGGGGACAGTAAGCAAGGTAGCCAAGTGGTAGCCATCCTTGAAGTGTTTGTCCGACATAGTCGTTGGAGTGTTTCTTGGGTACCCTGCCCCATGCCACGTGCTTTCTTCCTCCCTACAGCTCTTGAAGGTGGGCCCTGTTAGCCTCACCCCAGTTTACAGAAGGGGAGATGGAGGCACAGGGAGGTGAAGCTTCCTGCCTGAGGTTGCTGGCTCAAAGCAGGGCGTGTGGCGGGGACAGGTTCCTGACCATCACACTCTGGCACCCCTGGGGCAGGCTGCCTTCCAGTTCCAGGCCCAGCTCCGGCCCTGCCCCTCCTTCCCTGAGCCACTCCAGTTTCTCAGAGCGCAGCTGAGGAGAGAGGCAGAGACGCCTGCAAGGCCCCTAGTTCTGTCTGCAGGCGCTGCCAGCAGTCACGGTGGTTACTGGCCGGCCTGTTTCCTCCTCTGTTAAGCGGGGCTGTGTGATCTCAGGTCACTTCCGGCTCTGGAGGTTGCTCTGGTTTTGAGGAGAGGGTCGAGGTTGGGGAGACTGGAGGAGAGAGGAGCAAGGGGTAGAGGGCGGGGTCGGACAGGTACGGACAAGCCCACTCCCCGTTACCTGCTGTCTCCCCAGAGCCCTGAGTGGACGGCTGCGCCTCGGGCTGGCAGAGCAGTCAGTGCTGGCGGCCCTCGCCCAGGCCGTGAGCCTCACCCCGCCAGGTCAAGGTGAGCCCCCGTGGCCGGCCCCGTGCCCACCACTCGAGTTAACCTGGCTGCCCTTCTCCTTGTCAGAAGTCCATGCCCACGCCCACCCCTACACGTGGTTCCCACCTCCCACTGCCACTCCAGGCTTCTCTCCCCTGCGGACACCATCCCTGGCGCCACCACCCACCGTGGACTCGGGTGGCTGAGCGGGGTTGGGCCCATCCCAAAGCCTCTTCTGCTGGGGCTTGTCTTAGAATTCCCCCCAGCCGTGGTGGATGCTGGGAAGGGCAAGACAGCAGAGGCCAGAAAGACATGGCTGGAGGAGCAAGGCATGATCCTGAAGCAGACATTCTGGTGAGTTCCAGGGGCCCTGGGCAGAGTGAGGGGGGTGGGGGGAGCCAGAGGGGGGCGGTGGGAAGGGCCCGAGGGGTCATGGGTGAAGTGGGAGGGGCCAGCAGCCAGCAAGCATCCGTGACCATCACAGGGCTAGTGACAGAGCACTGGGTGGTGATCCAGACGAGACTGGTGCTGGGCACAGGGATGATGACAAAGATCGGGAAGATGGCCAACAGTGAAGGGTCAGTGACACAGGGACAGGGAGAGATGCAGACACAGAGAAGAGGAGGAGGTATCAAGAGGTTTTCAAGTTCCAAACAGGACTGTGCATGTGGAAAGGCCACAAGAGCCCCAGATGGGGGCTAGTGACTGACGCACAGTGAGGGGTCGTGACAGTCACGGAGAGGATGTCTGTGGAGTGATGGTGAGGGCTCCAGAGAGAGCCACATGGAGGGACCTGGCTAGCTACCGACCCAGGGCTGGCCACAGCGGGACGGTGACAGCCCAGATGGAGTGTCAGCGGCAGGAGGGCAAACGAGCCATTCCACAAGTGCCCACGGGGCACCTGCTCTGGGCCAGGCCCCTTGGGTGCTGGATACACAAGACAGACAGGCCCTGCAGAGCCTCTGGGGCCAGGGCGGCAGCCTTAACTCTGCCCCTGCGTGGGCACCTACAGACTGCCGCTCTCAGGCCTGCCCAGGCTAGTTAAATCAGAATCTTTGCAAGTGGAGGCTGGCCTTGAAGAAACACTTTTTTGAACACATCCTTGAGTGGCTGTGACATGTAGCCCAGGTAGAGAATCGCTCATCTCATGATGACAGACTGGGGAGCGATGGCGGGCCCGGCTCGAGGGAGACAGAGTCAGAGTGATATATAGTGATACTGAGGGAGGACTGCGACAGAAACAGGGCGACAAGGGGAGTCGGGGATAGGCAGGAGTAGGCCCTGGGGCCAGGTGGCAGGCAGAGGTGGATCTTGCAGCCAGAGAGCAGAGTTCTAGAAACACATGCCCCACCTTGTTCTCGCCCCCACCCCAGCGAGGTGCCCGACCTGGACCGGATCGTCCCCGTGTTGCTGGAGCACGGTGTGGAGCGGCTCCCGGAGCACTGCAGGCTGAGCCCAGGTACCAGCCCCACGGGCCCCTCTGGAGTCGGTCTATAGCCTCACCCTGGGCCCCAGGCGCTGGGCTGGCCGCCTTCCAGCTCCACTCCCTCCACCTGGCCTTGGCTTCTGCCCTCCAGGGCGGCCATGGGAGGGCCCGCTGCCCAGAGCTCACCCGTCTCAGAAGCCGCAGGACCCTCTCCTCCAAAGTCAGTCCTGTCCCCTGTGCCAAAAGCGGTTTTTTCCTGCTGGGACTTCCCGCTTCTGTGTTAGAGCTGCTACACCAGAGATACTCCAAAAGGCAAGGCAGGCAGGCAGACAGACTCTTGTTTTCTTGTACGTAAGAGTCCAGAGGGAGGCAGGAGGCCAGGGAGGGGCTGCGCGGCACTCCAGGGCTCAGCCACCCAGGTTCCCTCTGTCTCATCACTTCGTCATCCTGAGGTTGTCACCCTAATGTGCCCCCCCACCCCGTCTACCTGACCTCACTCTCATCGCAACCCCCCCCAGGGGTCCCCCTGAAACCAATGTTGGCCCACCCAACGCGGGGCGTCAGCGAGGTCCTGAGGCGCTTTGAGGAGGCAGCTTTCACCTGCGAGTACAAATACGATGGGCAGAGGGCACAGGTAAGGGGGTGGACACATCCCTTCTGCAGAAAGGGGCATGCCGTCGAGCAGGGCCGTGGGGTCCCTCAGACCTGAGTTCCAATCCATCTGGTTGTGCGCATCTCTCGGGGCTGTAGTTCCCATCTCCGGGCAATCCGCGCTCATAGCCACCTGACTGGCTTCTCTGAGAATCAGTTTTGATGATATCGTCACAGTCCTGACCCACGGCAGTGGGAGCTCAAGCAGCGTTGGCTGCACTCGTGCCCTGCTGGTGGGTGTATTAATGTAACGGGTGCCTCCCAGGGCCGGAGGTGTCCTTGGTCTGGGCTGTAAGGATGCTCCTTGTGGCTCTTCTGTCCTGGGGGGAGTTGGGGCCGGCTCCGCCCTGATCCTCACCTGCGGATGGATAAGCGAGCTTGGTGGGCGCCACCCTGTGGTGCCTTGAGGAGGCTGCACACGGTGGATTCAGTAGACGCTTAACAACGCAGATGGGTCTTTGAAATACAGTGCCGAGAAGAAAATGAACAAAATGAGTTACCATGGTGACGGTGATTTTAAAAAATACATACATATGTTTAAAGTCGTATGTTACGTCATACACACACACTACTATTTCTTGGGATAATATACGTGTTAGGTGGCACGTATGTAGCACTACTCAAGGACTGTGGCCCAGACGTAGTAAAATGAATAAATTAAAATCATAAAACCCAGAATGATGTTTACGGCCTAACAACATCCAGACAGATCAACACATACACGCAGAGTCAGTGCCTGTGCTTGCAGGGGGAGGAGGGTAGGGATTGGAGATGAAGCAGAGGTGGCGGGGACTTCTACACACAGGGCCGGGAGGTGCTGTTTGAACCAAGGAGAGGATTCACTCAGGTCTCTGCACCAGTACCTCCTCCAGAGCTTCTGGAACCGTCTGCCAATGAAAGTGGGGTGAAGAAGAGAAAGGAGGGGCCCCTGGGGGAGACCCGGCCCTGAGTCCCTCTCCGCTCCCCCACTGTGGCAGATCCACGTTTTGGAAGGCGGCGAGGTGAAGATCTTCAGCAGGAATCAGGAGGACAACACCGGAAGGTACCCTGATATCATCAGCCGCATCCACAAGGTGGGCACCTGCCGCTGCCTCTCACTCACATGGGGGCCGGGGCTGCACTTACGGGTGCAGGGAACTGAGGCCCAGCCCGGCCAGCTCGGCACAGCAGGGGTTGATGGGAAGGAGATTGGAGTGTGTTGGGCTGCAAATAATGGAACAACTGCAGATGTTATTTTCTTCTCAAATCTGAAGGCGGGTGGCCCTAGGCTGGCTCAGCTGAGCACCAGGGTCCTCCCAAACCCAGCTTGGTCCTCTGTCCTCTACTGTCCTTGGCTGGTTCCTTTCATCCCAGTGCCTGTCCCCTATGGTCTCCAAGTAGCCACCACGCTTCCAGACAGTCAGGAAAGGGGTTCCAGTTTCTGTCCCTTCCCACAAAGTTAGTGCTTTTCTGGGTGCCTCCTACCACCCCCGGCTGACTCCAGCATGGGGGTCCTTGTCCAGCACTGGTTGCCATGGCCACTCTGGTGCAGCAGAGGCTGGGGAAGCCAGAATCTTGCTCTCTGACAGGGAGAGGGTTTGGGATGAGGGTGAAGGCAGCCTGCAGACTGGCCCCACAGCCTAACTAGGGCTGAGTCTCGAAGGCCCTGGAGCCGGGGACGTCTCTGCCCTCAAGGGGGCGGTTTGGGGCCTTTTTTAGGAGTCAGAGAGCCATTCTCCTGCCTTCCCTAATTAATAAGGAAACTTGCTCTTTCCTAAAGCAGCAGGACAGAAGTAACAGTATACGGCACAGACATTAAAGGAGTTCCTGGTACATGCCAAGCACTGTTGTTTTAAACCAGCTTAAGGTGTAGCTTTGTAAAAGGTTCTGATAGAGTTTGAAGGGTTTTGACAAGTTCATACACCCACGTAATCAGCATGTAAAATGTTTCCGTGTTTTCGTCACTCCAGAATGTTTCCCCATGCCCCATGCCAAGTAGGCCTCTGTCCCCGCCCCCATCAGCCATCTCCTGAGGCAACAGCCACTGATCTGCTTTTTCGTTGGGACAGGTTCGTTTTTGCCTCTGCTAGAGCTCCAGATACGTGGTGATAGTACAGGGTCTTTTGTATCTGGCTTCTTTCGCTCATTCATTCAACAAGTATTTGTTGGGCGACTGCCCTGTGCTGAGCCCTGTGCTGGAGGCTGGGGCTTTAACAGAGAGGGCGGGGCAGGCACATCTTCGTCAGAGTCCCGCTGCTGCCTCTATGAGTACACTCAGAGATCGGGCGCTGAAGAAAAGGTCCAGCATTCATTGGAGCCTTTAAAAGAATAAGACTTAGACTTGGTGTCAGGAAAGCAAGGCCATCACCAAGCACAGCCCAGGGTACAGTGGGAATGGTGCCCCTGGAGTCGTGCAGATTCTAGCGTAAACAGTATGTGCAAAGGCCCGGTGGTTGGAGGGGCACAGCCCATTCAAGAAACAGAAAGGCTAGTGCATTGGGGTACAGAGCGTGAGTCTGAGGGGGACAGGTGAGGCGAGGAAGGGCCACGGGCTGACCAAGGAGAGGTCCCACAGCTTTGGGGAGCTGTAGGGTGGTTTTTAGCAGGGATGAGAAGTGATCAGATTTGGGGTTTGCCAAGAGCAGCCTGGCTGCTATGAGGAGAGTGGATTGGACAGGGTCAGTGCAGGAGCGGGGAGACCAGTAGGATGCTGTGGCTTAGGCTGGACTGGGCTCAGCAAGGTGGTGACAGGTGGACAGCTTAGCAGTTTCAGAGCGGAAACGGACAAGTTCACGGGGTAATTGAGTGTGAAGTGGGAGGAAGAGGAAGATGACAAAGGCTCCTTGGTTTCCAGCTTGTGGGACCAAATAGTAAGTCCTCAGAAAACATAGTTTTTTTCCCCTCTCAGTGGGGAACAAGAGAAGGGGTCTGTGTTCACATGTGTCTCTTTAAGGTTGACGTCAGTTTGTCAGTGGATCTTCAGAGCTGCAGAAGGAAAAAGATATTTGTTTCCCTGCGTCTGTCTTTTGGCCTCATCCGCCACTTCTCACCAGTCCTGGGTCCCCCTCTTCACCTTTCAGATTAAACTCCCATCAGTCACATCCTTCATCCTGGACGCGGAAGCTGTGGCTTGGGACCGGGAAAAGAAGCAGATCCAGCCATTCCAAGTGCTCACCACCCGCAAACGCAAGGTAGTCTCTGCCCACCCCTCCACCGCCTGCCCTCATCTTCCACCCAGTCCTGTGCAATCCCAGAGAGACAGAGCTATCAGTTGGGTTGTAGTTCTCTCAGCCTTTTGCAGTGTGGCTGCCACAGCTCCAGCCATCACATTCTTATCCCAGCATGCCAAGTTGGAAGGAGGGAAGGCCTCTTTCCCAACATCTGTTTTATTATGAAAGATCTGTTCTAGGAGCCCCCGCAACCTGCACCCCAGCAATCTTCTTTACTCTCATTGGCCAGAGTTGTGTCATGTCACCCCCATTAGCTGCGAGGGAGGCTGGGAGAGCAAATACCTAGCAGTGGTGAATGAGGTGGTTAGGATTAGCCAAGAGCCATCCCAATTCAGTGCGTGTGGCTGGCAGCATTGATGCCCTCACAGGTGTGCGGCCTGTTGGCTGGGGAGAAGGGGGGGGATGGCAGGTGACAGGGGTGTCTGCCTCGGGCATAATGGGAAGGGACCCAACTGGGCCCCGTCTCACCTTCCCCCGCTCCTGGTCTCCATCCTGCCCTGACCCAGGAGGTGGACGCGGCAGAGATCCAGGTGCAGGTGTGTCTGTACGCCTTCGACCTCATCTACCTCAATGGAGAGGTGAGTTCTGGCATCGTGTCCGGGTCAGCTGGGGCATGACTTGAGGTGAGGGGGGAGAGCTTGGGAGCCAGCGGTTAGAGTTTCATCACTGAGCCCGGAGGCCACACTCGGGCAGTGGTTCTCAAAATGTGGACTGTAAGGCCCTCCCTTTCCCAGCATCTGTGTGAGGGGGATTTTCTTCCTGTCCTGCAACCTGAACGACATTTTGTAGCCGTCCGAATGCAGAAGCAGATGTGAGAATCCAGCCTCTGTTAAGCCAGACATGAGAGAATTGGCAAAAATATAAAATAATGCCCCTCTTCACACTCATTTCCATAAGCCACATGATGACATGTGACCCATCCGCTTCCTGCTTCTCCCGAGGTCAGGGTTTCTTCTCTTTATTTCCACGATGATGCCCCATCTCTCTCATCCTGCCCCACAGTCCCTGGTACGTGAGCCCCTTTCCCGACGCCGGCAGCTGCTCCGGGAGAACTTCGTGGAGACGGAGGGCGAGTTTGTCTTTGCCACCTCTCTGGACACCAAGGACACGGACCAGATCGCCGAGTTCTTGGAGCAGTCGGTGAAAGGTAAGGGCATCCGCCAAGGTCTGCGCCCCCTCCGCCCACCCCCCAAGATCTGCACCCATCCCAACCCCACCCTGGACGACTGGACCAGAACCCTGCCTGCGTCTGTTGTGAGGCTGTGAGCTGGGGCTTCACAGGGCTCTCATGTGTCCCCCAGACTCCTGCGAGGGGCTGATGGTGAAGACCCTGGATGTGGACGCCACCTACGAGATCGCCAAGAGGTCGCACAACTGGCTCAAGGTGCCGCCTGCCCCCGCCCCCCTTTCTTGCTGAGCTGGGGACCGGAAGCCTGCCCATTGCTGGGTGGTCCATGCCCAGTCCCCACATCCACCCCATTTGAGCCCCAGAGCCCTTTGCTCAGTCCCTCCCGCCTCTCACTGCAGCCAGCCTCGGTTCTGCTCCCCTAGTGAGTCGGCACGAGCAAATTCACCAAGGACTGGTGGAGAACCGCCCGGCTAGGCACCCCAGATGTGGGGGTGAGGGAGCCCAAGGAGCTTTCTGTTCCCTCTGAGCTTGCCTTCCGCCAGGAAGTCAGCCAGGATGCAAACGGGATAAAGTCGGGGAGTGATGAGTGCTATGAAGAAAGCAAGTCCACTTGGGGCCAGGGAGGGTCTGCAGTACTTCGGGTGATTGGGAAAAGCCTTTCCAGAGGCAGTGTTTGGGTCGAGACGTGGATGATAGGAAGTGGTCGGTCATGTGAAGATCAGGGGTGGAGCATGTGGGTGGGGGTTGGGCGCGGGCAGCAAGTGCAGAGGCCCTGGGGTAGGAACAAGCTTGGTGTGTGCAGGGGTCGAGGACCATCGAGGCGTGAGGTGAGGTCAGGGCAGAGAGTGGGTCCCAGATCACCCAGCACTGGGTGGTAAAACTGGGTTTTCCTCCAGGGGTTTCAGGAAGCCAGCGGAGGTTTTAAGGGGGAGTCACCTGGTCTGACTGTCGTTTGGCACAAGTCCTCCGGCCGCTCCGCGGGTGGTGGACGGGTGCGGGGGTGCTGGGCAGAAGTGGGAGCAGGCAGGCGGAAGGCAGCTGTCCGGTAAGAGGTGATGGGAGCTTGAGCAGAGAGGCAGCAGTGAGGAGGGGGCCAGGAGACCCAAGCGGGAGATAGCCGGGCGCTGAGCTGGCGGAGCCTGTGGACAGGGTTTCCCTGTGTGTGTTTTTTTGTTTGTTTGTTTGTTTAAATATTTACTTACTTATTTTGGCTGCTCGGGTCTTAGTTGCGGCACATGGGATCTTCGGTGCGGCCTGCCTGCGGGATCTAGTTCCCTGACCGGGAATCGAACCTGGGCCCCCTGCATTGGGAGCGCGGAGTCTTACCCTGGACCACCAGGGAAATCCCTCCCTGTGTGTTTTTTAGCTGTTTATGGTCTGTCCCGCCCCCACTAAGCTGTAAGCGGCTGTGCAGGTACAAACCTTGCCAGTGTCAAGAAATACTCGCTGTTGCATCCCCACGGCTGGGCTCCTGCCTGGCACACAGTTGGCACTTAATTGATGTCTTTGGAATGAATGGATAAATGTTCTCTGTGTGAAGGAGTGGAATGCGCCTCCATGTCGAATGGAGGGGGGGTTCCGGGGTGACCCCTGGGGTCTCCCCACCTGACCTGTCCCCTCGATCCTGCCTCCTCTTCGCATTTGAGTCCCCTCTTTCTCATCAGCCCTTGCAGCCTAGAAACCTGTTCCACGTCCAGTCTCCTCTCGGTGACTGTCATGGGTCTTCTCACCCAGCCCCTCCTCGCGCCTCTGCTTAAGCTCCAGCGATGGGAGCCACACCCGAGCGTCCCACCCTCACCCCCCACCTTCCCTCCTCCCAGCTGAAGAAGGACTACCTGGATGGCGTGGGCGACACCCTGGACCTCGTGGTGATCGGCGCCTACCTGGGCCGGGGAAAGCGGGCCGGCCGGTACGGGGGCTTCCTGCTGGCCGCCTACGACGAGGAGAGCGAGGAACTGCAGGCCATATGCAAGGTGCCGGGAGCTGGGGGGCCGCAGAAGCGGGAAGGGAGTGGGTGTGACTCAACCTCGGGGGCCGGGCGCTGGGAGCACGTGGAGCCTCTGACTCCCCTATCCTCCTCGCAGCTCGGAACGGGCTTCAGCGACGAGGAGCTAGAGGAGCATCACCAGACCCTCCAGGTGAGCCCCCCCGCCCCCACCCCCGTGTGTGCCTGGGGCTCTCGCCCTCCGGGAGGCTCGGGGCGCGAACCCGGCACTGCGGAGCTGGCTTCCGAGTAGTGCAGCACGTCCAAGTTCCCGTCCCAGCCCTGCCAGCTACCGGCCAGAGCCTCCGGTCAGGGAGCGTCGGTCAGGGAGCGTCGTTTCCCCGGGCTCAGTGCCTTGGCCGCGCCCGAGACAGGCTCAGGGAGGGCGTGTTGCTCATTCCCCGAGTTCGCCCTTAGGATGCCAGTGGAGCCCCTAGTCGTCGCGGTGTTTGCTGTCCTGGTCCCAGGCATTTGGGGCGTGCTCTGGCTTTCCTGTGTGTTGGTGTCTCTGGTCCTGTCTGTCCCATTCTTGGTCCCCCCTCCCCTCTAGGTCTCTGACTCCCCGTCTCTGGGTCTCGGTTCCTCTCTCTGACTCTCTCTGCCTTTAATTTCTTGGCTCAGCTCCCAGGGTCTCTGTCGTTTCTCCCGTTTCCCCCATCACCCCCCAGCTCCACCTACCACCAGCTTTTTACTTGGAGGGGCATCTGTATCTATCCCCTTCCCCCATCTTCCTCCCTCTTTCCTCACTCTCCAGTCCCGCCCCTGCAACCCTCCCCTCAGCCTTGACTTTGAGATCCAAGACCCTCTCTCCCTTATTCCCGCCACTGGCTGCAGGCCCTGGTGCTGCCCGCCCCACGCTCCTATGTCCGGGCCGACGGCGCTGTGGCCCCTGACCACTGGCTGGACCCCAGCGCCGTGTGGGAGGTGAAGTGCGCAGACCTCTCCCTCTCCCCCATCTACCCGGCTGCCCGGGGCCTGGTGAGTAACTGGGGGACCCTGGAATAGACCCTCCGAAGGAACCAGCTGGGAGGGTGGGGAAACGGGGGGAGGGGATCTTGGAGCCCATGTCTGAGCTTCCTGGGTAATGCCTAGGAAGACTGGAGCTTGCGTTGTATTTGGGTTTCAGATAATGAGGTCAAAGTCTTATTAAAAAATTTAAAAAAAGAAATTCCCCAGGAGTAGAAAGAAAACCGTGAAATTGCTTTCTTTGATTTAAAAATTTTTTTTATTTTTATTTTTTTAATTTTATGTTCTTATTGGAGTATAGTTGATTTACCATGTTGTGTTAGTTTCAGGGTGTACAGCAAAGTAATTCAGTTATATATATATATATATATTCTTTTTCAGATTCTTTTCCCTTTGTTACTATAAAATATTGAGTAGTTCTCTGTGCTATATAGTATGTTCTTATTGTTTATCTACTTTATATATAGTAGTGTATATCCGTTAATCCCAAACTCCTAATTTATCCCTCACCCCGCCTTCCCCCTTTGGTAAACCATAAGTTTGTTTTCTGTGTCTTGTGGGTCTGTTTCTGTTTTGTATATAAGTTGATCGGTATCATTTTTTTTTAATCTCTTTCTTAAATATCATAATCTCACATTCTGCTCTTAAGTAATTTTTGAAAACAGTTCTTTTCAGTAAAAATTTAGGATACTTCCTGCTGAGCATTTAGGTCCACTACTGCGTTTCTTTCTCAACTGTAGTCAATTTTCACGCTACTGAGTTCTAACATTCCTTGGCTAATTTCTCTCATGGTGGTTCTGTCCTCCGCATCTGCTAGAGGATCAGTGTCCCCGGGGAAACACTCCCCCACCATCACTAGGAGAGCTCTTAGCATCCTCCTTCCGAAGATCAGGAATTTTTTTTTTTTTTTTTTTTTTTACTGTTGCAGATATGTCTTTTATAAGCACAAAAATTCAGCTTATTGTCAACCGAGGTGTTCAACCCTAAAATCCACAGAGATCCCAAATCTTAATAACATTGTTAAAATGCAAATTATATTGTTTTCTCTTTGTGGATTCTTAGAAACATCAATTTGGAGGTTTTTTGTTTTTTGTTTTTAATTAAAATATAGTTGACCGAGGAACAGGAAATCTTAAAGTGCATACTCCCTCTGGGATTTTTTCTGATCCTTCAAAAGCTAGCATGTGCTTTCCAGCTTAGCAGCTGACTTCCATGTAAAGGCAACGCTCATACTTTTTATCTAGTTTCCTTCTTGAAATTTCTCACTCCTGCACCGTCTCGGGAAGTCGGGGGGCCCCTGGTAATAAAGAGATGGGAACAGCATTTATCGAGCATTTAGGTGAAGCAGGCATGTCACTTGTTCACACTCATCCTCACCAAGACACTGACCATCCCATTTTACAGATGGGAAAATAGAGCCTCTGGGAGCGTAACTGGCCCAGGGTCACGAGGCTCTCGAGAGAGTCGAGAGCTGGGATTTGAACCTCACAGTCTGGATCTAGAATCCACCCCTCTTGACCCTAATAATAATAACAACAGCATAAAGCACAGCCACCGCAGCCTGTATTTCTTACACACTCCTGGTCCGGGGAGCGGCCCCAAGCGCTAAATGACCGTATTTAATTTTTACAACGACCCATCGCTTAGCCCCATTGTATGGATCAGGAAACAGGCCAGAGGCGCAGGAGTGGGGAGGAGACTTTGGATGGGGAATTGCTACCTGGGGAGCAGGCTGGACAGCTGCTTGGTCCCCATCACCACTCCACCCACCGCGCCTCGCCTCCACAGGTGGATAGCGAGAAGGGAATCTCCCTCCGCTTCCCTCGGTTTATCTGCGTCCGTGAGGACAAGAAGCCGGAGGAGGCCACCACCAGTGCCCAGGTGAGGCCCGCGGTAGAGGGTGGGTGGTTGGCCCAGGGGTGGGCTTGCCCGGCCAGGCCTGCTTTTTGGAGAAGGTGGGCTCTGGCCTGGCTTGGCATGGAAGGGGGTGGGGCAGCCCCAGGGCTTCTGACCCTCCCACCACCCACCCTCTCGCTTCAGGTGGCCTGTCTGTACCGGAAGCAAAGTCAGATTCAGAACCAGCAAGGCGCAGAGCCAGACTCCGACCTGGAAGATTTCTACTAGGCCCCCTGCTCTCCCTGGGGGCTGGGGACGGAGGGGGCCCAGGGGCGTCGCCTCAGGTGCTCAGCAATCTGGTGTTGCCGGGTGCGGGTTTTGATAGTCAGGTGTGTGTGTGGGAGGGGATGGTTTCAGCTGGGGTCTGGGGTTCTGTCATTCTTTTCAATAAATAATTGTTGAACACCTGCTCTGTGTCCGTGCTGGGCTCTGGGGGTACAGCCATAACAGCTCACCCTTTGATAGCGTGTAACAGTGTGTCACAACTGTCGAAACCGGGGCCTTGCAGTAGAACTCTGCAGTGATGGAAATGTGCCACGTCTGCGCTGGGTGGTGTGACAGAGCCCAAGGCATGGATGGCTACCTTGCCCCTCCCCCCCCCCCCCGAACTACGCAGGAAGAAAGGAAGGGAAGAGAGGAGCAAGAGGAAGGGCAAACATCCCCTCTGAGCCACTGTGCATGTCTATTCCTGAAGTCAGGTCGTCGCTCGTTTACACACATTCCTGGCTTACCCTAGAGCTCCTGGAGGCCAGATGTCCTCTCCATCTTCACACACACGAAGGCCAGCAGAGGCCAGGCTTAGACTGATCACTCAACGTGCCTGCTGAAACATTGTATGAATCGATGCCCTCTGCTCTAATCCTCATTTTCAAAACTATCCTTCCAGTTCTATTCTGGGGATAAAAGGTCAGAGCCCGACACTGGCTCCGCCTCCATTCTCAAGCCAGATGGGGAGGCAGGAACAACTGGGATCCCTCCCCAACCCGAGTAGGGATTTCTGACCCAGCTGTCACACAGCTCTAAGGGAGCCAAGGTGACCGAGGGAGAGGCCAAGAGAGGCAGGAAGAGTTGGCAAAGGAGTGGTAGAGAAGGAAAGGAGGCTGAGCCGCCACGGGGGACAGGAAGGGGGGGAGCTGTCTTGAGATTGGCGCCTGGTGAGCTCTGCCCTGCCCCCTCCATGCAGTTTCCCATGGGCCCCGCCTGCATCTTCTTAAGAAAAGGCATCGCTGAGAAACAGCGGGTGAGTCAGGGGACAGAGAGGGAGGATGGTGGGCAGGGCAAAGGGAGCTGGGATGCGGGGAAGAGAAGGGACAATAGGGGAGCAGGTGGGGAGAGCATGAACTGAGAAGGTAGAAGAATTCCAGGGAGCATCATGGGGACACGTGGGTCAGTAAGATGGGTGAGGGTGAAATCAGAAGTCAGGACCAAAAGGTGGAAGATGAAGGAGAAGAAAAAGAAAAAGGAAAGGGGAACTAGGATGATGTCATTGTTGATGATCATTATCATTCTTTTCTTTGACTCCCATAGTGATGAAGGTGGTGATGATGCTGGAGGTGCTGATAACAATAGATGCCACTTTTTTTTTTTTTTAAAGAAGATGTTGGGGGTAGTTTGTTTATTTATTTTTGGCTGTGTTGGGTCTTCGTTTCTGTGCGAGGGCTTTCTCTAGTTGTGGCAAGCGGGGGCCACTCTTCATCGCGGCGCGCGGGCCACCTCACTATGGTGGCCTCTCTTGTTGCGGAGCACAGGCTCCAGACGCACAGGCTCAGTAGTTGTGGCTCACGGACCTAGTTGCTCCGCGGCATGTGGGATCCTCCCAGACCAGGGCTCGAACCCGTGTCCCCTGCATTAGCAGGCAGATTCTCAACCACTGCGCCACCAGGGAAGCCCAGGTGCCACTTACTAAGTCATCGCTGTGAGCTCAGACTTGTGCAAAGGGCTTTGCATGCCTGATGTCACTTAATCCTCAGAATGACTCATGAGGTTCATAATACTTTCATCCCTATTTTACAGACTGGATACTAAGGCTCTGAGTCATGAAGTCCCTTGCTTTAAGCTTATACAATTAGTAAGTGGCAGAGTCATGTCTGTTGGATTCCAACGGGCATGATTTTTTTTTGTGTGTGTGGTACGCGGGGCTTTCACTGTTGTGGCCTCTCCCTTTGCGGAGCACAGGCTCCGGACGCGCAGGCTCAGCGGCCATGGCTCACGGGCCCAGCCGCTCCGCGGCATGTGGGATCTTCCCGGACCGGGGCACGAACCCGTGTCCCCTGCATCGGCAGGCAGACTCCCAACCACTGCGCCACCAGGGAAGCCCCAACGGGCATGATTTTAATTGTTAGTTTTTAAGATCATGAGAGAGAGAGAAAGATGAAGAGAGATTTGGGGAGAAGGGGATAGTAAGAGAGAAGCTGGGGGAAAATCTCCAAGGATAAAGGGAGAAAAGGGGGTGACAGAGGCCAGGGGTTGATGGAATCTTCCAGGTGGTGTGCCAGGTACCCAAGCCTGACCCTTCAGTTATGTCCAGTGGGTGGTGGCAACAGGAAAGCTTTTAGGAATTGGTCATGCTGGCAGTGATCACCCTGCCTGGGTGCCACTGAACACAGCTCCCGCAGCCAAGGGATTCTAACCATGGAGGCAGGTGGAAAAACAGCCAGTGGGGTGTAGTAGAATTCTGACCTGGCAGCCAGTAGACCTGCATTCAAATCCCAGCTCTCAACGCACCTGAATTTCTGCATGACCTCAAAGGAATGATTTAACGTCTCCCCACTTTGGGAAGGGATCTGCCACTTATGAGCTGTGTGACCTCAGGCAGTCTCCTTAACCTCTCTGTCCCTCGACTTCCTCTTAAATAAGATGGGCATGATATTTGGCTCTACCTCAAAGAAGTTTAAATGAAATGATTGTGGAAGCCTGGCACAGTCAGCAAACTGAATATGTGAGCTGTGATTCTAAGTCTGGCTTTCTTCATCTGGAGAAGAAGGGGATTGGATTCCGTGGCCTCCAGGACCCATTTCGGCACAGCAGGATGGATGTCTATTTGGGAAAGGCAGGAGGAGAGAGACCAAGATTCAAGGATGGGAGAGAGGAAATGAGAAGGGGTGAGGAAAAACAGGAGGAAGAAATAGCCGTGGAATGGGAGTCAGGAGATGGGAGAAAGAAGGTGAGAGGGGTAGACGGGAGCAAGAAGGGAAGAGAAACAGGAAAGGATGAGGGTGAGATGTGTTTCAAGAAGTGAATGTGGATCCCTGATCCTCTCTCCAAATCCCCTGCCCCCTGCATTCCTTTCTAGGAAAGACCACTGGGACCAGATGAGATTGAAGGTAAAGCTCTCTCCCCTAAATGCCCCCACTTTGCCATCCACCCACTTACCTGCTCTCTGTTCCTTTGTGCATTTCAATATAAACCCCTTGACATGAAAATTTTACATCACACTCTCTTCCCACTCAACTGTGATTTTGTGGCAGTTTAAGTACTTCCCCAAGTGTTTAGAAACCATCCCCATGCCCAAGTGTCTCAGAGACCCACAAATGATGCCTGAGTTTTAGGATGAGTCCAAACTTGTTGTTTTTTTCTCTTGGTAGTTTCAAAGTTTCCCATAACCTCACCCAAAAATGTGAAGGACTTCACTGCTGTCGTTTAGTGGTCTCAGGAACTATTCTTTTTGCTAACACATTTCATACATCACTGCTTTTAAAAAATTTTATAATGTATTCTTTTTTGAGGAGTCTTTAGTCAGTGCCTCATTGATAGTTTCAAGCGATGCTACTCTTCCCCAGTGACTGTTTCAACTTCCCCAAAGTTCTTCTCTCTTAACTTTCAGAGCTCCGGGAAGCATTTCTTGAGTTTGACAAGGACCGAGATGGGTTCATCTCTTGTAAGGATTTGGGGAATCTCATGAGGACAATGGGTTACATGCCCACGGAGATGGAACTGATTGAACTGGGCCAGCAAATCCGCATGAACTGTGAGGCCAGGGGGTGGGAGGAATGACTGGGTTTAGGGGAGGGCTAAGGGTGGAATTGGGAAGGATATATGGAGGTTGAGAGTAGAGTTGGAGATAGGGAGGAGGGAAGAGGGGCTAGAAGTCTGGAAGGAAACAGTTCAGACTCTACTTAGGGAGGCAACATTTGAAGTGGTTAAAAGCGTGACTTTTAGGGATAGATTTGGGTTCAAGTCCCAGTTCTGTTATTAACTAATTGTAGTCATATAAGAAGTGGAGTTAGCCCCCACTCTTGAGTCTCAGTTTCCCCATCCACCCAGTGAAGATGATATCACTCCTTACCTCGTGGGATTGTAGAAAGGAAGGGATAAAGATGTTAATACAGGTAAAGGCTTAGCCTCTAGTAAATGCTTATTAAATGTAAGTTATTACTATCACCACTAAGATTCGTCAGTGGAGGGCAACATTGGAGCTGTATTTGATGCTGGAAACAAACTTGGAGTTGGAGCCTAATGTTGGTGAATAATGTGACAGAAAAGATGGGTTTTTAGATGGAGGCAAGCTGATTTTGTCACCGAAGCTGGGATAAAATTGCTACGGGGTTTGCTTCTGGGCATGTTACTGAGTAAACAATGCTAAATTCAAGGAGGTGATAGTATGCATATCTGGAAGGGATTTAGTGCTCATTTAGTTCATACTCTCCCTTCTCCAGATCTGCAGATGAGGGAACCTACATCTGAACCAATTAAGAGATTTTCTCAAGGTCACACCAACAGTTAGTTACTTCCACCCTACGGCACCCCATCCACTCCTGTTTAGATGAGAGGGACAAGAGGGCAAGAGTTGGCTAAGAAAGGAAGCTCTTAGAAGGCAGAGAGATTGGAGCAGATCTATTTCTTGAACAGAGTTGAAGGGCAAAGTGAGGTAATGGAGGGTTGGGGGTATATGGAATCTCACTAGACCTGCCTCTTCTGTCCTCAGTGGGTGGCCGTGTAGATTTTGACGATTTTGTGGAGCTGATGGCCCCCAAATTGCTTGCAGAAACAGCTGGGATGATTGGTGTCCAGGAGATGCGAGATGCTTTCAAGGAAGTAAGTTTCATAATGTTGGAGGTGGTTGAGGGAGACCCAAGAGGTCTATGATTAGCCATTAACCATGGACAGAACCCACCAAAACCAGTTATTTTTTCTAACTATGGTGGGATTTATAGGGAAGGAAAATAACATATTTCAAGCACCTGCAATGGACAAGGTCCTCTACCTATTTCATCTAATTTTGTCCTCACAAGTAACATTAGGAGTAAGTAGTCATGTATCCCAATACTACATATGAGGAAACTGAGGCTCATGGAAATTGCGTACCTTATCCAAGATCCTGCAATCTACAAAACACATGCTAGAACCTCTAATCCTCATGCCTGTGATAGGAAGAGGGAATCCAAGAATTTGAGATCCCAGAAAGAAGCTGCAAGACATCGTCTGGTTGAAACTACTTGTTGTAGGGATGCTTTAAAAAGATGAGATCCAGGGAGGGTAAGGGGCTTGCTGAAATTCACTTAGATTCCTTGATAAAATGCTCTTCTCTCTCAGAGAGCTTTCAACTACGTGAGGCAAAAATAAAGAAGAGTATAGTGTTGGGAAGGGGACACCCTGGAGTCAGGCAAACATGGGTCCAAATCCCAGGAAGATCTCTACCTACTAGCTGTGTGGTTTTCTGTCTCAGCTTCATGTAAAGATTTAGAGCTGCATCGTCCAATAGAACTTCCTGTGATTATGAAAATGCTCTGTCCACGGTGGTAGCCGCTGGCCTGAAATGTGGCTTGTGTGACTGAGGAACTGAATTTTTAATTGTATTTAATTTTTAAAAATTTTATTGAAGTATAGTTGATTTACAATGTTGTGTTAATTTCTGCTGTACAGCACAATGATTCAGTTATACATATATAGACATTCCTTTTCCTATTCTTTTCCATTATGGTTTATCACAGAATATTGAATATTGTTCCCCGTGCTATACAGTAGGACCTTGTTTATCCATCCTTTATATAACAGTTTGCACCTGCTAATCCCAAACTCCCAATCCTTCCCTCCCCCACCCCCTCCCCCTTGGCAACCACAAGTCTGTTCTCTGTGTCTTCGAGTCTGTTTTTGTTTCATAGATATGTTCATTTGTGTCGTATTTTAGATTCCACATATAAGTGATATCATATGATATTTGGCTTTCTCTGTCTGACTTACTTCACTTAGTATGATAATCTCTAGGTCCATCCATGTTGCTGCAAATGGCATTATTTCATTCGTTTTTATGGCTGAGTAATACTCCATTGTATACACATAATTGTATTTAATTTTGATTAGTTTCAATTAAATTAATTTCCATTTGTATTCAATTGAATATAATTTCAATTCATTTGAATCTAAAAATGAATACTCAATGCAATTATCGGAAAACTTTCATTGGAACAACTTGGGTATGCAAATCTACCTTTTCAACTATATACTTCATGAAACCTACATGCAGATCAAGTATTTCTGATAACATTTAGTGTCTGAATTGAGACGTGCTGTGAGTATAAAATACACGCTGGATTAAGATTTAGTAGCTTAGTTTAAGTATCTTTGGAGGGTAGGTGTGTTAACTAACCATGCTAAGGACATACTAAGTAAGTCCTTAGCATGGTATTATACTAAGTCTTATGAAATCCAGTACGCATAAAAAGAATATAACAGCTTTTCAGTGACTGTGAAGCTGGAGAGATCCCGGCCAGGAGAAGGACGTTGGGTAAATAAAATGTTTTGATCCCAGAAAAAAAAAGAGAATGTAACATAGTTCATTAATAATTTTTAAATTGATTACATGGTTAAATCAATTTTTAAATTGCTTACATTTAAATTTTTTTAAATGATATATTAGATAGATTAAGTAAAATCAATTATAAAAAATTAATTTCACTTGTTCCCTTAAAATTTGTGTAGTGGCGGTAGGAGGCTATTAGAAAAATTTAAATTACCCATGAGGTTCACATTGTATTTCCTTCGGGCAGTGCACTGCTCTAGGGGAAATCACACCCCAGGATTAGAAAGCAGCAGGTACAAACACTGAAAGGCAGGAAGGCATGTCTGAGGAAGAGCAAGAAGCCTGGAGTACTTGGAGAGGCATGAGCCAGAGAGAGTAGCATGAAATAAACAAGAGTTGCTAAAGGCAGGACCCCATCCCATAGGAGTTTGCATGTCATGGAGCGGTGTCAGGAGTTTCTTCTGAGTGGGATAGGAAGCCACCGGAGGACTTTAAGCCAGGGAGGGACAAGATCTGATTGGTGTTTTAAATGAACACGAATGCCAAGTCCCAACGTGTGGAGGACAGATTATGTAGGACCACAATGGGAGCTGGAAGACCAAGTAGGAGGCTGTCGCCATAATCAGGCACAAGGTGATCGTGGTTTGAACCAGGTTAGTTAGCATCGATGTAGCTGGAGAAGGGCAGTTGGCTCCCAGATACGTTTGGACATAGAACTTATGTTCTAAGACTTTCTAGTGGATTAGTTAAAGGTGTGCAGCATAGAGAGGGCTAAGCATGGAGCAAGGAACAAGACTCCTTGAACCTGCCTTCAAGGAGCTTTTAGAGGATAACGTGCAAAAGCTCTCAGCTGAGTTTTGTTTGTTTGTTTTGGCCACACCACGTGGCTTGTGGGATTGTAGTTCCCCAACCGGGATTGGACCCAGGGCCACAGCGGTGAAATTTACAATGATTTACAATGTCGTGTTAGTTTCAGGTATACAGTAAAGTGATTCAGTTTTATATATATATATATATATAACTGTATATATTCAGTTTTATATATATATAAATGTATATATTCTTGTTTTAATATATAAATGTATATATTCTTTTTTTTTCATTCCCTTCCATTATAGGTCATTACAAGATACTGAGTATAGTTCCCTGTGCTATACAGTAGGTCCTTGTTGGTTATCTTTAGCTGAG
The DNA here is from genome assembly GCF_011762595.2 of Tursiops truncatus. NCBI lineage: Eukaryota > Metazoa > Chordata > Mammalia > Artiodactyla > Delphinidae > Tursiops > Tursiops truncatus. Next base: position 50,569,391 of record NC_047052.1, on the reverse strand, counting down.
TTCTTGACTCACAGTAAGTGATTAATAAACAGTGCTATTATTATTATTATTGTGGTCATTGTTGCTAATATTATCCCCTGTGCTCCAATTCAGTTTGATGCCAATGGAGACGGGGAGATCACCCTGGGAGAGCTGCAGCAGGCCATGCAGAGGCTCCTGGGAGACAAGCTCACTCCCCAGGAGATCTCCGAGGTTGTCCAGGAAGCCGACATTAACGGAGACGGCACCGTCGACTTTGAAGGTAATGTTGTATAGGGGTAGCCACTTCCATCTCCCCAGTGTGATTTTTTTGCAAGTTGGCCATTCCTTCTCACTCTTCCCCCAGTTTGAGTTTGGAGGAGGGGGGTTAGATTTTGGAGGTGTTTGTTTCATCCCTTTCTGCCCATGTCATTTCCAAGAGCTCAGTGCCTCTCACCTCTCCTTGTTTCTGTCTTGGCCACTCCTTGGAACACCCTGTCCAGAAGCCCATTCCTACTCCACCTCTCCCATCCCTTCTTTGTTCCCTGGATGCCTTTATCATAGGAAAAAAAATGTCCCATCAGAAGGAGATTAGCCTCTGGGATGCTGGGGTCAGATTCATGGGTTTCAAATTCAGGATCACCTCTTACTAACTATGTGGCCTTATCCTAGTCGCTTCCTCTCTTTTAGTGTCAGTTTTCACATCGGCAAAACGGGAGTAAAGATGATACCTTTCTCCCCAGTTTTAGAGAAAAACTAAAAGAAATCATGCACTAAGGACCCCTTGCTGTCATTGCTCATGGCCTGTCTGTAAAACCCTTTCCTCTTTCCTCTGGCTAAGTCTTAGTTATGCCCCTGGTTGGGGCCCATCTTTCTTTCCAGGCTCGGGATCCCTCGGTGCTCCGGTAACGCCCACGCACGCCTCTGCAGTGATACTGGCACGTGACATCACAATAGCTTCCAATCGTTGATTGCCTGTTTCCTTCTGAGGCCACAGACTAAATCTTTCATCATTATACCCCAATTCCTAGCAGAGAGCTCAGCGCATGTGTTTTGAGTGATTGGATAAATGAGAAATACTGGAGTCTTGAGCGGATGGGAGGGGGGGATCATTTTTGTGGGAGACATCAATAGGGCACGTCAAGTTCTCATCGTGACATTCTCTGGTTCAAATTCTTAGTCTGATATTCAAGTGCATCCATGATGCTGCCCCAGTTACCCACCCACCCAGCCTCTATCTTCTACAACCACTCTCTGAATTTTTATGCTGTGGTGTACACTTGGTACTGCTCTGTGTTCCCCAACTTCTGTTCCTTTCTCCCTGATGTTCCTTCCACTTACCACACCTTTCCCGTGTTATCAATGCATTTTCAAATCCTATCCATCTCTCAGGAGTTCGTGCCAGTGCAACCTCTGCTAAGATGCTTCCCTTCATCCTTATGTGGTGTAGTAGTCCCAGCTGTGAAGACTTACAGGGATTTTTCTCTTCCTCTCCAAAGGAAGTTATGACTGCAGACCTTGAGTTACATTTGCCTCCTGGGTTGTGAATTTCTGTGGGGCAGAGGGAGCTTCTCTAACCCATCTCTGCTGTGAAATTCCCAGCATAGAAACTTAGTAGACGTTTGTTGCATGGCTGCGACGTAGCAAATGTTTGCTGGATGCCTGCTGGATCTAGCCAGGCTCAGGTGCAGAGTAGGCATCAATGAAAATCTGGGAGAGGTACAATGGTTTCAGGAAATAGTTCCTCAGGCCAGTCACAGGCAAGGGAAGGACAGAGGGGCCTCGAGACCTGGGTGGGACCAATAAGTCCACCTGACTTTGAGTCCTAGCAAAGTCATGGGTTCATTCCAGGGTTCTCCATTCACCATCCACGTGATCTCAGCCATGTTGGTCAACCTCACCAGCCTCCGTTTGCTTATCTGTGAAACGGTACTTACCCCTCCAAGATCGGTTGAAAAGTTGAAATCAGAGACTCATAATGACAATTTATTGAACACTGACTGTGTCTTCTAAGCATTCTGTTGTTTAACCATCTTAAAAATCATAGAAGGTAAATAGCAATCCTATGATTCCCATTTTGTAGATGAAGAAATCAAGGCATAGAGGGGTCAGGTTATTAATTTCCCAAAGATCACCAGTGGTTCCTGACACATAGTAAAGGCTGGAAAAAATAATGGCAGGTACTCTTACAAATAGGTACCTCACTGAGCGGGGAGGGATAAATCAGGAGCTTGGGATTAACATACACACACACTACTATATATAAAAGAGATAAACAACAAGGACCTACTGCATAGCACAGGGAACTCTACTCAATGTTCTGTAGTAATCTAAAGGGAAAACAATCTGAGAAAGAATGAATATATCTGTATGTATAACTGAATCACTTTGCTGTACACCTGAAACTAACACAACATTGTAAATCAACTATACTCCAATAAAAAAATTATTTTAAAAAGCAAATGAAGAAAAAAAAAAACCAACAAAGGGGTGCCTCACCAGAAATTTTGGTTTTGCAGAGTTTGTGAAGATGATGTCTCGTTGAGGAGGTTCTGGAATCCCACGTCACTCTCCACCTGGTCAACGTGGATCAAGCCCTAGCGGAGGACCACATCCCCATGGGCCCTCAAAGGAGAGAGGGTGGGAGACTGGCATTGCAGCTCTATGGATTGAGGTTAGACTAGAAACGATAGCTTTGGCTATCGTAGGGGTTAGATGGGGTAGCAGTTACATCTCTGGAACTGGTTTAAGACGGAAGAGTCTGCGTGTGGAAATGTGAACAGAACAGTCTAGTTGCCGCTCCCCAAATTCCAAAGACTAATGACATCTTTGGACTTCACGTCATCCTAAATCCCTATAAACTGCCAGAGTCTCTTCCCGCAGTTCCTCTGGGTTAAAGTCGTCTTTTCCCCTGTTAGACTCAAAGAGTTCAGCACAGAGTCTACCATTCCCCCTTCTTGCTTCAACTGCTTCAAATCTCCTCAGTTTCTTTCTCTCAGTAGAAGGAGGCATGTCAATCATGAGGCTAGAAACAGCGTTCTTGATAAGACTGGGCATGGAACTGGTTAATTAAAGAGGCATCCAAGTGAGATTACCGCCCCTCCCCCACCCCTCCTTGTTTTCTTGGAAGCACAGTCTGTTTTTATCTCTCTAGCCTCCTACTTCCTTCTTCTTGTGTCAGATACTCAGGCCACTGAATTAAATCACAAATCTGGATTATCAAGGTTTAGAGCAAGCTGATCCCCCAGGGAATTAATCCCCCTCGAAATGACATCATGCAGAGAGAGAGGATGGGTTCTTCCAAATCCTCGGCTCAGCCGGTCCCGCAAAGCCATTCCTGGGAGCCCCCTGCCTCTGCGTGGCTCTGCCCTGGGCTGCTCAGGGAGGTTCCCTCTGTTTAGATTCCATCCCTCACCTCCTGACCCTGATCTGTGCTGGGAAACTGGAAAGATATATTCCTCCTTACTTCTGCCTGCTAGCAGGACACTTCAGTAACTCAAAGGTCCTCCAAATAAAGAGCATTTGACACCTTCCTCCGAGTTTTTCTCAATTTTGAAGTCCATTAAGTAGACGTAGAGAATGGGTCACCTGGTTCAATAGCCTCCTTTTCTAAAATTTTAATTTAAATTTAAACAAGTGGAACCAGGGCTTCCCCGGTGGCGCAGTGGTTAAGAATCCACCTGCCAATGCAGGGGACACTGGTTCGAGCCCTGGTCCGGGATGATCCCACATGCCACGCAGCAACTGAGCCCTTGCGCCACAACTACTGAACCTGCGCTCTAGATCCCGCGAGCCACAACTACTGAGCCCGCGTGCCACAACTACTGAAGCCCGCACACCTAGAGCCCGTGCTCTGCAACAAGAGAAGCCACCGCAATGAGAAGCCCGCGCACTGCAACAAAGACCCAATGCAGCCAAAAATAAATAAATTTATTAAAAAAAAAAAAAGCAGGGGTTGCATTCTTTACTTTGTTCAAAACAGTGATATGGAATTAACTATCTCTCGGCCCTGATTGTGTCTGTATATGTACTTTTGGCAGAATTTTGCCCCCATTTATATGTCTTAAGCATGTTTGGGGACTTTTTTTTAATTCTTTTTTTTACGGCCGCACCAGGCGGATTGTGGGATCTTACTTCCCCGACCAGGGATTGAACCCATGTCCCCTGCAGTGGAACCGCAGAGTCCTAACCACTGGACCGCCACGGAATTCCCTGGGGACCTCTTTTCCAGCATTTAAAAAAAATGTCGGGGCTTCCCTGGTGGTGGAGTGTTTGAGAGTCCGCCTGCCGATGCAGGGGACACGGGTTCGTGCCCCGGTCCGGGAAGATCCCACATGCCGCGGAGCAACTAAGCCCTTGCACCACAACTACTGAGCCTGCGCTCTAGAGCCTATGAGCCACAACTACTGAGTCCACGTGCCACAACGACCGAAGCCCATGCGCCTAGAGCCCACGCTCCGCAATAAGAGAAGCCACGACAATGAGAAGCCCGCACACCACGATTACAGAGTAGCCCCCGCTCACCACAACTAGAGAAAGCCCTCACACAGCAACGAAGACCCAACACAGCCAAAAATAAATAAAAATAAATAAATTGAAAAAATAAAATAAAATAAATGTATTGAAGTGAGCACATCTGAAGAAAAATGTTGAGTACAGAATATTTCTGGTGGCATGCAGATGTGGCAAGGATGGGGGGGGTGACACTTAGAAGTTTAGGAAACACAACTCTTGACCTTTCTGTTCTTCTGTATGAGGACAGGGGCTTGTTCTTTTACACCACGTATCCTCAGAACCTAGAATAGTGACTTACTCATAGCAGATGTTCAAGAAATAACTGACAGAATAAAATAAGTTTGGGAAACACCATGTGAAATAGAGTTAAACAAGCTTTTTTAATGAGGGATTCGTCAGAAGGGTCCATATGCAATTGAGGATTGTATTAACAGGAATGGTATAGAGTATATTGAGATATTCTTTTTTTTTTCCCCACTACTCAATAGTGCTGGAGACTAATGGTCCCTGAAACACATCTTAAGAAATGCGGTTCTAGCCCAAATTCTTCATTTCGTGGAGAAGGAAATGAAGACCCATATGAGATAAGGAATGATTTAAAGTTAATACCTTTTTTTGGAGCAGAACCAGAAGGAGGACTTGGACTTTTCATCTGCTAGTTCAGGATTACAGCTTCCCTCCTTGCCTTCCCCTTGCCGCGTTTCCCCCTTCCTCCCTCCCTCCCTCAAAGATATAATGATGGAGTACTATGTGTAAGATACTCTGACAGGTTGTGTGCACGCATACATGTGCACGCACATGTGTGCATGTATGTACACGCCTGTCTTCCTGCATGTGTGTGCATGTGTGTTAGCTCATGTTACAAAGATGGTGAGGCAAAGCTTCCATGTACCACCCAAACCCAGCATCCTTTTCTTTCTGAGCTATTAGCTAGAATCCATTTTTCAGCCTCTCTTTTAGTCAGGTGGGGCCATGGACTAAATTATGATTCATCGAATGTGGGTGAAAATGATGTTATCATTTCCTGGCTCATAAAACACACAAGTCCCAAACAGCCCTCCATATTCCTTTGTTCCTCTGTCTGCCAACTGGGTATAGAATAGTGGTTCCCAATGGAGAAGGGGCAATTATGACCCCCCCCAGAGGATATTAGACAATTAGACAATGTTTGGAGACAGTTTTGGTTGTTACAAGAGGTAGAGGGAGGAACTGATAGCTGTGCTACTGATATCTACTGGGTAAAGGGCAGGGATATTGCTAAACATCTTACCATGCACAAAACAGGAGTTCAGAGCAAAGAGTCATCCCAAATGTCAACAGCGCCAACGTTGAGAGACTCTGATAAAGAGGACCCTGCCGAGAATGCTGAGGCCCTAGGGGATGGTGGAGCCACGAAACGGAAGGATCCTGTGTCTCTGAATCACAACACAAGAGGCGGCCCACCAAACACCCACACTGAAGTTTAGACAAGTTCAACGTGAACCTCTATTGAGTTAATCCACTGACGTTTGGGAATTGTTTGTTACAGCAGTTAGTCCGTTACTAATACAGATGGGCAAGACACGGTCTCTCTCTTCAAGATCTATAACCTAGTAGCCCCATTGTTGCTCTGGATCAGATCCTTACCCTGATTAGAGGCCATGATAGGGATGAGAGATGGGTTGGGAGAGAGTAGAAACGGCAGACCTCCATGTTTGAGACTCACCCATGGGTTGATGCAATTAGGGATCCTTAAGTAACATTGAATCTTCCACCTCTGGATCTCTTCTGGGTCTCAGAACTGTTTGGTCTTAGTTTGGTAAAGTTTAAACCAGTTAATATCTAGAAAGTGCTTAGAAGGGTATCTGGAGCATGACTGCTACTCAACCAAAGTTAGCTCTCATCGTCATCAGTGATTTTCCTCAACCAGGAACACTGCTGAGTATACGGGATGCTGGTGGTAGCAGGGAGGGCAGGCAGGCACCCCCTGTACATAGAATTAAGTTTATCCTTGGGAGTTGTTAGTAAAAATCAACACATGATAGATACTATTAGCCATCTGTAAAGTAATCCAGCAGATGGTCTAATCTTCTTAACTGGGTTAAAATCTTCCATAATCGAAGCCCTGCTGACCTCTCTGTTCTCACTCCCAGATTAACATTTTCTTGACCTTACAAAGAGTTCTCTGTCTTTAGAGTTTTTCTCCTGCCCTTCACCCTCTCCACAATGACTGTCCTCCCTGCTACTCATTCATTAAGACTTGGTTCAGCCCGGATGAATACTCTTCCTCATCCTTATAATACTCTGATCCAATCTTTATAAATGTACTTAGCAATTTTTACAATAATATTATCTGTTTATGTATCTATCACTTCCATTCACTGTGAGCTCTCTGAGTGGAGGGCATGAGTTTTATTTATTGCTATGTTTCTGGCCCATAGCACAGAGCCTGGCACAGAGGAATCACTCAGTAAATGTGTATTGAATAAATGAGTCTGTAAGTATGTGCACGTGGGACTTGGGGATACCAAGTTTCAGCGCAGGAACGGGGGTAGGGTCTCAGGAAGGCAGGACCCAAATGAGACAATAACTAGAAAAGCTGACACTCAAGTACACTGTCTGAATAAACTGTGCGTTCTTAACCTTCTAGGGACTTGTCAGTTCTTTTGAGAACCCGACCCTTCTTTCTAGGAAAATGCTCGTATGCTCTTGTGGTAGAGACTGCTGTGTGTTTACGAAAACCAGCTTTGTTTTCCTCCCAAACCCACTGCTAAACTACATTTCCCAGACTCCCTTGCAGTTAAGGATCATGTGAGTCCTGGCCAAAAAACTCTCCTCCAAGACCCTCCAGGCTCTCTTGATCCTTGTCTATCAACTAAAAGCAAAAGATCCACAGGGTACTCTGATGCCCTAGGGGACGGTGGAGCCCTGGGATGGAAGGAGCTCGGATCCCTGCTGACCGGTTGTACACTCACTGGACTTTGTAGGAACAAGAAGTAAATCATTATTGCGTTAAGCAGCTGATAATTTGGAGTGTGTCTGTTACAATACATTTCCTCACTATGCTGATAATTACACATCTTTTTTTTTTTTTTTTTTTTTTTTTTTTGCGGTACGCGGGCCTCTCACTGTTGTGGCCTTTCCCGTTGCGGAGCACAGGCTCGGACACGCTGGCTCAGCGGCCATGGCTCACGGGCCCAGCCGCTCCGCGGCATGTGGGATCTTCCCGGACCGGGGCACGAACCGGTGTCCCCTGCATCCGCAGGCGGACTCTCAACCACTGCGCCACCAGGGAAGCCCACACATCTTTTTTTTACAGATCCAGGGTTTCATGGACTCTAGTGCTTGCCAAGTGGCTCCAAACTAGGAATCTCTGGAATATCGAATGTGATCATTGAAGAGACTTCATGGGATCAAAGTGCACGAATATGGGAATGTTTCTTGAACCTTATCCAAGGGAGAAAATTGTGTCAGGCAGAAAAAGACTCTAATATGGAGGAAGTTTCACCAAAGCTTGAGTGAACTATATATAATCGAGGTCTCTCTTTGTTCTGCCTCCACGCTTACCATGCAATCTTCGAGTGGTTAATTTAGATTCCTAGGTACATTGTGTGTAGCCTCACACCCACCAGAATGGATCTTATTTTTTTAAAAGAGCAGAAAATAACAAGTTGGCAAGGATGTGGAAACTTTGGAACGCTAATGCACTGCTGGTGGGAATGTAAAATGGTACAGCTGCTATGGAAAATAGTGTGGTAGTTCCTCAAAAAATTAAAAATAGCATTACCACATGACACAGCAATTCTGAGTGTATACTCAAAAGAGCTGAAAGCAGGTTCTCAAAGAGATACTTGTAACACCCGTGTTCATAACAGCATTGTTCACAATAGTCAAATGGTGGAAACAATCCAAGTGTCCTTCCATGAGTGAATGGATAAACAAAATGTGGTGTATATGTCCATATACAAAGCAATCCCAACCATCTTTAAAAGGAAGGGAAATTCTGACACATTCTACAACATGGATAAATCCTGTTGACATTATGCTGAGTGAAACAAGCCAATCACAAAAAGACAAGTACTGTCAGATTCCACTTGTATGAGGTACCTAGAGCAGTCAAATTTATGGAGTGAGAAAATATAATGGTGGTTCCAAGGACAAGAGGGAGGGTGGGGTGGGGGTTGTATAGTGGGTAGAGAGCTTTAATTTTGCAAAATGAAGAGTGGTGGAGCTATTGGCTGCACAACAATATGAATGTACTTAACACTACTGCACTGTACACTTAAAAAATGGTTAAGATGGTATATTTTATGTTCTACCACAATTTAAAAAAATGAGTATAAAGGGAGTGTCCAAGTAGGGGGGTCTGAAGTTTCAGTCCATTGGAATTATAGAGTTCCCCCTTTTAAATTAAAATATTTGCATTCCCCCTACCCCGTGCTGAGTCTATGAAAGATGCTTATGTCTGTTATTTTATTTAATCTTAAAAAGAGCCCCATTAGGTAAATGCCATTATTCCTCTTTCAAGGTTGAGAACTGAATTCAGAGAGGTTACATTGCATGACCAAGGTCACACAGAGAAAAAGTGGCAGATCCATGGTCCCAACCCCATGTCTGTCTGAGATTTCTACTAAGGTACCTCCTCCCTACTTGGATCCAGTAATCTTTACTTTGGTCCATTCATTCTTTCCAGTTTCCAAACCCTCCCCATCATTTCCCAGTATACTCACCTCCACTTGTTTCACAGGAGTAGAGGAGGAAGGTCATGCATCCCAACAGGTAACCGGACCATCCATTCCCTGTGGTTAGAGGTATTCGTATGGAATCTCTAGAGTGCAAGTCAAGCTCTGCCTCTTGGTACATTCATGACTTTGGTCAAGTTGTCTTTTCATCCTCACCCCATCCCTCCCAGTACTGTTGGCTAGACACCAACTTTGGTTTTGAAAAATAGTTTATCACAGTTGGTTGAGCACCTTGGAGCATAATGACTATTCAGTTGAGCAAGAAAGGCATAATGGGTTCTCGCTAACGTTTACTTCAGCCCGTCCAGGGGGTTGGATGTTCTGGGTCCCGCTCACAGTTATCTGCCCATGACTTTAGGGTGGGGGGTGGGATGAACCTCTAGAAGGTGCCTCACCAACTCAGCACACGTTCATCACCGCCTCTGTAACCTCCTAACTATTCAGGAATATAACCTCCCATTATCTTGGGGAGATGTTATAATTAGCACTGAGTATTTTTAAAAATTCACCAAAAAAAAGAGACAAAGTCAAAGATGCACAAACCATCTTCCCTAATCAATGACAAGAACTCAAATATCTGCCACAAATATTAGCCCATTAAATAATAGGTATAGAAAATAATAATTATAATACATATAGAAAACTGGCCTCACATTCCACTGATTTTGTTGGTAGGTATCCTGGACAGTAAGAGTGATAGACTATGGTGTGATGGAAGATGATTAATTGGAATTACAAAAAAAAAAAAAAAAGAGTATTCACTGGGTTCTCAAATTGGATGCAGGTAGCCCAAACGTTTTAGACATCTGGCGTGCAAGCTCAGAGAGCAAAAGTGGTTTTCCAGAGCTACTGTAAAACTACTAGCAAGTGTCAGAGATGAAGTAAGTTCATGGGTACAGAGTAAGAGTTGAACTTGTGACTCTGAAGAGACCAGGCTTCCTATGAAGGGACCTGTAAGACCCGCTAACAATGGGTTGGGGAAGAGCAAGATGGCTTGATGTCAAACTGCCCAGATTGAATCTGTGCCCTTCCACATCGGCACAAAGCCACGTAACTCTGACAAATGATGTTGCCTCTTGGAGCCTCAGTTTCCCCAGATGTCAAACCGGGGATATGATTCCCACGCCATGAAGTTGCGTGAGATGTCTCTCAGCTCTGCGCGTGATGTCAGCCACGTGGCTTACTCGTGATTGACAGGTGACCTCATTACCTGCAGAGCAGCCAGAGGCTCTGTTAAGATCTATCAGTCCAGGCCTTTCCTGGTGGCGCAGTGGTTGAGAGTCCGCCTGCCGATGCAGGGGACACGGGTGCGTGCCCCGGTCCGGGAAGATCCCACGTGCCGCGGAGCGGCTGGCCCCGTAAGCCATGGCCACTGAGCCTGCGCGTCCGGAGCCTGTGCTCCGCAACGGGAGAGGCCACAACAGTGAGAGGCCCGCGTTCTGCAAAAAGATCTATCAGTCCAGCAAAATAAAAAAAGAAAGAGCCTACATGTCAGACAGGAGAGACTCAGCTTCTCCATGCCTTTATCAGTTCTTCCACTTCTCCTGTATTCTGTTTTCTCATCTCTATTTAGAAAAGACAAACGTGTTTCTAAGCAGTACCCAGTTTTCCTATGTTTTGCAAATGGGGCATAAGTGAAGTAATGTCTGAAAAGATCTCAGCACAGACAGGTGCTGAAGGATGAGCATTAATCCCCTCCCTTCCTGACGTTGTCATGATGCTTGATCTCCGGGATGGTTTGTTCCTCATCTTGGATTGCCCTGCACCAGGATACCTGCCTCCTTAAGGGAAGTCACTCTTCCAATCCCTTCTCACTCTTATAAAGCGCTCTTCCCAGATCCCTCCAGAGATGGCAGATGGGAAAGGAATTCTAAAGTGGAACAACCCCACGCATAGGAACTGGGATTAAGATCTGTCCTCTCCACATACTGGCTGACCACAAGTCACAATGCTTAGCCTTTCTGAGCCTTACTTACCCAGGAGGCTAAAGCTGGCTTTGCCTTTCTTTTTTTTGTTTTGTTTTGTTTTTGTTTTTGTTTTGCGGTACGCGGGCCTCTCACTGCTGTGGCCTCTCCCGTTGCGGAGCACAGGCTCCGGACGCGCAGGCTCAGCGGCCATGGCTCACGGGCCCAGCCGCTCCGCAGCATGTGGGATCTTCCCGGACCGGGGCATGAACCCGTGTCCCCTGCATCGGCAGGCGGACTCCCAACCACTGCGCCACCAGGGAAGCCCTCTTTCATTCTTTCTCATCTCCTCTCTCTTTTTTCCCGTTGGATCAAACTGATAATTACAGTGTTGTAATTAAGAGCATGCATTCTGGATTCAGACAGCCAATGTATAAATCCACTTCCTTCTCTTACTGAGGGCTAGTAATCAGTAGCATGAAGACCTCAAATACACCAGCTATTGTTGCTGTTGTTGTTTATATTATTGCTGTTGCAATTGCGGTTGTTGTTTATATTATTGCTGTTGCAATTGCAGTATGTTCTTGCTTTCAGGGTTCAGAATAATGAACGTGAAAGATGGAAATATGTGTCCATTTGGAAGATGACATCTATTACAAATATACTTCCAGGTGATAGTCTGTCCTTTCTCTCTGCCTCAGAGAGGCGCTCACCCTCTTTGCCTGGGTAACTTGTCCTTATTCTTGAGAATATCAGCTTTCACATACCTTCCTCAAGACACTGATTCTCTACCAGGGGCCATGTGGAACGTTTTTTGGTTGTCATAACTGGGGGAAGGGGTGCTGCTGCCATCTAGTGGGTAGAGACCAGGAATACCGCTAAGCATGCTATAGGTACACAGGACAGCCTGCACGACAAAGGATGATCTGGGCCAAAATGTCCACAATGCCCAGACTGAGGTCTAAGGCTTGCTCTAGCCCTTGCACCTCTCTCACAAGGCTTGGGCGAGGGACTCCCCTGAGGGCTTCCTCAGGCTCTTCAATGTTTCCACCTGCTACTTTGAAATGACCTTCATTCTCACATGTCCCCCCCCCAGAAGTTCAGGGAGATCAGGGACTGAATCTGTTTCAAACCTCCACCTCCTAAGCAAAAGAAATTCATTTAGAATTTGACTTGGGGAAGTTTGTTAAAGATATCAAAAGGTTTTAAAATACTTGGTCAAATAAGATCATAGGTTATATCATTTCCTTGCACAATTTCCTTGATAGGATAAAAGAATAAATTAGCGTTTGCTTGAATATCACATACTCAGCGCTATCCATTGGAACTCTCAACCGAAGAAAAACGCACGACTGAAAACTTGTGAGTTAAGTTTTATTCAGGAATCTTACTGAGGACTCTAGCCTGGGAGACAGCGTTCAGATAGCTCTGAGGAACTGCTCCAAAGAGGTAAGAGAGGAACAAAGATATACACCAAGTTTTTTGTTGTTTGTTTTGTTTTTGTTTGTTCTTGTTGTTGCTGGAAAGAAAAACATGTAGTTGAACATCAAGAGAGTACTGTGAATTACAAAGAACAGATTTTGCAAGTTAATCACTTTAGTGATTTTTTTATGTATGGGAAGATGCAAGAATCTGGATTCGTTGAAATTATTCCTTAGATATGCAGTCTTAACTATCTAGGGCCAGTGTCCAAAGCAAAGAATTCCGCCTGTTTTTCTCCATCCTGAATTCCCTTGAGGTGTACCATGGGTGGGCAGCTGCAGGGGCTAATGGCTTGATCCTTGTAGAACTGGAATGGCAGGCAATATTCTTTGTTTACAGCGCCCCCTGTTGGTCATAAATTCGACCAAGGTTTGGGAGGCATCTGGTGACCAATTTGTATCACAACTCTATGATGTCTCATTCCTAGGTCAGAGGAGAATTTCACTGATAGGACACTCAATATGCTATTTTTGGATTAGACCCTGTTGATAAACTAAAGTTTTCTGGATTGTCTGTCTTACTAGTCCATTGTGATGCTGATACTGTTTTCCCTTGTTGCTTCTTCCTATACCTAGAGTTGTACAATTACAATTATTCTATATAGTTGCATATGTGATCAATTGCCTTAAGACATTCGGCCATCATTCATTTTGTCAGAGGCCCGATTACACCTTGGGTAATGCAAGAGACAGCAATCTTATAGAATAGACAGGATATAAATAATATAGCTAGTAACATTAATAAGGTCATAGTACAGCAGAGAAAGACACGAAGCATAAACAGTTAGAAAACCACAAAGAGAGAGCAAATTAAAATGATTAGTATAACTAGTTTTAATCTGGATTGCAATAAGCCATCAAGTCCGGAGGGGAGTCGGCTGGAGAAGCCAGAATCTGGAGGGATCAGGTAGAGGGAAAAGGATAAATGTTTCATCTTTGTTTACGAAGGTATACTTTATCATTTTGCTGTAAGATATATTTCGCGTAAGAGGACAGGGTTTCTGGAAAACAAAGATTAAAAGCCAGTAATATTTCAGGCAGTCATAAAATTATAAATCATATTTATCAGTTCATTCAGTCCCATGGAATTAATTCCTAGTGATCTGGATGAAGCCATCAGGTTTTCCATTAGAATTTTTAATTTCTTACCCAGTTCAATGGTACGATCTGAAAGTCATCAGAAACCTTATTTGTCAAAAAGTCTATTTTATGAACCGTCTTGAAGATCCTCCTTTCGTAAAAGCATCAGAGTAAAACAATGACTGTCTATAAATGACAAAAGACTTAAAGTGGCATGGTTAAAGATCTGATTATAATGCAACTGAAAAGAAACTTGGTTATTTCCGTGACATACAACATTTTAAGACAATAACTAGAATTATTACTGATAACATTACACCAGGACATACCAGATTTTTAAGAATTCCGTATAATTTTTGGAATATCTATATTAATGATATTTACTCATACAGTATAACCTAAGAAGGTTTATCACCTCTTATTTGACAATGTTTCCCATGTAATTTAATATCCCAAATAAACTCCATTAATTTAATTTATCTCTTTGGGACGTTTCAGGGTCCCCTTGAAACATCCTCCCAAAGTTAGCTAGAAATTCATTTAGAATTTTACTTGGGGGAGTTTGTTAAAGATATCAAAAGGTTTTAAAATACTTGGTCAAATAAGATCATAGGTTATTGTGAAACAGTACTTATTCATTCAACCAAAGTGACAATAAAAAAATTTAAAGGCAAATACAGAAAGTTACCACAGATTATTGAAAAGGTAAAGAAACTTTACAGTCCGTTGTCAAAAGCAGATCAATATTCCAAAAAACCTTTGTTCTCTTAACACAGAGAGAAAATAAAATTCTAGTTTTGTACCAGCTTACTTTTTTTTTTTTTTTTTGGCGGGACGCGGGCCTCTCACCGTTGTGGCCTCTCCCGTTGCGGAGCACAGGCTCCGGACGCGCAGGCTCAGCGGCCATGGCTCACGGGCCCAGCCGCTCCGCAGCATGTGGGATCTTCCCAGACCGGGGCACGAACCCATGTCCCCTGCATCGACAGGCAGACTCTCAACCACCGCGCCACCAGGGAAGCCCCCAGCTTACTTTTAATATTAAAATGTATTTACTCAAATTTTATTTTAACTAAGGTGTAAGCAATTACAAACTATCTTTTACATTAGCATTCTGTAGATTGGCAAAATTATAGACACTATTTATGATTTCTAAAAACTTGTGCTTTTTTATAGAAAACTTTTTAGTTAAGTGGCAACAAACATTATTTACTAATAGTCCTAAATATATTTCTCAGTGAATTCAGTTTGGGGTGAGGGAGACTTTGCAGCAGTTTGAGTTTAAAAAGGCCTCTTTTTGAATGAAATAATGCCGTTTGCAGCAATATGGATGGACCTAAAGATTATCATACTAAGTGAAGTTAGAAAGAAAAAGGCAAATACCATATGATATCACTTATGTGTGGAATCTAAAATACGACACCAATGAACTCATCTATGAAACAGAAACAGAAGTACAGATGTAGAGAACAGACTTGTGGTTGCCAAGAGTGGGGGGGAGGGATGGATTGGGAGTTTGGTGTTAGCAGATGCAAACTATTATATATAGGATGGATAAACAAGGGCCTACTGTATGGCACAGGGAACTATATTCAATATCCTGTAATAAACCATAAAGGGAAAGAATATTAAAAATATATATATACAGATATATATAGATATATATATATATATATATGAATCACTTTGCTGTACAGCAGAAATTAATACAACATTGTAAATCAACTATACTTCAATAAAATTAAAAATTTTTTTAAAGTCCTCTCTGAGCCATAATGGAATGGCTTTGTATTTTCCCAGCTCTAGCTCGCTAGGACCAAGGACACAGCTGAATTTCACAAGTCATGGTGGATGAACAGAAAAACACGCAGAGTACCTTTTGGCAAAACAACAATTGAAATTGCTCAACTATTTATCATTTTGGAACTTCATGAGAAGCTGGGAAGTCTCAACAAAACAAAAATGTTCTCTGAAGGTTCCAAGGGTATTTAAAAAGTTTTCTATTGTCCTTTTAGAATGTTTGCAGTTTATTACCTTATTGGAAAATACAAGGAAATAGGAGGGGAGGGGGCAAGGAAAAAAAAACAAATAAAAAACAAGGAAATATAAATGTATATACACATGTTTATGTGTACTTGAGTTTATAGCACCAATATTTTGTTTTTTAATGTTTTATCGGATGCTTTCTTAATAGATTACATCTTTATATACTATAACACAAAGATAAAGGGATTGTGAAAAAAAAGTGATCATAAAAAACCTATTTATGGACATTTTATTTTTCAAATAGTTTTAAAATTTGTTAAAAAAAAAAAAAAGACCTCATTTACTCCCCTCATCCTTTTTTTCCTTTGGTTTCAGATTCTACCTGATTGAGCGAATTAGGTTCAGTCTCCTGTCATTGTGGGCTATATTTACATTTCTGATTTGTAGAGATTTTCAAGACAAAGACAGTTGCTTTTAATTTCCCAAAGAACTGGTCTGCTTCCTAATTGTTATCAAAAGATTGATTTACAAAAAAAAAAAAAAAAAAAAAAAGATTGATTTACCCAACTACATTTTTTTAAATTTGCTTTTATTAGTCCCTGAATATGAGCCCCCATTTTACTTTATAGTGTGTGGGCTCAGGTAACCCTATTGGTTTCCTTTAGTATGTTTAATTAATATTGCCTGAGAAGCAGGACTTCCCTGGTGGTGCAGTGGTTAAGAATCCACCTGCCAATGTTGGGGACACGGGTTTGAGCCCTGGTGCAGGAAGATCCCACATGCCTCGGAGCAACTAAGCCCGTGCACTACAACTACTGAGCCTGCACTCTAGAGCCCGTGAGCCACAAATACTGAGCCCACGAGTAGCCCCTGCTCGCCGCCACTAGAGAAAGCCCACACGCAGCAGCAAAGGCCCAACACAGCCAAAAGCAAATAAAAAATTTTTAAAATAATATTGCCTGAGGAGGAGATTTATATGCCCTGTCTTATAACATCAGGCAGGGAAACCATTCCGCAGTAAGACATAATGTCTATCCCATAATATAGTTAGGCAAGAGAGAGGTAACCATCTTATATAAAGCCCTTTCGAATACACCAATCATTATAAACTTTCATCTCAATTCTATCAACACTTATACCTTTATCTTCAGCTTCCGTTAGGGCCCCATTAACAAGTCTTGGTCTTACAAGGAATCCCAGAAAGTTTCCTTTTTATCCCCCAGCCATTTTATCCATTTTTGTGTAGAAGGCTTTGAGGTCCCCAGTGAGGGGTCAAGCAAAGGGACTCAGGACATTGGTCAATCTTTAACTTGATTAGTTGATTTAACTGTTGTCTCAAGCAATTGCTGGGCAGGTATCTCAGTGTAATTTTCTTCCAGCCTTTAAAAAGAATTTTTAAAATTAATTAATTTATTTATTGGCTGCATTGGGTCTTCGTTGCTGCACGCAAGCTTTCTCTAGTTGCGGCAAGCGGAGGCTGCTCTTCGTTGCGGTGCGCGGGCTTCTCACTGCGGTGGCTTCTCTTGTTGTGGAGCACAGGCTCTAGACGCGCAGGCTTCAGCAGTTGTGGCACACGAGCTTACTTCGCGACATGTGGGATCTTCCCGGACCAGGGCTCGAACCCGTGTCCCCTGCAATGGCAGGCAGATTCTTAACCACTGTACCACCAGGGAAGCCCATGGCTGGTTTTTCTAACCACTATGTCTTTCTATATACAGCTGTCTATTGAGCTTAACAGCCACATGACTCTCTCATGGGGCTGACAGATGATGCCCAGAAGGGACCATGAATGTCCAGGATCTAGCATATCTCAGATTGTTTTTAGAAACATAATTTCCTGGAAGGTGCTAATTGGTTTGTGATTTTTTTTTAATGTTTTACGCTTAAATTAGATTGTGAAGCAACAAGGATACATTGTACAGCACAAGGAAGTATAGCCATTACTTTTTCATTTTGGACTTTTTTTTTAAATGTGGATGTTTTTTCAAGTCTTTATTGAATTTGTTACAATATTGCTTCTGTTTTATGCTTTGGCCCTTTGGCCATGAGGCGTGTGGGATCCTAGCTCCCCGACCAGGGATCCAACCCACACCCCCCTCATTGGAAGGTGAAGTCTCAACCACTAGGGAAGTCCTAGCCATTATTTTTTAATAATTTTAAATGAAGTAAATGAAATAATTCTAAATGAAGTAAATGAAATAATTTTAAATGAAGTAAATGAAATAATTTTAAATAGTATAAAACTATTGAACCACTATGTTGTACACTTGAAGCTAATATAATATTGTAAATCAACTCTACTTCAATTTTAAAAAATAAATGTGGAAAAAAGAAAAAAAAGAAGAGAAAAAAAGAAAAGAAAAAGAAAAAAAAAGAAAAAAAATAAATGTGAAGCTTAGAATAATATTCAACTCTTTGGAAATTTTACAGTGTGTCACAGCACAATTAAGTTCTTTTTTTTTAACCCATCACTTTCCAAGATTATTTATAACACACTTATTGACGTGTGACTTATTGGTGTTTGTTAAATGCCTGCATGGGGAAAATGAGGCCTAGAGAGAGATGGGGCCTGGAGTAATGTTGCAAAGAAGGCTGATGCAGAATCCAGAGTATAACTCAGATATTCCAACGCCAGGCGTTCTTGCCTGTGTATGTGTGTGTGTGTCTGTGTATGTGCACTAATCTTAGGTATTAGCTTGTTGAATCTTTACATATGTACATAACTAGGTGACCACCTTTCAGATCCAGATTTAGAGCATTTCTACTCCCCCAGAATGTTTCCTCAGGCTCCTCCCCAATCAATGCCCACCCAAGAGGTAACCACTCCCCTGGCTTTGTTTTTTTTAAGATTTTTA
This sequence comes from Tursiops truncatus, assembly GCF_011762595.2. NCBI lineage: Eukaryota > Metazoa > Chordata > Mammalia > Artiodactyla > Delphinidae > Tursiops > Tursiops truncatus. The sequence continues at coordinate 50,550,894 of NC_047052.1, read as the reverse complement.
TTTTGATGTGGACCATTTTTAAAGTCTTTATTGAATTTGTTACAATATGCTTCTGTTTTATGTTTTGGTTTTTTGGCCGCGAGGCATGTGGGATCCTAGTTCCCCGACCAGAGATTGAACCCTTGCCCCCTGTATTGGAAGGTGAAGTCTTAACCACTGGACCACCAGGGAAGTCCCTCTCCTGACTTTTAATTCTATAGATTAGTTCTGCTTGTTCTTGAACTTCATATACATAGGCTCATGCCCTATGAACATCTGACTTCTTTCACTCAACGTAGTTGTTGGTGCACAGCCTCCTCAGGAGCTTGCTGGTTATAATCTGAAACTGGACCGCATTTTCAGAGGACAGAAAGAGATCAAAGAAAGAGGCAGACCATTCCAGATTGGTAGGTGGCAGGTTTCATAAGCAAGAGAACTTACTTATGAGGCAGATTTTAGGCAGCCACAAGACGGGTTGATTTCTTCACCTGCTCACCCAATCTTAAAAGTTTATATAGACTTTACCTGGCTTGAGTCATGTACACAATCCGGATGGTTCCAACACCACATTACTATCTCAAGGCTCTATCCTTAGGCAGCTTCTAGTGCAGGGAGGGCAAGTGGAACACGCATTCCAAGGACAGGGGGAGGGGTAAGGTGCCTCCAATTGCCTGGGTCCAGCTCACGGGTCAATACCTCAATGGGTCAAACCTCCATGATTTCCCCCAACGATAAGGTCCATGAGATTCATTCATGATGTTATGTGTATGTATGGATATATATTGCTGTGTATCTATAAGGATAGCATAATTTGTTAATGTATTCTCCTATTAGTAACCTTTAAACTATAGTACACAAATATAATATCACTCACATATTAAAATCTTCCAGTGCTTCCCATTATAAGTAGACTATAATATCCCAGAGGGGAAAGACAATACTTTTCTCTTCCTTTGTCATATCCTTAGTATCATCCCAGTGACTGGTTCATAGGAACTTTAAAATACATATTTGATGAATGAATGCAATAACTAATTTATGAAAAGAATCCATTGATATTTAAAGGGCATTTTCTAGGAATCTCCATTTTTATGGAGCTCAAGAAGGTTGGGAAATGACTGTATTGATTTTTCATTATCCTATTTTTCTCTTTAAGGTGATTTACCTCATCAGAAATCCCAGAGATGTTTTTTGTGTCTGGTTATTTTTTTCTGGAGGATTGCAACATTTGTTAAGAGACCAGAGTCCCTGGAACAATATTTTGAATGGGTCATCCAAGGAAATGGTGAGTGAATATAAAATATGGAAGCTGGGGTTGCCAGACTGTTTCATCAGACCTCTTTTTTTTTTTTTTTTAACCCAACTTGATGTCTCTACGTCTCACCAACGCATGGTTATAAGGCTCCATCACCATTGGAACCTGAATTTTCTAAGTCCACATAACTATCTTGCAAAACAGCAGAACCTCAGCCAACCTTTATGCTTGCCCAATCAGAAACTATCCTAGCTATTTTCTGAGTCTCCAGGACCTCTCTAATACTAACACAGAGCACTCGTATTCCTCTCCTCTACTCTCCTAATTTGTGGCTTTCTGAAAGTCAGCTTTCATTGGCTTCCTGGACAATACAGTCCTGACTTTCCACCATTTTTCAGATGCATCTTTCTAAAACTCCCTTATTTCTCTTGTCCTATCTGTCTCAAAAGGTATGCATTGCCGTAGGATCTCTATACTTTTAATTATGCAGAATTTCTAGGCATTCTCAGATCCTTGAAATTTGGCGGTTTTTCTCAAAAAAACTCATCACCAATGAGTACGTATTCTATTGATTTGTTTATTCCATGTGTCTCCCCGCTAAAATTTAAGTTCTTTGAGTTGTTCGTTGTTGGCTCCAGGTCCTAGAGTGGTGCTTGCCACATAGTAACCAGCTAATACACCTTTGTTAACGAGTATTTATTTTCCACCCCTTCCATCGGTGCTTTACTAACCAGAGCCACCGTTACTTGTCACCTAGAGTAACATTACAGAATCTTTATTGGTGTCCTCATCTGCATGTTCTTTGACCCTTCTAGGCTATGTTGCAATCATCTGTTCTATATTGAACAGTTCACGTTCCCTGACTTTTTTTGGCCCAGCATTGAAGTCCAGTCTTCAATGGTTGGAGGTCCTATTTCTTATTGAACTGATCCTGGGTGAACTTTGCAGCCCTAGCTACTGCTTAGCGTCAAGCTACTCTTTCAGAAAAAGAGCAATAGTTAAACTACATGATGGAAACCCAGACATGAAGAGAACACCCCCCCCCTTCAATGCTATATTTGATCTTGCCATTTGGTGTATAAAATAGTCTGGACCGTGCTTCAGCTCTCACAGGAATCCAGGAAAGTCCAATCAATAGTGGTGGGTGATGAAGACATATCCTGTAAACCTTACCACTGTCCCGATATCTTGCTTATTTGTGCCCTAACAATCCCACACACACCTATTTCTTATCCAATCAAGAACTACCAATACCAAACTCTTTATTGCTATCAACTAATACCAATATCCTGACTTGTCTGCAGCCCTGCATAAAGTCGATTTTAACCCTTTTCCACGTACCAATGAAGAAATCTTGGAAATTTAAGTCCCAGGAAATATTGACCTTAGACCCAAGCAACAGAGTCCCTGCCCTGAACCTTGGGTCTTGTAGCAGAGTTCTGGCTTATACATGATAACAAAACCTTAGGACACTAAAGGAACTGCATTTCCAGAGAGATACATCAAGGGGGCTGGAAAATGGGCACTCCAGGAGAATTCATGACAGGATTTCCTTGCCAGATGTCAGCACACCTGATGAAAAAAATAGCCCAGGAGAATTCCTAGCCAGACCCTTTTGTCTACATGGATGATTCCAGCATGAACTTCAAGGATGATTCACAGATATCAGCTGGTCCCAGACCTTAGTTCCCTGACCAGGGATTGAACCCAGGCCATCACAGTGAAAGCGTCATTCCTAACCACTGGACTTCCAGGGAATTCCCTGTTATATCTTTTCAAAAATCCGTTCAAAAAACATTTCCAGCGTAAAAGGGGAAGTTATAAATTTCATATCAAGGTCAAGTGCCTTTGGCCCATGTTTGAGCAAATTATGATAGATAAGCTGAGAACACAAGATATAGAGAAAGTGAGAATGTTTTTCTAGGAGAGAAGAACTGAAGCATAGATAGAAATACAGAAAGCTTCTTTTCCAAGGTAGGATACAATCCTGACCCCAATTCTGATATGTGGTATGCGGGGTTTTTCCCCCACCTTTCTCCCGACACAAGCTGGGTGTCCTACAATTCAACTCAATTCTGATACTATCTACCCAGAGAAAGCATCAGATTCCGTAGGTTAAGGGCTCAGTCCCACAAGACCGTCCTCACTTCAGTCACAAACCCAGGTTGTCTGTGCTTCTGACCACCTGGATATAAATCAGAGGTTCCCATGACCCCCACCCCCCGCTTGGGTTTGATTAATTTGCTAGTGGCTCATAGAACTCAGGAAACCAGTTCACTTACTAGATTACTAGTTTATTACAAAGGATATTAAAGAAAATCAACAGCTGGATGGAGAGGTACATAGGACCCAAACAAAAGAGCTTCTGTACTCAAGAGTTTGGACCTGGCTAGGCAGCCTTTGGCTGTGTCTTGGTTTACCAACATAGAAGCTCTCTGAACCTTCCCATCCTTTTTGGTTTTTATGGAGGCTTCATTACATAAGCATAATTGATTAAATCATTGCCCACTGGTGATTGACTCAACCTGCCCAGGGTGAAGCTGAATCTTATCTCCCTCCTCCCCTGTCCCCAGAATGCCCATAGGGACTTCCCCACCTCAGCTCCTTCTCCTGGAATAGACGGAAAATTAGATCCTCCCTGCCCTTGGCTACAATGTCAGGGTTTGAGTGGGCAGGGTTTTGGTGGTCTTGTGTGTGTACATTCTCACCAGAGTCTGTCGGGTAAGCAAAAGGGGCTTTCATTATATCCTGGCAGTCTGCCTCTCCCTTCCCCCCAGCACTCCACTCCAGAGCCTGTCACGTGAGTGTTCCCCTACCAAATCTGATCTAATTCTCTCTCTGCTCTGCTGAGGCCGGCCTGGCCTAAGAGGATTGGAGCATTTGCTAAATGGGACCAGGACAGGGTCAGAGGACCGGCTGTGGGGACACTCAGGGGCCAGGATGGCCACAGGAGGGCGGTAGCGAAATGGGGAGACGGAGAGACAGTGGGGCAGAGAGAAAAGATGAGAGATATTCCTACAGCGTTTGGTAAAACCAAAGGAGGGGATAACACTCCCTGGCTCTGTAGGAAACAGTGTTTACCAGATGACCATAAACTTTATGAATTTTCAAATTATCAAGGCCAAAACAACATCCAGATAAGTTGTTAGAATTTTTTTAAAAATTGAGCCAGGTCCCTGGATACAAAATAAATATTTCAGTCAAATCCTATATAAAATTAAAATTTTCTAATTTAAAATGTAAAATTAAATTATAATCATAATATAAAAATTATAAAATAAACATTTCAATACCATCTAAAATGTCAGGCAATAACAAAGTGCCAGAAATAAACCTACAGAGAGAGATATGTAAGACTACTGTGGTTAAATAATAACACTTAATGGAGGGTCTTTGTAGAGAACCAAATGGATGAATAAATAAGTAATATACCTAGATAGGAAAGCTCAGTATTGTAAAGATATCAATTCATTCCAAAATCGTTTATGGATTTAATGCACTTTTTTTTTTTTTTTGTGGTACGCGGGCCTCTCACTGCTGTGGCCTCTCCCGTTGCGGAGCACAGGCTCCGGACGCGCAGGCTCAGCGGCCATGGCTCACGGGCCCAGCCGCTCCGTGGCATGTGGGATCTTCCCGGACCGGGGCACGAACCCGCGTCCCCTGCACCAGCAGGCGGACTCTCAACCACTGCGCCACCAGGGAAGCCCTAATGCACTTTTTCAAATTCACACTTATTTGAAACTACAAGCAAGGGTAGGTACAAGCCAAAACAAAAATTTCTAGACATCAAGGGCAGGTAAAGATTTAACGCGATTTTAATTAAATTCACTATGAGGCTGGTGAAGGTCCTATAGAAAGTTCTTGGGAGCGTCCACGAAAGCGAAATGTACACTGCGAACGTCATTCCACCTCTGACTGAGGCATTGACAGAAATGCCCACGTGCCCCCCAAATACTAACGGGGGGGGCGACATTCAGAGCTGCGCGGCCCGTGATGGCCTCACAGTGACGCAAAAATGTCCCCTCCCCAGGCTGGATCGAGGGAGGTGCGGACAAGTGGCTGAGAGTAACGAGCTGTGAAGACAAGCGGCCACCGCTTCCCGCATCCGCGCCCATAACGCGCTAGTTCACTCTGGCCTCGCGGGGTCTGCAGGACTTTGCGGAGAAAGATGACCCTATAAATTCAGTAACCGGCCGGGGCCTACGTCGTTCTCATCCACAAAGCTATCTTCTGTTTGGTACCCAGACGTCGGCAAGGAAGGGTCTTGGCGTGAGAATATCACTGGAATTGGAAAAGGATCTGGGCCAAAGTTGGGGGCGTAGGGGTCCAGAGGCCAGACTGGGGCCGGGGCCGGGGCTGAAGCAGCCTGGACGGGCGACTGGGCGCCTTGTGCCGGGGCCCACATGGCCCGGCCGTGGCTGGAGATGCTGGGCTCTGGCGCTGGGAGCATCCCCGCGCTGCTGGGCAGAGGGGGCCTGCGGAATCCCGGGCCGTCTGGGAACGCGGGGCCGGCAACTGCGGCGGCAGTGGCGATGACAGGGGCAGGCGCGGGCCCGGGGGCGCAGGGGATCCCGCGGTCCGTGTGAGCATCGCGGGCCCTCTGGCTTCGGCCCTTGGCCAGTCGCTCCAGCCGCGAGCGTTGGGCCCGGCGGTTCTTGAACCACACCTGGGTAAATAGGGGACCGGGACGAGGTGTAAGAGGCGAGAGGCTGCGCGCATTCTCCTCTGCCCCGGGTGTGAAGTCGCCCCGTCCCGGTGAGAAACCGGCCATCCCTCCCCCTCCCCCTGCCAGATCCAATTTGTTGCCCCTGGTGTTCAGGAGGCCGCCGGGGAGGGGTGCAGAGGGCAGGAGGGCCTGGCGGCCAGGAAGGGGTCTGCCCGAGAGGTCCGCGGGTTCAGAGGCCCTGAGGTCTGGGCACGGGGAGACCACGGGGGGCGTCAGTCCCGGCCGGATGCGCTTGGAGGGCTTGTATGGCACAGGGTTGAGGCGGACTCGGGGTCCAGCCCTGGGTCCGCACCCGGGAGACCCCTTGCTTGCTGCGTGACCCAGGGCAGCACCGGACCGCTTTGGCCTTGCTGATCCCCTCCTGCAGAGCGAAGAGGGCGGAAAGGTGGCCCAGGGGCAGGGCACTTGATAGGCGGCGAGGTGGGAGCGCGTCTGGCGGGGGGCGGGGAAGGGCGGGGCCTGGTGGGGGGCGCGTCAGACCTGCAGTTTGTGCTCCTCTAGGCTGAGGCTGGTGGCCAGGCGCAGGCGGTCCTGGTAGCCGGGGTACTCATTCTTCTGGAAGTATTCCTTGAGCACGTCCAGTTGCTCTTTGGTGTACACCGTGCGCTCCTGCCGCTTCCTCTTCGGGGGTCCTGCGCTCCGTGTGGGGCCTGGCCAAGGGGGAAGCAGGGTCACATGAGCCCCAGCAACAGCCCCCAGCCCGCCTGGCACCCTCTGCCTACCTGCGCCAGGCCCTTGGGAGCAGCCGGGGGGCTCAGGCCTGAGGGCGGCAGGCAGTGCGTGGAGAAGCCTGCGGCATCGGGACCAGATGTTCTTGGTCGGACTCAAGCTCTCCGTACTTCAGCCCCAGCCCCTGTACCTCTCTGGGCCTCAGTGAACACAGCTTTGAAATGGGCCTGATCACAGCTCCTGGAGTACTGCAGGGCCCCCAGCCTGGGAAGGCACGCAGGACAGGCTCCTTAGCGCTCCCCCTCTCCCATCCAAGGGCTGGAGCCACCCTCACGTTCACAGGGGACCACTGCGTGCCAGGCTCTCTGCTCATCTCACCCCAGTAATGTAATTCCATTCCCCAGACTCCGCTAAGCCCTCCCCACAGCACAGCGCAAGAAGTGCTCTCAGACAGCTGGGCCCTTCCCTGGATGCCCAGGAGGCCTCCCAGCCTTGGCCCTAGGACACCCCTTGCACAACCCCACCGCCGGCCCAGAGCCCTCCTGGTGGCCCAGACTCACCCATGAGAGACTTGGGTTCTCGCTTCCTCCTCACTGCTGCTCTGCTGTCTGCATCTGAGGCTCTGCTCACAGGGCCTGGGGCTTACATCCCAGCTTTATGCTGTGCCCACCTGGGCACACCCTAAGGGTCCTGGAACCCACCCTGTCTTGCCCCACCCTCAGACTCACTCCTTTGCAGGAGATGCAATCATTGATTAATCCTTTTCGTATTGAGCAGCAGCTACTCGCTGGGCCTTTCCTGGGAGCTGCTAATAACCCTGTGTGTTAAGACAGCCTGGGTCCTGCTCTTTGCCCTTTTTGGATGAATGAACTGGGTCTGGTTTGCCTGTGTGACTCAGGATCTTGGGTCTCAGGAGCCCAGCTTTCTGCCTCTCCCGGCCACATAGACCTGGGACTAAACATCAGACTGAACTCCTGGGTCGTGCCAGGGTCTCCTGGGGTCGGGGGGGACACAGCTTAATATGCTCATCCCCAGGGGACTTTTATTATCATCAGTGGGAGATGACAATTAAATAAGTGATCAAGTACAACGTGAAACACAGCAGAGAGAACTTGTTATTCGATTTATGTCACTCTGAACTGCTGCCCACGGGAACATTCTACCATAAGTGGACATATACTCAGCTCCATTTCTGGCAACATTCTGCCAGAAGTAGACACGTTTTCTGCTCCTTGGGCAGCTGGGAACACATTGGTCACCAGGACAGTCGATGGTGCTGCTGTCGACAGGGGAGAATCTAGTCATGTCCTTGATCTGTAAGATGTGACTTGAGGCCACCTTCTCCCTACTTTTTTAAATTTTATTTTATTGAAGTATAGTTGATTTACAATGTTGTGTTAATTTCTGCTGTACAGCACAATGATTCAGTTATACATATATAGACGTTGTTTTTCATATTCTTTGCCATCATGGTTTATCACAGGATACTGAATACAGTTCCCTGTGCTATACAGTCGGACCTTGTTGTTTATCCATTCTATATATAATAGTTTGCATCTGCTAATCCCAGACTCCCAATCTTTCCCTTGCCCTCCCCACTACCCCCCCACAGTCTCCCTACTTTTTTGTGTGTGTGTGTGGTTTTTTCCCTTAGATTTTTTTTTTCAACCCATTTTTCCCACACTACCATTTTGGAATTTATACACACTTGCTGCCTTTTTTTTTTTTTTCCCCATTAAACTTTAGAAATTCGAACATGCAACAAAGTTTTGGGTTAAAAGGATTTAAATTTGCTTCTGCCATTTGTCTTGGGGATTACACACCGGGAGCACTTTAAACTCAATTCTTAGCTCTAGATTTTTTTTTCCCCACATAGGAAGTGTAAATTTAGGGCACAAATGTTATGGATACCGGCTCGTGGTTATGAATTCTCATGGGAGATTTTTCTTCCCTCCACCTTGCACCAAGATAGATAAAGCCCTCCCTACTTTTTAAAGGAAATTAAATGGAACATCATGATGTTTAGCTGGGCAAATATTTTTTTTTTTTTTTTTTTTTTGGCTGCATCAGGTCTTAGTTGTGGCCAGTGGGCTCTTCTTTGTGGCATGCGGGCTTCTCCCTAGTAGTGGCGTGCAGGTTTTCTCTTCTCTAGCTGTGGCACGCAGGCTCCAGGACATGTGGGTTCTATAGTTGTGGCACGCAGGCTCTCTAGTTGAGGCATGCGAGCTCAGTAGTTGTGGTGAGTGGGCTTAGTTGCCCCGTGGCATGTGAGATCTTAGTTCCCCAACCAGGGATCGAACCTGTGTCCCCTGCATTGGAAGGCGGATTCTTTACCACTGGACCACCAGGGAAGTCCCTAGATGAGCAAAGATTGAGAAGAGGGTCCATGCCTTGAATTGGTAGCTGAGGGGTTGGGGAATCTGGCTTTCTCATGTTTTGGGAGTTTAGGTTGGTTTTTGAGACAGACTTGGTGATTGCTGCCAATACAGTCAGCCAAAGACCATCAAGAAAGCACCAGTGTTGGGCTTCCCTGGTGGCGCAGTGGTTGAAAGTCTGCCTGCTGTTGCAGAGGACACGGGTTTGTGTCCCGATCCGAGAAGATCTCACATTCCGTGGAGCGGCTGGGCTCGTGAGACACGGCCGCTGAGCCTGTGCGTCCGGAGCCTGTGCTCCACAACGGAAAAGGCCACGACAGGGAGAAGCCCGTGTATCGCAAAAACAAACAACATGAAACATAATGTTTTCTATGAGATTTTTTGCAGATACCTTTTATTAAATTAAGGGATTTGCTTCTGTTCCTCTTTTCTAAGAGTTTGTTCTTTTTAGTCAAAAATGGATTTTGAGGGACTTCCCTGGTGGTCCAGAGGCTAAGACTCCACGCTTCCAATGCAGGGGGCCCGGGTTCGATCCCTGGTCAGGGAACTAGATCCTACATGCCACAACTAAGAGTTCCCATGCTGCAACTAAAGATCCCACATGCCACAACTAAAGATCCGTATGCTGCAACACAGCTCCTGTATGCAGCAATGGAGATCCCATGTGCTGCAACTAGGACTCGGAACAGCCAAATAAATAAATAAATAAATAATATTTAAAATGGCTTAAAAATGGATTTTGAGTTTTATCAAATGCTTCCCCTGCATATACTGAAATGATATTATCTTCTCCTTATGATATTAATGTGTCAAATTACCTTCCTTGGTTTTTTTTTTTTTCTTCCTTGGTTTTTTAATATTAAGCCATCCTTGCATTCCTGGAATAAACTCAGCTTGGTCAGGTATTATCCCTCCTCTGTAATATACGCTGTATTCCACTTAGTAATGTTTTGTCTAAGTTTTCTATATCTAAGCTCATGACCTATAATTTTCCTTTATTTTAATGTTCTTGCCATGTTTTTGATATCAAGGTTATGCAGACCTCATAAAATGAAAAATGTTCCTTCTCTTTCAATTCTCTGGAAGTTTGCATAAAATCAATGTAATTTCTTTCTCAATTGTTTTGTGGAATTTGTTGTGAAGACAAATGGGCATGAAGTGTTCTTTGTGTGAAAAACTTAAATTACGGATTACTCTTCTTTAATAGCATTATTCAGATTTTCTATTTTTGTGTGTTCTTGCCTTGGCAAGCTGTGGTCTCCTAGGATCTTGTCATCTAAATTTTCAAATTTCTTGCCATAAAATTGTTCACAATATCCTCTTATGATCATTAATGTCTTTAGTGTAGGATCTTTAGTAATGTCCCCTTCCCTTCTTTATATTGGTAATTTCTTTCTTTTTCTCTTAGTATTTTCAGGAGCTATTGATTTTTTTTTTTTTTTTTTTTTTGGTGGTACGCGGGCCTCTCACCGCCATGGCCTCTCCCATTGCAGAGCACAGGCTCCGGACGCGCAGGCCCAGCGGCCATGGCCCACGGGCCCAGCCGCTTCAGGAGCTATTGATTTTATTAGTCTCTAACAAAACTTATGTCTTTGTTGTTTTTTTCTGTTGTACATTTTTAATTTTATTAATTTCTGCTCTCATCTTTATTCCCTCATTTCTAACTTACTGAAATGATGTTAAAGATGGTTGATTTTAATCTTTCTTCTTATCTGATATCCGACATATCACTTAATACTATAGATAAATCAAATGGAAATTAGGATATTATGAACAACTGTATGCCAATAAACTTAGAGGAAATGTACAAACTCCTGGAGAAATACAACTTTCTAAAACTGACACAGAAAGAAATTTTAAAATATGAACAATTACATGTATGTTAAATAAATGAAATACATAATTACCCTTCCTAAAAAAAAAAAAAAAAAACTCCTCCAGCCTCATATGCTTCACTGTTGAATTCTATCACATAGTTAAAGAAGAAATAATACCTTGCACGAACTCCCCCTCCTGACATCTGTCTTGTCATTTCTTTCCCTAACGAGTCTCCTCTGCTCTGCTTTCTGTTCCTCTTTCTCAGAACGTATTTTCTGCTCTGTTTCTGCACCCTCTTGACTTCTTTCCCTCTTTTTCATGTTCTCCATATTTTGAGGGGCTGAAAGCATCATCTCTGAAGTCACCAAACAGAGGGTGCATTTGCAGCCTGTGTGGTCCCAGGGCCATTCCATTCTCATCTCGCAGTCTCTGTTTCTTCATCTTTAACTTGAAAAGCACCAGGATGGCTGGAACAGGATCCCGATCATCTTGGGAAAGTGACTTAACCCCTCCTGATCCAGAAAATACGGGAGGTGGGGGGTGGCCCCTACTTCATTGAGGTTGTAATGACATTTAATAAGGGAGAAATACGGGAGAAGCGGCTGGCACATAGTAAAGAGCTCCATCAAGAGTTTAGCTGTGATTTTATTATCATTGCGTGTCCCAGGCATGATTTCACATGGAGGGGATAAGGGTGGAGGAGGACATCACTTAGTTAAAATTCAGTTGTCTCCACAAAGTACCTTTCCCCCATGGGTCATGCGTCTGTGTCTAATCCCCGCTAATTCTCCTGCCATTCTGCTGAGGCTGGACCATCATAAGAGGATTGGAGCATTTGCTAAATTAGTCCTGTTCAGGGACAGAGGAAACATCCAGGGAGGGGCTCAGAGATCAGGAGGAACATGAGGGAGGTCAGAGACGTATGGGGGTAAGGAGAGAGATGAAGAGAGGAAAAAAGAAGAGAGAAATACCCTTGAGCTTGAGACCAAAGAAGAAAGAGACAGGCAAGAAAGAAGCGAGAGTGACAGACAGGATCAAAAATGGGGAGGAAGGGGGAAATGCCAGGAGCGTCCTGAAGGTCTGCATCCTAACACAAGGACTATAATCCTACTTCTACCTCCTCTTAGTTGTGGGACCTTGGGCAGATCACCTGACCTCCCTTTGCCTCAGTTTGCTCATCTGTGAAGTGAGAATAATCACAGCATTGATCTGATGATAATAGCATCTTTCTGGTGGATTGTTTTGAGAATTGAAAGAGTTGGGACTGGCTTTCTCCAGTCCTGGCAAATAGTACCTGCTCAGTAAATTTTTTCTTTTCTTTCCCTTCCCATGTATTGAGTTATAATTTACATACTATAAATTCCACCTATTTTAACCATACAACTTGATGAGTTTGGGCAATCATATACAGGGGTGGAAATACCACCAAAGTCAAGATATAGAATATTTCTAGTACCTCAAAAAGGGCCCCTTTTGTCCCTTTGCAGTGAATCTAATCCACTGATTCCCCAGATCCTGCCAATCACTGTTCACTTTCGGCCACTATGGTTTTATCTTTTCTAGAATTTCATGTAAGTGGAATCATATCGTATGGACTCTGCTTTGAGCCTGGTTTCTTCCACTGAGGAGTATCCCACTGTCTGGTTGCACCAGTTTTTTTAGCCATTCACCTGTTAATGGACATTCGGATTGGTTCCAGTTTGAGGCCATTGTGAATAAAGTTGCTATGCCTGGCGCAAGTAGAATTTCAGGAAACATTTTAGGGTAAGATAAACATTTAGCATAATGTCTTCAAGGTAGGCATTTGGGTTGTTTCCATCCTTTGGGGTATTGTGAATAGTGCTGCTAGGAACACGAGTGTACATGTTTTTGTTTGAGCACCTGTTTTCAGTTCTTTGGGGTATATACTTAGGAGTGGAATTGCTGGGTCATTATCTAATTCCAGAACTTTTTCATCACCCCAAAGAGAAACCCCTTCACCCATTAAGCAGTCACTCCCCAGTTTCCCCCCCTCCCTCAGCCCCTGGCAAACTCTAATCTGCTTTCCATCTCTATAGATTTGCCTATTCTGGACTTTTCGTATAAATGGATTCCCATGATATATAGCTTTGCATGCCTTGTTTCTTCTGTGCATGTATTTAATACCACTGAGTTTTTAAAATGTAATAATGGTCAATTACATGTGATGTGTATTTTACCATAAAAATAAAGAAGCGCTTACTGGGCTCTTAGCATGGACCAGGCTTCAGGACCAAGTACTTAACATAATGATGTCATTAAATTCTCTTGAGGTAGGTCCTCTCAATGCCTCATGTTACAGATGAGGAAACTGAGGTTGGGAGGAACAAATTGCCCAAGGTCATAAGACCAGAAGTGGCTGAGCCAGGCTCGGAGAGCAAGTTTGTCTGACCTCACCAATTCAGTGTTTGATACACACACACACACACACACACACACACACACACACACACACACACACATTTTAACCCAGAGCACAACGATTGACAGGGACAGAAGAAGAGCTTGATGACTTGGAGTTGGAGAAACAGAAAGGCAAAGACTAAGGAAAAGAGAATAAGGGGAAAGAAAGAAAAAGACAAAAATCATCTAAAAGAAATGGGGACCTGGGAGTCTGAGACTCAATAGTAAGGAGGGAAAAAGAAAAAAAGGAAAGAGAAAAGAAGAGAGATGGAAGAGAAATGGTGGGAAATCGAAAGTGACCAGGGAGAAGAGATGGAAAGTGGCAAGGATGGAAGGGGAAAGGAGGAGGTGTGATGAAGCTGCAGAGGTCTAGAGGCTGATGAGGAGGGCTTAAACCTCACATGGACCAGGACTTCCCTGGTGGCGCAGTGGTTAAGAATCTGCCTGCCAATGCAGGGCACATGGCTTCGATTCCTGGTCCGGGAAGATCCCACATGCCACGGAACAACGAAGCCCATGAGTCGCAACTACAGAGCCCGCATGCCGCAACTACTAAAGCCCGTGTGCCTAGAGCCTGTGCTCTGCTACAAGAGAAGCTACCTCAATGAGAAACCTGTGCACCGCAACAAAGAGTAGCCCCCGCTCGCCGCAACTAGAGAAAGCCCGCATGCAGCAACAAGACCCAACGCAGCTATAAATAAATAAATAAATAAACCTCACATGGACCACTGAGGCAAGAAGCATGGTCATCACTCCCTTGCAGCGAGGGAGGGGCCCAGTGAGGTAACAGCAGGTGGAAGCTGGCCGTCTGGAGCCCATGTCCCTGCCTAATTGGCTTTAGGGAGATATCACGGAAAAGACGGTGACCAGACAGAGAAAGCACATGGACGCACCCATGTCCCCAGAGAAAGAAGGTGGGAGAGAGAGGGTGGGGACAGAGCAATCCTTGTTTTTACTTCCTCAGGTCTGCACCTACATGGAAACAAAAAAAAAAATCACCCAGACTTTAAGCGGGATTCAACATTTTAATCATTTTCACGCCACAGGTGGCCAGCGAAGGGAGACCTGGAGTTCCAGTGAGTGGGAAAGGGGAGGACAGTGGGCCTGACACAGAGTGAGGGAGGCCCCTTGCCTCTTGCTCTGTCCCCAATTCCCTTGTCACTCTTCCTGGCTTTAGGAAGCCCCAATGGACACCTGAAGAACCAATGTTCAGGAGGCTTGGCCCAGGGAAAGGAACCTGGAATCTCCCAAAAGATTCAACTCCTCCCTCTGTCCAACTCCTAGAGAACTCTCAGAAGACACCAGGACAGGGGTCTCTTGAAGTCTTGACCTGTGACTGTGACTCCCCCATCCAGCCACTATTACTTTCCACCCTCCTCCAGAATATCGTGTCCATCCTCCAAGCCCTCCCTGGACCTCCTTATTGAGTTGCCTTTGAATTGCTTGCACAAGACACACCCTGCTCTATGAATGGGGAACTCCGTGGGGCAGGGAGAGACTCTCATTTACACCTGAGACCCCAGCCTCCAGCTCAGAGAGTGGGAGTCTCTGCAAAATGACTAACGGACGTGGCATCCTGGTCCCAATTTTTGCACAGATCCAGAGCACAATGTCCTCTCCTACCTGTCTCTACCCTGAAAATTTTGCCTGGATCCCCCATCTCATACCCCAACATATGCTGTCCTTCTCTGTTTATTCATTGCTTCCCACAGTGGACTCTGGGCCTAATGTCCCAGCATGACTCAGACCCATGAGAGATGATCGAGAAGTATGTTGAGTAAACCACCTTTGTGGGCTCTAATGATTGCAGTGTGCCCTCCAGGGTCTAGGCTGTGTGGACCTCTCCTGACCTGGACCCGGAAGAATCATCCGATGTCTCTCAGCCTCTCTTTGCACTGTGCCTTCCTCCTGACATTCCTTCCTGCACTGGGGGCCTGGAGCCTGCTTGTCCTGGCTCATGAGCACAGATTACAAGTGTCTCTTCCCACCTCCGAGTTCAGGGACCTCAGCTTGAGGCCCTGAAATCAGCCACGGTGGGAGTATTTACACCATGGAAATGGGCAACCACTACAAATCAGGGCTTTCCTCTTCTTTCAGGAATCCGTTGTTAAGCGTCTCCCAGCACACCACCCCCTTACTTTCTTTCACCCCTTGCCTTGTGAAACGCCCGCCCAGTGAAGGGCTCGTGGCTCCTGCCTTCCCCACCCAAAAATGAAAGGAGAACTCAGACTGAGGAGGGAGGTGCCAAAGTACCAAACTTCCAAGAGTGTCAAAATGCCTGAATCCTTCTTCAAATTCTCACACTGCTTGTCTCTGTGGCCATGGGTCAGACCGCATTGAAAGAAATATGGTGCTGCCCCAGGAAAACTTCCCAGGCCAAGCTCTATGTATTGTCCAATCCCACAATCGAAACTGAAAACAGAACATCTAAAAGAGGGAATGTGTGTTTGGGATGTGGGGCTGCCTCCAAACCCATTTCTCACCCCCGCCTCTTGTATATTTGCAGGTGGGAAGCCTGTCCACCTCTTCTTCTCTTTGAAATACCCACAACCATCGGCGGTGCACCCCACACAACAACGACGACGATTCCTCCAATGTGTGGGTGAAGTTCACCTTTAGAAAATGCAAAAACAAAAGAAAACAAAACAGATGTGAAACAGGCAACTTGCCTTCCATTCTTCCACCAAGTATGCCCATTTCCGATGTCCAAATGAATGAATGATGAAATGTCTTTAAGAAGAAACTAAGAAGAAGAAGAAGAAAAAAAGAAAAAAATATATATATCGAACAGCCCCCTAAGCCTATCATGTAAACCTGACATTTGTGAAACATGTAAAATTGTCAAATGAATTTCTGAACTTAACTGTATAATTGGCCTAAGATTCCATCCTGGGGCTTTGTAAAGTCTGTCTTTGGAGTTTCTAGAAGGATCTCTACTCATATGCTAAAGATGTGTCCCAAATGGAAAGTGAAGGCATCGAGCCTCCCTCCCTGTTTGTTCAAGGACACCGTGATTCTGACCTAAACATTACCCCAAATCAGCTGCACGTTCGGTTTAATTTTGTCTCAGGGCGAATTCTCAGCACCAGTTTCTGGAGTCTGGGGCTCATGGTTTGAAACGCCGGTTGGACTCCATGCGAGACGGCATTGGGGTTGAGAGAATGACTAAGACTTATGGGGCCCCCCAGGAGCAAAGGGGTGGACGGGGTTGGGCTAAGTTGCACTGGAGCCAAAGAGGCCATGACCTTTGGAAAGGATGGTCAGCTCCTGCCACCTTCTCGGGGATGCCGCCCCACGGCAGGCTGGGACAATGTGCAAGGAGGCAGTTGGGACAAGGGATGGAGAAGGAGAATCTTCTACAAGATCTGAAACTTCCAGGCACTCTGATCCTTGTAGTCCAGGGGGTCCATGGGGTTGTAGGTGAATTTCCAGGTGCCTGTGGGGTCCTTGAATTCTAAGCTGTCCACAGGGCTGTAGGTACCATAGCTCTGGCCTGACAGGGAGGTGGGGGACTGGGTCAGTGAGGGCCCCATGGAGGGGCCAGAAAGGGGGCTGAGGGCCGGGCCCCCCAACTGGGGCACCATGGGAGAAAGGTAGGGATCCAGGCCGCTGAAATAGGAGCTCGGCGACCCATACGCCGAGGGGGAGGAGCAGAAAGCAGAGGCGGGGGCGTAGGTCATGGCGTAGGGCGCCGACGTCAGAGAAGGGCCCGAGGCCACTAGCCCAGCCCGCTGTGCCTCGGGCAACGGGGACTCTGAGGCCGGACTCCAAATGGACACCGTGGCCACTGCCGCGGTGGGGGAGCCTGAGGGCCCGGGTAGAGGGGGGCTGTAGGAATCTGAGATGCCCAGCGGGTCTGGACAGACATCCGTGGACGATCTTGGAGAGGTGCCTGCCTTCCTCTTGGCAGGACGAGCCTTGGCTGGTGCCCCTGGGGGCTGCTGCTGCTGTTTCTGCTGCTGCCGCTGCTGTCGACACTTAGCCCTGCGGTTCTTGAACCAGACCTGGGGGTGAGAGGGGAGGTCGGGGTGGGTGAGCGGGAAGGAGGCCCGGGGGAGCCTTCATGGTGCCCAGGAATGATGACATACAGTTGTGCGTATATACATACAAGAATACATACATACATACTTTCATCTGTCCAATCCTATGCACAGATGTACACATACTATCATACAAACAAGCATATATACATTCAGACATACATCGTACACACATACAATCATACAAACGCACATATACACATTTACCCATCCAACCATCCATCCGTCCATCCATCCATCCATCCATCCATCCATCCGTCCATCCATCCATCCATCCATCCATCCATCCGTCCATCCATCCATCCATCCATCCATCCATCCATCCGTCCATCCATCCATCCAAAGGTGACTTGATTGGTTGATAAAGACTTGAAGAGGGTGATGGGGAATATACCTTCCAGGTAGAGGGAACAGAGAGTGCAAAGGTCCTGAGGCAGGAGTGTGCTTGGTGGACATGCTAGAGGAAGGACCAGGGGCCAGTGTTGCTGGAGTAGAGTGAGAAGGGGTAGGAGTGTAAGAGAAGATGCCAGCAAAATAATAGAGGCGAGGGATTACTAGGACACTTTATGACTTTGGCTGTGACTTTGCGACCTCTCCCTCTTCCCTTCACTCTGGGTCCCAGGAAGGACCAGAGGAGTCCAGAGACCAGAGCATCCCACCTGAACCCTGGACTCAGGCAGATTGATCTTCAGAGCCACCTCCTCACGGGCATACACGTCCGGGTACTGAGTCTTAGCAAACAGGGCCTCCAGCTCCTCCAACTGGCTTCGTGTGAAGGTGGTCCGTTCCCGCCGCTGCTTTCTCGGGGCGCCTGGTGTAGGGACAGGAAAATGGGACCTTCAGGTGACCTGAGACGCCATTCTCTTCATCTGCTGATGTGAGGTCTTGAGCGTACATGGGATGCTGAGAAGCTCCTTCTGAGTGTTCAACTGCCCAAACTAAGGGGGTGCCGATTCCCTGAACTTCTAGACCTCACTCTGTCCCCCTGGAAAATGGGGTCCCCCTTTGTCTGTCATTGGGGGGCTCATGCTTCTCCCTGAGGAGAACTGGCTTTAGCCATGTAAGGAGGTATATGAGTTTGACTTTCATCCCCTTTCTAAAATTTCTTCTGCACTAAGACATGCAGTTGAAACATGACATCTTGGATACACAGCCTATAAAAGTGGCAGGTCCATAACAGTCAACTTAATAAAGTTTTGAAAAAACACCTAAAGAATAACGCCACCAAAAAGAGTGCTTCCTTCTTTGAGAAATAAAGCACTGCTAACAGGTGGGGATTCCTCTAGGTGCCCCTTCCAGATCGCTTCCCTCCTTCACCCCAGAGGGAACGACTCTCCTCTATTTCTATGACGGTCCCTATGGTTACCTGCATCCCTAAGAGATGTGGAGGGGTGTTTGGCATTTACAGGTGAGCACATTTGGCTGGTGTACGGCCCTCACGTCACCCCTGGAAGTGCCCATCCTCCTCCTGAGGGCAAGGGACCCCAGAGGTCCCCAGGAGATGGGGGCCAGCTGGGGGTGGCGGGGAGAAGGACCGTACTCACTCGGGTAGGACACAGCTTGGTGCATTAGATCCACGCTAGGGCCGCTCAGGGCCAAGGCGTTGACGGAATAGTGGGGCCCCGGGTTCATATACGCCATCATGATCCTCGAGGATGCTGGGGCCCAGGTCAGTGGGCCTGCAAGAGAAGGGTGGGTACTCAAGCACTCCCCAGTTCATCACCGCGTGGTTCGTATCCTGCCTCAGTCTCTTCTTAGGTGCGTGACCTTGGGCAACTTATCCCCCTCCTGTGCCTCAGTTTCCCCACCTATAAAACAGCCCTCTGCTTAAGGTCATCAAAGCTTCAGTGAGACTCTGTAAAGCAGAGAGCGAAAGCCGTAATGGGCATGTAAATGGAAGCTCTTATTCCTACTCTATCCTTTAAAAAATCTTCCCGCCACTCCCTTGTCTGAGATCTTTTTTCTTCTAGAACCACAAAAAAGACGTTCAGCCTCACGCAGAAGCATGGTAAGTAGGGTGACCAGTTGTCCCTGTCTGCCAGGGATGGAAGGGTTTCTAGGGATGTGGAATTGCAGTGCCACATCTGGAAGAGTCCCAGATAAATCGGGATAGATGGTCACCCCAAGGGAGAGTCACAGTCAAACGACAGTAAGCGATGATCCTCCGTAACCGTTTTTGACCCATCAGCTTGGCAAAGATCAAAGAGGCTTGGGGGCTTCCCTGGTGGCGCAGTGGTTGGGAGTCCGCCTGCCGATGCAGGGGACACGAGTTCGTAGCCCTGGTCCGGGAAGATTCCACATGCCGCGGAGCGGCTGGGCCCGTGAGCCGTGGCCGCTGAGCCTGCGCGTCCGGAGCCTGTTGCTCCGCAACAGGAGAGGCCGCGATAGTGAGAGGCCCGCGCACCGCGATGAAGAGTGGCCCCCGCTTGCCACAACTAGAGAAAGCCCTTGCACAGAAACGAAGACCCAACACAGCCAAAAATAAATAAATAAAAAATAAAAATAAAGGAATTCCTTTAAAAAAATTTAAAAAAAAAAAAAAAAAAGAGGCTTGGTACCCGCGCCTAGAGCCTGTGCTCTGCAACAAGAGAAGCCACCGCAATGAGAAGCCCGCGCACCGCAAAGAAGAGTAGCCCCTGCTCGCCGTAACTAGAGAAAGCCTGTGCGCGGTAACGAAGACCTAAAGCAGCCAAAAATAAATAAATAAAATATCATTAAAAAAAAAACAAACAAAGAGGCTTGGTAACTCCAGGGCTGGCCTCAGAGTGGAGAAACAGGTTTTCCATGTCAGGGCGGTGGCAATGTGGATGGAACGAATTGGAAACGTTTATCAAAGAAAAATGCCATCTTTCCTTGGTGCCAGGAACTTGCCTTCAATGTGCCTCGGTCACCTCATCAGAAAATGGGAATGAGGGACTTCCCTGGTGGCACAGTGGCTAAGAATCCACCTGCCACTGCAGGGGACACAGGTTCAAGCCCTGGTCCAAGAAGACCCCGCATGCCGCTAAGCAACTAAGCCCGTGTGCCACAACTACTGAGCCTGCACTCTAGAGCCCGTGAGCCACAACTACCGAGCCCACGTGCCACAACTACTGAAGCCTGCGCACCTAGAACCCATGCTCTGCAACAAGAGAAGCCACCGCAATGAAAAGCCCACATGCCACGACGAAGACCCAACACAGCCACAAAATAAATAAATAAAATAAATAAATTTATAAAAAAAGAAAATGGGAATGAAAATAGAACTTACATCTTTAGGTTGATGTGAGGGTCAAATGAATTAATGTGCATCAAATACTTAAAATAACACCTGACGTGTAGTAAATGCTACAAAACTGTGGTCAGTTATTATTATTTGCAAGCAGATGTTTGCATAGACTTTATGCTAGGATTTTTCTTTTATTGGAGTATAGTTCATTTACGATGTTGTGTTAGTTTCTGGTGTACAGCAAAGTGATTCAGTTCTACATATATATATTATTTTTCATATTCTTTTCCATTATAGTTTATTACAAGATACTGAATATAGTTCCCTGTGCTATACAGTAGGTCCTTGTTGTTCATCTCTTTTATATAGAGTAGTGTATATCTGTTAATCCCAAACTCCTAATTTATTCCTCCCCACCCAAGCTAGGACTTTTCATGCAGCGTATTTATAATTGCCAAAATGTGGAAGCAGCCTATATGACCACCAAAGGGGACATAGTAAGGAAATTATGTCAATCAGGTACGTTATGTTAAGGTTATGTCACATCCATGCAAGAGAATACTGTGAAGTCATTTAAAAGGTATAAGGTTGTCCTCTATGAATGGATTTGAAAAGACCTCTAGTATATAGTTAAGAAAGATTATCTTAAACTTGGCAATGAGACAAAAGGATGACAGCATGTCACTTCCTGGTTGTCCTGGAGCCTCATCTAGCAGACCAACCCAAGCATTATTTCCTTTTCTAGGGGACTGTACCTTTGTTCAATGGATTGTCCACTATCGATTAGGATCCAGACACTGACAAGGTAAATGGTAACTTCCAGAAGTTTGGTTGTCAATCATTTGTCTCTGGTAGAAAAGATAACCTCAGAGGTTAGTTTTGTTGCCCTGTAGGACTTGACTAGCTTCATATCTAAAGTGACCAACTGTTTTTGGCATGCCTTTCCTGAATAATGGTGTTAACCTCTGTTCTTTGAATTCTCCTTTGAAACAGCCAGTTCCCTCATTCAGGATTTAAATAAATCTTTGACCTGCACTTATTACATGTGCCTAAGAGTCAGGCTTTTAATTTTTTATTACACTTTGGCAATAGGTATGTGTGTGTGTGTATTAGATATCCTATATTACCAAATTATATATACAATATATATTATATTCAAAGGAATATATCCTTTGAATATATATATATATTTCAAAGGAAAAAAACAGTGTGTATAGCATGCTGCCATTTGTGATTTTTAAAAACAAGGCAGCAATATATACATATAAAATATATTTATAGAAATGTATATCTGTATCTGCATAGAAAATTCCCAGGAAGGACACAATATGTAGTCAAAGTGGCTGCCTCTGGGGAGTTGTGTCATATCCATACCCTGTTTTTACAGTGTGGATTACTTTTTACCATGAGTGAGTATGTTACCTTTTCAACAACAAAACCAAGAATACCATCTATTTAAAAGAGAGAGAGAGACTTCCCTGGTGGTCCAGCGGGTAGACTCCGTGCTCCCAATGCAAGGGGCCCGGGTTCCATCCCTGGTCGGGGAACTAGATGGCATATGCATGCCGCAACTAAGAAGTCCGCATGCCGCAACTAAAAGATCCCGCGTGCCACAGCTAGGACCCAGCACAGCCAAAAGAAATAAATAATAAGTAAATAAATATTAAAAGTTCTCCTTTAAAAAAAAATAAATAAATAGAAGGGAGAGAAAGAACCTTTCCAGGGCTCCCTATCGCCCTAGTTAAGATGGCCTCAGGAGACCTCTCGGCCTCTCCGGAAACTTCCAATAAGCTGTCCCAGGCCAGGAATGCCTCCTCTACCCCCAGTCCAAAGACCCCTCTCACCAGCTAACTAACCCCTTCTCCTCCTCCAGGTCACAACTCAAACATAAGGAAAGCCAGCCCATGCCCTAGACGGGATTACAGACACACACACACAGACACACACACACACACACACACACACACAAACACACACACACACTTTCTTTCTCCTGTTCTTCAGGAATCACACCTGTTAAATATGCCATATTTATGAGTTTACCCGTCTCCCCCAATGCTGTCAGCTACCTGAGAACAGAGACTAGGAATGTTTCACTCCCTGCGGTGTCCCCAGTGCCCCCCAATAAATATCTGAAAAATAAATAAATGCTTAAAAAATGGATGACATTTATTTGAGCTCCCACCCCTTCCTTCTCTCACTGCCCTGTCCTTCTCAACCCTCCCTTGGTAGGCAGAGTTCTATTTATCATAAATCGAAGTTCTGCTGTCCATTCAGTAAATATTTTTTGAGAGTTCTAGGCACTAGGGATACAGCAAGAAATAAGACACAGAGCATCTCTGTTCTCATGAGATTGAACTTCGACTTCCTGGTCAGGGAAACCAACAGTGGACAAGGAAAGAGATTTTTTTTTAGAGAATCAAAATGCTTTTGGATAAAAAAAAAAAAGAAAAGAAAAAAAAATGCTTTCCGAAAATTTCAAGAACTCCGAGAAAAATTAAATGCGGTAATAGGAGAGGGACAGGGTTTGGGGTGAGGGTGAGGCATCTAATTTAGGTGAATGATCAGGGGAAGACGTCTCTCTAAGAAGGTGACTTTGGAGCTGCAGGACTCCGCATCAGACGTGGGAGGACCTCAGGGTAGAGGTCTCCAGGCAGAGGGAACAGCAGGTGCAAAGTTCTGGAGGCTGGAATTGTTTTATCTTATGGAGGAGAATCACGGTGTCCAGTGTTACTGGAGCAGAGTGACCAGGGCAGAAAGTGGACTAAGATTATGTAGGACCTGATAGGAAAGTCACGGGGATGCTCAGTGCTGATAATAACCATAAAAGTAAAAACCACCACATAAATCCTGAGAATCAAGTGGTGTCCTAGGTAGTGGCTGGTATTTACACCCTAAAGTTGTCTCCTTCCACGGAGCAGGGCTACGTGTGCAACCAACAGGATATTGTGGAAATGACAGTGTGACTTCTGAGGCTGGCCCTCTCTCTCTGGGAAATCGAGCTGCCATGCTGAGGATGCTTGAGCAGTCCTATCTATGGAGAGGTCTGTGTGGCAAGAACTGAGGCCTCCTGCCAACAGCCATGGGGATGAACCCCCAGAGAAGCTGATTCTCCAGCCTCAGCGGAGTCTTCAAATGACTGCATGCAGCCCCGAATAACATCTGACTACAACAGCACGAGACACCATGAGCCAGAATCGTCCAGCAACACCATTCCTGGATTCCTGTGACCTCAGAAACTATACAACATCATAAATATTTATTGTTTTAAGCTGCTAAGTTTGGGGCTAACTTGTTACACAGCCACAGATAACTAATACAATACTTCCCAGGGCAGGATGGCATTGAGTCCTCAGCCTAACCTTGGGAGGGAGAGACTGTATTACTAATACGTTCACATTTTACAGGTAAGAACATCTTCAGTCTCAAGTGCTATGACCTGCCCAGGGTCACTCACAGGCTGTGAGTGGGGACCCAGGAGTCCAACCCTGCGGATCTCCTGGAGGCCCTGCTCTCCCAGCCCCCAGTCTGAGTCCCCTCTGTCCTCTTCCTCTTCTCCAAGGAGCGATGATCTTTCACCGGAGCCTCCGGAGAGAGTGGAAACAGGGAGGCTGGTGAATTTGCCCTCTAGGGACAATTTGCAGGGCTTGGAACAAGAGCCTCCATTTCCACTGAATCTGTCTTTACCACAGAATCTACATGGAGTTACCCGGCTAAGGGGTTGGTCTTCCAGGAAAGCCTAGATCTCTCTCACTGGGCTGATCCCACCCTACAGGCAGAAGATCTGAGCCTCGGGGGGAGGTGGGTGCACGACCAAAATCAAGCAGCTGATAATGATAATGACCTCCAAGACTGAGGGTTTGCCCACTCCTCAGATCATCAAATAAGGAAGGGCGGGACCTCCCACAGGGGTTAAGAATCCACCTGCCAATGCAGGGGACACTGGTTCGAGCCCTGGTCCGGGAAGATCCCACATGCCGCGGAGCAACTAAGCCCATGCGCCACAACTACTGAGCCTGCGTTCTAGAGCCCGTGAGCCACAACTACTGAGCCCGTGCACCACAACTACTGTAGCCCGCGCACCTAGAGCCCATGCTCCACAAGAGAAGCCACCGCAATGAGAAGCCCGCGCACCGCAACGAAGAGTAGCCCCCACTCGCCGCAACTAGAGAAAGCCCGTGCGCAGCAACAAAGACCCAACGCAGTCAAAAATAAAAAATAAATAAATTTATATATTAAAAAAAAAGGAAGCGCTTGGTGGAAACGATGTTGGCAAAGAATGATAACAACAAAAATGATATCGGATGTCCCCCAAAGCCTTTCTCTGGGTTAGGCAACAGGATGAGGTTTCCAGAGCTTCTCTCCTCTGAACAGCTTTGTGTGTCAATGTCAGGAGCACAGACAGCAACTACAATGTCTGTCTTTCATTGACAATTTACGGTGAGCCAGACAGCAACCCTTTTTCATCCTGCCGGGTGAATTTCAAGGCAATGATGTTTCATAATCCCAGATGGTGGAGCCAGGGAAATCACCATCCGTGCCCTGGGGACCAACCAGTGGGGTTGGTGCCCTGGGGTTCAGGAGCTGTGAGGTCCAGGCTCCCACCTGAGCAGGTGCCCGGACAGGTGAGGCCTGAAGGCTCACACCCATCTTGTGGGTGGTCCTGGAGATAATCTACAGTTGGTGAAACGAAACCTTGAGGGGAGGAAGGTCCCTGCCCAAGGTCAGGCAGGAGATCCTCCAACCATAAGGACCTCCAGTTGGAATCCCCAACTGCTCAGACACGGCACCTTGGAAATAAGATCTCTGGGAACAATAATCCCGTGAGAACTTCCCACGAGGTACATCCTATTGTCATCTCCCCTCCACAGAGGAGGAAACTGAGGCTCAGAGAAGCACAGTCCCTGATCCCATCACACGGGTCAGCAGCAGAGCCACAGCTGAGCCAGCACCTGCCCCCCCAGCCTGCACCCTCTTGACCACCAAGCTACGTGACCTCTTAGGAGGCTCACCAAAGGCCCACGGAGCTCAGAGGTCCATTTCTCAGATGAGGAAACTGAAGCTGAGAGAGGTTCTGTCAATTCTCGAGGACACACGGGGGTGAGTGGCACAGCCAGGAATAGAAACCAGATATCTGGGCCCCAGAGCCCTGCCCTTGACTCCCCAAATCTACTTGGGGTCCCCCAAAGCAGGATGAAGCCAGCCCCCTCCTCTGTCACTGCAGCCCAGGCCTGTGACATGGGCTTCCCGTGAGTCATCTGACTAGATCACCGTGGCAACTTGTCATTGTCCCCACTTTGCAGATGAGGAAACTGAGGCTCAGAGTGACCTCACACAGACCCACGTGGCTGCACATCAGCGCAGCAAGACTCCGCCCCCAGCCTTGTCCGGTCTCTGCAGCCCCCGTTGGCTGGAGACAAGGAGCTGGGTGTCGTGCTCATCACTCAAGATTGGACGTGGGAAAAGCCAGAGCCTCTGGGGAAAATGAGGTCCCCAGGTAAGCAATTCACCCCCACCTTATCCCCCAATCAGTGCATTCCCAGCTCCCTCGGGCCGTCTCACAGTCTCCCCTTCTTCCCTCCTGCTGCAGCCACAAAACCTTGACTCTCTGCGTGCTTGTGTCTCTTCAATTCTATTTCTGTCATTCATCCATCCATCTGTTCACCAAATATGTAGGCATCCCACATACCAGGCACCGGGAGGAAATCAAGGTTCAGTGGGGTAGATGGGCAATGAGTGGATAAACACACACAGGAAGAGAGAGTTTCAGGCTGTGGGAAGTTTTAAAGAAAATACAACAGGGAGACGTGCCAGGGAGTTGCCCTCAAGCTGTGAAAAGCCCCCCAGCCCTGGAAGCTGGAGGGCTTGTTCGTGTTGCCTCCCCAACAAGATGCCCCTGAAGCTTCTGGAACCCCCATGCCATGGGCCAGCTTCCCCTGTCCGTCCGCAAACACACACACACACACACACACACACACACACCCCGCCTGCCCCACTGCAGTCACAGCCTGCACCGTTTCTCCAAACATCAGGACGGACCCTCTGATCCATGTAGGATTATCCAGAAACATCACACACTCCTTCTCCATCCCTGGGCCAGACGCTAAAAACACAGCCACGAATAAAATGTGCCCACCTCTGCCCCCTCCTGCCCCCTCCCTCGCTCCGCCTTCCTCCACCTCCTCCGCTGCCCCTGCAGGCACTCACCTTCAGAAAGTAGAGATGAAGCTCTCCTGGTGGCCTGGGATGGAGTAGTCAGACAGCAGAGGCTGAAGGAAATGGGTCCCCTCACATGGGGAGATTTTAAGCCCTGGCTGGGAGTGATGTCATTTGCTGTGGCCTGGATCTCAGAGGGTAATCCTGGCCCGGGTGGGGACTCAACTGGGCGCCAGGAGGTGACATTGGTGGGGAGGGGGAGGGGCACCCGTCTGCCTAATCCCCTCCTCGCCTCCCCACCTCCATGACATCTTGGCAATTAGGGCTGATGGGGAAGGGCGGCCCCAGGTCCCGCCTGTGATCAGGAGTCCCCATTCCTCCGGGAAGTTCTTCCTGAAGTCTAATTGGTGTCCCTCCAGCTTCGGCTATTTTCCCACCAAAGAGGAAGGAGAGCGATGTTGGGTGCTCCTGAGAGATCATTCAAGAAACGAGGGTCGCGGGGCTTTCTTCTCTCTCTCTCCTGGGTCACCCTTTCTCTCCCCAACAGTCTGTCTGCCTGCTGAGTCATCTCTGCACTGTCCCATTGTTTTCCTTTCTGCCTCAGTTTCCCTTTTTCCTCTTTCTTTCCTCAGTTTCTATCACTCTTTGATATCAACTTCTCCCATCTCCTCTTCTCCCCTGGGTTCTCCTCTCTCTCTCTCTACTTGTATCATCTCCATCTCTATCCCTATCTGTCCCTCCCTCCCTCCATGCCTTCGGTCTTCATTTGGGGTTTCCGTGCCTCAGTTTCTCTTTGCTTTGACCCTCAGGTTGTGCCACTGCTGCCCGTCTGCCTGTGTACCCCTGTCTCATTCTCCAACTCTGGGTCTCTCTGTCCCTGTCTTTATTGGTTTACCTGTCTTTCTGTCTTGGTCCCTCTTGTTGTCCGTCTCTCATCCTCTCTGTGCAGCCCTGTCCTTGTTTTGGTCTTGGCCTCTGTCCTTGTCACCCTGTGACACCAGTCTCCCCTACGCCTTGCACCAGTACCTCTCTCCTTTATCCAACCTCTTAAGCTCGAATCTCTGTTCTTGTTTCTCTCTCTCTCTTTCCGTGCCTCTTCCTCTGATTCTTGCTTTCTTTCTCTCTAGCTTCCCCCCTCGTTTCTTTCTCCCTATCTTGGTACCTCTCTTGTTCTGTACTTGTGACTATCCTTGTTTCTGCCTCCCTCTGAACTTTCTTCTCTCTGTCCTTCTCTGGGTGTGTCTCTCTCTCTGGATGTTAATATCTCCCTGAGCTCCTGGACCCAAATGGGTCTGTTCTCCATCTCCATCTACCCCAACATCTACCTATGTGCATGAGGTCTCCGTAATCCCGCCTTGTGGCTGGGTCATTGTGTCTCACCATAAGGGGCCCTTTCTTCCTTCACCCTCCTCCCAACCCCCTGCTAGGAGAGATTAAGGCCAGTAGCCTGGCTGGGGAATCAGGGCCGGTCTCATTAGCTTGAAGAGCCAGGGGTGACAGGGAGAGAGGGGGGGGTTGCCTGACCCTCACTAGTGGGCCAAAAGGCTACTGATGGGAGGATCCAGTCCTGTAACAGACCCTCCTGGCCCATCAGAGAAGGGAAGGAAAGCTGGATGTCAGGGAGAGGAAGAAAGAACAGGTCCTCAAAAGCCCCCGGGGGAAAGGTGTCAGCTTCTCTTAATCACCTCCCCCGAATTTCCCTACCCGGAGTCCCACCAGGCTGGGAGGGTGTAGAGAGCTGGGTTTCAGGTCATGCACGTGGCCCTGGGGTCAACTAAACTGAGTCTAAATCCAGGCTACTCCTCCCCTGAGGCAAATAGCTCTTTCTTTTCTCATCTACACCCAGTGAGCAACTCAGGAAGAAACCTTGGCAATCAGCCTTGCCTTCTCCCTTTTTTCCTCACCTCCCTCCCCACCCCCAGCTTCCCCACCCCCACCCCCAACCAATCTTCCCATAAATCCTGTCATCTCTTCTTGCAGCTAATTGTTCAGCTGAAAACTACAAAACACTGCCGGGAGAAAGTAGCCTCGTCAATAGCGACATATACGGGCGGCCCTCTGTATCCACAAGTTCCGTATCCGCAGACTCACAACCGAGGATCAAAAATACTTGGGAAAAAAATTTTTTTCCAGAAAGTTCCAGAAACTTGAATTTGCCACGTGCCAGCAACTATTTACATAGTCTTTACACTGTATTTACAACCATTTACAAAGCGTTTACTTTGTGTAGGTATTATAAGTAAGCAAGAGATGATGTAAAGCATACAGGAGGACGTGCATAGGGGACATGCAAATACCGCACCATTTTATATAAGAAACTTAAGCATCCTTGGATGTATCTGTGGGGGACTTTGAACCAATCCCTCGTGGATATGGAGGGATGACTGTATCATGTTCATGGATTGGAAGACTGAGTATTAAGATGTCAATTCTTCTCAAACTCATCTTTATTTTTTTATACAATTTTTAAAGGTTACTTTCCATTTACAGTTATTACAAAATATTGTCTATATTCTTCGTGTTATACAATACATCCTTGAGCCTATCCTATACCTAATAGTTTGTACCTCTTACTCCCCTACCCCTACTTTCCCCCTCCCCCCTTCCCTCTCCCCACTGGTAACCACTAGTTTGCTCTCTATATCCATGAGTCTGCTTCTTTTTTGTTATATTCACTAGTTTGTTGAATTTTTAGATTCCACATATAAGTGTTATCACACAGTATTCGTCTTTCTCTGTCTGACTTATTTCACTTAGCATAATACCCTCCAGGTCTATCCATGTTTTTGCAAATGGCAAAATTGCATTCTTTCTATTGTATATCTATACACCACATCTTCTTTATCCATTCATCTGTTGATGGACACTTAGATTGCTTTCATATCTTGCCAATTGTAAATAATGCTGCAATGAACATTGGGGTGCATGGATCTTTTCAAATTAGTGTTTTTGTTTTCTTTGGATATATACCCAGAGTGGAATTGCTGGATCATATGGTAGTTCTACTTTTAATTTTTTGAAAAACCACCATACTATTTTCCACAGTGGCTGCACCAATTTACATTCCCAAAATAGTGTACAAGGATTCCCTTTTCTCCACATCTTCACGAACATTTATTTGTAGTCTTTTTGATGATAGCCATTTTGACAGTGTGAGGTAATATCTTGTTTTGAATTGCATTTCTCTGATGATCAGAAATGTTGAGCAGCTTTTCATGTGCCTGTTGTCCAGCTGTTATATCTTCTTTGGAAAAATGTTTATTCTGCTCTTGTACCCTTTTTTTTTTTTTTTTTTTTTTTTGCGGTACACGGGCCTCTCACTGTTGCAGAGCACAGGCTCCGGACGTGCAGGCTCAGTGGCCATGGCTCACAGGCGCAGCCGCTCCGCGGCATGTGGGATCTTCCCAGACCAGGGATCGAACCCGTGTCCCCTGCATCGGCAGGCGGACTCTCAACCACTGCGCCACCGGGGAAGCCCTCTTGTACCCATTTTTTAATCAAGGGGCTTTTTTAAATATATTGAGTTGTATGAGCTGTTTATATATTTTGAATATTAGCCCCTTATTGGTCATATCATTTGCAAATATTTTCTCTCATTTGGTAGGTTGTCTTTTTTGTTTTGTTGATGGTTGTCTTTGCCATGCAAAAGCTTTTAAGTTTAATTAGATCCCATTTGTTTATTTTTGCTCTTATTTCCTTTGCCTTGGGAGACAGATGCAAAAAATATATACATATATATTGCTACGGTTTATGTCAAAGAGTGTTTTGCCTATGTTCTCTTCTCGGAGTTTTGTGGTTTCCAGTCCTACATTTAGGTCTCTAATCCATTTTGAGTTTATTTTTGTATATAGTGTGAGAAAACGTTCTAATTTCATTCTTATACATGTGGCTGTCCAGTTTTCCCAGCACCACTTATTGAAGAGCCTGTCTTTTCTGCATTGTATATTCTTGCCTCCTTTGTCATAGATTGACTGTAAGTGCATGGGTTTATTTCTGGGATCTCTATTCTGTTCCATTGATTTATGTGTCTGTTTTTGTCCCAGTATCATACAGTATGGTGACTGTAGCTGTAGAGTATAGTCTGAAGTCAGAGAGTATTTGGTCAATTGATTTTTTTTTTTTTAATTTATTTATTTATTTATTTTTGGCTGTGTTGGGTCTTCGTTTCTGTGCAAGGGCTTTCTCTAGTTGTGGCAAGCGGGGGCCACTCTTCATCGCGGTGCGCGGGCCTCTCACTATCGCGGCCTCTCTTGCTGCGGAGCACAGGCTCCAGACGCGCAGGCTCAGTAGTTGTGGCTCACAGGCCTAGTTGCTCCACGGCATGTGGGATCTTCCCGGACCAGGGCTTGAACCCATGTCCCCTGCATTGGCAGGCAGATTTTTAACCACTGCGCCACCAGGGAAGCCCTGGTCAATTGATTTTTGACAAATGTTCCAAAGCAAGTCAACAGGGAATTCTTTTCAATAAATTGTGCTTGAACAATTGGATATCCACATTTAAAAAAAAAAAAAGAAGAACCTCAATCTCTCCTTCATACAATACACAAAAGTTAATTTGAGATCACAGTCTTAAATATGAAAAGCAGAAGTATAAAACACCTATAAAAAAAGAGAAATATTTTCTTGACCTGGGGGAGTAGGCGAAGATAGATGGGACAGAGAAAGCAATAACCATGAAATAGAAAATTGATAAATTAGACTTAATCAAAATGGGAAAATTCTACCCTTCAAACAACATCAAGTTAAAGAAAATCCTAGCCACGGTCTGTTAGAAACTATTTGCAAAACATATAGCTGGGGGGCTCCCCTGGTGGCGCAGTGGTTAAGAATCTACCTGCCAATGAAGGGGACATGGGTTCAAGCCCTGGGCCGGGAAGATCCCACATGCCACGGAGCAACTAAGCCCATGCGCCACAACTACTGAGCCTGCGTCTAGAGCCTGTGAGCCACAACTACTGAGCCCGCATGCCACAACTGCTGAAGCCCGCACACCTAGAGCCTGTGCTCTGCAACAAGAGAAGCCACCGCAATGTGAAGCCCGCACACCGCAACAAAGAGTAGCCCCTGTAACCCCTGCTCGCCGCAACTAGAGAAAGCCCGCATGCAGCAACGAAGCCCCAACACAGCCAAAAATAAATAAATGATATAAATAAATTTATTTTTTAAAAAATGTATAGCTAGCAAAGACCTTATATCCAGAATACATAAGAAAGGCTCTTTCAACTCAATAATAAAATAGCTGGAAGAGACACTTCACAAAAGTTATACAAATGGCCAATAAGGGCACAAAAAGATATTCAACATTATTTGTCATTAGGGAAAGAAAAATTAAAACCACAATGAGATATTACATATGACCAGCAAAATGATTACCGTGAAAAGGATCATCACAAATGTTGGTGAGGTTGTGGAGCAACTGGAACTCTCACACTTTTTGGTGGGAGTAGGATGGTGAAGTCACACTGAAGAACTGCTTGGCTATTTTCTATAAAGATGAACTATTTTAACCTTATAAGTTGATCCACTTCTAGATATTTATCCAAGAGAAATGAAAACCTATGTCCACCAAAAGACCTGTACAGAAACGTTCATAGCAGCTTTTTTTTTTCATACTACTCCCAGATGGGAAACAACTCAAATGTCTACTGAGCTGTAAAAGAACAGAGTGTGGGGTTTCCCTGGTGGCACAGTGGTTGAGAGTCCGCCTGCTGATGCAGGGGACACCGGTTCGTGCCCCGGTCCGGGAAGATCCCATCCGCGGCTGGGCCCGTGAGCCATGGCCGCTGAGCCTGCGCGTCCGGAGCCTGTGCTACGCAACGGGAGAGGCCACAACAGTGAGAGGCCCGCGTACCGCAAAAAAAGAAAGAACAGAGTGTGACATAGTCATAAAATGGAATACTACTCAGCAATGAGAAAGGAACATCCTACTACATGTACAACGTCATGGATGATTCCCAAAACCTTTTGCTGAGTGAAAGAAGCCAGACACAAAGACTGCATACGGCATGTAATATTGTGACTTATAATAAGAAATATATCTTTGGTCTTGGTACCATTCCTCGCACAGAGCTCCTAAAACCTTGAGTTCCTGTGATGAGAAAGATAAAGGTGTCTTTTGTTATGATAATGAGGCAACCTTCAGAAAGCCCTAGGTGACTTAAGGATGGGCTGATTGCCAGGGAAACCAATCATGGGATTAGAGGATTAAACTTTCAGTCCCCTCCTCCTCTCTAACGCTCCCCACCCACCTACCCCCTCCTAGGATGTGAAAGGAGCTAGAGATTGAGTTTAAATGCCAAGGACCAAGGACTTCATCAATCATGTCAACGTAATGAAACCTCCATAAAAACCCCAGAGGATGGGATTCTAAGAGCTTCGAGGTTGGTGAACTAGGACACATCTATGTGCTGAGACGGTGGTACACCCCAAACTCCACCGGTACAGAAGCTCCTGTGTTTGGGAGCCTTTTGGATCTCGTCATCTGTATCTCTTCATCTGGCTGTTAAAATCCTTTTATAATAAAATAATCTAGTGAGTAAATGTTTTCCTGAGTTCTGTGGGCCCTCCCTAGCAAATTAATGAAACCCAACGAGGGGATCATGGGAACGTCCGATTTACGGCTGGTAGGTCAGGAGCACAGGGGACAATCTGGACTTGAGATTGGTGCCTAAAGGGGATGAAGGGGACAGTCTTGTGAGCCGGAGACTTAGCCTGTGGGATCTGATGCTGTCTCCAGGTAGGTAGTGTCAGAATCGTGTTAATTGCTTGGTAGTGTTGGAAAACACCCATTGAACTGTATAATTCCAAAGTTCCAGAACAAAACACATTTTTTTAAATCAGAAAATCATTGCCAGGGACTGGGGCAGGGGTTGGCTAATGGAGTTTGACTGCTTAGTGGATACAGACAGGATTTCCTTTTGGGGTGATGAAAATGCTCTGGAATTAGATAGTGATGACAGTTGCACAATCTTGTGAATATACTATATAAACACCACTGAGTTGTACACTTTCGGTGGTGAATTTTATGGTATATGAATTAGATCTCAATTAAAAAAAGAAATCAGAAGAAGCAAGTTGCCTGGAGTGCAGAAGGAGCATTGACTGCAAAGTGGCATGAGGGAATTTGGGGGTGGTGCAAATGTCCTGCATCCTGATAGGTGTGAGAAGGGTAAGCATTTGTCAAAATCCACCAAGCTCATCACTTAAAATATATGCATTTTAATGTATGTAAATTATGCCTTTATTTTTTTTTAAAGGTATTGGAGGAAAATATCATCTCCAATCTAACTTTTTCCTCACCGCCTTGACTGCGTGTAGCCTAGACCAGGAGGATGGCAGAAGCTTCTCTTCCCCGCCGCCATAGCCTCAATCTTCATCAGTTCTCTGCTCAGGATCGGAGCCTTAACTCCTCCCACAATTAGAAGACAATCCACCCTGTGCCCAGCTCTCTGTGATCCGGCTTCTAACCACTCACTCGCCTTCTGTCGCCCTGGCTTCTTTCTGTCCCCAAAACTAGCCAAGCACAAGGAAGGAGCCCATCATGGCCCACAAGGCAGGGTCCCAGAGCAGCTGGGGGTGGACAGCAAGAGAAAGACAGGGACACTGAGGGAGATAAAAGGACTGAGAGATATAGTGAGATAGAGGAGAGGTACAAAGACGGAATAAATATTCATTTGTTCAACGACGCAATGACCAAGACGGAAAGGTACCAAAGAGAAAGAATCTTGGTGTTTGTCAAGGGCCCATGATTGCAGCAGGAGGGAACGGGGTTAGACTGCGGGGGTGGCCCCAGGTAGTGTGAGATGCTGGAGGACATTTGCATCAGGTCATTGATGAGTTTCAGTCTCAGCTCTACCGCAAGACTGAGGGCTCCTCACACCTGCACCCCCTTAGCTGCCTAACACATTCACGCAATTTTATTTTCTGTAAAATTCTTATCACTGCCTTGTCGCTTGTCTGCCCCTCTCATGGGAACGTGGGCTCCAGGAGGGCTGGGATCGTATTCACCTTGTTCTCAGCTGTATTCCCAGTGCCTGGGACAGTCCCAGATGCATAGTAAATGCTCAAGAAATTTGGATGGGATGGATTAGTGGCGGAATGAATGGCAGAGGGGCAGGGGCAGGTAGACACGCACACAGGGAAGCTGTGGTGTGGTTTCACCAAAAGGACCAGGGACTCATGATGGCAGAAGGGAGTGAGATTGGGATGCCGGATGCTTCAGGGATCGCATTATCGCTGAGCTGATTACTTTGGGTTCTAACTAGCCCATGAATCCAGGTTTTCCCCACCTCCCATGTTAGGAAGTGAGGGCGTCCATCCCAGCTCCTTGTCCCCGATGGACACGGGAGCCACCCAGGCCTGCAGAGACAGCGTGAACCAGCCAAGTCGGGGGAGTCTTGCTAAGGGCTGATGTGAAGCCCACCCTTTACTCGCTGTGTGGCCTTGGGCCATTCACATAACCTCTCTGGACCTCGGTCTCCTCATCTGTAAAGTGGGGACGATAACAAGTTACCACCATAATCCAGTCAGATGAGCCAAGAGAAGCCCATGTCACAGGGCTGGGCTGCAGTGAGTGCAGGGGAGGGGACTGGCCTCATCCTATCTGGGGGGATTCCAGGTAGATTTGAGGAGTCAGGGGCAGGGCTCTGGGACCCAAGATAGCTGGGTTCTATTCTGGGCTGTGCCACTCACCCCCGTGTGTCCTTGGGAATTGACAGAACCTCTCTCGGCTGAGAAGTGGACATCTGACATCCGTGGGGCTGTGGGGAGCATCTGAAGAGGCCGTGTAGCTTCGCGGTCAGGAGGGTTCAGGCTTGGGGGGCCGGCGCTGGCTCAGCCGTGGCTCTGTCACTTATGTGTGTGATGGGACCTGGGACTCTGCTTCTCCGAGCCTCAGTTTCCTCCTCCGTGGAGTGGAGATGACAATAAGACCTACCTCGTGGGAAGTTGTCACTGGATTATTGTTCCCTGAGATATTATTCCCTAGGGCCTGGATGCCGTGTCTGGGATTCCAACTGGTGGGTCCTTATGGATGGAGAACATCCTGCCTGACCTGGGGCAGGCACCTTCCTCCCCCAAGGCTTGCTTTCTCCAACTGTAGATTATCTCCAGGACCACCCACAAAGTGGATGTGAGCCTTCAGGCCTCACCTGTCCGGGCACCTGCTCAGGTGGGAGCCTGGACCTCACAGCTCCTGAACCCCAGGCATCAACCCCACTGGTTGGTCCCCAGGGCACGGATGGTGATTTCCCTGGCTCCACCATTTGGGATTAGGAAACACCATTGCCTTGAAATTCACCCAGGTTGCAGAAGACTTAAACAGACATTTCAAAAGTGAGGCTAGGGCTTCCCTGGTGGCGCAGTGTTTGAGAATCCACCTGCCAATGCAGGGGACACGGGTTCGATCCCTGATCCGGGAAGATTCCCACATGCTGCAGAGCAACTAAGCCCGTACGCCACAACTACTGAGCCTGCGCTCTAGAGCCCACGAGCCACAACTACTGAGCCCACGTGCCACAATTACTGAAGCCCGAGCGCCTAGAGCCTGTGCTCTACAACAAGAAAAGCTGCCGCAATGAGTAGCCCCTGCTCACTGCAACCAGAGAAAGCCCGCGTGCAGCAACGAAGACCCAATGCAGCCAAAAATAAACAAAATTTTTAAAAGTGAGGATAGTAAATTGTCCATCAACTCACAATACAGGATGCAGTTTCATCAATCATCAGGGAAATGGAAATTAAGACCTCACAGTGATGCCTCTATGCCGCACCAGAATGCCTAAAATGGAAGGCTGACAATACCATGTGTTAGATAGATAAACAGACATATATGTGTGTAATGTTATATATATCATAATTATATTATAGATCATATGACATATTATATATATTACATTAATATATTTGCATTTATATCTGTGTATGCAGATATATGGTGTATGCAGGTATATGTGTATGTCTATACTTACAAAATATTCTTTGGGCCCAATCGCGATGGCAGAGCCTGTGGTGCTGGACCAGGCCATAATGATATTAACCCTGTAGTGAATGGACCATAAGGACACACAGGGGCTCCAGAGGGACATAGGGATAAGGTCTCCAACCAACCCAGTTTTCTTGGGACTGTCCCAATTTAGCACTGAAAGTCCCACATTCTGAGAACCCCTGAACCCAGTCAAATACGGAGGATTGCTCCCCTATTTTGGGGAGGGGATATTGACCAAACTCAGGAGTTTATTTGGGTAGAACAGCTAGAACCTCCATACTGGTGTGTATACTGGACAAACTGTCAGCTTCAGCGATAAGGATTATCAGCTCAGGTCTTCAGAGGAGGAAAACTGAGATGCAAAGGAGACACACAGAAACACACGCCTTGCGCAGAGACACACAGTGGTGAAAAGAAACGATATTTGGGCCATGGCTTCTTTGCCCATTGAAACCAATGTCCTCGACAGCCCTGCTACATGCAATTCAGAGTCTTAACGGGACTTTCACCGGGACGTACAGACACAGCCCAGGGCCTCTCCAGCCTTTGAAAGTTACCGAGGACCCAGGGAGCCTGGTGGAGATTGGTTATATCAATCGCTATTTACTATATTCAAAGTTAAAACGGAGGCATTTGAAAAATATTTTAAAATTTATTAAAAACGTATTTTTTAATTTTTAAAATTTATTTATTTATTTTTTGGCTGCGTTGGGTCTTTGTTGCTGCGCGCGGGCTTTCTCTAGTTGCGGCGAGCGAGGGCTACTCTTTGTTGCAGTGCTCGGCTTCTCATTGCGGTGGCTTCTTTTTGTTGAGGGGCAGAGGCTCTAGGCGTCCGGGCTTCAGTAACTGTGGCATGTGGGCTCAGTAGTTTTGGCTCTCGGGCTCCAGGGCGCAGGCTCAGTAGTTGTGGCGCACGGGCTTAGTTGCTCCAGGGCATGTGGGATCTTCCTGGACCAGGGCTCGAACCTGTCTCCCCTGCATTGTCAGGGAAGTCCCAAAATATATTTTAAATACTGTACTTTTTAAAAAAAAACGAATGCTTTCCTTGAACACTCCAAAGATGAGCTAGACCTCGGGGCTCTGCAGAAGATTGCTGGCAGGTCAGACCCTTCCAGAACATTCCCTGGCCAGGAACCTCAGGTCATCTCTCAGAGCCGTGGTCAGACACCCCCAGACTCCCACACATGTAACCCCTTTCCCTGCCTCCAGAACTCCCCGTTACTCCCAAAGGGACAGAGAGGGGAGAGTGGGTAGGAAATCAGGATCCAGGCTCGGGATACACTTTTTGAAATCAACTACGTTGGAACCCTCCTTACCCTTTAAATGTTTCCTTAACAGCCAGGGAGTGCGCATGCGCCCTCTGCCCCCCCCCCCCCGCCCCCGCCCCCGCCACCCCTGCTCTCTGGTCCTCCCTCCCCTCGTCTCCTCTGACGCCCTCCTGCGGCCGCCCTGGCCCCTGGGTCTCCACACAGCCGGTCCTCTGACCCTGTCATGGTCCCATTTAGCAAATGATCCAATCCTCTTAGGCCAGGCCGGCCTCAGCAGAGCAGGGAGAGAATTAGATCAGATTTGGGAGGGGGACAGTCATGTGATGGACTGTGGGGGAGGGGAAGGGACAGACCGTCGGGACAGAATGAAAACTCCTGCTTAGTGAAACCCCACGACGAGGAGGTGTGAGGCTTCTCACACACTGAGACCCCTAGGAAGAGGCGAGGCTGGGGGGGGAGACGGAAGCGGGGCACCGAGGGGCAGGGAGGGCACCTGGGAGCCGAGATGTCTTACTCCTCATGCTGGGAGTTTTCCCACCTTTGGCAGTCACCCTGTGGTTACCGAAGAGCCCGACACTTCTGCCTGCGGCTTCAGACCATCTCTCCTCTCTTTAGGGACCCTGTTTCCTCCTCTAGAATTATTCATTGTTGGCATGTGTGTTTTTATGGGACAGATGTTGGCAGCCTTTGGGCTGCCCTCAGGAGCGCCCCCAAGCCCTAACCCCATTCCCCCCCCCCAACTTCACCTCCCTACCTCCCCGTCTGCAGGCTCCCCGTCTGCAGAGAGCCTCAGGAATTCACAGATGCCACATACCATGTTCTTTCCAGAACCTTCTGAATAGGGCAGGGATGAGACATCAAGAGGAACTTGTGGAGGCAGAAAGCTGTCTGGTCAGGGAGTCACTGTTACGTTCAACTCTTCCTGGGCACTTGGCACTTTGCTGGGAATTTTCGCAACTCCTCCCCCACCAGATTAGACCCCAGAGCTTGTTACGCCCCCGAGGGGTCCCTCCTTTCCAAGCTCTGAGTTCACTTGTGACATCTTTTGCTGCGGTTCTTTGAGCAGCTACGTTCTATAAAGATACTTCAAACATGGAATTCTCGAATTCGTTTCTGTTCCTATGTTTCTGGGAGCCCCTAGTTGCCTTTTCATCAACCAATCAATGGGTCACCTTGTTTTATGTGCGTTTCTGTTTAAAGACACTATATTTACCATATATCGTTTATTCTTTCATGTTGAACATGTGGCCAGCAGCACTGTAATTCGTGCCTGAAGGAAGCTTATCTCGAACACATATTTTCTCTGTAAGACACATCACTGCCTTCTGGGAAGGAACAGAAGACAGCGCTTCAGTACTATGCTTAGAGGCATTTTAAACAGTGAAATCGCCAACGAAAAGCACAAAAATAGCACACGACGGGCTTCCCGGGTGGCGCAGTGGTTGAGAGTACGCCTGCTGATGCAGGGGAC
This sequence comes from Tursiops truncatus, assembly GCF_011762595.2. Taxonomy (NCBI): domain Eukaryota; kingdom Metazoa; phylum Chordata; class Mammalia; order Artiodactyla; family Delphinidae; genus Tursiops; species Tursiops truncatus. The sequence goes on along the minus strand of NC_047052.1, from coordinate 50,511,526 downwards.
GCAGGTTCGTGCCCCGGTCCGGGAAGATCCCACATGCCGCGGAGCGGCTGGGCCTGTGAGCCATGGCCGCTGAGCCTGTGCTCCACAATGGGGGAGGCCACAGCAGTGGGCGCACCGCAGAAGAAAAAAAAAAAAATAGCACACGACCCAGCAATTCCACTCCTAGGTATATATCCCAAAGAATTGAAAGCAGGGACTTGAACCAATATTTGTTCAAGCACTGTTCACAATAGCCAAGAGATGGAAACAACTCAAGTGTCCATCAACAGATGAATGGAGAAACAAAATGTGGTCTATACATCCATAATGGAATATTCTCCAGCCATAAAAAGGAATAAAGTTCCGACACACACTACAACGCGGCAGAACCTTGAAGACATTCTGCTTAGTGAAATGAGCCAGACACAGAAGGAAAAAATACTGTCCGATTCCACTTATAGGAGTTAATTAGAGTGGTCAAGTTCGTAGAGACACAAAATAGTGCAAAGGTTACCAGGGGCTGGGGGGAGGGTGGAAAGGGAGGTTGTGTTTAAGGGGTACAGAGTTTCTGTTGGGGATGATGAAAAGGTTTTAGGTATAGAAAGTGGTGATGGTTACACAATATCGTGAATGTAGTTACTGCCACTGAATTGTATACTTATGAATGGTTAAAACGATATTAATATTATAAAATCTTACAATTTTCAAAGCACAAAAATACCTCCAAAATGCGGCCCCAAATAGACCTCGAAAAGGGCACCTGTTTATAGTATAAGGGCTGAAACAACAAGGCAGATTGTCCCTGTGTTCCAGGTCGGCTGCGAGCACACACGAGGTTGGCCCCTCGAATTTTTCACAGCTCTGCACACGTCTGCAAATAACGAGAAAAGGAGTCTTCCTTTGGGTGTTACAAAGAAATTTTACCGAGTAGGCAAATTGGCAAATAGGGAATCTGCAAATAAACTACATTTCAAGAATGAAAGAAGAGGCAGAGAGCAATGTCTAGAGACCTAGAGAAGAGCCCCAATGATGGAAAGACAGGCCAGGAAGTTCTAAAAGGCAGAGATCAAATCCCCCTCCCCCATCTTCTCTCCATCTCCCCAGCATTGTCTTCAAAGCCCAGCTTGCTCCTTTAGTGATGCCTCTGGTTGCAGAGAGCGGGAGAGGTCTCGCCGTCTGTGGGCATCTCCCAGGCAGGAGGCAGAGATAGATCAACCAAACGGGGAGGACCAGATGCAGGGCTTGCCCGGGAAGCGTCTGCAGAGGAGATCAAGGAATTGATGGATAGGGAGAGAGCCACTGTTTCTGTTCTGATTGAATCAAAAATAAAAGAACTACTTTTTTCCTCCTCTTAGCACATATTTTTACCGACTCCTTTCCCATCTCTGTCTCTTTTGCCCAAGGGGATTCTGGGCCGTAGACGACCTTCCCCATCCATCTGAATCTGGGAATGGGACGGCAGTCTGGGAAACCCAAGGAGGAACACTCAGGAGCCCCTGCTCCCCCAGCTGTCCCTGGGTGGGCTCTGCCCTCTGTGTTTCCATCCAGCCCTGGGATGAATGAGGTCAGAACAGAAGGCAAGGCAACCATGTGGCCCCAGGCGGCATCCAGAGACAGAAATTGGCCTTGTTTTCCTGCTTGCAAATGAAAAAATAATAATAGTTAAGCAGTAGGAAAGAGAAAATGAACACACATCATTCTCCACAGCCCCTGGGTAATTCATTTTTACTGGGTATTTTGTTGCGGTTGTCAATGCAGATATATTATGGATATATGTTGTGGGGTGTGTGTGTGTGTGTGTGTGTGTGTGTGTATAATATGTGCTTATGGACTGTATACATTCTCAGAAATGAACAGTGTGTCTGAGACATTACTCCATGTCAAAAACTGTACACTCATCCAATCACACACCCTTAGTCATCAACTTTGAGTTTTTCTCATTCTAGGAGATTCAGGAGAAAAAAAAAAAAAACCTAACAAGAACTCTGTCTGGACACATTTATTTTGGCAAAATCACTGAAAATCATCAATTCATCAATTGAACATTGAAATCAATTGAAAATTGATTGAAAATCAATTGAAATTGATTTTCAATTGATTGAAAATCAATTGAAAATTGATTTTCATCACTGAAAATCATCAAATCATCAATTCAACAATCATCAATTGTTACTAAATACCCCTCAGTCCTTTTAATTGTTAATTAGCATTCCACAGTCTGAAGTTACCAAGAATTATTTATTCTTTCTCTTATTCAAGGACACAGATTGATCCCATTAACTCAGCTGATTGGTAGCTCAAGAAAGTATCAATATATTCGTGGATGCCCACAGTGGTCAAGAATCCTCCCAGCCCAAATCTCTTCTTGACAAAAACCAAAGGGTACTACGTTCATTCGCTCCTATTCAGTCGTTTCCAAAATCTCCAAAAATCTTTTACCAACCTTCATTCCATCAGCAGTGAGAGAAAGACACATTCCCCATCCTGCGTCCCAACCCATCTTGATCAATCCAGTAGGCAATAAAATGAGCGTTGCATTCGTTTCTATATTTTTATGATAGGTATTCACATAACAAAATTCACTCATTTAAAGTATACAATTCAATGCTCCTTAGTGTATTCACAGAGTTCTGCATCCATCCCCGTAATCCATTTTGGAACTTTTTCATAACCCCAGATAGAAACCCCATACCCGTCACCAGTTGGTCCCAATTTTCCTCTCTCCCGAGTTCCTGGAAACCGCGAATCCACCTTCTGTCTCTATGGCTTTGTCTATGCTGGACATCGCCTATAAACGGAACCATACAGAGTGTGGCCTTTTGTACCTGGCTTCTTTCTATTGGCCTAATGGGTTCAAGGTTCATCCACGTTGTAGTGTGGATCAGTATTTTATTCCATTTCATGGTTAAAAGATACTCCATGGTATGAAGAAATGACATTTTGTTTATCCCTCCATCAATAGATGGACATTTCTGTTTAATTTCCACCTTTTGGTTCCTGTGACTAGCGCTGCCATGAACATTTCCGTATTTATACATTTTCCTAAAATAGTATCAGTGAGTTTGTCCATCTAGTTATGCTTTTATTGGCCAAATAAACTACCACACTGCAAAATCTTTGAGGGCAGGGACCTTCCTTTTCTGGTCACTCCTGCTTTCCCAGCAGATTTATGAGGCCTGATAGGGAAGAGCTGATGGATTATTACTATATCTAACACTAAGTAGCAGTTAAAAACAATGAACTTGACCTATAATAACAACATCTAAATATTTTATTTGACTTTGAATTTGATCTCCCACGTATTTCCAGCACCATGAACTGCGAGCCTTGTCAGCTGTGCTCTCCCTTGACTCCCTGACCCCTGACCCCATGAAGGTCCTGCCAAAAGAGGATGGAGTCACCCACTCAGGTGTCTGGACAGAACAGATGCCCCACCAGGTTCTCCCTGATGGTCTTTGGCTGAGGGTATTGGCAGCTATCACGAAATGTCTCCGACACCAGCCTACACTCCCAAAGCGTGAGACAGCCAGATTCCCCAGCCCCTCGGTTACCAGTTCCTGGCATGGAGCCTATTCTCAATCTTTGCCCATCTAAACATCACGATGTTCCATTTAATCTCCTTTAAAAAGTAGGGAGGGGCTTCTCTGGTGGCGCAGTGGTTGGGAGTCCACCTGCCGATGCAGGGGACACGGGTTCGTGCCCCGGTCCGGGAAGATCCCACATGCCGTGGAACGGCTGGGCCCGTGAGCCATGGCCGCTGAGCCTGCGCGTCCGGAGCCTGTGCTCCGCAACGGGAGAGGCCACAACAGTGAGAGGCCCGCGTACCGCAAAAATAAATAAATAAATAAAAAGTAGGGAGAAGGTGGCCTCGAGTCACATCTTACAGATCAAGGACATGACTAGATTCTCCCCTGTCGACAGCAGCACCGTCGACTGTCCTGGTGACCAATGTGTTCCCAGCTGCCCAAGAAGCAGAAAAGATGTACAATTATAGCTGAATGTTGCCAAAAAGGAGCAGAGTAAATGGCAGGACGCCCGCGTGAGCAACAGAGAGTGACGTAAATCAAATAACGAGTTCTCTCTGCTTTGTTTCAGGTTGTACTTGATCACTTGTTTTTTGTTTTTTTTTTTTTTACCCAGAGCCTCTGATCACTTGTTTAATTGTCATCTCCCACTGATGATAATAAAAGTTCCCTGGGGATGAGCATATTAAGCTGTGTCCCCCCCGACCCCAGGAGACCCTGGCACGACCCAGGAGTTCAGTCTGATGTTTAGTCCCAGGTCTATGCGGCCGGGAGAGGCAGAAAGCTGGGCTCCTGAGACCCAAGATCCTGAGTCACACAGGCAAACCAGACCCTTCATTCATCCCAGAAGGGAAAAGGGCAGGACCCAGGCTGTCTTAACACACAGGGATATTAGCAGCTCCCAGGAAAGGCCCAGCGAGTAGCTGCTGCTCAATACGAAAAGGATTAATCAATGATTGCATCTCCTGCAAAGGAGTGAGTCTGAGGGTGGGGCAAGACAGGGTGGGTTCCAGGACCCTTAGGGTGTGCCCAGGTGGGCACAGCATAAAGCTGGGATGTAAGCCCCAGGCCCTGTGAGCAGAGCCTCAGATGCAGACAGCAGAGCAGCAGTGAGGAGGAAGCGAGAACCCAAGTCTCTCATGGGTGAGTCTGGGCCACCAGGAGGGCTCTGGGCCGGCGGTGGGGTTGTGCAAAGGGTGTCCTAGGGCCAAGGCTGGGAGGCCTCCTGGGCATCCAGGGAAGGGCCCAGCTGTCTGAGAGCGCTTCTTGCGCTGTGCTGTGGGGAGGGCTTAGCGGAGTCTGGGGAATGGAATTACATTACTGGGGTGAGATTAGCAGAGAGCCTGGCACGCAGTGGTCCCCTGTAAACGTCAGGGTGGCTCCAGCCCTTGGATGGGAGAGGGGGAGCGCTAAGGAGCCTGTCCTGCGTGCCTTCCCAGGCTGGGGGCCCTGCAGTACTCCAGGAGCTGTGATCAGGCCCATTTCAAAGCTGTGTTCACTGAGGCCCAGAGAGGTACGGGGGCTGGGGCTGAAGTACGGAGAGCTTGAGTCTGACCAAGAACATCTGGTCCCGATGCCGCAGGCTTCTCCACGCACTGCCTGCCGCCCTCAGGCCTGAGCCCCCCGGCTGCTCCCAAGGGCCTGGCGCAGGTAGGCAGAGGGTGCCAGGCGGGCTGGGGGCTGTTGCTGGGGCTCATGTGACCCTGCTTCCCCCTTGGCCAGGCCCCACACGGAGCGCAGGACCCCCGAAGAGGAAGCGGCAGGAGCGCACGGTATACACCAAAGAGCAACTGGACGTGCTCAAGGAATACTTCCAGAAGAATGAGTACCCCGGCTACCAGGACCGCCTGCGCCTGGCGACCAGGCTCAGCCTAGAGGAGCACAAACTGCAGGTCTGACGCGCCCCCCACCAGGCCCCGCCCTTCCCCGCCCCCCGCCAGACGCGCTCCCACCTCGCCGCCTATCAAGTGCCCTGCCCCTGGGCCACCTTTCCGCCCTCTTCGCTCTGCAGGAGGGGATCAGCAAGGCCAAAGCGGTCCGGTGCTGCCCTGGGTCACGCAGCAAGCAAGGGGTCTCCCGGGTGCGGACCCAGGGCTGGACCCCGAGTCCGCCTCAACCCTGTGCCATACAAGCCCTCCAAGCGCATCCGGCCGGGACTGACGCCCCCCGTGGTCTCCCCGTGCCCAGACCTCAGGGCCTCTGAACCCGCGGACCTCTCGGGCAGACCCCTTCCTGGCCGCCAGGCCCTCCTGCCCTCTGCACCCCTCCCCGGCGGCCTCCTGAACACCAGGGGCAACAAATTGGATCTGGAGGGCCGAGGGAGAGGGGAGGCCGGCTTCTCACCCGGGCGGGGCAGCCTCATACCCGGGGCAGAGGCGAGTGCACGCAGCCTCTCGCCTCTTACGCCTCCTCCCGGTCCCCTGTCTCCCCAGATGTGGTTCAAGAACCGCCGGGCCCAACGCTCGCGGCTGGAGCGACTGGCCAAGGGCCGAAGCCAGAGGGCCCGCGATGCTCCCATGGACCGCGGGATCCCCTGCGCCCCCGGGCCCGCGCCTGCCCCTGTCATTGCCGCTGCCGCCGCAGTTGCCGGCCCCGCATTCCCAGACGGCCCGGGATTCCGCAGCCCGCCTGCGCGCAGCCCCGCGGGGATGCTCCCAGCGCCAGAGCCCAGCATCTCCAGCCACGGCCGGGCCATGTGGGCCCCGGCACAAGGCGCCCAGTCGCCCGTCCAGGCTGCTTCAGCCCCGGCCCCGGCCCCGGCCCCAGTCTGGCCTCTGGACCCCTACGCCCCCAACTTTGGCCCAGATCCTTTTCCAATTCCAGATTTTACAGTGGTATTCTCACCCCAAGACCCCTCCCCCGGATCCCCCTCTCCCTTGATGTCTGGGTCCCGAAAGAGAGATGAGTCTGTGGATGAGAACGACTTAGACCCCAAGCGGTTACTGAACTTATAGGGTCATCTGTCCCCGCAAAGCCCGGCAGACCCCGCGGGGCCAGAGGGGACTAGGGCGTTGGGGGCCTGCGCTTGGCGCCCACGCGGTGCGGGAAGATGTGGCTGCTTGGGGTTCACAGCCGGTTACTCTCCGCAGCGTGACTGCACCTCTCTTGATCCAGCCTGGGGAGGGGACATTTTTGTGTCACCGGTCGCGCAGCTCTGAATGTCCCCGCCCCCGCCCCGTTATTCGGGGCGCCCGTGGGCATTTCTGTCAATGCCTAAGTGAGCTGTGGAATTGCTGCTCGCGGTGTGTGTTCCTGTTTCGCGGACGCTGCCGGAGAACTTCCTATGCGACCTGAACCAACATCATTAGCTCAGCGCTCCAGCCCAGCCTGCCGGCCGTTTAGGATTTGAGACTTTTTAATGTTTGCCGATCTGCCGTCTTGTGGCTCCTTTGTAGTTTTAATATTGATGTCTCCAATGATGGACAAGTTAAGCAAGATCGTCTCACGTGTTAATCGGACACTAGGAATACTTGTAAATTGTCCTTTTCCCCCATTTTTCTTAATTTGTTTGGATTTATGTGTCTATCCCTTTTGGTGGTTAAAGTGTTGCAAACATTTTTCCGATGTGTATTTCTTCTATAAGTAGAATTTCTTTATTTTAATGTTGTGTATTTCAGTGCCTCTCATTATCTTTTGTGATGAACCAGTGTTTTTCTTTCCATCAGTGGCAAGCTGATATGCTGTAAAACAATAAATTTATTTTTTTTAAATTTAAAATGATTTTCACAAGATATGCCCCCACTTTCAGGTTGACATAAAACTTTATAAAAGCTGAAGTTCAAGGTCTACTTGCCTTGTCACACACTGAAAACGGTTTACAGATAACATCGGTCTGAGATCCCCAGCCTGTTTTCAATATAGCTCAGGGCTTTGGGTGGGGGGGAGGGGGTGGGGTGGAGTTGTTCTTTTCCCTTCTAGCGTTATTGCTTTTTCTTTTCTCTTGTTTAAGACATTTCATTATCACATGGTTATAAAGATATTGTCTTCTTCTCTAAAATTTTTACAGTTTTAACTCCCGTATTTTGGTTTTAAAACATCTAGAATTGATTGTGGATGTATAGTGTGAGATAGGGATTTCTTTTTGGTTTTTCCTCATGGATTTCCAATGGTCAGTTTATGGAGAGGCTGGGTAATTTGTCGTAAGTCAAGGGTCCAATCATAGATGGATAGATATCTACAAAGTCTTTATTTGGGGTCCATGGTCCTTATAACCTTGCACCAATTTCATGTTCCCTCTGTCTCCAGTTTCTCTGCTGCTCTCTGTGGCCATCCTGACCCCTGGGTCTCCCCACAGCCAGTTTTCTGGCCCCGTCCTGGTCCCATTTAGAAAATGCTCCAATCCTCTTAGACCAGGCCAGCCTCAGCAAAATATAGTGAGAATTAACAGGGATTTAGAGGTCCACATGACAGTCTGTGGTTTGGAGGTGGAGAGACAATTGCCAGGATAGAATGAGACCCTTTGTGCTTATCAGAGAGACCCCGGTAGGAATGGAGACAGAAAAAACACAAAGACCCGTCCAGGACACTGAGGGGCGGAGGAGATAGATCAGAGGCAGAGAGAGGGGACACAGCAGAGCAGAGAGGGGGAGATGGGGGCGGGGCAGGAAGGAGAGGAAACTGAGGCAGCCGAGTCTTGCTTTCAAAACCCAAACTGGCAAGGTCCCCCCAGCCTGTGTCACTCCCCATGTGACAGCTGCTGCCCTTTATACTCTAATGCCCTTACAAAAGGTCCTTTAAGGCCAGCAGCCTAATCCCTCGCCTACAGGAGGTCACAGCAAATATCAGAGCACTCAAGTGCCTTTCTGAGAAGACCTCAGGCGTCTGAGCTGAGCGGAGCTGCCCAGCCGGAGACCACAGCCCTTCAGAGAAAGCCATGTGGACAGCGGGACATCCATGACGCTTTGGGTAACAACCACCTGGGGGTGGGTGTGAATTACACAGAGTGTGTCATTTACACACTGGGCACGGAGCCTGATACACAGGAAGTGCTGAGGAAATGGGCAGCCTTGCTCTTCTGCCGTGGAAACAACCGCCCACCCCCACTTCCAACTCTTCCCTCCTCTGACTCACCCGTCTTCCACCTCTCTGCCCTGCGGAGACCCATGCTTCCCCTTTCCGCTCCCTCTCTGGTCTCTCTCCCTCCCCCTCAATCCCTGGGCTTCTCCCCAGCACGTTTCTTTGGCCATGACCTAGTCTGACCCACCACGTGGCCCAACCTCTTAGGCCAGGCCAGGCCAGCACCTGCAGAATCTCAGCGTGGTCAGAGGAGAGCTGAAGGGGACATGGGACATATTGGCAGATGTTGTCCAAACCTTTCTCAAACCCCCGCTTCCTTGGTGGCCATGAGACTGACATTTCAGCAGTTGGTGCTGCCAGGGTGTCTGGAATGCCCTTCCCAACATAAGTCCCGGGGAGATGCTCTCAGGAAGAAAAGATGAAGCTGCAGGATCTCCTTTCCCTGATTTATCTGCGATGACCTGAGCAGTGGATGGAACATGTTGTTGAGATTCAGAGACATACTCGGTTGTATTTGCATTTTTAATCAAAACTTCATTACACTTATCTCCAAACTCAATAAGTTGTGTACATTAAATATATACAGTTTTTGTATATATTTAATATAAAAGAGGTTTATGAGGAGTTGATGGAATCCTAGTTCTTTGCACAATGCCTAGCACATACCACTGGAAATTCCAGACAGTGTTTCTTCTGTCTCTCGGTTCCTCCATCCCTTTTTTTCTCACACCCTCTTCATTGATATTTTACCTTATTTTATTTTTTAAATATGCATCCAGGACTTCCCTGGTGGCGCAGTGGTTAAGAATCCGCCTGCCAATGCAGGGGACACGGGTTCAAGCCCTGGTCCGGGAAGATCCCGCATGCTGTGGAGTAACTAAGCCCGTGCGCCACAACTACTGAGCCTGCACGCCTAGAGCCCGTGCTCCACAAGAGAAGCCACTGAAATGAGAAGCCCGGGCACCGCAACGAAGCCCCCCACTCGCCACAACTAGAGAAAGCCTGCACGCAGCAACGAAGATCCAATGGAGCCAAAAATAAATACAATTAAATCTTAAAAATAAATAAATAAAATAGAATAAATATGTATCCAGTGACCATGCAAATACTGCTAACCATCACGGCCAGGGAGTAAGTCCCCTCTCCCTCCCCCTGTCGTCCGTCCCCCCACCCCCACCCCCGTCTCAGGTGGGGGCACCACTCACTCCTCTCTGCCCCACTGTCTCTCCGTCTCCCCATTCCTCTACCGCCCTCCTGTGGCCATCCTGGCCCCTGAGTCTCCCCACAGCCGGTCCTCTGACCCTGTCCTGGTCCCATCTAGCAAAGTCTCCAATCCTGTTATGCCAGGCCGGCATAGGAGAGAGCATTAGAGGGCCCAAGAGAGCAGGGAGAGGATTAGATCAGATTGGAGAGAGGGAAGGGAGTCATGTGACAGGTTATTTACAGAGGTTGGGGAGAGCGGGTGGACAGACATAACAGGGCGGACAGCCCTGGCGGCTACCAGGATATAACAGAAGCTTCTCCTGCTTGTCTAACAGACCCTGTTAGGGATAAATACAGAAGCGCACTGAGGAAACAGGAGCAGAGAAGGGACACGGAGAGGCAGAGGCACTGACCAATTAGAATGAGTCTCTCCCACTCATAGACAGGTGGGCAGTGTTGGGCGTCTTGACCCCTGAGAGCCTGGAGATATTGTTATCTCTCATCTAGATTGCTAGGAGTACAGATTATTGTCTCCAAAATATTATTTCCCTCTGGGAAGTAACCCGAGTTTTGGCGTAAAGGCTGGCTCCAGGTCAGAGGCAGGAATAATCAAGGCAAGCCTAGAACATCTTGTCACACCAAAAATATGAAGCTCTCCAGGATGACTGGGGTTCTGTCCAGAGACTTGGGGGCCAACGTGAAGAAGCCAAAGTTGGAATTATTTGAGCTTCAAAAGAAGAATGTCAGGGACTTCCCTGGTGGTCCACTGGGTAAGACTCCGCACTCCCCATGCAGGGGGCCTGGGTTCGATCCCTCATCAGAGAACTAGATTCCGCATGCGTCCCACAACTAAGAAGTCCGCATGCCGCAACTGAAGATCCCGCATGCCACAACAAAGACCCGGCACAGCCCAAAATAGATAAATTTTTTTTTAAAAAAATAAAGAAGAAGAACATTAGCAGCAGATTGAAAGACATCAAATACGTAAAAACCCACAGGTTCATTATGGTCCTCAGAAAAGAAAGAAAAGAGCTTCCCTGGTGGCGCAGTGGTTGAGAGTCCGCCTGCCGATGCAGGGGACGCGGGTTCGTGCCCCGGTCCGGGAGGATCCCACATGCCGCGGAGCGGCTGGGGCCGTGAGCCATGGCCGCTGAGCCTGCGCGTCCGGAGCCTGTGCTCCGCAACGGGAGAGGCCACAACAGTGAGAGGTCCGTGTACCGCAAAAAAAAAAAAAAAAAAAAGAGAAATCTGTTGAGGCTCTGATTTAAACATTGCTAAAGTAAGCAGAATCGTGTATGTCTCCTGCCTTTCCTGTGAAAATTGTAATTCAGAGTAAACAAACAGCTAAACAGAGGTTTCTTCCTTGTAGAAGAGTTACAGCCAACAAATAAAGAAGAAATTATGGAATTAGGAAATCTCTTTTTGCATCTCCTGTGAAATAAAGGGTTTAGGCCAGTGTTGCCTAATAGAACTTTCTGGAATGATGGAAATATTCTATATCTGCACTGTCCAATCCAGTAGCCACTGGCCACAAGTGACTAATGGGCACCTGAGATGTGACCACTGTGATTGAAGGACTGAATTTTTAATTTTATATCATATTAATTAATTTAAATAGCCCCAGGTAGCGGGGGGCTACCATATAGGATGGTGAAAGTAAACGGTCGTCATCAGTGGACACCAAACCATCTGCCCTATGATTCTCAACCCTGGATACACACTGGAATGGGGGGGGGGGCTTTAAACATAGAGATGCTCACAGATGTTTATATCAGTTTTATTCGTCCTGGCCAAAACGTGGAAGCAACCAATATATCCTTCAAGAGATGAATGAATACATAAACTGTGGTACATTCAGATAACGGACTTTTATTCAGCACTATAAAGAAATGAGTTACTAAGTGAAAGAAGCCAATCTGAAAAGGCTACGTGTTGTGTGATTTAACTCTATGACATTCTGGAAATGGCAAAACTAGGGAGACCGTAAAAAGATCAGTGGATGCCAAGGGTTAGAGGGGCGGGAGGGGTGAATAGGAGGAACACAGAGGATTTTTAGGGCAGGGAAACTGTTCTGTATGATACTATAATGAATACACGTCATTATATATCTGTCAAAACCCACAGAATATACAACACCAAGAGTGAACACTAATGTAAATTACGGACTTTGGGTGATATGACGTGTCAGTGTTGCTCCATCCATTGTAACAAACGCAGCACTCTGGGGATGTTGGTAGTGCGGGGAGCCTGTGCATGTGTGGTGGGGAGGGGTGTAAGGGAAATCTCTGGACTTTCAGCTCAATTTTGCTACAAACTTAAAACTGCTCTTAAAAAAATAAAGGTTGTTTAAAATTTAAAATACAGATGCTGCCTTAAAAAACTAAAAATAGAGTTACCATATGACCCAGCAATCCCATTCCTAGGCATATATCCGGAGATGAAACCTCTAATTTGAAAAGATACATGCACCCCGATGTCCATAGCAGCACTGTTTACAATAGCTAAGACGTGGAAACAAACGGCCATCAACAGATGAATGGATAAAGAAGATGTGGTGTGTGTATTTATATATACAATCGAATATCACTCAGCCATAAAAAAGAATGAAATAATGTCATTTGCAGCAACATGGATGGACCTAGAGATTATCATACTAAGTGAAGTAAGTCAGAGAAAGACAAATAGTATATGATATCATTTATATGTGGACTCTAAACGAATGATACAAATGAACTTATTTACAAAACAGAAATAGACTCACAGACATAAAAATCAAACCTATGGTTACCAAAGGGGGAACGGGGGAGGGATAAATTGGGAATTTGGGATTAACAGATACACACTACTATATATAAAATAAAGAACAAGGACCTACTGTTAGCACAGGGAACTATATTCAATGTTTTGTAATAACCTATAAGGGAAAAGAATCTGAAAAAGAATATATATATATAGAATCACTATGCTGTACACCTGAATCATTGTAAATCAACTATACTTCAATTAAAAAATAAAAATTCTAAAAATAGGGACATTGACCCCACACCTGGGGGTTCTGAATTAGTCTGGGTGCGGGCTGAGCATAGAGAGTGTTCAAATCTCTCCCCAGGTGATTCCTGTGAGCAGCCAATGTCAGGAAGCACCTCATTTAGGTAAAGGGCTGATGGAAAGCTTCATAACCAGGGAGGGTAACAACCTCCTAAGACAGGCATTATTAAATAATAGAATAAAAACAAGGGGGAAACAGAGAACAGGTTTGGAGTAAAAAGATATCCAAGGAACATATGGGACAAACACAATGTGTCTGTCTTATTTGGGAATCATATTCAAAGAAACCAACTGTAAAAAGGCATCTCTGTCATAATCAGGGAAATTTTAAAATGGACCAGGGATTGATTATATGATATTCAGGAATTACTGCTAATTTTGTTAGATGCAATGATGGCTTTGTCGTCCTGTAAAAACAAAAATTAACCCAAAAGAATGGAAAACGGGTGTTCAAACAAAAACTTGTACATGAATGTTCATAGCAGTATTAGTCACCATAACCAAAAGATGGAATCATCCCAGGTGTCCATCAAAGGATGAACAAAATATGGTACATTCATACAACGGAATATTATTCCGCCATAAAAAGGAATGAAACACTGACACATGCTACAACATGGACAAATCTTGAAAACATTATGCCAGGTGAAAGAAGCCAGCCCCTGGTAACCATGAATCCACTCTCTGTCTCTATAGATTTGCCTACTCTGAATATTTCATACAAATGGAATCATACAATATGTGTTCTTTTGTGTCTGGCTTCTTTCAAATGGTAAATTTTATGTTATGTGTATTTTACTTCAATTTTTTTAAATGGCAGGAGGACAGGCACAACAGGCAAGTGCGCTGGCAGGGTGCCTTCCTCTTTCTTCCTGCTTTGAACACAGATGTGATGCCTGGAGCTGCAATGGTCATCTTGCCACCATGAGGCAAAAACCAAGTGGATGAAAACCCAACAAGCTAAAGAAAGGAGAGCGTGAAAAGATAGAAAAATTCTGAAACCTTGATTACATTGTTGAGCTGACTACCAACCTTAAGACTTCTTAACAATAAATATCCTTGAAGTTTTAAAAAAAGGGTGGGGGGGGATGGAGCTGCCTGTCATGAGGTGCTGCAAAGTGGAGTCGGCCGAAAGGTTAAGCTAAGAGGACAGGAGGACTCAGTCTTTCCCCTGGATGGAGAGAAGTGAGGAAAGGCAGGGAGCCATAAGAAGCAGTTCTGAGTCAAGAAGGGAAGAAGGAGGCAACAGAGGCACTGAGGGTAAAATCTATCACTCTGCACATGATCTGAGTCATGCCCAATCCCAGCCTGGGGTTGCCTTGGTCCCCCACTCCCTTTTCCCTTGCTTCCTCCCTCCACCAAATCTTCACCCAGAGATGTGAGGTCACTTGTCTGAGGTCCCACAGCCAGCAAGTGGTGAAGCTGGGACAGGTAGGGGTCCAGAGAGAGAAAGGATTTGAAAAGACAGAAGATGTATTTTTCCCTCTTCCTGACTTCTTTGAAAAGTGTCATGTCAGGGAATTGGTGATTTTCTTTACACTGAATCTCAATGAGCGGAAGTGATTCCATAGGCCCATATTGATTCCTAGTGATCCAAGGTGGTGTGAGGAAGGTGCAGTTCTCCCAATTGGTCACATGGTGTCGCTGTCGGAAAAGAAATCACTGTTTCTTCCGGTTCAGGCTTCCAGGGATGCTCTTGCTGAATTCTCTTTTCTTATTTATTTAATTTTTGGTTGCGTTGGGTCTTCGTTGCCGCGCGTGGGCTTTCTCTAGTTGCAGCGAGCGGGGTCTACTCCTCGTTGCGGTGCGAGGGCTTCTCATTGCGGTGGCTTCTCTTGTTGCTGAGCACGGGCTCTAGACACGCGGGCTTCAGTAGTTTTGGCACGTGGGCTCAGTAGTTGTGGCTCGAGGGCTCTAGAGCGCAGGCTCAGTAGTTGTGGCGCACGGGCTTAGTTGCTCCGCGGCGTGTGGGCTCTTCCCGGACCAGGGCTCGAACCCGTGTCCCCCGCATTGGCAGGCGGATTCTTAACCACTGCGCCACTAGGGAAGTCCCCTCCTTTTCTTGAAGATGTGAATTGTCTTAGCCAAAACGGGATCATAGCATTTTCTCTTTCTCCTCCATGCATAAGGTAAAATTAAAATAAAAGGACTGTGGTAGATACTTTTAGCGCTCACCATTTTTTCCAGCTCTCTTCCTTTTCCTGACTACAGTCCCCAGGCAGGTTCTACAGGTGGGCAGGGCTGTGTGACCGTTCTGGCCAATGGGCTGCAACTAGAGGTGACGGGCGTCACTTCCCAGCTGATGTCTTTAAGAGCTAGCACGTGTCTCTGTGCTCTTTTCCAGCCATGCCGACTAAGGATGCTGTGGGTCCAGGTGCAGCAACAGGAGAACAGCGTCCATCTGTCTAGATCTGCACTATCCAATAAGATAGCCACTAGCCACAGTTGCCATGAATTTGAATGTGTTTAAATAAAGTAAGATAAAAATTCAGTTCCTCGGTCACATCCACCACCTTTCAAGCTCTTGAAAGCACTATGTGGCATGTGCCCAGTGGCCATGGTGTTAGAGCAGATGCAGAAAAATTCCATCACCACAGAAAATTCTATTGGACAGTACTTCTCTAGGCCACTGAATGGGTGCAGGGAGGACAGTTGCCCTGGAGAGGGCTTTGCATGTGTTGCATTAATCCATTGAGATTTGGGTTTGGTTTTGTGTATTTCCACTGAAGCATAACCCAGCCTCGCCTGACCCACCACATTTCTTGCTTAAACAAAGGATTTGAGAGTCTTATGTCATTTACTTCCTTTTTTTTTTTTTTTTTTTTTTTTTTTTTTGCGGTACGCGGGCCTCTCACTGTTGTGGCCTCTCCCGTTGCGGAGCACAGGATCCGGACGCGCAGGCTCAGCGGCCATGGCTCACGGGCCCAGCCGCTCCACGGCACGTGGGATCCTCCTGGACCGGGGCACGAACCCGTGTCCCCCGCATCGGCAGGCGGACTCTCAACCACTGCGCCACCAGGGAAGCCCTGTCATTTAAATTATCAAGTGGTGGCATAATGTGACTTGGCTAAACCAAATGGAGAGCTGAAGATAACACCATGCAGACTCCAGTGGCGTTAAGATCAAACTCCATTGAAGCTTAGTTGCTCACTAGCCTCTCTCTGTGGTCTGTCTCCACCTACCCGGTTTAGATCTAAACCTCCAAAGAATTGTTTTACTACGAGAACTGTCAGAATCATTAGAAATGAAGACGTGTGGGGTCTTTGTTTCTTGTCGCTATTATTGATGGTTGTCATGGGAGTTTTCCCAGATGTCACTGGGAATGGACCCATGGGGTACAGGCACAGTCTCATGGGTCATCAGCATTTGTCTTAGGGGAGAAACAATTTCTGTCCTCGCAGAACGAGCGGCTCAAGGTTTGAGAGTTCATCGGGTTAGAATTGTATTATATTTGAGGTAAGTGTGGACTTCATGACCATCAAAAGCATTAAGAGTTCCTCAGTTCCGAGGGAATCTAAAGGTCTTCATGTGGCCTTCTGCCAGGAAGGTTATAAAAAAAATCATTGCTGTTGACCCAGCTGTTGCACTCCTAGGTGTATGCCCAAAGGAACTGAAAACTGGTGTTCAAACAAAAACTTGTACACGAACGTTCACAGAAGCACTATTCACGGTAGCTAAAAAGTAGAAACAACCTAAATGCCCATCAGCTGATGAAATGATAAACAAAATGTGGTCTATCCACTCAGTGGAATATTATTCAGCCATAAAAAGGACTGAAGTTCTGATGCCAGCTACATCAGCATGACATGGATGAACCTTGAAAACATTATGCCGAGTGAAAGAAGCCGGACACAAGACCACATATTGTATGAATCCATTTTAACAGGGAAATCTATAGAAACAGAAAGTAGATTAGTGGTTGCTCGGGGCTGGGGACTGGAGGGGTGCTGAAGCATGCGGGGGTTCTCTCTGAGGTAATGAAATGTTCTGAAGTTGACTGTGGTGATGGTTGCAAATATCTGTGAAAATACTAAAGAACAGTGCATACTTTAAATGGGTAAACTGCATGGTATGTAATATCTCGGTAAAGCTATTTTTAAAGAAAAAAGTATTTCTGAGGCTGTGATTTTTTCTGATTTTCAGACACTTATCCTCTTATCTTTTGCCCAATGACTGGTCTCTTCCAGCTGTGGTTTCTTAGACGTCTCCAACTTAGAAACCTTCGAGATGGGACTTTTGCATGCAGGGGCTTCTTTGTAGTGTCTAGTGGATTTCCTCACCTCACCCAGGCCACCCAGCGGCCTGGCCCAGAGAGGGTGAACTGAGGCATAACCAGGCATGGTTCATCTGCTACAGTATTTTCCAGAGTTTTTGTAGGAGAACTGTTAGAGCTCCCGATTTGTCAGCCCACAATGAAGGTGAGAGCCGTCAGAACAAAAATACCATCCTCCTGTTTGGGGCCCCTTTTATAAATATTCTAGTGGGTTTTATACAGACTAAATTCTGTTCATATGTCCTAACGATTTGAATCAACTTTTCAGGATACGCAGATGCATGTAAGACATAATGGCCCTCAGTGAAAGGACTTCTGAAAGAACCTATTTTAAATTTCGAAACCTTTATTTATTAATACCCGCCAGGACGTACCCTTTACAAAATGGATCCTAAAGGCAGTTTTTAAAACCTCAGTGACACACACATCTTCAGGCTCCATCCCAACTGTAATCAGCTGGGATAATGTCAAGACGGAGTTCTTAAAAAATGAATTAACTGTGGTTTGTACAAAAGTGGCCAGTCACCCCTAACGCTTAGTCTTGTCACATGAAATACTAGGAAGTGGGCCCGTGAGCCCTCCAGGCACTTCCCAGTGTTCTCAACACGGGCAGAACAAGGCATCTCGAGACCCAGGCTCAGACCTGACCCCCGTTACTTCTGCCTCATTCCATTGGCCAAAGCAAGTCATGTGATCAAACCCAAAGTTAGGAGGTGAGGACGCACAGCTCATCTCTAGTGTGAGGACGGTAAAGGGGGTAAGGCATACACGCGAGGAGGGGATAAAATACAGGGCCCCAAAACACAATCTATGACACCACCCAGCACCTTTCTTCCAACCACAGCCAGCTTTCTCCTGAACACAGCAACCAGGGACCCACTTCACCCTGGAGGACTTACACCAGTGATAACGCAACTCCAGGTGGCATCCAGAGACCACCGTAACCTTGGCTTTGGGGACCACTGAAAGTTCAGTCCTGAAGTTACAGCTCTGTACATATCAAATCACTAATTTCCTGGACTGGAGACCAGGGGCAGGAGGTTCCAGGGTAAAATGGACACACGCAGACACACGCACATTTTGTTAACTTCATCAACATTTATTGAGCTGTGAACCGTTGCAATCACTGCTGAAATGTGAGACTCACCCATCCTGATCCGCTCTCAGCTTCCCCTTGGAAAGGAAGCCTGGAGCAGGACCGCCCCAAACACCAGAGGGTAGAAGGAAGACATGGCGGGGTGCAGGGAGATGAGGGACAGGGGGGGAAAGGAAGAAGCGGGACCAGCGTGCAAAGTTAGACTCCTGGGGACACACGCACACTCCCACACATGCAGGCAAAGACCAGGGGTGTCCATCTCTACCCCAACCGGCAGCCGTGAGAACATCAGGGAAGGACCAGGCGTCCACGAGACATTTCAGTCCTTCCTGTCATGAAGCGTCTGCCGAGAGGGGCTGGGCCAAGGTCACTGGACTGCGCAGAGAGAAGGGGGGAGGGGGCTTCAGACTACAGGGAGAGAGGCCAGATTAAAGGGAGTCACTTCCCTGACTTTAACCTCTAAGCTTTCGCTGTAGTAAACTGCAACCATGAGTAGAACAGCTCTGCTGAGTTGTGTGAGTCCTTCAAGAGAATCGCTGAGCTTGGCGGTGGCCTCGAGACTCCTGAAACTGCGCTCAGAAACCACGCGAACAAGAACCATTCTTCCCCCTTTCTTTTCTTGCGTAAATCCCATTTTTGCTTATTTTAGATGAAATCACCCATTGGTGGACTCCTCTGAATCTAAGCAAACCTTGTGCTGATTTAAGCAAATGCCTCGAGTTACTGACAGTTTGGAGGCGGCAAATGGTGTGTTTATGCAAGGGATGCGCCGTTTGTCTTTAGGAGTTCAAACCCCACAAAGGTGGCCCCCCCTCCACCCCCCACCCCCCCACAGCAACAGCCCACACATCGCCAGCTCATGCAGCTTTGGAATTATGAAATTCTTGATTTTCTTTTTTTAATCTGGGGAGACTCACTTCTTTTCAGACCTGCACAGGAGGCAAGACATTCATATTTTTGTACTGCTTTAATTCAAATTTGCGGGTCCAAATTCCCACTGAAAGCAACCTCGCTCTGCTCTAGTGAGGACGGTAAGAAATGGACCTTGAGTTCAAAGCGTTTCAGAACCAGGTTCCTGGTGCAAAGCATGCTGGGGGCAGGCACCTGGGTCCCCAGTGCCCTGGCACAGGACACTCAGTGCTAGCACACCGTGGGGCGGGAACTGGCGCTCAAGCTTAGAGGGGGGCAGGAAGTGCTTCTAGGCTCTCAAAAGCCAGGAGCCAGAGCTTGGTTATGGCTAGGTTAGTAACCAGGGCCCAGTTCCAGGACAGGTTGGGTTTGGGACTCATCTACAACGTACAGGCTTGAAAATCGAAAAGCAGGCTCAGAAAGTGCTGAAAAGCAGTTCTACGGTCCAGAGAACAACATGGAAACCGCTACTTGTTCTGGTATTGGGCTGGACACTAGTGCTCGGGTCTGGAGCACGTTAGGAACAGGAGTCGTCAATTGTCGTCTAGACGCCGGGTCCCCCTCACCTCTGCCCTCAGGGCCCATTAGGCCTGAGCCAAAGCGGCTTTGATGGCGGCCACCAGCTTCAGAAACTTGCTCTCCGTGTCCACATAGCCATCGCCTCCCTGGAGAAGGGAGGAAGAGGCGAGGGATGAGCTGGGACCAAGATGCCAACCCCAGTCCCAAAACCCCACTAGCCCCAAATGGGGCAGAACGGACAGACAGACATACCTTCTTGGAGTGAACCAACTTCCCCGCTACCAACACTTCAAAGAAACCGGTGACCTGGGGCGTCCCCTCGCCGCACTGGGGAGAAGGAGAGGTGTTGGCAGGGCTGAGATGCCCTCTTGGGGACACCCGCCGTTGCCCAAGGAATGGAGAATGGGGGCGAAGGGTGGGGCTGACCCACACCACCCCCACCGCCATCCAGGGCTGAAGGATGGACATGACCCATGTTTGACTCCTTCCCCATCCCCAGGACCCACGATGTCCAGGCGTCCAGGAAACTCATCTTCTAACTTCTTCTTAAGCTGAAGATACTGCAAAAGGGGGTGCGAGGTCACAACAGGGGTCCACAGGAGCCACGCCAGCTAGCCCCCCTCCCCCATCTTCCAGGGGTGCCTCTTGGGACCACTCTGCTTACCTTGGACTTGTAGCCTCAAGCGCCACTGGTGGGAGAGTGTCCAAGAGAGTGGGTCCCGGGAGAGAGAGGGAGACGGTGGGGATCCAGGGAGAGGCAGGAGCAGAGATGGAGGGAAATGGGGGGGAGCAGGAAGAGATGAAGAGGGACACAGATGACAAAACCAAGCAAGGCACAGACACCCTCAAGAGAGAGGAGAGACACACCGAGTGTTGGGGGGCAGCACACAGATGGGGAGGCAGGGGCACAGGAAGGGGAGAGCCACCCACGCGAGGAAATTCAAACGGGGTGACAAGGAGAAGCCACAGCGTGAGGCAGAGCAGAGGCGGAGACAATGGAGAGAACTGGGTTAGGACAACTGCTGAAATAACAGCTCCACCCCCGCCCGTCCAAGGGAAACCATTATTCCTGGATCCCCAAGGCCCTGCCAGGCCCGAGGATGAAATTTAAACGCCTCCCCAACCCCCCACGGGAGGCTATTTTGGAACTGGAGTCTGGTGCACAGGCCCCCCCCCCGCCCCGGGTCTCAAAATTTCACTTCACCCCCTGCGTGACCGAGTGGCCAGGGACACCGCTAATGCTGTGACAGATGTGAGCCTTTCATAACCCCCTCTGGACATCTCACAGACATGACAGCCAGTGGACCCAGATTCGGGTAACCTGTTATCTGCAGCCTGAACCTCGAGCTACCGACCTGCCACTGCCCCACTCCCAGCCTCAGTTTCCTCACCTGTAAAATGGAGCTAGACACACCCCCTCCCCCACCCCCACTCAAGGGGTTTCCGGGAGAGGAAATTCACTTAACATGTATTTATTCAGCGCCTACAGGCCAGCATGCCTGTGCATGCCAGCACAGTCCTAGGGGCCAGGCCGATCAAGCAGTCTACAGGACGGAACATTCCCTGCAGACCTGGCACTTTTTCACTCTGAACGGAACAATCAGATCAAATGTTTAACACCCAACACACAGTATTCCCTCCGCGGTAACGTTAAGATCACTCCCTCTACAGACGGGAAAAGCGAGGTCAGAAAAAGACTAGGGTTAGTAGCGAAAGGCATCCACTGTATGCATTCAAGTCCTTGCCAAACGCTGGCCAGAAACTTCTCGAACCTTCTCGACTCTGGCCGGCCCCACCCCACGACTGTTCCAGGTACTGGGGGAGGGGAAACCGAGGCGCTGACGGAACCTCCTCTCCCATTACACACTGACCCCCACCTGCTCCCCACACTGAGTCCCGGAATCGGGGGGGTTAAAACAACACACACGTGTCGCAGTTCTACCTTTTGAGACCTGAGACATCTAGAATGTTACAAACTGGGGACGGGGTGGGGGAGGGCAGAGAAATCAACGCCCTCTGTTTCCCACCCCTACGGAATCCTTTTCCCAGTGGAAGGATCCCCATGGGTTCTGCCCCCGACGTCCCCAGCGCCCAGCTCCGCTGGGACAGGGCGGGGCCCGGGCGGGATTCGAAGAGGGGATCTCCGGCCCTCGTGCTCACCAATAAACGACTCGAACGGCAACAGCCATGATTCCGGACCGGAGCATCCGCTACAGTCCAAACACCCGATCAGCACTCCGGCGAGAAAAGGCGAGGTGGGAGCCCCGAGGCGGAGCATGCGCAGAGAGGCCTGGTACTGGGCCTTCCACAGAGCGGACCAACGCCGCGGGGGGGGATGAGGGGAGAAAGGCCCCACAGCGGGGACGAAGGGGGCCCTACGGCTCACCACCACCCTGAGGGCCCCGACGCAAATCTCCCTCCTCTCGCCCTGTGAGGCCAGGGAGCATACCGGCAGAGGGAGTCCCGGGAGAAGCCTTTGCGCGCCCCCTCCCGGATCTCCCCCTCCGGCCTGGAATGGTATGGCCTCGCGGGGCGGGGGTTCAGGGCCGACTGCTACTAGGAGGAAACGGAAGTACAAGCGAAGGGGGTGGTTTTGCAGCGAGGACCTGGGGGGCGGGGCCGGAGGGGAGGCCGAGGGCGGCAGCGAGGCCGAGAGGGCTGAGTCCGAAAGGATTTGGGGTACTCAGGGCAGCCCCTGAAGCTGGGGTTTCCAGTGAGCGCTCCAGGGCCCCTGCTGCCTTATTAAAGCCTGGCATCCGCACCCGGGCGCCCTGATCAGCTTGGCAACCCCCCGCTTTTGCACGTTCCAGTCCTCTCTGTGGCAAGGTGTTCATGGAGAGTGCTGGAAGCTGGAAGCTGGCAGCTGAGTTAAAGGCTTAGGGCGCGATGCCTTTCTCTGAGCCTCAGTTTCCTCCTCCGGAAGATGGGTATAATCGCCTTCAGAGAATATTTACCCATCTAAGAAATACGTACTGGGTACCTACCTGCAGTCATAGGTTCCGAAGATACAGCAGTGAAAAAATAGACAAAGTCCCTGCCCTTAGCTCTGCCCGAGGTCTTCCCACCGCAGCTTCTGTCTTTGATCCGCTGGTTCTCACCTGCTGTGACCCTGACGTCTCGGGGCACTTGGCAGACATGGTTCAAGTTCCACCCCACCTCTTTTGCTGGCTGTGTGTCCTCTGATCTCAGTGGTCTTGGGAAGATACAATGAGCCTCTGATGTAGAGCAGATAACATGTGGCTGGGCTAGTCAGTGTCCCATAAATAGAGGTCTTTTTCAGGCTTCCAAGGTCCTCAGAACAAAAACCCAAGCCTTGGGAGTTCCCTGGTGGCCTAGTGGTTAGGATTCCAGGCTTTCACTACTGTGGTCGGGGTTCAGTCCCTGGTGGGGGAACTGAAATCTCGCAAGCTGCCCGGCTCGGCCAAGAAAACAAGCAAAAGAACCCCAAGCCTTAGCATGCTCTGCCCCTGACTGGTCCCATTGTTCCCTTCTTGCCCCTCTCTTAGTGCCTTAGCCACGTGGAATCAGGGACCTCACCCACTCACCTGCCTCTGGGACTTTGTGCACGCTCCTTCTACCCTCTCCTACTGCCTGACCCTGTTCATCCTCCAGAAATCAGCTCCAACATATCGTAGGGAAAATTTTGTGTCGTGATAAACTATACCTTCTCCATATTGCATCTGTATTAGTTTGCTAGGGCTGTCATCACAAAGCACCACAAACTGAATGGCTGAAACCCCAGAAATTTATTTCACGGTTCTAGAGGCCAGGAGGCAGAGATCAAGGTGTCAGCAGGGTTAGTTCCCTCTAAAGTCTGTGAGAAAGAATTTGTTCCATGATCCTCTCCGAGCTCCTGGTGTTTCGCTGGCAACCTTTGGTGTTCCTTGGCTCCTAAGAGCACCACCCAATATCTACCTTCAACTCCACGTGGCACTCTCCCTGTGTGCATGTCTGTGTCCAAATTTCCCTATTTACTTAATTTTCTTATTTTATCTTTATTTTATTTTATTTATTGGCCATGCCACGTCGCATGTGGGATCTTAGTTCCCTGACCAGGGATCGAACCCATGCCCCCTGCAGTGGAAGTGTGGAGTCTTACCACCAGGGAATTGCCAGGACCCAGTCATTTTAGATTAGGGCCCACCCTATGCCAGTATGACCTCATCTTAAGTAATTGCATCTGCAACAACCTTGTTTCCAAATAAGGTCATGTTATGAGGTACTGGGGGTTAGGACTTCACATATGAATTCTGGTGGGACATAATTCAGCCTGTAACAAGCCATTCAGAGTTATCTGATTCTGTGGGGTTCTGTTTTACAACTCCATAAACTGTAGATAAGTGACGGCATTACAAAATAATTCTTCTGTACAGGCGTGCAAATGAATTCTGTCTGGTGGAGGGACAACCCTCTCTCCCTTAGTCTGTTTGGGCTGCTATAACAAAATACTACAGTTTATAGCTTATACACAACGGAAATTTATTGCTCCCAGCTCTGGAGGCTTCAAAGTCCAAGATCAAGGTGCCAGCATGGTTGAGTGAGGGCCTTCTTCCTGGTTCATAGCTGCCACCTTCTCGCTGTGTCCTCACCTGATGGAAGAGGCAGGGGATGTCTCTGGGGTCTCTTTTATAAGGGCACTAATCTCATTCATGAGAGCTCCACTCTCATGACCTGAGCACCTCCCAAAGGCCCCACCTCCTAATACCATCATCTTCAGGGGAATGCAAACATTCAGACCATAAGACCCCCCCAAATGTTTTGCCTCTATTTGCATTTTTGTTTCAATATTCCTGATCTATAAATGCGTCTGTTTGTTGATTTTCCTTTGAACCAGTTATAACACCTGACAGTGTTAAGTGACATCTTTAACATGTTTTCGCTTTTAGATCAGTATGAGTCATGATTTTCCCTTTTTTCCCCAAAATTATCTTCTAACAATGCTGTCCTCAAGGAAGGCCACCCAAACCCCACAGGCTGGCCAGGGTCCCCATGGGGCTCCCCCATCACTGCCCCAACCACTCTGGTTGTCCCAGGTCTGACGTTTTCTCAGCACACCCAGCAAGTGGCTGGGCACAGGGCAGATGCTCAGAGGTTGTTTTGTTGACTGAAGAGTGAGAGACGCCCCCCTTCTGCCACTGAGAACAAAGAGGTCTCTGTTGCCCAGGAGTAGAGGAGGCTGGAGACAGTAGTCACGCTTCTGGGGTTGGGAATGCATCCCTTGCTCACTCTCTCTCTCACACACACACACACAAATGGTAACACACAGCTCTCCCCCTTACCTGGCTACACAATTGCACATTCAGACAAACCACAGCCCAGCCAGAGACACAACGCAACAGCACAAACCTCTATTCTGCTACACAATGACACAAAAACACACCAGGCTCTCCCTATACAACAGCGCAGTCCCTACCCAGCCAGGATCACGACAACTACACCTCCAGATGCGCAACTCACGCACTATGGCTGCCGCCTCTACCCGGCCACGTGGTGGAACACACAACTGTACCCTGGACAATAACACAACACACATGTATCCGGACAGAGACACAACAGCTCGCCCAGAGATCCCGCTCACTGGGACACACAATTGTATACAGAGCACACACTGCTGCATTTGGCCACGGACACTGATACACAACCGCACAGCTGCACACAGAGACATGATCAGTAATGCCCACGGACACACACACACACACACACACACACACACACACACATTAACCTACCAATAACCCAGACAGACTCTCACTTGGATGTATCTGGGCATGAACACCATTGCACAACCACACACCACCCCAGGGACACACCCAGGCAGAGACACTGCAGCCCAATCACACAGCACATGCAGGCTCCCGCTCACAGCCTCACGGTGACCCACACCCAGGCTCGGGCACACGCAGTAAACAGACGTGGTCCCTGCCTCCTGGGGCTCATGTTATGGTCAGGGAGACGGACACGGGAAATCATAAATAAATAAGGATTCCTATTTACTTACAGCATAGTGAGTGCTGGGAAGAAAAATAAAGCCAGGAAGGATGGCAGGGAGTGCTGGGCTGGGGAGTTTTGTAAATAGATCAGGGAAGGCAGCTCTGTTATTAAATACACAATGAAACAAAAGCCTCCTTCAGGCCTAAATGGCAGGAAATGTGTTATCCCATTTTACAGATGGGCAAACTGAGGTACTTGGATGAGGTCACGCCAGGCACAGAGCATGGATATGACCCCACTGTCTGGCTGTGGAGCCTGTGCTCTGAACCACCTTCCTGTCGGCAAGATGGAGAAAAGGGGGGTGGGCAGGTGGGGTGGGCCAGGTGGGATGGGGAGTTGTCAGGGACCCCGAAAGCTCCAAGGGGTGAAGGAGACCTGGACTTCCGAGAAGCCAGGAGGTCCAGCCTCTGCCCCACCCCTGCCCCAGGGAAGACGCTGCCCGAGACTCTGTGTCTAATCTGGTGGCCCTGGAGAGTGACCTGGAACCCCATCACGCTTCCAATGTCTTCAACACCTTGATGCAGGTAAGGCTAGCGGCGGGGCACCCCACCTGACTGTCGTTCTGCCTGGGGCCAGGGCCTCCCTGAGGCTGTGGCTCCTCCTGTGCGCCCCCACCGCCACCCCAGGGACGACCACTGAGCCCTCCGCAGACCGGGCCTGTCTGGGGAGGACCCTGACTCCACCATTCATGGGACCAGCACGTGCAGAGGCCCCCGCCTGAGAGGGAGCCTGGAGCATGTCCTGAAGCACTGACCTGACCTTGTCACTCCTCTCTGTGGGCCCCCCAGTGCCCTCTAGACAGGTCCAGACTGTTTAGTACTATTCACTCTTTCATTCATTCATTCAACAAACATTCACCGAGACCCTGATATATGTTGTCCCCAGACGGAGAAGACCCAGAGTGGGCGGGGCTAAGTTTGGAGGCATCCAAAGGGGCCATCTGACCAGCCTGGGAGGAGGTCAGGGAGGGCTTCCTGGAGGAGGGGACTTTGAGTTGACGAGGAGGAGGGAACCTGGCAGCAGGAAGAGCAGGTCCGAGGCCTCTGTCACTGGTGCCCACCTTCAGCTTCTCCAGATCTCCCACACCGAGACCAAGCAGGGTGCCGTGCTGCACCCTACCTGCATCTTCGCCAACATCCCCAAGGTGCTGCACACGCAGGAGCAGGAGGCCAGGGGCGGCGACGAACCGAGATACCGTGAGCCCAGGCGGGGGTTGGGGGAAGCCCTCCACTGGGGACGTGAGGGACAGGACAGTGACCTCAGGGTGCCCCTCGCCGTCTGGGGTTACCCCCTCGCTCCTCCCCACACTCTGCCTTCTCTGGGACTGCTGACGTGGGACCTGCAGGTCCCAAGAGCCAGACCTGGCTGGGTGGCCTTGGCAAGTCCACCCCTTGCTGAGCCTCGCCCTCCCCATGAGGTGCTGGCTGCCCTGAGCCCTGAGCCCGTCCCAACGCCTGAGCTTTTAGCAATTAGAGCAGCGGCTGCCGGTAGACCTGTCCCGGGAGCCCCGTGAACTTCAGGGCTTGGTCCTGCCTGGGGGGCTCCCTCAGCTTTTCACAAAGCTGCTCTGTACCTTCATGCACATACGTCTTTGCACGGCCACCTGCTTTCCTCTGTCTTGCAGATACCTAGGTGTAGAAGCCCCGGATCAGAGGGTGGGTGTATGGTTAACTTTTCAAGAAACTGCCCAACTGTTGTCCACAGTGGTTGTAACAGTTCATGTTCCCACCAGCAGGGGCGCCAGAGTTCCAGTTGCTCCATCCTCATCCTCGCCAGCACTTGGGAGAATCAGTCTTTTTTTAAATTTATTTTTATTTATTTATTTTTTGCGGTACGCGGGCCTCTCACTGCTGTGGCCTCTCCCGTTGCGGAGCACAGGCTCCGGACACGCAGGCTCAGCGGCCATGGCTCACGGGCCCAGCCGCTCCGCGGCATGTGGGATCTTCCCGGACCGGGGCACGAACCCGTGTCCCCTGCATCGGCAGGCGGACTCTCAACCACTGCGCCACCAGGGAAGCCCGAGAATCAGTCTTTTTAATTTCAGCATTCCAATGGACCTAGGGAAGTATCTCACTGTGATTTAAATTTGCATTTCCCTAAATATTAATGAAGTCTTTTCATGCCCTTATTTGCCAGTCCTATGTCTTCTCTGATGAAGTGTCTATTTCCTCAGATCTTTCGCCCATTTTTTATTGAGTTGTCTTCTTCTTATTACATTGTAAGAGTTCTTTATATATTCTAGATATGTCTTTTGTCAGATATCTGTTTTGCAAATATTTTCCCAGTCTGTGGCTTGCCTTTTCCTTTCTGCAACAGTGTCTTTTGAAGAGCACGACTTTCGACTTTCATTTTGGTGAGTCCAGTGTATTTTTTCCTTTAATTATACTTCATGATTTTGGGTGTCATATATAAGGTATCTACATCAAACCTAAGGTCACTAAAATTTCTTCCTCTATTTTCTTAGAGAAGTTGAAGGGTTTTATATCTTCTTTTAGAGCTTATGCTTTTTTTTTTTTTTTTCTTATCTGGCTTCTCATCTTGTTCAAATCCATCACTGCCACTTGGCCTCTTGGAGAGATAAAGATTCAACCTGCAGGCATCAAGGGGGTGAGGGAGCTAGAGTGTCAGAAGCAGTTGCTATAGCAGTCTTGGGTCGGCTAGCCTTAGAAAAGTCCGCATGCAAGGTTGGCCCTCGCCTAGCATTGGGGAAATTGGCTGATAAACATTTTCCTCCACGGATATGAAACTTCCCTAAAGATAAGAGTGCTCAGTCTGCCTGGACTGTACGAAACAATATGGTTTATGCTGCTGATGTCTGCTTGCTTTCTGGAAGTCTGGAATTTGGGTACATGCTGGGTAGAGGGTACCTACGTGAATAGCCTCCCCAAAACGCTTGGGTCCTGAGTCTCTAATGGACTTCTTTTTTTTTTTTAAACTAATAACTTTTTAAAAAATATTTATTTAGTTGCACCGAGTCTTAGTTGCGGCACATGGGCTCCTTAGTTGTGGCATGCGAACTCTTAGTTGCGGCATGCATGTGGGATCTAGTTCCCCTACCAGGGATAGAACCTGGGCCCCCTACATTGGGAGCGCAGAGTCCTATCCACTGTGCCACCAGGGAAGTCCCTCTAATGGGCTTCTCTGTGCAGAAACGTTGCATACACATTGCCGCATTTTCATTGCTGGGGAAACGTGCTCAGGGTGAGCCCTCATGGGAGGGAGTGAACATAAGGAATCTTGCACGCGGATTTCTCCAGACTCTCCCATTATGATCCGCTGCGTGTCCTACTATGTCACTATAATAAATCAACTCTAGGGAGTTCCCTGGTGGCCTAGCAGTTAGGATTCCCGGCTTTCTCTGCTGTGGCCCGGGTTCAATCCCTGTCGGGGAACTGAGATCCTGCAAACCGCATGGCACGGCCAAAAGAAATCAATCCATCAACTCTATACGGACTCCTCTAATACCTTCTAGCAAATCCCTGAACACGGGGCTGGTTTGGGGACCCTGACACAACTGGTAACCCTGGTCAGACCCAGAGGACGGAGGGTACGCAAAAGAAAAAGTCTAAAACACAAACCACGCCACGCTGTTCGCTGTCCCATTGTGTGTGGGCTTGAGGGGGCTGCCAGGAATCGCTTTATGAAATTTCTACTCTACTGCACTAGGTACGGAGAGAATGGGCATTTTTCACGGATTTGGGATATAATTAATGCAAATTCCAAATGCTTACTTCCACTCCTGAATGGCCAGGTTTTTACATCCAACTGCCTACTTGCCACCGACAATTGGGCGTCTAACGGACACCAGCAACCTGAGGTCCTGATTCGCCCACCCCACCTCTGGGCCCCTCCTTCTCCGGTCTTCCCCATCTCGAAATGGCAACTCCAGACCAGGCAAAAAAACCCTTGGAGTCCATTGGCTTCTTTCTTTGTAGATCAGTCAGTGATGGTGGATTTACTTTCACAGTGTATCCCGGATGTACCCACCCCTCTGCACCTCCACCTGCGGGCGCTGTTGGAGACCCTACCACCTCCGGGAAGGACTCAGGGAGCTCCTGCCCTGCCCTACTTTCCCTCACAGTCTGTTCCCTATGCGGCCGCCAGGGGGCGCCGGTCCCCACCAGCGTCTGCTCACTCCCGGCTTCATCACCCAAAGTCACCGTGGACCACAGGCCCAGATGTTCTGACCCCCTCTTTACCTCTCTGATCTTATGCCCTCCTCACTACGTTCCAACTACTCTGGCCTCCTTGCTCTTCCCGGAACAAAACTGACACGCCTCTTCAGTGGTTTTTGGGGTTTTGTGGAGTTTTTTCCTTTTTTAAAAATTGAGGTTAAATTCACATCACATAAAATTAACCATCTTAGAATGTACGATTCAGTGGCATTTGGTACATTCACGGAGTACATCCTGTATTTTTAAAAAATGGTCTTGTGATCATTTCTTATAGGAAATGGTGGCGATGGGAGACGGGAGTTGTGTGTGTTTTAATTGTGGTAAAATACACCTAATCTAACACTTAACATTACAAGCATTTGGTACAGTCATAGTGTTGTGCAACCGGCACCTCTATCTAGTTCCAAGACATTTTCATCACCCCAAAAGGAGGCCTGTATCCATTAAGCAGTCACTCCCCACTCCCCCCCTCCCCCCAGCCACTGGAAACCACTAATTTACCTTCTGTCTCTATGGATTTGCCTGTTCCGGACATTTCGTGTAAATGGAATCATACAATACGTGATTTTTTTTTTTGATGTGGACCATTTTTAAAGTCTTTATTGAATTTGTTACAATATTGTTTCTGCTTTATGTTGTGTTTTTTTTTTTTTTTTTTTTTTTTTTCTTGTGGCCGCGAGGCATGTGGGATCTTAGCTCCTTGACCAGGGAATGAACCTTCACCCTTTCACTGGAAGGCGAAGTCTTAACCACTGGACCTCCAGGGAAGTCCCTACATCGTCTTCTGTGTCTGACTTAGCATAACTTTTTCGAGGTTCGTCTGTATTTTAGCATGTATCCACCTTAGAGATTTTGGGTTTTGTTTGTTTGTTTGTTTTATCTTTTTATTTATTTAGCTGCGTTGGGTCTTAGTGGCGGCACGCAGGATCTTTGTTGCAGCGCGTAAGCTTCTCTGTAGTTGTGGTGCATGGGATCCAGAGCGCGCAGGCTCAGTAGTTGCCGCACGCAGGCTTAGTTGCCCCACGGCATGTGGGGTCTTAGTTCCCCAACATTGGAAGGCAGATTCTTAACAACTGGCCCACCAGGGAAGTCCCCACCTCAGAGATTTTGCATTTACTGTTCCCACAGCCTAGAACACTTTTCCTTCAGACAGTCACAGGGCTCTTTCCTCAATTCCTTCAGATCTTTGCTCAAATGTCATTTCTTCCCTGACACCCTCTTTAAAATTGCAACACCTCCTCCAACCCTCTGTACCCCGCTTTTCTCATGGCGCTTACGCCCTTGACATTCTATATATCTTACTTTAGTTTTTTGTTGTTTGGTTTTTTTTTAAGCTGTTAGCCATCTCCTCCACCTAGAATGTGCACTCCGTGTTTTTCTGTTTTTTCTTCCCTCCTGGTATGTGTCCAGCCTCTAAAGTGGTGAGTGGCACGCGGCAAGCACTTAGTAAATACTTGTCAGATAAACGTATCTTTAAGAAAATATTTAGTAAGCTTATTAGAGAGTCTCTTATATTAATGGATACAATTGAATGGTATAAAGAATGTAAGAATCTGCCTGCCAATGAAGGGGACACGGGTTCGAGCCGTGGTCTGGGAAGATCCCACATGACGCGCGGCAACTAAGCCCGTGCGCCACAACTACTGAGCCTGCCTCTCTAGAGCCCACAAGCCACAACTACTGAGACGCGCCGCATCTACTGAAGCCCGTGTGCTCTAGAGCCCGTGCTCTGCAACAAGAGAAGCCACCGCAATGAGAAGCCCGTGCACCGCAACGAAGAGTAGCCCCCTCTCACTGCAACTAGAGAAAGCCCGCGCGCAGCAACAAAGACCCAACACAGCCTAAAATAATAAATAAATTTATTTTTTTTTAAATGTCTGTGAAACAGGAATGCAAACTAGGTCATTTGTTAACACCAGGAGAATTCTTATCTTCCTCTCCCTGTGATAATTCTTATCTCTTTCTAGGCGAGTACCAGGCGCTTAGAATTCAGGCAAGTTGAAGGGGGGAGAGTGGGGGCAGGGGGTTCACTTCCTTGCAGACTGGACCTTGGCTGATCAGAAGCCAATTTACATCCTTAAAGGGAAAGGGCATATTTCCAATTTTAAATGTTGTAAAGTAGGGCTTATAGGCTCTTCTTCCACTGGAGGCAGATTTGTCCAAAGTCCCACCGAGTTTCCATCAGGCCTCTTTCATTCACATGGGGCATACTGAGCCACCGACACAGGTGCAAACGGTAGGAGGCAGGGATCTCATGTGACATATTCTGGTGAATATGGTACCCAAAGGAATTAGGGCAAGTATTTTGGTGCGGGCTACACTGAGGAATACGGTACCTGCAGAAGCCTCGGAATTTTCAGTGGTGCTGGTGACAGGAGTGTTTATTCAAATGTCACCTCCTAGGCGAGGCCTTCCCTGACCATCCTCTTTTTTTTTTTTTTTTTGCGGTACGCGGGCCTCTCACTGCTGTGGCCTCTCCCGTTGCGGAGCACAGGCTCCGGACGCGCAGGCCCAGCGGCCATGGCTCACGGGCGCAGCCGCTCCGCGGCATGTGGGATCTTCCTGGACTGGGGCACGAACCCGCGTCCCCTGCATCGGCAGGCGGAGTCTCAACCACTGCGCCACCAGGGAAGCCCCATCCTCTTTTTTTTAAATTACCTTTTTAACACAGTATAGTGCACAAATATTAAAGTTACAGCTCAGGGCTTCCCTGGATCCCACATGCCGCGGAGTTCCTCCCTCTGCTATATTTTGGAAGAGTTTGAGAAGGATAGGTGTTAGCTCTTCTCTAAATGTTTGATAGAATTCTCCTGTGAAGCCATCTGGTCCTGGGCTTTTGTTTGTTGCAAGATTTTTAATCACAGTTTCAATTTCAGTGCTTGTGATTGGTCTGTTCATATTTTCTATTTCTTCCAGATTCAGTCTTGGCAGGTTGTGCTTTTCTAAGAATTTGTCCATTTCTTCCAGGTTGCCCATTTTATTGGCATAGAGTTGTTTGTAGTAATCTCTCATGATCTTTTGTATTTCTGCAGTGTCAGTTGTTACTTCTCCTTTTTCATTTCTAATTCTATTGATTTGAGTCTTCTCCCTTTTTTTCTTTTTTTTTTCCCCTTTTTTTCTTGGTGAGTCTGGCTAATGGTTTATCAATTTTGTTTATCTTCTCAAAGAACCAGCTTTTAGTTTTATTGATCTTTGCTATCGTTTCCTTCATTTCTCTTTCATTTATTTCTGATCTGATCTTTACGATTTCTTTCCTTCTGCTAACTTTGGGGGTTTTTTGTTCTTCTTTCTCTAATTGCTTTGGGTGCATGGTTAGGTTGTTTATTCGAGATGTTTCCTGTTTGTTAAGGTAGGATTGTATTGCTATAAACTTCCCTCTTAGAAATGCTTTTGCTGTATCCCATAGTTTTTGGGTCGTCGTGTCTCCATTGTCATTTGTTTCTAGGTATTTTTTGATTTCCTCTTTGATTTTTTTCAGTGATCACTTCGTTATTAAGTAGTGTATTGTTTAGCCTCCATGTGTTTGTATTTTTTACAGATCTTTTCCTGTAATTGATATCTAGTCTCATAGCATTGTGGTCGGAAAAGATACTTGATACAATCTCAATTTTCTTAAATTTACCAAGGCTTGATTTGTGACCCAAGATATGATCTATCCTGGAGAATGTTCCATGAGCACTTGAGAAAAATGTGTATTCTGCTGTTTTTGGATGGAATGTCCTATAAATATCAATTAAGTCCATCTTGTTTAATGTATCATTTGAAGCTTGTGTTTCCTTATTTATTTTCATTTTGGATGATCTGTCCATTGGTGAAAGTGGGGTGTTAAAGTCCCCTACTATGAATGTGTTACTGTCGATTTCCCCTTTTATGGCTGTTAGTATTTGCCTTATGTATTGAGGTGCTCCTGTGTTGGGTGCATAAATATTTACAATTGTTATATCTTCTTCTTGGATCGATCCCTTGATCATTATGTAGTGTCCTTCTTTGTCTCTTCTAATAGTCTTTATTTTAAAGTCTATTTTGTCTGATATGAGAATTGCTACTCCAGCTTTCTTTTGGTTTCCATTTGCATGGAATCTTTTTCCATCTCCTCACTTTCAGTCTGTATGTGTCTCTAGGTCTGAAGTGGGTCTTTTGTAGACAGCATATATATGGGTCTTGTTTTTGTATCCATTCAGCCAGTCTGTGTCTTTTGGTGGGAGCATTTAATCCATTTACATTTAAGGTAATTATCAATATGTATGTTCCTATTCCCATTTTCTTAATTGTTTTGGGTTTGTTATTGTAGGTCTTTTCCTTCTCTTGTGTTTCTTGCCTAGAGAAAGTCCTTTAGCATTTGTTGTAAAGCTGGTTTGGTGGTGCTGAACTCTCTCAGCTTTTGCTTGTCTGTAAAGTTTTAATTTCTCCATCAAATCTGAATGAGATCCTTGCTGGGTAGAGTAATCTTGGTTGTAGGTTTTTCTCCTTCATCACTTTAAATATGTCCTGCCAGTCCCTTCTGGCTTGCAGAGTTTCTGCTGAAAGATCAGCTGTTAACCTTACGGGGATTCCCTTGTGTGTTATTTGTCGTTTTTCCCTTGTTGCTTTTAATATGTTTTCTTTGTATTTAATTTTTGACAGTTTGATTAATATGTGTCTTGGCGTGTTTCTCCTTGGATTTATACTGTATGGGACTCTCTGTGCTTCCTGGACTTGATTAACTATTTCCTTTCCCATATTAGGGAAGTTTTCAACTATAATCTCTTCAAATATTTTCTCAGTCCCTTTCTTTTTCTCTTCTTCTTCTGGAACCCCTATAATTCGAATGTTGGTGCGTTTAATGTTGTCCCAGAGGTCTCTGAGACTGTCCTCAGCTCTTTTCATTCTTTTTTCTTTATTCTGCTCTGCAGTAGTTATTTCCACTATTTTATCTTCCAGGTCACTTATCCGTTCTTCTGCCTCAGTTATTCTGCTATTGATCCCTTCTAGAGTATTTTTAATTTCATTTATTAAGTTGTTCATCATTGCTTGTTTCCTCTTTAGTTCTTCTAGGTCCTTGTTAAATGTTTCTTGCATTTTGTCTATTCTATTTCCAAGATTTTGGATCATCTTTACTATCATTATTCTGAATTCTTTTTCAGGTAGACTGCCTATTTCCTCTTCATTTGTTAGGTCTGATGGGTTTTTATCTTGCTCCTTCATCTGCTGTGTGTTTTTCTGTCTTCTCATTTTGCTTATCTTACTGTGTTTGGGGTCCCCTTTCGCAGGCTGCAGGTTCTTAGTTCCCGTTGTTTATGGTGTCTGCCCCCAGTGGCTGAGGTTGGTTTAGTGGGTTGTGTAGGCTTCCTGGTGGAGGGGACTGGTGCCTGTGTTCTGGTGGATGAGGCTGGATCTTGTCTCTCTAGTGGGCAGGTCCACGTCTGGTGGTGTGTTTTGGGGTGCCTGTGGCCTTATTATGATGTTAGGCAGCCTCTCTGCTAATGGGTGGGGTTGTGTTCCTGTCTTGCTAGTTGTTTGGCATAGGGTGTCCAGCACTGTAGCTTGCTGGTCGTTGAGTGAAGCTGGGTGTTGGTGTTGAGATGGAGATCTCTGGGAGATATTCGCCGTTTGATATTACGTGGAGCTGGGAGGTCTCTTGTGGACCAGTGTCCTGAAGTTGGCTCTCCCACCTCAGAGGCTCAGCACTGACTCCGGGCTGCAGCACCTAGAGCCTTTTATCCACACGGCTGGCACAAGGTGGCCATCCCTGGTTTCACATCAACATGATCTCAGGCACAAACCTCCTTGTTTTTCCATTTTGTTTTTAAGTTACTTGTTGAAACAACCGGCCCACCGTCCACACGACTGTCGCGGCTTCAGCCGCCGGGGCCCCTCCAGAGCCGGCAGCCTCAGTGAGGCCGCCCTCCCCTCGGGCTCCGGGGCAGTTCCGTGACGGCGGAAGGAAGAGACCCCGAGCCGGGAGTTCCAACTCTGCGGAAACGCGGGCTCCGTTCAGCATGCATTCTTTATGTTTGGTTGCATGGATAAACGGATGGACCAATGGACAGATAAGTGGATGGAAATGGATGGATTGATAGATGGATAGATGGATCCAGTGATGGATGGATGGGCTGAAATGACGCCTGCCAGCCCCTAGGGGTTCTGGGTAAGGTCTCTGCCTGGCAAATGGGGGAAGGTACAGGGCAGGTGGGACAGGGGAGTAGTCAGAGGTGAGGCCTGACACGCCTTGCCTACAGCAAAGTGACAAGAACCTTTGAGTAACTGTCTCTGCCCCTCCTGCCCTCGCCCCCACCGGGATCTACACACGCCCTTCATGGCAGGATCCCTGTCTCTCCTATGGTCCCTCTGGCCCTCACCCTTCCATCACCTCACCATGTCGAGGACCCCTGCCGACCCCCCGCCTCCGATCTGCTCCACCCATTCAGAAAGCGTTGCCCCTCGCCTGGGGGGTGGGGTCTAGCTTTTATCCCGCCTGCTGCAATGTGGTCCTTTGAGGGGTCTTGAGTAAGGGGGAGGGGGAGTTAGGGTCACCTGGGAACCTCCAGGCCAGCTGGTTCCGGGTGTGGGCTTTCGGCGCTCCCCTGGCGGCCACCGTCTCTCCAGCATCTCAACTCGCTAGGGTCTAGAACTTCCGAGATCCTGCATCTGACAGTCCGCACCCGACACTCTGGGAGAGGGGGACGTTAATGTTCACGCAGGACCACGGGCGGTGCCATGAGACCGCTCCAGGTATGGTCACCAGGGGCGTCCCCGCCCTGGATCCCCAGGACAGTTCTCAGCAATCCATCCGGAACCCGACCTCCTGGCCAACCCTCCTCCCTGCTGGGGCACGTCCAGCTCGTGGGAGTGGTTCCTCTGCAGTCCAGATTCCCTCCCACCTCCTGGCCGCTTTTGCTGGGTCCCTTTTGCTGATCCCCGCCCGCTTCCACGCCTCCTTCCCTCCCTCTCCCATCCCCCTCTCTCCTCTCCTCCTGCTTTTGTTTACTTAGCTCCCACTGCCTCAAATGCCACCAATACCCACTTGCTGACCGCCCCAGTCTCTCCCCGACAGGGCCTCTGAACTCCTTGGGTCTGGCCACTTCCGCCACTTTGCCTTTTACAAGCCTGATAGGCAACTCGGGCTTGATCTGGTCAAAATTCAATACGAATTTCTCTGCCCCAAGCCCCCTTTTACTTAAGTTGTCCCCATCTCAGTTAACCAGCTTTTTACTATTCCCCCTCCATCCGTTCAGTTCTCACTCATTCTCTGTCTCCCTCTGCCTCTCCTCACCAGCCAGGAACGGGTTAGTGCTCTGCTTCCGGGAACCTGTGTTCCCCAAACCATCTATGTCCCATCTCCTCATCGAGCATCCCGCTCCATCCAAATGTTCCACCCAGAATATCCTCGGTGTCATCTTTGGTCTCTCTCCACCCTCTCACGTCCACGTGCAACCTCTCAGCCAATCTGGGCGTTCCACCTTCAAAATGGATCCAGAATCTGACTGCTTCTCCCCTCCACTGATTCCACCCTAGTCCAGCACCGTCATCTCCCACCTGGACTACTGCAGCTGCTTTCTCGCTTCATCTCTTGCCCCCAACAGTCTGTTCCCCAACCACGGCCAGAGGGACTCTCTCTCCTCACATGGTCTGAATGGCACTGCATGATGCCGTCTCAGGTTGCATCACGGGCCTCACATCCCACATTCTCTCTTTGGTTCACTTGGGTGCAGGCGCCCAGGTCTCTTTGCCCTTCCTGAGGCTCCCAACCCCAGGGCCTTTGCACTGGCTGTTCTCTCCACCTGGAAACAATTTTTCCTGTCATATCTTCATGGCTGCCTCCCTTGTTTTATTCCAGTCTCTGCTCAAATGTCAATTACTAGGAGAGGACTCGGTATTTTGGAGTTAGTACCTGGGTGGGTAAGTGGGGGTGGGGACAAATGCAAGAGCTCTTTCAAAGGGAGAATGGACATGACCTGGGTAGAATCTCAAATCTGGACAAGTCACTTCCCTTGTCTGTACTTCAGATTCCTCAATGGTAAATAAAAAAAGAGGTGGGGGGAGCACAAGAACGCCTGTCACACTGGGACCAGAACAAGGACGTGGGACAGAGACAGCCTTCTAATTATGGAACAAGCATTAATTGTTTAAATGACATTATCATTAAAGGAAAGGGAGGAATCCATGATGTTGCCAGGTTTTTGGCCGGGGGGACTTAATGTGTCACCCTAGAGTTTGGGTCACAGGAGGATTTTAGACCATAGGTCAATTCCCCCCTCCCCCGCCATGAACTTGTGGGGCAGGTGAGCACAAAGGGTTGGAGGTGTCCTCAGCCATCTATCTATCTGTGCTCCTGCCTCATTCATGGAAGGCTGGGCTCTCCAAGTGGAATGGACAAAGTTCTGCCTGGCCCCTGACTCTTAGCAACTGTGTGGTCTTGGGTAAGCCCCTTGTCCTCTCTGGGCCAACATCTCTTTGGATGGCAAATGAACACAGCAAAAACGTCACAGAAATGGTTTAGTTTCTTGCAGACCTCGGAAAGCTCTTAGAATTTAAAAAATTACTTTCCTGAGCGTAAAAACAATGCATCTTGGGCAGGGATCAGAGCCTAACTAGAAACCACTCCAGGTGTTTTAAACAGGAAGGGATTTAATACAGGGAATCAGGTGCTTACAAAACCAAGGGAGTCTGGGGCAGCAGGCTCTAGGCTGGGCCCTAGGCTGGGCTCTAGGGATAATGCCCAGGATGGCTGCACAGAACCCACCTGCTTCCAGAGAACCTCTGGGCATTAAGAACGCCCAGTACTGGCTGTGACCCTGGGGTCACTTCTGCCGTCCATGTCTCTGGAGGGACTCTAACCGCTGGGGCCTGTTCTACACCTAGAATCCAGCTGCAAGGGCGTCTGGGAAATGCAGTTGCTGCCTCCAGCCCCTGCTGTAAGGAGGGTGGGCGGAGGTTGGCAAAGCCCACCCAGGGTTTGCCCCAGTGAAGTGGAGAAGATACATAAAAGCAGATTTAAGGAGGAAGATACAAATCTAGCATCATTCACCATCCGAGCGTAGTCCCTGGTAACCCTGGTGTACATCTTCCGAAATGCCTTTCTCTGCCTATGTTTATTTACATTTTTAAACCAGTTAGAGTCATAATCCTTTCCCCATTTAACAGTCCTCTGAGACAGACCATAAGTATTTTCGCCGATCATTAAAAATTCCTCCCCATCCCCCCCCCAAATATTCTCCCCAAAGCTGTTTTTTTCCTTAAATGGTGATGAAATACCCCATTGTGTAGACATCTCACTTATAAAAACCCATTTCCCATCGTCTATATTTGGACTGTTTCTGTTTCTAATCTTCCACACAGCACATCAAGGCATCTATGTCCACATTTTGAATTCCTATTTTTAAAAAAGTTTGGAAAAGCTGGAAAAAGGCTGAAGATGGAAAACGCATCCCCTGGAATCCCCCACCTGAGAGACCCTGGGCACAGGGTTAGTACAACGAACCCCAGCATGGATGGGGCAGATCCTGTTTGCTTTATGCCACAAAAGAGCAGAACATAAACACATTCCAGTTACTACACGTGCTTCCGACCCCTGGGTTAGTGGCCGCAGAGGCCTCCCTCCCCCGAGTGGCCAGGCCCAGCCCACGGCCATTACCACGCTTCCTTCCATTCTACACAGCACTCCGACCGACCTGCCTCTGCATTATGCTTTTCCCCAAGTTTCCGGCCACTTCCTTCAGGCATGTTCCCAAGAGTGCAATCAGTGGGTCAAGGGAGCATGTGTCAGGAGTCTTTGGCACAGATTGCAAGTTTCCACACTTTTTTTTCCCCCATTTTTGTTTTTCCCTAACGTTATAATACACTCCTCTAGGGCTTACTCTGTGCCAGGACCCTGTCCTGAGCACTTCTGTGTGCAGAATCCACCCCTGGAATAACCCAATGAAGTAGGCACTATCATTATGTCCATTTTGCTGATGGGGACTCTGGGGCACAGAGAGGTGAAGTAACCTTCACGAGGTCACACAGCTAGTATGTAACGGAGCTGGGATTTGAAATCAAGACTCTAGCTCCCAAGTCCATGCTCCTAACCACAATTTAAGGCTGCTGCCTACAGATGGCCTCCATCCTTTAAATAACCAACTCTAGCTCCCTCTGCAGTATAGATGCACTATCATTTATTCAGGCACCACTCAACTGGTGGGTAATTCACTTTTTTTAATACCACAATTGGGAAGATTCAGGTTTTGTGGTGTCTGAAGCTTTTACAATTTGGGGGACCCGCTACAGGAAAAATTGTAAGTTACAAGTTCGAAAGGAGGTGTAGGACCTTGGAAGGGACCAGTGCAAGTTAATTAATTGACTTTGAACCTTAAGCCTCCATCAGCATCACGCTAAATCCCAATGTGCTTTTTCCCAATATTAGCAAGATTTTCAAACAGTAAAGGCAAGTGAGTTTTCCTGGGAGCACCCACATGCACCAGCACCCAGATTCTACCGTTAACATTTCCCTGAACTTGTTTGTCCGTTCATCCCCTTTATTTTATGCATTTCAAAAAGAAGTTGCCGACATCAGGGCACCACTGCAGCTTGCAAATCTTTACCTAGAGTTCAGCATTTTTAAGTTTTTTCTTTTAATGTAAAAATCAGAAGTGAAATATAATTGACATGCAGGGAAACCCACAAACCTGTCTTTGCTGCTACCCCGTGTTTTTTGCACACAGGGGAACAGATGCATTTCCCCAGGACATTAAACAGTGAGAACTTCCTGAGGACACTGCCTAATGCCCCGGCTGGCAGAATCTGCCCTCGGGTAGCTGGGATCACTCCATCCCCCGGGTATCCCAGCATTTGACAGATGCTCTGCTGGCCATCTCTGGACATTAAGAGTTTCCTTTTTCCAGCAGCTTCCTTCAGACTCTCTTCCCAGGATGAAGTTACTGGGTCAAAGGCTGGGGCTTAAGGCTTTAGCAGACACTAAATGGCTTCCATTTGCACCACAACTTACCATCCTCTGCCCCCTCCCCTATACACACACGCACACTGCAGTGTTCTTGTCTGTACAACAGTCCTTTTTAAGATGGGAGAGGGGGAGGAACAGCAGGAACAGTTCCTTAAATTGTGATGTGGGGGGAAGGAGGAGGCTCTGACGTTAGTCTCTCCCTTCAGCCATTTGTTTTATAAATTGCCTGCTCTATTTTTATAAACATCTTGTCCTGGAGCAACCTGCCTAAAGGCCATGATAAAAAATAGACGAAGACTAACAGAAAACTAAAAGCAGTGGACACTCCTGTCAAGATACCATGCACAAAGTCAAAGGAAGAGCCTGGAAGAAATGTCTGTGACATGTATGACAGTCTTCGGATCCATAATAAATAAAGAGCTACTATAAACAAACAAGAAAACAGCCCAGGAGGAAAATGGTCCAAAGATTTGAACCAGCATGGAAAAAACCACCAGTGATCATATGAAAAGGTGCTCAACCTTACTGGTAACCATGCACGATAAAATAAAAATAGTGAGACCATACCGTAGTAAAGCTATGAGCAAACAAGGGGTGGGGGGGCTCCTGTAAGCAGGGAGCATTTTGGCTGGATCCAAATGACATTTTAGATACACTTTCCCTGTAGCCCAGAGATTCACTTGCAGGTACCTGTCCTACAGACACATGTGAAATGGCACAGGTACACAGGTATCCCCTCCAGCTTCACCAGGAGCAATATGGGCCTGGGTGAGTGGAATCACAGCACGGTCGTACCGTGGAATTCTCTGCAGCTGTGAAAAAGAATGAGGATGCACCCTACACAGACATAAATTCCTCAACATGCACTAAATGGCAAGTTACAGAACCACATATGGTATGATCCTATCCCAGACACAGAAAAATTAAAACACTTCTATTTTCCAATGTATACGTATGTAATTTAACAGACTCACACGTGGAACATGACAGAACCCTTCAGAGCAAACTGCAGAGCCGGCTACCTCTGCAGAGGATTAGAATGGAGGGCAGGGCTTCCCTGGTGGCACAGTGGTTAAGAATCCACCTGCCAATGCGGGGGACACGGGTTCGAGCCCTGGTCCAGGAAGATCCCACATGCCACAGAGCTACTAAGCCCATGCGCCACAACTACTGAGCCTGCGCTCTAGAGCCCGCGAGCCACAACTACTAAAGCTCGCGCGCCCAGAGCTCGTGCTCCGCAACAAAGAGCAGCCCCTGCTCAACGCAACTAGAGAAAGCCCACACGCGGCAACGAAGACCCAACGCAGCCAAAAATAAATAAATTTATATTAGAAAACAAATCAAAAACCCAAACACCTCTCTCCCTTCTCTCTGCCCTGGGTCTCTCCTTCCTCCTGTAACACTGAGGGAATTACTTCTTCAGGAGCCTCAGTTTCCCCTTCTATAGAAAGGGGGGGGTGGGGAAAAAAAGGAGGGCAAAGGTCAAGGGTGAGGTTCACGTTTCTTTGGTATGTGTATGAACCGTATCAATGACTTACAGTGAGACCAGTCCTTTATTACTTGCAGAATAAGGGTTTTTAAAAGTCCTTTATAGTGGGGGTGGGGGGGGAGGATCAACCTCCTTTCATGGACTTCAGTTTCCTCACCTTTAAAAAGGGGATAGGGACGGGGGGCTTCCCTGGTGGCCCAGTGGTTAAGACTCTGCGCTTCCACTGCAGGGGGCGCAGGTTCAATCCCCGGTCAGGTAACAGATGCCACATGGTGCGGCATAAGAAAAAGGGGGCGGGGCGGGGATGGGTAACTCCAGCCCTCCTAAACTGGCTGTCAGGGCTTGAATAGAAAGGATAGGCGGGCAGCGAACGTCAGCTACTACTCTAAACAATGTGACATGCCTGTAGTCAAGGTGCCTGCGGTCAAGGTCCGCCTCCCCCCTCACTGCAGTGCAATGGGCCACCTCCCCCCACCAGAAACCCAAGTGCAGCCCTCCCCTCTCCCACACCCAACAGCAGCTGGCCCGTCCCCTCCGCCTACTTCTGTAAGACGCTGCTCGCTCCCGGGACGGCTGCCCCTGCCTCTGCCGGACAAGCCCTCTGCCACGCCCTGGCTTCCCACCAGCCTTTGGTGGAGACGAAGGTCCTGGTACCCACATCCCTGTGTGCTAGAGGGGAACAGGCAGAGCTGCCCTCAGGAGGGAGACAAGTCACACGCGAGGCCTGAGGTGTTGGTCAGAAGGTGCTTTATTGAAGGGCGGGGGCTCCAACATCTCGTGGCAGCTACAACCTGGGGACAGAGGGGAGGCTGAGGGTGGATGGGGGGGCCACATCCTCCTCCACGTGACACCCCTTCTTCCGGTTTGGGCCCTTCCATTTCCCCTCGGGGACCCTCCCTGGTCTGACTCTGGGGTCAGGTGGCTCTGGCAGGCTGACCCTGTCCCAGGCCTGGCCGAGGGAGCATCGCTCCATCACTGGCTACAGCAACCGGGTCTGGGAGGGGCCCCGGGGCCGCTGGAGGCCACTGGGGAGCAGGGGAGCGCCACTCACTGGATCTCGCGGAACGCCCGCTTCTCCACCAGCTTCACTTTGTACTTGCGCTTGAACCTGGGGGAGGGAGAGGAGAGCAGTCGGCGACCTAAGCCCATCTGGCACCCATCCGGCGGGGGAAGGTTCCCGATGCCCGCCCCACATGGCCGGCCCCGGCTCTCACTTGGCTCGCTCCCGAGGCTCGATCATGTTTCTTCTCTGGAAGCTCTTGAACCGGTCACGGAGGATGTTGCCCTCAGGCTGCGAGACACGGACAGGGAGGCCTCAGCTGGTGCTAGGCAGAAACCCCAGGGCCCTGACTGCTCCACAGGGTCCAGTGGAGGGGGGAGTCCGCCCCGCAGTCCCCCCATTAGTCAAAGCCCCGAGTCTGGCCTCACGTACACCAGGGGCTCAGCCTGGCCCTGACTCATGGGGTGATAGGTACTGACCCATGGGCCGGCCCTGAGCTGGGCTTGGAGGAAGCAACACGAAGGAGGCTGGAGAAGGGGGAATGGGTGTGGCCGGCAGGGGAGCGCAGGGGCAGAGGTGGGGTCAGAAGAAGGGTGCACAGTTGGCCCACTACAAGTACAGCTGGCTGGAGCCCCAAGGCGCGTCAGAGCACACAGGGTCTGTGGCTGTGTGAGCTGGGCTTCCTCCCGGGGGCACTGGGGAGCCACAGCAGGCTCCGAGTGGGGGAGGAACAGGGTCTATTCTGGGCTTTAGAAAGACCCCTCTGGGACTGCAGACGCTGAGAGTGGGGCCCGCAGACCAGGGGCTACAATGGGACCTGGCCAGGAGGAACGGTCTTCTGAGGGCCCCAGGCTGCAACTATCCATCACTCGGCCCCTCACCCACGGGGACCCCGTGCCCTCAGCCCCCAGGCATCAGCCCAACCAGCCCAGCCTGGGGGCAGCCATGATGTCGCCCATAGTCCCCGGGGGACACGGGGAGCAAGGATGGGTATCATCACCAGGCACGGGTGTCTCCCCTGCAGCCCCCCAGCCCCCCAGCCAGACAAATACCTTCAGGGTCCTGAGTGAGTCAGACAGCTCCGAGCTGAGCTGCACGTCAATGTCGGGGTCCTGATACCTGGGGAATACGGGGCGTCCGGTGGGGGGGGGGGTGAGGTGAGCCTGGCCCAGGACACAGGGCCAAAGACCCCTCTTGGGAACAAGAGGCCGGGCAGTGGGGTTGAGAACACGGAACTCTGGGGGAAAGAGATGGTCTCCCAGGAGAGGCCCAGGCTGAGCAAAGATAGGAAGGCGCCAGATAGGGGATTTGGACTCCTCCCAGACTCCCAGGGAGGCCCCAGCCCAGGCCTCACTTGAGCCGCCCCAGCCGGCGGGGTCTGTCCGCCTCTGCCAGCCGCTGTGCCTGCCGCCGCTCCCGCTGTCGAGCCAGCTCCGCCAGCCGCTGCGCTACCTGCGCCTTGATCCCGCGCAGCCTGAAGACC
This sequence comes from Tursiops truncatus, assembly GCF_011762595.2. NCBI lineage: Eukaryota > Metazoa > Chordata > Mammalia > Artiodactyla > Delphinidae > Tursiops > Tursiops truncatus. Next base: position 50,466,903 of record NC_047052.1, on the reverse strand, counting down.
TGCTGGTGCCGAAGCCGGGCGGCCCGCACCGCAGCCTGCTGCACCCTCTGCAGGGACGGGCAAGGTCAGGGGCCAGGTCGAGCACCACCTCGCCCCGGGGGGCCTTTCCTCCACCTGCTCCCAGGTCACAGCAGCTGTTTCTCCACAGCGCTTGCTTTCCTTTCTTAAAAATTTTATTTATTTGTTTTTGGCTGCACTGGGTCTTCACTGCCGTGCCCGGGCTTTCTCTAGTTGCCGCAAGCGGGGGCTACTCTTCACTGCAGTGTGTGGGCTTCTCGTTGTGATGGCTTCTCTTGTTGCAGAGTACGGGCTCAAGGCACGCGGGCTTCATTAGTTGTGGCACGCGGGCTCAGTAGTTGTGGCTCACGGGCTCTAGAGCACAGGCTCAGTAGTTGTGGTGCACGGGCTTAGCTGCTCTGTGGTATGTGGGATCTTCCCGGACCAGGGCTCGAACCCGTGTCCCCTGCGCTGGCAGGCGGATTCTTAACCACTGCGCCACCAGGGAAGCCCAGTGCTTGTTTCGTGAACTGACCTTCCTTATCCGTTTCTCTCTGTCTGTGGTTCATAAAGCCTCCCCAGCCCCCACCCCCGAACATCATCACCAGGGCAGCAGGGCCTGACCTGGCGTGTTCCCCACTGCATCCTCTGAGCCCAGAGAGGCATCTGGAAGATGCCAGGAACTAGGTCTCAGCTGACAAAGGAGCTTCAAGGATCCCAAACAGCCCAAAAAAAGCAGGCTGCAGGCAGGAGAAACCAGGCTGTGGGACTGGGCAGAGCAGACTGGAGCCCAGGGTGCTCACCAGCATCCGGGCAGCCTTCTCCCGCCGCCGCTGCTGCTCCGTCTTCTTCTCCACGGAGGCCGGGCGGACGGCTGTGGGCGAGGCCTCTGCTCCCGTGGCCTGGTCTCCTCCAACCTCGGGACCCTCGTCCTGGCCCTCGCCGGGCTCCCCTTCCCCATCCGACTCCTCCAGCAGCCCCTGGCACATCTCCTGGAAGGCAGACTCCTGGGGAGAGGGGGCAGGTCAGGCGCAAGGCAGGGAGCGGGCGGGAAGGGTGGGCGAGTGGGCCTGGGCTCACCTGGGTGGCGGCCTGCTCCGAGGCCGGCGGGGCCAGCTGCCGCTCCAGCTTCTCTGCTGCCTTCTGCCGCAGCAGCTCCACCTCATGAGCCGCCCGGAGCAGGGTCTGGGAGGGGGCACGGATGCAGGTGAGGACCCAGGCCCTGGAGGCCTCTCCTGGGAGTTACAGACCCGGCCCTCTTACCTCCCACCTGCACCTCCACCCCAGGGCTCAGCCCACTCCCCTCGATGGCCCAGGCGCCCCCTCCTCTCCCTGGCCTCCCTGCACCGGCCAAAGGGGGCTTCTCATCCCTAATCTCACATCTGCTCTGCCTGTCCTCTTAAAGGACAGTCTGGTCTCTACACGCCGCAGGGTTCCACTTCTAGGCAGTGCCCTGAACAGGCACGCGCACAGACAGGAAGAAGTGGTGGCTGCCCGAGACCAGGGGAAATGCGGAACTGGGGGGTGACGGCTGATGGACATTCGCTTTCTTTCTGGGGTGATGAAAATGTTCTAAATTTGACTGTAGTGATGGCCACACAACTCTGCATATACTAAACACCACTGAATTGAGTCCTGTAGGTGGGTGAATCACATGCATGGAAATTATATCCTGATAAAGCGATTACATTAAAAAAGAGAGAAAAAGAAAGCGACAACATCTCCCCGTGAGCGACAGCCTCTGCGAGCAGCCTCCTCTGCCTGTGGCCGACCTCATCCTCTCAATGTTTCGCGCGGCGCTGTTCGTCCCGTAGTTGCTGTTCCCTGGGAGAGGGACACGGCCCCCTGCCCCTGGTCAGCTAAGAGTCTGTCTCACGGGGAACAATGCTGAACAGCATTCACAGGAGCACCTGCATCTACTCAGTGACCTCGATTTCTCTCCAGGAACCCGAGCTCCCCGAGGGCGGGGGTTTGTCCCCTCTGTTCGTGACATCTGTACCCGACAGATTTCTGTGAGATAAACACCGACTCTTGCCACCAGCTTTTCCTGTTGCTAAACTACCTTCACCCTTGCACAAAGCTTACTAGGTCACACGTTTTGTTGCCAACAGTTGAAAGTCTTTTTTTTTAGTTGAAAGCCTTTTGCATTTACGTCCCACAGAGTTCCTGAGACGTGCCACAGTCTCACGCATCTCTGGGCCTTTGCACGTGCTGTTCCCTCCGACTGGAACACCCCCATTCCTTCCTCTCTTACCATAACAAACTGCCCCCAGTCTCAGCTCTGATGCCCCATTCTCCAACAAGCCCTCCCTGACTCCCAAGGCTGGGTCTGATGCCCCCCCGTGCCCTTCCATCCCAGCCCTGCCCACTCTGGGTCATCACTGTGCACGAACAGTTCTGTCTCCCCGACTGGACCACAAGCCCTGCGAGGGCATGCTGACCAAATGGCCAAGCAGCGAGTGAGAGGCCCGGCGGGGCGGCGTACCTGGTGGTCCTCAAAGGTCGGGTTGTAGGAAGCTCCCGCGGGCATCACCTCCACGGCAGGCGCCTTGGAGGGCTTGGTGTGGAGACGCTGCGGCCGCTGGAGGAGGACAAGACCAAGGCAGGCTAAGGCCTGGGAGCGCCATGACTCAAGCTCCCACAAGTGCTGGGACCCGGGCCCGGGAGGCGGCAGAGGCCTCAGCACGGCGCACGGCCTTCAAGCTGGGAGGTGCCTGCGGCAGCTGGAACAATGGACAGCTGGTACCGCAGGCGCGGCAACCCCAGGACGAGCACGCAGGGACTCCGCTTGTCTTTCCTGAGTAGGGTTCCTGTCGCCAGAGCGGTGGGGAGGGGTGACACTTGCAAAACCGTATGGTACGGTCATCAGGCCATAGCTGAGATCGGCAGCTGCGCCTGGCAGAGGGCATGAGGTTCTGTGTCTGTCAGTGCAGGACACCGCAGACAAGGGCTGACAGACACTTAGAGTGTAGCCCTGCGCCCCCGGGAGCTTGGGAGAAACGCAGGGCCACGGGCTCACCTGAAACCAGCTAACCAGAACCTGCACTTTAACAAACCCCCAGGGGACCCGAGTGCACGCTCAGCTCTGAGCAGCATCTCCCCGTCTGGACTTGCCACGTCCCTGCACGGCTGGCCTCCACCCCAGCAAAGGCTCCCCGTCTACAGCAGAAGCCTGGGGGTTGCCCCTGACGCCCCCTGCCCCTCCCCACAGCCAACTGCCCGCCAGGCTGGGTGCTTCTGCCCGAGGACTTGCCTTGGGTCACCCCCTTCACCCCCGCGCTGGGGTGCCCGGCCCCACCTGTCCCACCTCCTCGGAGCATCCCACAATCCCACCGCTCCCGTGTGCAAAAGCACTTAGGATAAAAGCCCACAGCCCCAAGTGGGCTCCCGCAGCCTTCTCCCACCCCCGACCAGCGGGTCTCCGCACCCTACAGCCGCGCCCTCACTGGAGGCTCCGCCCCCCATCTCTGCAGGCTCGCTCACGACACCAGGTCTCCTGCCCCTTAGTACCATCTTACTTTCCAGTGAAGGTTCCCCTCATCTCCCTGAAGCACGTCCCACCGACCTGCCACCACTCTGCTCTGTGCCCTGGAGGCGGCACTGCCTGCCTGGCTCCAGCAAGTGGGCTCCCGGTCACAGGACGGTCGGGCTCTGACGCTGAGGCTCTACGGCCTGAACGCTCCCCAGCCCCGTGCTCTGACCCCTATCCCCCAGGACGCCCTTCTGACGAATTCTCACCTTCACACCTTTCTTCTTGGTCTGCTCCAGGAAAAAAGGGTCCTGGCGCTCCAAGGGCCGGTCCAGAGGGTCTGCGGAGGCAGCGAGGGGCAGCTGCTGGGGGAACATCGGGGCCCCGAGGGGCTCCCTCCCAGCCCTCCTCCCTTAAGACGGCACCGAAGCACTGACTGCAAGATGGCCCGGGAAGGACTGACTCTCAGACCCCACAGGGCTTCGAACGCCAGGCAAAAGAGCATGTGGACAGGGTCCAGAAAGCAGAGGAGACCCCAGGCGGAGGGGCAGGAGCCGGCCCGCTTGCAAAAGGGGAGCGCGAGCAGGAAAACGGTGCCACTTCAAGACTCCTGACTCTGCCGAAGACCCTCAAAGCAACCCCCGTAGGGCGCCCCCCTTAGACACGGCGCACCGCAGCTGCGACACTCACTGTCTTTGACCCAAAGGTCGTAGAAGGGCCGCTCAACCGTGTCCTGTGGCCCCGGCTTGGCTTTGGCCACAGGAGGGTGGAGGAGCCGGGCCTGAGCCCTGCGCACCTCCCGGGGCAACTCGCCCTGCTCTGCCAGCCTCTCCCATAGCTGCTCCTTCCGCTTGAGCTTCCTGGCGTTGGGGACCTGGTGGGCGCGGATGCTGGGCCGGGGAGAAGCGGCACAGGCGCAGCGGGTGAGGCGAGCTCCCCCTGCCCCCGCCAGGCATCCCAGCACCTCCTCCCTCCACAGGGGGCCTCCTCACTCGATCCAGCAGCTTCAGAGACCACCTCCCCATGTCTGCCCCCAGCCCAGGTCTCTCTCCTGAGCCCCAGACCTAACAACACAACAGCCCCTGGGGCCCTTGCCCTGGATGTCTCCCAGGGACCTCACACACCATTTCACAACCAACCTCAGCATCGCTCCACTGTCCGCCCCATCAGCCATCCACGCCCCACCCCCACTTCAGGGGTCAGTCACTAAGCCCTGCCTGACCCATCCCCTGGCCGTGGCTGCCCACCCAGCCCTCCCTTCCATCCCCAGAGCCCTCGGCCACGTCCAGGCCCATCCTCGCCTGCCCCGCCACAGCACCCTGGCCCCAGCCTCACTGCCTCCAATCCGCTCTCCAAAGCGCAAATCCGACCCCATCCTCCCCTCCAGTGCCCTTCACCTATCACCCTCCCTCCCCAGAATTCCTTTAGGGTCAGGAAGTGAATAGGGCCTGCACAGAAGGGTGTGAGGCCAGAACCAAAGGGGAAGGAGGGTCTGGGGCTGGTGGGACACTCACTCTTTGGGTGCGGGGACCTTGGACGTGTTCTCTAGGATGAGGTCGATCCGAAGGGGTTTCTTGAGAAGCAGCGATCTCTTCTGACCTTTGGTCCTCTTCTTGTTCGGCTCTGGGGGTGGAAGAAAGGAAAGAATTAAGGCCTCAGGCCTCCTCACTACCCAAGACCAACTTCCCACTCCCCTCATTCCGGCTCCTCTGGAGACCTGCATCCCAGTACAGACGTGGAGGGCCCAGGCTGACCCCAGGCTCCCACCTGAGGAAAGAGGCCCCCGCAAGGGCAGGGCCCAGGGTGCCCAAGCTGTGACTCCCCACACCACACCCATTTCCTGGGCCAGCTGGAGGCAGCCCTGTGCTGGGGACACAGAGGAGTCAGACCCACAGCCCTGCAGACAAGGGGCTTCCAGAGGCAACAGGGAAGAGGCCACAGAACCACTAACGCTAACTAGGAAGAAAGCAGGTGGTCAGGCGACATGAGGCCCAGGGAGCTGGACTCAGGACCCAAGACAGCCGATTCTCAGCGCAACAGAATTTTCTGCTTTTACTTCTAAAGCCTAACAGTAAAAAGGACTCTAGAACAACGCATACTAGGATGGAATCCGCATCCTTCCATTTGCTAAAGGACCTCATGAAAGTGACTTTCCTCCCCCGTGCTGCCAAAACGAGGTTTAATGCCTGCCTCACAGGATCGGGCGGAGAGGCACTGGGTTGACCAAAAACGTCGTTCGGGGTTTGCCGTAACATCTTACGGAAAAACCCAAACAAACTTTTTGGCCAACCCAATAATTGCAGCTGACCACTGAACAACATGGGTTTGAACTGCGAGAGTCCACTTATACCAAGGTTTGTTTCAACAGCAAATACTACAGGAACACACGATCTGCAGTTAGTTGAATCCACAGATGTGGAACCAAGGTACAGAGGGCCGACTACAAATTACACGTAGATTTTCGACCCCATGGAACGTCAGCACCCCTGACCCCTGCATCGTTCAAGGGTCCATTGTATTTCGACTCCACAGCACAGTGATCACCCGTGAAAGCGCGCAATCGCTGTTATCCTTCTGCTTTTTTTTTTTTTTTTAAAAATCTAAAGCAGAATCTGTAACTACTTCCTCGCCTGTTCACCAGGGCAGCTCCCTGCCTTTACTCTTCTGTTCACAGAGCAGATCTCCTCACTCCTGTGAAAGTCGACCTCTTTAATACCCCTTCCTTACCTGCTCACTCAAAGACTGCTCTCCCCCAAGAGGTCCTTTCACTTCCCTTAGACCAGACCCCTTGACTGACCTCATACGTGCTCATCAAGGCCATCCTGCTGCTACAGCAGCCTGACGTTTTGCTCATTAAAGCTATCGGCTTTCCCGTTCAAACGGACTCCTCAGCTTTTCTAGACGCTCCTTAAAGCAAGTCGCTTATCCTTCATCTGTTTCTCCAGGTATTGACAGTGAACCTTATTACTCACTGAAGCAAACCCTAACTTGCTTCTCCTCCACTTGTTTTAGAAGGTCCCGACCCTGCATTTTGGCAAATTAAAGCAAGCGGGTCAAGAAGGATCTCTTATTCAAGTTGATCCTTTTGTTCTCATTAAAGGAAAAACAGGTACGATTCCTTACAGCAAGTCCCTGACTTGGTTTTCTGCAAATTAACGGAGACCTCCTGATTTATGATTATCTACTCAACAAGGCAGACCCCGACTGGATTCCCTGGGCATTGAGACCTCTCTGAAACCTCAGAAGAAAAAATGAGTTCTTTAGGTTAGTTCCTAACTTGCTTTCTGTTCATTCCAGGTCCTCTTGTTTATACAGTAAATACCTTTTTTTTGCAGGCGTTTTCCACCCAAGCCACGTCATTAACACAGGTCCTCTTAGAGGCTGAGAGAGCCTCACTAAGGACTAATCATCGCCATACACCCGCCACAAAAACCCTTTCTCACCTTCATTCTTGGAGCCAGTGTCCACGAAGAAGAGTTTTTCATCGGGGGCCTCAGATATCAAGCCACTGGAAGATAGAAATTCAGAATGTCAGCCATACATGTTGGGGAGAGGAGCACGAAGCTAAGAAAGGAACAGGTTTAACCTCTCCGGGCTCAGCTTTCCTGTTATGCTCATTCAAGTACAAGCTTCCCGCCTGGGACCCCTCCAGGCCAGAGCTCCTCCCTCCGGTTTGCAGAATTTACTACGTAAAACGCACTCAACTAGGCTGGGTGCGTGGTACGTACTGATATCAGAAAAGTGTTTGTGGTTTACCTAGATTCTAATTTAACTGGGCGTCTTGTACCCGGTGACCCTATCAAGTCCCACAGGCCGTCACCCGGAGTTCCCAGTCTAACCCCTCGGCTTCCCCAGCGGTGCCAGACAGGGGCTCCCAGGCCCCCGGAAGTCCCCCCAGGCAGCTCGGCCTCGCACCCCGCCACAGAGAACTTGGCCCACCTGTCCGCAGTCCCGCCCCACTCACCCGCTCGTGCGCTCCTGCAGCCGCACGTCCTCCAGGAACTGATCGACCTCCAATCCCAGCGGCTCCTGAGCGAGCCGCCGCCAGCCCCGCTTCTTATTTCTTGGGCCTCGCCGCCGCCGCCTCAGCGCCGGGTCCACCGAAGTGGGCCGCAGCCCCAGGAAGCCGGAATTGGCCTCGCTTTTCGAGCACTGCCCGCCACCACCACCACCCCTTCCCACCGCCATCTTGTTAAAGGAAGAACTTCTTCTCCGGCGCCCGGAAATCCGGTTTGGGGCATGCGCGCGCCGAAATCCCGCCCCTTCCCGTGACCTACTTCCGGCGTCCGCCATCTTGGTAGGGTGGCTGGAGCCGCAAAGGGGCGGGGAGGCTAGTATCTTGGTAAAGGATAAATGGCTCCTCCCTCTTCTGCAGATTCCGGTCCGCCCCAGGTTGTAGGTTTGGGGCTCTAGCCCTAGGCGAAATACCTTTCCTGGCCGCCTAGGAAATCTTTTAAAATCGGAGTATCATTTTTAATTTGTTGAATTTTTAAAAAATCTAGTTTTCTTAAAAAAGAAAAGTTATACCCGTCAGTGGCAGATTCGGCACACAAGACTTTCCAATCTCAGAACGTTTGACCTGTCAATGTTCCAACCCTAGAATCTTGGAAATCAGAGTTTTCGGAATGTCGAGGTTGGGAGCACAGAACATTTACGTGCGAGAAATGTTAGAAACATACATTATTAGAACCCTAGAAGCACAGGCTCAGAATCATTAATCTTGGGTAAGCTACACAGTTGTGCCTCAGTTGCTTCATCCGTAAAATGGGGGCGATAATGGTTCATCTGCCTCAGAGGTAATTCTGGAGATTAAACAAAGTAATATATACAAAACCCTTACGATTGTGCCGGGATCTAAATGTTAACTATTGTTATTTCCTCGCCCCCTGAGACTTTATCTTAGAACCATTTAATCTATGCTGTTTACAAATAAGGAAAGGAGCTCAGATGCCCTTGGGCCCTGGCAACCATCCGTAGGGATCCAGAGCCTCATAAGGCCGTTCTCCACTCGAAAAGAAAAAAGGCACAGAGAAGGAAGGTGCCACGCTGTGTTCCGGGGTTACACAGCGGAACTCGGCCTGGGGAAGGTGACAGGCCCGGGATTTGGCCCTGGAGACCTGATCACCCACCACCTGGGGCAGGGGGTTCAGCGACCGGCCAGCCTAGCTCTCGTGTGTCCACCAGGGGGCGCCAGGAGCCGCGCCACCGGGCGCGCGTGGGCGGGGAGGGCGCGAGGCCAGAGTGTCCCGGGGGCCGTGGGTGTGGCCTCGGGTGTGAGTCGGCGAGACCACGAGCGGGGTCCCCCTGGGCGTGAGCGAGCGCGTGCGCACAGTTTGGGGATCCTAATGGGCAGCATCACCTCCCGGTGTTTTGTGTCAGAAGCTATGTACCCAGGTCGTGTGGGTGGACGTCGGCGGGCAGGGAGGAGGACGGGGGCACCTTGTAACCAAGTTGGCACACACACACACACACACACAACCCCACGGCCCAGGGCTTGGTTCCCAGGCCCCCGCGGCAGGAGGTCTGAGGGAGGGATGTCCCGGAGGGAGGGCCTCAGAGTAACTTTTCTTCGGAAAATATGTCGGTCTGGTCCCCAGCCCAGGCCTGAGTCATCAGGCTCCCGCAGCATTGAGTCACGGCCTCCACCTCTGCCCCTGAGAGCTTGGAGGGTACCCCCCTGAAGTTCTGCCCAGGGCTCTCCTTCCCCAGAGGGTTTGGTGGGGAGAGCGATCCCCACCTCTAACCTGTCCCAAGACAGCCTGACTCCCGCAGAGAAAGAAGCCATGGCTTTATTTACGCTGTGGGAACGCTATTACGTTCACAATCCCCTCCCAGGCACGGGGTGAGGGGTGATGGGCGTGGGAATCCCAGCGAACACCCTGGAGGGGGCATCGTCCCCATCTGTTTCGCGCTTCCCCATCTTTTCCGTGTGGTCCCCCACCAGGGTCAAGCACTAATACGTAGTGAAGGCAGGAAAAGGTGTGTGTGTGGGGGGGGTGAGAGTTCCCTTTAGGGGAGGGGAGGGAGGGTTGTAGCACCAAGAGCCCCTCCCCCCACGACGTCCCTGAAAAGGGGACTAAAATAACATCCTGGGGCCTATCTGGCAGGGGCTCCACTTAAATATGGACTGATGGTGGGCCCTGTGCCCCAGCAGTCTAAAATTCGGACCACCAGCTGTGGGGAGCCTGAGGTGGGGGGCGCAGGCTGGGCTTTCAATCCAGGGCAGGTGAGTGGAGGACAGAAAGGCCTCAGAGCGGACGCCTTCTGGGAGAAGCAGGGATGGAAGGCGGTTTTTGGTCTGCAGAGGATCCTTCTTAAAGAAAGGGGTGTGGCAGGAACTGGGGGGAGGGGCTGAGGGGTCCAGCTGAGGAAGTAGGAGGTGTGGCTCCCCCCCCCAGCCCCCAGTGGTGCCAAGACCTGAGGACGCCATGGGGTGGAGGGTCCCCGCCTGGCTGGGCAAGAGGAAGCAGGGCAAGGGGACCCTCTGTTAGTCATTTCAACCAAGTGGCCGCTCACTTATGAGGGGTCCTGCTCAGAATCACGGATCAGACGGGTTAGGCCTGGGGGTGTGTCTCTGTGTGTTTGAGTGATTCTGTAGGTGGTCTCTCCTGAGAATGTCAGCTCCATGAGGGCATATAGAGGTGTCTGTTTTGCTCTCTGCTGTAATCCCCAGTGCCTAGAAGGAGCCCTGAACATAGTAGGTGCTCAAACAAATTTTTGAATGAATGATGCATGGATGGATGCTTGTGTGTGTGTGTGTGTGTGTGTGTGTATTAGTGTCGGAATGATGTGCTAAGTGTACGTGAGGGTAGAGGTGTGAAGGGTGGGCAGAGAAGCCTTGCCCCTCCCCTGGTCCCCACAGAGGGACCCCCATCCTTGCAGCTGGGAGAGTGGGCAGGCAGGGTGCACGTGGGCCAGGGTGGGAATGTGCGTGCAGCCATCCGGAGCTGGGGAGCCACAGCAGGGCAAGAGGGAGGAAGGGCCGGCAGGCAGCGGCTGGCTCACTCAGCGGAGCCCTTGTGACGCCGCTTGGAAGGTGGCACCAGGCGGCGGGGCAGGTTGGTGGGCAGCCCGTGGCCCTCGAGCTTGGCCTCGATGAGGTGGCTGGCCAGGGCGAACTCCTCGTCGTCCAGCATGCCGTCTCGGTCAACATCGCTCAGCTTCCAGATGCGGCCCAGCACAGAGTTGGGGAGCTTGGTACCCACCATCCAGGTCTTGGCCTTGGTGCCGCTCAGCTTGCCATCGGACGGCGCCAGGTTGTAGAAGATCTCATCATATTTGGACTTGTCCTTGGTCACCACCCACTCAGCCTCATCATCCGAGCCCTCCTCGCCGTCCTCCAGGACCTCGTCAGGCCCCCGCTCTATGAAGGGGCCCATGTGCGTGCCCTCGAAAGCGCCCCCCTGCACGCCCACATCCGTGCTCTCCAGCTCCTCCTGCCGGAGCAGCGGCATGAGCTTGGCGATGTTGTGGGTCAGCATCTCATCCAGCGCCTCCAGCAGCTTCGGCTTCAACGAGTGGAACTTGGTGAAGTCGTGAGCCATCAGCAGCTCCTGTGGGGAGGGGAACACAGAGACGTCAGGGGGCACCATCCCGAAGCCCCCCAGCCCCGTGCTGGCTCCGGGCAGCTCTTGACAGAGAGGTGCAGAAGTATTTGATTATCTGAACACCCCAATCCACTTGGGTACCCACCACTCAGAAGAGACTTGGGCAGCAAGGTCCCACGGTGCCCCCCACCCCACCCAGTGCCGGGCATGACCCCAGAATCCCTGGACAGTAGGGAGAGCAGGGGCCTTTCATCAGCTGGTAGAGAAGGATTTCAACATTTTGACATCAGCCATGGCTTTACCAGAGCGCACCCACCAGCCCTCAGTCCTGCCCACCCTCTACGGTACCCCAGCTGCCCAGTCAGCATCCCCACCATTATGCACGTTGAGAAAATGCAATTCCTGCCACCCTGCTGGCTCTGTTACCCCACCTCACAGAAAGGGCTAAGCGGCTTGCTCCATATTTGGAGGTTAGGTTTGGGATGGACAGGTCATCAGGAGATCCTGGGACTACCCCCCACCCCCGGGGCAAGAAGTCATCTGGTACTAGAGCCGCTGCAGGGCTGGGTTTGTGGTCACGCTGCTTCTCACACGTGCAGCTGTTAACGCGATTGCCCCAGAAGAGTTGCAGCAAAGACCAGTCCATGTCGCAGCACCACATTAATTTCCAGAGCCAAGGCAGAGAGCTCCACTGATCATGACCATAAAGAGACGGGGGTGTGATTAATGGTGATGAGTACGGAGGACTCCAGGGCCAGGCTGCCCAGGTTCCAACCCAGCTCTGCCACTTGGGAGCTGTGTGTCCTCAGTCAAGTGACTTGACCTCTCTGGTTTCCCTGTCAGTTTCCAGATGTGTAAAACAGGTTGAGAACTAGCACTCCCCTCACTGGGAGGCGGGAAAGGCGAAATGAATTCATCTGGATGAAGTGCTCAATAAATGTCAGCGTAATATTCACAGCTGCTCTTTATCTAGCCCAGCGGCTCTCAACCAGGGATGACGGTGTCCCCCAGGGGACAGTGGGCAATATCTGGAGATTTTTTTTTTTTTTTTTTTTTGCGGTACGCGGGCCTCTCACTGTTGTGGCCTCTCCCATTGCGGAGCACAGGCTCCGGACGCACAGGCTCAGCAGCCATGGCTCACGGGCCCAGCCGCTCTGCGGCATGTGGGATCCTCCCGGACCAGGGCACGAACCCGTGTCCCCTGCATCGGCAGGCGGACTGTTAACCACTGCGCCACCAGGGAAGCCCCTGGAGACATTTTTGATTGTCACAACTCAGGGGTGCTACTGGCATCTAGTGAACAGAGGCCAGGGATACTGCTAAACAGCCTGCAATGCACAGGACACCCCCTACAAGGAAGAATTATCTGGCCCCAAATGTCAGGAGTGTGGAGGCTGAGAAACCTTGATTCGGCCCAAACTCTGTGCCAGACACTGTCTAAGGAGGTCGCGAACACTGGCTGATTAAGCATCCAAGGTAGATACTATCAGGATGCCGATTTTCCAGCTGAAGAAACTGAGGCTCAGAAAAGTTAAGTGACTTGACCAGGTTCACAGAGCTAGTCAGTGACCAAGGGGAAATTCACTCTATTATAATTGTTCAGTATTGAACTAGAAATATCTAAGACCTAAAGGTCACAGGCTTTCAGTATCAGCCTAACACAACCTCAAAACAGAGGCTGGGTTAGGGGCGCTAGTCCTTGCCTGCATGCCTGAGCCTGGACCTCTGTCCCCACGTGCATTGGTCACTCCTGCCCTGCCCACCTCCTGCGGCCCTTCATTTACCCCACACTGCCACACCCAGACTCAGTGCTTTCCCCGACACTGGTTAATCCTAGGCCTGGACATGTGAGGAGCCTCCGGTTATCCCCTAATATCCATCTTCCTTTCTTCCTCAGTATGGAATCCCTGAACGTTACCTGGGTATCTGGCCACCTAGAGAAAAGACTACACTTCCCAGCTTCCCTTGCAGCAGCTGTGGCCATGTGACTAAGTTCTAGCCAATTGGATGTCAGCACGAGTTGCACATGCAACTCTAGAATTGCCCTGTTCAATGCAGTAGCCACATGTGGTTATTTAAATTTAAATTAGTTAAAACTAAAACCTAAACTTTCAGTTTTAATGTGGCTAATGGCTACCACATTGGACAGCATGGCATAGAAAGTCACCATAGAAAGTACTATTGGACAGCACTGTTCTAGTAAGTGTTTTTAAAGAGAGAGACTGTACCATTAGCTTCCCCTCCCGCCCCGCTCCTCCCCCTCTTCTTGCTGGCTGGAACGCAGACACAATGGCTGGAGTTTCCACAGCCATTTTGTACCATGACGGGGTTCTTGGGACTGGAGGCCAGACTTGGAGGAGGATTAAGACAGAAGGAGACTGGGTCCCTGGCTCTGTAAAGCACCAAACCAGCCCTGGACCATATTCCAGGACATTTATGAAGGAGAGAAATAAACTTCTATCCTAACGAAGCCACAGTTGCTTTGGGTTTGCTGTTCACTCCCTTAATTCACAAAACCACGCTCCCACAGAATCATTTGCGGCAAGTGCTTTCAGGAACCTGCCATCCATCCCTCTAGTTTTCAAGGTCCCATCCCCGAGCCCATGGAAGCCAACCTTCCCATCACATCACCCCTGATGCCTTGCTCCTGGACGGCCTCCCACCTGCATCTTCTGGCAGTCCGGGAAGTCGCCGGGAGATATGTGATGCTCCAGCTGAATCTTGGCAAAGATGACGGGCAACTTGAGGATCAGCTGCTTCTTCTTGTTCTCCTTCCCAAACACGGAGGGCATCTCCTTCTTCAGGTAGCTGATGATGTAGGTGTGAACCTGTGGGGAGGAGAGTTCTCACCTAAGCCTGCCTCACGTTCACCTGCGGGGCTCGTTAAAACATGGGTTGCCCGGAGTTTCTGATTCACTAGGTCTGGGGTGGGGCCTGAGAATGTGCATTTCTAACAATTACAGGTGAGCTGCTGCCGCGGGTACAAGGGCTTCCCATCTCTTCTAGGTACTCTCAGCCCCTCCCGTGGCATAAACATCCCTCCACGTCCACTGCCAAACCTACATACCAGCCCTGGCCTCTCCCTGGAGCTCAAGACTCAGAGCTGATTGCCTTGTCAACATTCCTGGACAGCTCCGTCTTAGGACGCCCGCAATGGAATTCAGGTCCAGCTCCCAGAGCTGTGCCCCTCTCAGCTGTGCCCATCTCGGGAGACGAACGGCACCTCTACCTCTCCCTACCCAGTGGAGCCCAGAAATCTGAAAATCGTTCCTGATTTGATTCTCTCTCCTCACTGGCCACATCTGTTTCATCAGCGAGCCCTTTTAACTCCTAAATCTCTCTTCTACTTTTCCATTTCTCTGCACCTCCGTTGCTGCACCCCCAATCCCAGCAGTCCTGTCTTTTGCCTGGGGGGACACACCAGTCACCCCACTGGACTCCTGGCTTTTCCTCTGGCCCCTCCAGCCCCTCCAATCCTTTCCCCATGAAGTAGCAGCTGGAGGGTCGTTTTTGTTTTGTTTTGTTTTGCTTTTTTAAGGAACAAGTGCGGCACCATGAGACACTGCTACTATGTATCGATTTGTTTCTTATCCAAGTGCAAAATTCCTCCCACAGCTGATAAGGCCCTACTGCAGCAATTCTCAAAGCGTGGCCCGGGGGTCCCCGAGACCTTTTCAGGGGTTTGCAGACTCAAAACTATTTTCATAAGAATATTAAGGTGTTGTGTGTCTTTTTACTCTCATTTCCTCCCCAGTGGACAGTCGAGTTTTTAAAGGTTAAAAGATATTGCAATTGACTGCAGAAACAGATGCGCAAATCCAGATGTCTCCTCTGAAGCCAGACATTAAGGAGATTTGCAAACATGTAAAACAGGGCCACTGTCCTCCCTAAGTTGGGGTTTTTTTTGGGTTTGGAAAACAGTTAATTTTCATACAACATCTGTTACTTAGGTTAACAGGTAGTAGATTTTTTCTTGCTATTTTAAATGATCTTACAATGTTAATTACTATCAATATCTGTTCATTATTATCAATATCTGTTCATTAGTATACATCGACATGATCAAAATGTATAGGTAACATTTATAATAAACGTTACTTATTAATAAGGATATAAGTATTGTTTGGGAATTCCCTGGCGGTACAGTGGTTAGGACTCTGTGCTCTCACTGCTGAGGGCACAGGTCTGATCCCTGGTCGGGGAACTAAGATCTCGCAAGCCACGCGGCACAGCCGAAAAAAAAAATTTTATAAGTATTGTTGGTTAATTAATATTATGAGAGAAATAAATATGAAACGTTTTCTCAGTATTAACTTACTGTTTATTTTTTTTGTTTTTGTTTTTTTTTTGGATGTAACGCGAGGCTTGTGGGATCTTAGTTCCCCGATAAGGGATTGAACCCAGGCCATGGCAGTGAAAGTGCTGAGTCCTAGTCACTGGACCGCCAGGGAATACCCTCAGTTTTAACTTCTAATATGGTTAATTTAGAAAGATTTAATCCGTGTACATACAAACTCTTGGGGGGCCTCAATAATTTTTTTTTTTTTTTTTTTTTTGTGGTACACGGGCCTCTCACTGTTGTGGCCTCTCCCGTTCCGGAGCACAGGCTCCGGAGGCGCATGGCTCACGGGCCCAGCCGCTCCGCGGCATGTGGGATCTTCCCGGACTGGGGCACGAACCCGCGTCCCCTGCATCCGTAGGCGGACTCTCAACCACTGCGCCACCAGGGAAGCCCAAGGGCCTCAATAACTTTTAAGAGTGTAATGAGGGCCTGAGACTGCTCTATACGACTTGGCTCCTCCCACTTCATGCAACTTTATCTCCCTCCATCTGCTCCAGCTTCCTCACCTGCCGTCCTTTTTTTAATCAGCATGCCAACCACTTTCCTACCTCAGGGCCTTTGCACGTGCTACTCCCCACCTGGAACTCTGCCCTAGTCTCCCAACAACTGGCTCCTTCAGCTTCCTTTTGATGTCACCTCCTCACAGAGGCCATCCTATGGGAAGCAGGTGCCGCAAGCACCACCATCCAATTCCTTTCTACCTTTACTTTTATTGTTTCATTCACAGCACTTATCACAATTCATCATTATTTCATTTATCTGTTAGTTTACTTATTCTGTCTCCTTCCATCAGAATGTGAGCTTCCGGAGGGCTGGGACCTTGTCTGTTCCCTCTGTCCCCAGCGCCGGCACAGTGTGCAGAGAAAAGACTCAAGAAATATTTGTGGAATAAACCAATGAACTTGAGAACCTTTGAGCCATGATCTCATAAGTTATCGAAAAGCAAACAAGGAGGGGACTTCCCTGGTGGTCCAGGGGCTGAGACTCTGCACTCCCAATGCAGGGTGCCCGGGTTCGATCCCTGGTCAGGGAACTAGATCCCACATGCTGCAACTAAAAGATCCCACGTGCCGCAACTGAAGATCCCACACGCCGCAACGAAGATCCCTCACGCCGCAACTAAGACCCGCCGCAGCCAAATAAATAAATAAATATTTTTATAAAAAAAAGAAAGGAGAGAAAAAAAATGACCATTCATATGTTCTATTTTTAATAGGAAGCTCAATAATTAAATGGATAGGCTTAAATAAAAATAGAATATATCTGGAAAAAGCCACAAGAAACTACTCACGGGGGTTGCCTGCAAGGAAGAGGACCTGAGAGCCATTGGGGTCAGAGGTGGGAGGGGGCACGTTTGACAGAACATGAGTGCCTTCCCATGAGATGGTCTTAAATGTTCAATTAAAAGCACTCGTTAAAAAGTCCTTTTAGTGAAGAACCTAGAGGCAGGACAGGAATAAAGACGCAGATATGAAGATGTAGGACTTGAGGACATGGGGAGGGGGAAAGGGTAAGCTGGGATGAAGTGAGAGAGTGTCATGGACATATATACACTACCAAACGTAAAATAGAGAGCTAATGGGGAGCGGCTGCATCGCACAGGGAGATCAGCTCGGTGCTGTGTGACCGCCTGGAGGGGTGGGATAGGGAGGGTGGGAGGGAGACGCAAGAAGGATGAGATATGGGGACATACGTATATGTATAGCTGATCCACTTTGTTATAAAGCAGAAATTAGCACACCATTGTAAAGCAATTATACTCCAATAAAGATGTTAAAAATAAAAAGTCCTTTTAATGAGTCATAGGTTTAGAATGCTAAACATTTTGGTGGTACCTTGGCTGGCTCTGGATCCTCATCTCCCATCTCCACCACCCTGGGCTCCTCGTTCAAGCCCGTCCCGGCCTCAGGGCCTTTGCGCTTGCTGTTCCCTCTGCCTGGGTATGGTCTCCCCCAGATCTCCACTCTGCTCACCCCTTCCCCTCCTTCAGGCCTCTGCTCAAATATCGCCTACTCCAGGAGACCCTCCCCAATGACCCTAAAATAGCCTCTCACCAGTCTCTCTACTTCATTTTTCTTCATAATCCTTATTACATACAATATAATATTAGAGATTAATTTGTTTAACATCCACTTCCCAATTAAAAAGCAATTCTACAAGAAAAGAAACTTTATCTGGTTTTGTTCCCTGCTCTATCCCCAGGACCTAGAGCAGTGCAGGAGCACACTGTAGGTGCTCAATAATTGTTTGTTGAATTAATGCTATCGAGTCACCTCAGCGAGCTCGGTATGAAGGTTCACGGCATCCTGGTCTCCTTAGAATCAGAACCTCCCAAGACCCTGGCCTCAAGTGTCACAGCACAGTGAAATCGCCCCTTCTAGCAGCAGCTGCCACTTCAACCAAAGGGCAGAGCCAGAGGACTCATCCACATCGGACACTGGGACCGACAGGGAAACTGAGGCACAGAGGGGTAGTTACCAAGAGTGCGGAAAGGCCTTGTACTGTTGGGGGAGAGCATATGGGGAGGTAAACGGTGTGTGCTGTTGTTTGATGGCTGGACCAAGTGTGGCAGAATCACACGTGGGGGATGAGCGGGTGACACGGGGCAGGGGAGAAGCAACAAGGCTTGGTCATTGTAGACCCCGTGTCTTGATTGGCACTGGGGAGCCATAGATGGATTTGCAGGAGGAAGGGGAAGGAGTGGTCTGCAGGTCTGAGAAGGCCAATCAGGGCAGGGGTGTGGCCAGGCCGGTGGGTGGGGCCTGCGAGAGCGGGCCAACGGGGAGAGGGGACGGGGCCTAAGGGCGGCTCCTCGGGAACCCAGAAGACAGGAGGAGGCCAGGCACTAATGGCTTTTCCAGAGAGGAAGCCGCGGAAGGTGCCAGGAAGAGATAACGTGGGTGGGCGGGGTGGGCCGGGGCGCGGGTCCCGGACTCCGGGGTTTGTCTGGGTTTCCGGAGCCACCTCCTGCGTGGCGGGGGCACCAGGTGTCCGGCCCCACCCCACCCCTGGGTCCCACGGACCCTGGGCTCCCCCTCCCGCTGCTGTCTGCTTCCCCGAGGGACCTGGGGGACCGGGGTCCGTAGGGGAAGAGGGTGACCCGGGGGAGACTGAGGGAGGGAGGACTGAGAGAGGGAGAACGGAGAAAGAGAGAGAGAAAAGAGAATGAATGAGGGAAGAGAAGAGGAAAAAAAGAGAGACAATAAGGGAGAGAGAGAAACTGAGAAAGAGGTAGAAATGAGATGTAGAGAGAGACACACACAGAGAGAGACAGAAAGACAGACGGAGACAGTCCAGGGCCGGGGCAGAGGGTGAGAGAAAGGTGGATTCGGAAGCCCTCAGGAGCCGACCACACTGGGCGGCTCCCTCCCAAGGAGGATTCCTGGGGTGGGGGTGGGGCTCTGACTCACCCCCTCTCTGCAGCTCCTTAAACCAACACCTCAGCCTCCTCCATCCCCCATAACCTTCCAGGCCTCCCTGCCTGCCCAGCTTCCTGCCCCACCTCCACCCTGGCAGGCAGCCTCCCCTGTGAATGTTCCATTCGTCCTCCAAAACGCTCTTAAACCAGTGCTCTGCCCTCCCAGTCCCGGAGGCCCTGTCCTGATCCAGGCTCCTCCTTGACCCTCAATCCCCAGCCTCCTCCCTGGTCTGGGAGCCGAGTCTCACTGCCCTTGAATCCACCCTCCAGAAGGCAGCTAGAGTCTGACCCTGTCCCTCCCCTGCTCTGAATCCTTCCATGGCTCCCCAGTGCCCTCAGGACAAAGCACAAGTTCCAGGCCACAGCCCTGGGTGATCTTTCACCCACCCCACCCCACCCCTGCCCCTAGCCTCAGATTCAGTTACTCCCACTGTCTACACTGGCTTCAACACTGACATCTTTTCCTCTTCCTTGAACTGGCCATGTTCTCATCTCCAGTCCACGCACTTGCTGGTCCTGCTTTCTAGAATCTCTTCCCCTCTTCGTCCTCCTCATCCTCCAGTTTGCAGCTCAGATGCCCTCTCCTCCAAGAAGCCCTCCTGGATTTCCCCTGGGCTCCCCAGTCTCAGCCCTGACCATGTTGGATGGTCACTGTCTGGGGATGCGGTGGTCTTCTCCCCTGGACTGCCTTGGTCACCGCTGTGTTCCCAGCACCACCCGCCACAGGGCCAGGCACAGCAGGAGAACTTTCTCAGATTAGAGAACTTAGCTAATCAGAGAGTTGATGCCAGGGACCAGCAGTCACGTTAGAGGAGGATCAGAGGAAAGGCAAGAGCTGCCGCTGCCTCCCCAGCCCCGGTTACTGCTCAGCCAGCCCCCCATCACTGCTCACCCGCACCAGCCGGGCCCTCTTCACCAGATCGTTGAGCTTGCGCAGTGCGGCGTGGCGCGGCAGGCCCTGGATGTCGCGGAAGAGGTCCTGCTCCTCCAGCTCGAAGAGGCGCCGGTTGTCGGGTACCAGGAGGGGCTGGGACCAGAAGGAGCCGATGTAGACGCGCAGCACCTCGGGCGTGCCCACCACCTTGCCCAGCGCCCACATGAGCGCCCCATAGACGCGCATCAGCTGCTGCGTCTCCACCATGTCGGCCTTGTTGAGCACCACACGGATCTTGTCCTCGTGGCCTCGCAGGGCGCCGATGGCCTCCGAGAACTCGTCTGAGATCTCCAGCTTGTGAGCATCGAAGAGTAGGATGATGAGGTCCACGCGCTCGGCGAACCAGCGCAGCACTGCCGGGAAGTCGTAGCCTAGGGGGAGGGGGTGATACATGGGCGCCGGGGGCAGAGGTCAGCACCCGGACCTCCAGCCACGGGGATGCAGCCGTTCCTTTGGACTCAAGTTAGACTGTACCGGACGTTCAGGTTGTTAACCTTCGAAATTTTTGTCTGTGAGAAACAGCTGAGGCCCCGAGAGTGCCCCACAGCTCTGTCCCCACAGCCTTCAGAATTTCCCCCATCACTCTGGCTCCCGTCTCTCAAGCCATCTACTACAGGCGACAGTCACACCCTCCCCTTTTTCATTCATTCTTTAGGCAGATATTAGCAGCGGGCATTGGCCCAGTGATTGAAACACTCAAGTGTTCCTAATAGACTCCCTGTGCTTCTATGGACAACCCACCACCCCTACCCCCCGCAAGGCCCCCGAGTGCCTCCGTCACCCCAGCCCCTCCCCAGGATCTGTCAGATCTCCCCACCATCCAGCAACTAAAGATTTCACTCGGGCCCTGGTTACGCTCTTGCCATAGCAGATGTTAAATATTTTAAATTTATTCACAACATTTACTGAGTCTTCTGTGTGCCAGGCCCTGTCCTGGGCACTGGGGGGGGTCCCACAGAGAACACTCAGACAAGGTCCTTGCCTTCGTGGGGCACCCATCCCAACAGCTGGCTCCTGGGTCCATTCATTCATTCCTTTCACCTTTCATTTCCTCACTCACTCATTCATTCACGCTGTTTGCTTTTTTGCTTGTGCGCTCATTCATTCAGCAACAAGTGATGCTTGGGAGAGAGGAGCAGTTGAGACCCCCCGACTTGGCAGTTGGGAAGACCCGCGTTTGAATCCCGGCTCTGCCCCCATCAGCTAGGTGACCTAAAGCAAGCAGGTAACCTCTCTGAACCTCTGTTTCCTCCTCAGTAAAATGGAAATCATCATAGGACCTACCTCCTAGAACTGTGTGAAGATTAAAAGAATACACATGAGGGGACTTCCCTGGTGGCCCAGTGGTTAAGACTCCTTGCTTCCAATGCAGGCGGCGCGGGTTCGATCCCTGGTGGGGGAACTAAGATCCCACACGCCGCACGGCCAAATAAATAAATAAAATTAAAAAAAAATTTTTAAGTAATACACATGAGCTAAGATATATAAAGAGCTTAAACAGTGCCTGGCACTGAACTATACACTTAAAATGAGTGAGCTTTAGGCATGTAAATTATACCACAATAAAACTCATTAAAAAAACGGTGCTAGGCGCATGGTAAGCAGTAAACATTACTCATGATGCCTGTGAGACACCGCTGGGGGGGTCATCCAGGAGCCACGCCCAGAGCCGCCTGCTCTGTGCTGGGGACACAGTGTGGCTCAGGCAGCCCCAGGTCTGTCCTTACTGGGCTCACAGTCCAGAGTGGTCAGGCTGGGATGCAGCAGCCCAGAGGGGAGCACCTGACCCAGCCTGGGTGGTCAGGGAGGGCTTCCAGGAGGAGGGAACAGAGTGGCAACCTGGGGGATGGAGGAGTTAACGGGCAGAACAGGGAGCCATTGCTGATTCACCCGAAGTCACCTCATGCTCTTCCCGATGCAACTTATTGAATCTTCAAAACGACCCCAGGAGACAGGCACCCTTATGACCCCCATTTTCCAAAAGGGGAAACTGAGGAACAGAGAGGTTAAGGGATTTACTCCAGATACGCAGGTAGGAAGCAACAGAGCAGCAGCCCCGTGGGCCTCCATGCTCTGCTGGGGAGCTGGTGCCAGGCCAATCCTGCATGGGAGGAAGCAGGCTCCTGCAGCCACTGGGGACTGGATGGGATGCGGTGGGCGTGGGTGACACTGTTTTGCGGGGAGAAAGGGCCAGGTCATCAGCAGCTGGGGCCCCTCCTCCCTCCCCAATGTCTACACAAACACACACAGCGGCCCGGCTTTGGAAAGTGTGTCTCATGCAGGGAGGGACAGAGGGAGGGAGGTTGAGTCAGCGCGGGAACCGGAGACGTGGCAGAGAGGCGCCCGGGGGCGCACAACGACAGCCTTGCAGAGGGAAAGCAGTCATCATGGGCACTTCCATAGCACCTAGCGTGTGCCAAATACTGCTCTAAGTGCTTCATACATTTCGACATTTAAATTGAACCCTCAGGGCAACCTATGAGGCTGATACTATCACGTTCCCGTTTTACAGATGAGAAAACTGAGGCCTGGAGAGGTTAAGTGGCTCAGCCAAGGTCCCACAGTTTAGGAGGAGCAGAGGCCAGATCTGAACCCCGCCAGAAGGCTCCACTATGCTACAACCACACACATGTGGCCTTCACAGATATTCCAGGCAGAGGCCGCATGCTCCACCAGTGCACACACACATACACACACACGTGCACACACACACTCGTGCACTCAGGAGCGTACACCTGGACACCATCAGAGCCGCACACTACAAGATGCACACTCCCAAACACACCCCCACTCACAATCTGGAACCTACACAGATATCCGTGGTCACACAATTGCAAAGACGTGAGACCCGCACAGAGTAAGAGCAGCGGGCACACGCAAGCCCGTGCACACGCGCACACGCACCAAAGTAGAGACACAATCATATATAGTTACACAAAAGATACACTCACGCACATACACACACACACCCCCTCACTGTACACACAAGGGCACAACTGTATACAGAGATACAATCACATGTGGTCACACCAATCCAACAAAATCCCCTCAGTCTTTCCTACACGGTCACACACAGGTACAATCCCAAGCACAGCCCCGACACCTCAGAGTCACACCCACAATTACACACTTTCCCAGACACACACTACATGATCCACACAGTCACAGAAGAGTTCCCTTGCCCAACACACTCACACACACATTTCACAATACAACCACATATGGAAACACCACCAGTCACTGTCCCACACAATCCCACAAAGCCCCCCGGAGTCCCTCAGAGCTGCACACAAAGTCACACCCTGCCACAATCGCGGGCACAGACTCCCAGACACTCACACACACGCATCCTTACAGACAGATGGGCGGACTCTCCTCTTCCCCTACCTCTGCTGAAAGGGAAGGAGACCCTGTTCTCTGCTCTTCCCCACTTCCTTTGGGCTCCCACCCTGCACCCCTGCCCTGGCTTGGAGGCCTCCCTCCCCTCCGACTCTCCCAGGCCCACGCCCCAAGCTCCCCACCCCCACCATTGCTTCTGCAGCTGCCTCCTGCCCCTCTTCCGGGGAACAGGCACCGCCTGGGCAGCGGCCAGGGACTCCCGGAACCGTCCGCGCCCTCCCCCCGGGGCCCAGCCTCCTTGCCTCCCTGCAGTGGCCTCCCACTCCCCTCTGTCCCACACTGCAGCCTCCTTTGCCCCAGTTTCTGGCCTCCGAGGCCTTGTGGGACAGGGGTGGAAGGGGACAGAAATGCTGGGTGGAATGAGGGTGGGGGCCGGGCTCCCTCGGAGGCCCCGCTGGAATTCACCCCCTCCCCTCTACGCTCCCCCTGCACAGCTGTTTATAAATTCCAGGCCGCCCTTGGCGCCCGCCCAGATTCCCCTTCCCAGGTCCTGCTCAGCCCCATCTGGGGCCCAGACACAGAGCCAAGAGCTCACACGGGCCCAGGGCCTGCCTGCCCGGCTCGGCCTCCTCGCTGGGTCTCCTGCCTCTCTGTATCTCTGCCTCGCTCTCTGAATCTCTGTCCATCTTTGACTTTGTGTATCTCTCTCTGCCTCTCTTGATCTCTCCTCCTCCATCCTCCAGACCCACCCAGATATGCAACTGCAGCCCATTCGCACGTGTTCACCCACACGCCTCCCCCACCCTTCAACGTGTGCCAACATGGAGGAATCACAGCCTTCCACCAGCTCCCTTCTGCTACCCCACCAGCTCAGGGCCCGCGGACACAGGCCCAAGTCCTAGCAGAGACCCTGGGACCCTCCCGCCTCAGACCCAAAAGTCCAGGCCCCCAGCCCCTCCCCACTCAGACCCAGAGATCCGGGCCTCACTCACCGCGGCTCACTCTCTGTTTGGCCCCCGACAGGATGCCTGGGGTGTCGATGATACTAATGCTCTCCAGGACCTGATTGGGGAGCTGGGCGCACATGAACCTGGCGTAGAGGGAAAGTCAGGGGTCAGTGCAGGGAGGGGCGGGAGGAGAGGACACATAAGAAGGGAACCCAGGACTGCACCGAGGAGAATCAGGTTCAGGGATGGTTATCACCATTTTCCAGATGAGGATAGGAGAGAAACAGAGAGGTTAAGTCACTTGCCCAAGGCCACCCAGCTAGACAGCGGTTGAACCCATGCGTCCCTGGCTTAACTGCTCCCCTAGAGAAGGCAGGAAGAGGAAGGATCTAGTAGAGAGAAGGGAATTGGGGCTGAAAAGGAGAGACACACAGACAGGGATGGGGCAGGGTTGGGGGCCAGGGACAGGAAGATGCACTCCTGGCTCTTGGCCGCACACCTGTTGAGGAAGGTGTTCCCAAAGGGGTTGAGTTTGCGGAAGGGTTTGTCTGGGTCAACGACGAGGGCGTTGCCAGGCACGATGCCCTCGGTGTCACCATGCATGACGGCCACGAAGCAGTCGGTGGTGGGCTCGGGCCCGACCCGGGAGCCGGGCACCTCCTGCTCCAGCAGGTACTGGATGAAGCTGGTCTTGCCCGTGCTGTACTGGCCGGCCACCAGCACCATGGGCTTGCCGTCAAAGTCAGCATCCTCCAGGGCTGGTGAATGGAAGGCCCCGAAGCGGTAGTGCTCCTCGAGAGGCAGCAGTTTTTCACGGTACAGCTCCTTGAGGGCTGAGGTCACCGTGCGGATGGCCTCGGGCTGCTGACCCCGAGCCCCGCCCCGCTTCAGCCAGCTGAACATGGTGGCTGCACACTGCCTGCTGAGCTCGCTGATGGAGATGCACAGGGGGAGAGCTACCTGTGGGAGGAGAGGATGTTGATGGGGGACTGCCTGGAGGAAGAGGTGGAGAAGAAAGAGAGCCAGGAGGTCGAATAGATGGAGAAAGATGGGTAGGGAAGGGGAGCTTCTTAGAGCACTGTTGGTGGATGGTAGGAGTTGATGGCTGAAGGAGGAAGGTGATTATTCCAGCTGGAGGAAGAGAAACAGAGTAACAATGGCATGATTGAAGAAGGGGGATTGATGGTGGAAGACCAAGAGATAAACAAAGGGAACGATGCAGAAGCTGATTGGAAGAAGTGTATTCCTTCATCTTTTTCTTTCTCCTCCACCCCTCCCATTACTTTGCACAATTTCACTGAAATCACACCATGTGTCAAGAGCTATGAATGCAAAAATACTTCAGAGACCAGCCCCCCCGCCCCCAGCCCCGCACAGTCAGAGCCTCCAGTGAGGACAGAACCTGGGCACCAAGCAGTCAATGATGCTTGGGAAATGCCGGGCAAGTGGACTTGTAGGCACCAGAGGGGGACGTGGTGAGCCAACCACAGGATTGGGAAAGCTCTGGCTGGGCTGACTTTTGAGCTGCTCCCTAAAGAGTGGGCATGACAAGGGCATTTAGGCAGAGAGGGTGGGGAATATCATGACCTGGAGCTGTGGAATGGATGGACAGAGTGGCTGGACACGTGGGCACAAGGATGAGAAACGAGTCTGAACTACTGCCTGGGTCCCCCCAGATCATGATGGGGCTTGGGCATTCATAAGAATGTAACATTTATGATCACTGCATGCCAGACACTGCTCTAACTCATTTAATCTTCACAAAAACCTTGTCAGGTAGGGCTGTTATTATCCCCACTTTTCTGACAAGGAAATGTAGGTTCAAGAAGATAGCAATAACTTGCCCAAGATCACTTTGCTAGAAAGTGCTGAAGCTGGGACTCCAGGCCACCTGACCGCAGATCCTGCACTCCTATCATAGGTCTAAGGAGTTAGGGAGGGAAATAACTACCAACCCAGCAGCAGTGAGCACTTGCAGCGCCCAGATCATGTTCTCTACATTTCCTTACTATCCTTTCATGCTCTGTGGGATCTGTAGTGATGTCCCCTCTTTCATTCCTGGTATCAGTCGTTTGCGTCTGCTTTTTCTTCTTTTTCCCCCTTGATCAGTCGAACTGGACGTTTATAATTGCACTGATCTTTTCACAGGACCAACTTTTCGTCAGATTGGAGTCTCTAAATTCCATTTTCCACTAAAAGAGAAACTGAGGCTTCTTGAAGAAATGGCTGATTCTGGGGCTGAGGTGGGGAAAGAACAAGTGAGCCTGGGTCAGACAGTGGGGAAGTGCTCAAACACAGATGGGGCATGTCACAGGGACACAGACTCAGCTAGACAGGACTTCCGCTGGCCAAAGATGGGACAATCTGAACATCAAAAATAACTGCAAATCAAATATGTTAAAATACATAAAATCATAATGATACTTAAAAAAAAAAAAAAGGAAAAGAATTCGGGGAAGGTATGCCAGAGAGGTGAAGGAGAGGCTGGAGCCAGGACCTGGGATGTTGGCAGAGGGAGGGAGCCCTGGGTGGTGCCCTATGCAGGGAGGGACCTGGGGGACATCTTGGGGAGGCCGCTTTGGGGTTGACTGGACAGGCGATCGGGTTGGTGAGGTAGGAGAGGAGCTTGTGGGTGGGAGGAGGGACCAAATAGGAGAGAGATGGATGAGGGCGGTGGAGGGAGACCCCAAGGAGGGGATCCCCTCTGGCTGAGAGGATGAGGGAGTGGGAGACACTGGAAGGGAGGAGGAGAGTGGGGGACACTGTTAAGACTGGAAGGGGCTGGGGGGAGTGGGGGAGACAGGGAGGTTTCGGAAGGGAGTGGGGAGACCCGGGAGACCGTTACACAGTGACTGGGGTGGGGACTGAGGGTCTTTGGCGAGCAGGGAAATAACTCAGAGCCAAGGCAGACTCGGGGGCTCCGCGGGCGGAGGCTGGGAGGCGACATCTGCGGTCGGGGACCACTCACCGATGGGGCGCGCAGGCGGCTGGACCGGGCGGACGAGCTGGGCGGGGGTCCCGCGGGGATTCAAGGCGCCCGCGGATCGGCCTGTGCTCGCGGTCCAGTCCGGAGCCGTCTGAGCCGGGTGGGGCCGAGAGCAGGGAGGAGGGACGGGAGGGGCGGGACAAGGCGCCCCCGCACCCCCCCGCACCCCCCACGAAACCGGGCGCCGGGCCTCTGGCGCCCCCCGGTGGGGAGTGGCAGGGCGCCTTTGTGAGATGGGTGAGTGCGCGGGCTCCCGTTCCCGGGTTCAAACTCCATCCCTGTCTCCCTTCCTAACATGGGAATAGTAATAATAAAACAATAACACCAATACTAATAATAATTTATTATCAGTAATAATAATTTTAAAACTTAAACGAGTTCATGAAACTCCTCTGCTCACAACACTCCTTGGTTCTTCTCTCACTCCAAGTAGAAGCCAAAGCCCTCAGAGTGGCCCACAAGACCCTGAACGATCTGCGGGCTCCCTTTGCCCTCACCTCCTTCTCTCTCCCCTTTGCTCACTCAGCTCCAGCCACACTGGCCTCTTCGCTGTTCCTCATACAACCATCCAACTTCAGGGCCTTTGCACTTCTTGTTCCTCCATCGGGAATGCTGTCTCCTCCAGGGATCCAAGTGGCTCCCTCCCTCCCCTCCTTCAGGTCCCCACCCAAATGTCACCTCCTCTGAGAAGCCCTCCCTGATCTCCCACGGTTTATCCATTATCGCTGCTTTATTCTTCTCTGCTGTCTTTATCACCACTCTACATATTTCACATTTCTCTGCTTCAGCGACGATCTCCCTCACGAGAACATGAGCTCCACGAGAGCAGGGATTTTAGACTGTCAGCAAGAGGAATCGCTGATGTTCTCACACTTCGGTTGTTTTGGAATTTCTAGGGATTGTTCACTCATCGCTGATTAGACCCACAGCTAATCGTGAGCTGATACACCAGCCCCTATTACCATGTCACAAACTTGTGGATTAAAAAAAAAAATTTTTTTTATTTGGCCGTGCGGCATGTGGGATCTTAGTCCCCCAAACAGGGATCGAACCGGGGCCCCCTGCAGTGGAAGCATGGAGTCTTAAACACTGGACCGCCAGGAAAGTACCAGACTTGTGGATTTTTCCAAATATACTGATGGGACTTCCCTGGTGGCACAGTGGTTAGGAATACGCCTTCAGGGACTTCCCTGGTGAAGCGGTAGTTAAGAATCCACCTGCCAATGCAGGGGACACGGGTTCGAGCCCTGGTCCGGGAAGATCCCACATGCCACAGAGCAACTCAGCCCCTGTGCCACAATTACTGAGCCTGCTGTACTCTAGCGCCCGTGAGCCACAACTACTGAAGCCCGTGCGCCACAACTACTGAAGCCTGCACGTCACAACTACTGAAGCCCATGCACCACAACTACTGAAGCCCGGGCGCCTAGAGCCTGTGCTCCTCAACGAAGAGTAGCCCCTGCTCACTGCAACCAGAGAAAGCCCGCAAGCAGCAATGAAGACCCAACGCAGCCCAAAATAAATAAATAAATATAAATAAATAAACTAAAAAAAAAAAAAGATGAAGAAGGCAGCCAGTGAGCTTGTAGTTCGGACACTGTCAATCTTGGGTTCCAATCCTGCTCTGTGTCCAGGTGATCTGGGCCCTGAGGTAGCCATTCCTGGCCTCTTTTTCCAGATGGCTCAGCTGTAGAAAAGGGACCCCCCAGATGCCCACTCTGGTGCTCCTAGCGTCTAAGAGCAAGTATCTAAGAAGTTTGGTCCCAGGACTTCCCTGGCGGTCCAGTGGTTAAGACTTCGCCTTCCAGTGTAAAGGGTGCGGGCCGGATCCCTGATGGGGGAGCTAAGATCCCACATTGCCTTGTGGCCAAAAAACCAAAACATAAAACAGAAGCAATATTGTAGCAAATCCAATAAAGACTTTAAAAATGGTCCACATGGAAAAAAGAAGTTTGGTCCCAAGGACTAACCGTAGGAGTTGAGATCAGTTTTGGTGTCCTGCCCAGGGGCCCGGGAGGGGGAGCGTCTCTGGCTCCTGCACAGCGGGCCAAGGCTTGCTGTTATATACACCCCTCCCCCCAAGCTGGGTATGCATAGGGGAAGGTCGCAGGCTCCCAGCCAGACCGCCGGGCTTGCAGCCCAGTCTGACACTTACTGCCTCCCTCGGGGCCTCGGTTTCCTCACCTGCGAGGTGGGACTATCAATTCCCACACGGGGGCTTCTGTGAGATACCCCAGGTGAAGGGCTCGGAGCAGTGCCTTGGTAAGTGTTCTGAAAACGTTAGTCATCGTGTTCCTCTGCTCGGGCTGCATGCAGCCAGCCTTTCAGAACTGAGGCCGTGAGCAGGTGGAAATCACTGGCAAACTTCTTTACGCGGCCAGGCCACGTGAGGTCTTCCGGGAGCTTGCAGGGGACTAGAGGATGTTAAGAACTGCCATCCTCCTTCAGTGCTTTATTACGCACGCGGGGGAAGTAGGTCTAGAGCTAGGAAGGGGGGCGGTCCCTCTCCTGGAGATCCCATGTATATGCTCCTCCCCCTCAAACACCCCCAGGGGCCTGAAGAGGAACGGGGAGCATCATCCCAGTTCAGCCGCCGTCACTCCCACTGGCTATGGCAGTCGCCTCCTCGCTCGGTTCCCCACACGGCCGCCAGAGGGCGCCTGGGAAACCTAAAACAGCTCAGCTCTCTGCTCGGAACCCTCCCGGGGCTCCCGCCTCACTCACGGTCAAAGCTGTCATCACCGTGGGGCTCAAGATCCTTCAGGATAGGCCCCGTTTGTTCTCTCGGACCTTACCTCTTGTCTGCACCCCCTTCTTCCCTAGGTTCCAGTCACAGGGCCTCCTCGTTGTTTAACATTCCACCCATGCTCCTCCTTCAGGGCCTTTGCACTGTCTGTTCTCACTGCCTTGGGTGCTCTATCCCTAGATCTCCCCGTGGTTCCCGCCCTTATTTCATGCAGCTCTCTGCTCAAATGTCACCTCCTCAAAGAAGCCTTCCGCTCCCACCTGATCCTGAGGGCCGTCACGTGCAGTTGGGCAGGTTGTTCATTACACAAAGCACTCGCTTGTATGAAGGGGGCTGGACTCCAGGTCACATGCTGCTCTCCAAACTCTAGGAGAAACGGGTGCTGTTTTCTAGTTCACACAAAGGGGTTCTAGTGGATAGCAGCTGCTTTGTCCACTCCTTCACTCTGTGCCATGGATTGAGTTGTGGCTTCCCAAAAGATACGTCAATGTCCTAACCCCTAGTGAATCAGGTGTGAATGTGATCTTATTTGGAAATAGGGTCTTTGCGGATGGAATCAAGTTAAGATGAGCTCATACTGGAGTAGGATAGGCTCTAATCCAATATGACTGGCGTCCTTATAAGACACACTGAGGTACAGGGAAGATGGCTTAGAAGGAGAGACTGGAGTGGTGCGGACACCAACCAAGGAACACCTGGGAGGGCCAGAGACTGGAAAAGGTAAGGAAGGATCGATCCTCCCCTAGAGTCTCTAGAGGGACTGTGGCCCTGCTCACACTTTGATTTGACACTTCTAGCCTCCAGAACTGAGAGAATAAATTTCTTTCTTTTCAGCCACCCACCCAATTGGTGGTACTTTGTTATGCCAGCCATGGGAAACTAACACACCCTGCTTGATTTTCCCCACATCTCTGACACTGTACACGTTTATGGTCAGTCCTCGCTGTGAGCAGGTGCCCTATTTGTGAATGAGTCCACGTGTTAAAACGTCTGTGATGCCACAAACTCGCAGCACTTCCATGGACACGCACAGAGTGGCAAAAACGTTGAGTCGCTAAGGCGGCGCCCTTGTACTGGAAATGAAGTATCCTTTTGGGGGTCTATTTAGTGCCACGTGTCTCACATTTTTGTGCTTTTGTTGATTTTACTGTTTTATTTTTCATATATATATATTTAAACTTAATTTTTGGCTGTGTTGGGTCTTCCTTGCTGCGCGCGGGCTTTCTCTAGCTGTGGCGAGCCGGGGCTACTCTTCCTTGCAGTGCGCGGGCTTATTGCCATGGCTTCTCTTGTTGCGGAGCACGGGCTCTAGAGCGCAGGCTCAGTAGTTGTGGCGCATGGGCTTAGTCGCTCCGCGGCACGTGGGATCTTACCGAACCGTGTGCCCTGCATTGGCAGGTGGATTCTTAACCACTGCGCCACCAGGGAAGTCCTGATTTCTCTGTTTTAAGTGGCCCCCAGGTGTAGTGCTTTGTGCTGTCTCAAGTGCTTAAGCACAAGAAGGCTGGGATGTGCCTCACGGAGAAAACACGGGTTAGAGAAGTTTCACTCAGGCACGAGTTCTAGTATCGTTGGCTGTGAGTTCAACGTTAACGAATCAGCACTATACATTAAGTGAGGTGTCTTTAAACAGAAACACACATAAAACAAGGCGATGTCTTGACGGCTTGACAAAAACGTGACCAGAGGCTGGCAGGAAGCTAACCCTGTATTTCCCCCCAGGAGCGATGGTTCAGTATTTGCTAATTCCGTGTTCCCAGAGACCACAGAACCTTAGCAGGAATGATACGAATCGCCTGCGTTTGGTTGAACTTTTTCACTGTCTGCCTTCTCCACCACCAAGCTGGCCCTCCCAGGACAGGCACTTGTCTTGTTCAGCTGCACCCCTGTGCCTGGAACAGGGCCTGGCGCCCAGTAGGGGCTCACATGCGTATGTGGACTAAGCCCTCGCAATCCCCCTCTCCACCCACCTGTCGCCCCTACCCCCGGACTCCAAACAAGTCCCCAGAGACCCGAAAGCAAAGGGGGCCGGGGGGGGGGGCGTCAGTACAGTTTTAAAAAAAAGGATCGATTTTTAATTTACAAGAGTTCCAAATGTACAGAATTCTCCTTTAAAAAAATCGTTATACACAATAAATACAGTACAAAAAAATTTATCTTACAGTACTAGTTTTGTCTCCAAGATTTCGAAATCTGGCGTGGGTGGCTGGCGGCAGGAAGAACAGAGGGAAGACTGGCTGGGGAGGGGGTGGGAGGAAGACCCCGGTTTCCTGTTTTGGAGGTGCTCGGATTTCAGTCGAGGGACTGGAGGCTTCGCAATCTCTCGTTCTCATTCGAGCGCACACAGAGGGACATAGGACACGGAGCGGGACGCACACACATGGATGGGACACAGCTGCCCGCGGGCGCAGCGCTCCCAGCTGGGGGTGCCGGCATGCAGGCTCACGCCGCCCCTCCCGTGCGTTTCCTTTCTCGGCCTGTGGGGGGCGGTGGGGAGAGGCTGAGCGCAGCTCGCAAGGACCTGCCGGCTCTGAGCGCCCTCCACGCAGGGATCCGTGAAGCCACACGGACAGGCCCGGTACCCGGAGACGCGTGAGCAGTGGGGACAGCCAGGAAGCCCTCATCCCTGGCAAAAGCGCACGTGTCCCCCGGTGGGGGGGCGGAGTGTGCAGGAAATGGGAAGAAATAGGAAATGACACACCAGGATTACCCCCTCCTTTGGCAGGGGGACAGTTTACATTACAGCCCCTCCCCTTAATCCACGACCCCCACCCACCAACCCGGCTGAAGCAGGAGGTGGGGGGCGAGGCCTTTGTGACTCAAATAACTTAGGCAAGAAAAACTCAAGGGGTCCCCAGCTCGTGTCCCCCAGGAGGCTGAGGTCGGACGCCCGGCTGCCCCCCTCCCCCCTCCCCGCGGCGTCCCTGCGGAGCGAGGGGACAGGGAAGGGAAGACCAGCCCGGTGTTATCTGTTCAACGTCCTGGCGCCGAGGCCACCGTTGTGACTGGAGGGCGGGTAGGCCTCCGGCCTGTGCAGGGGCGTCGGGGAGGCAGGCGTGACCGCCGCCGGGGCGGCGTGTGGGTATGGGGGAGCGGGCGTCCGGCCGGGGGCCTGTTGGAGGTTCAGGATGCTGTCGATGGCGCTCTGGAGGTGTTCCGTGAGCGTGTCGTCCTGCGGGCTGTCGCTGGAGAAGCTGGCCTGGTCCACGTCGGGCGACTCGGACTTGCGCCGCTTGGCCGGGGGCAGCGGGGGCGCCTCCCAGCCGGGCTCCCGGCTGCCGCTGCCCTGCCCGGCGCCGGCCGCGGGTTCGGCCGGGGTGCCCTTCAGCATGCGCTGGTACAGCTCGTCCTCCACCGCCGCCAGCTCGCGGATGAGCCCGCTGGTGGCCTCGTCCACTTTGGTGGGCAGCGGGGCCGGGCTGCCACCCCGGGCTCTGCCCGCTGCCGCGCCCTCGGCCGCCCCGCCGCCCGAGGCCTCCACGTTCTCGCGGTAGGTCTTGCGGAGGGGCAGGCGGGGGCAGTGGGGGGCCGGCGCCGGTGGCTTGCGGTCGGCAGCGGCCGGCGGCGGCGGGTGGTCCACTGTGCCGTTCATCTGGCCGGTGGCGGGGGGCGGCGGCGGGGGCCGGGGCGGGGGCTCGGCCGCCTTGAGGGCGGCGGGGGGTGGCGGCGGGGTCTGGTGCACCGGGTCCAGGGCTGTGTTGTGGACGACCTTGCTGAGTCCGGCTTCCTGTTTGATCTTGAGCTTGAGGCCAATGCGGCTCCGGGCCTCATAGGTCTTGATGGGCGGGCGGTTACGGGAAGGCATCGGGCCGTCCTCGTCGGCGTCCAGGGAGGAGGCAGCGGAGGACAAGGCAGATGAGGACAGGGAGGAGGAGGACGCCCGGGCCCAGCTCACGGAAGGGGAGCCGCCCGCCCCACCGTGCCGGATCACCAGCTTGGTGGGCAGGTGCAGAGGGGGTTGGGTCGGGGCCCCAGACGCTGAGGACGGTGATGGGCCGTGGCTGGGGAGCCGGTGTCCCTCGGAAGAGGCGGCGAGGGGGAGGCCGAGAGAGCGCGAGGAAGACACATACTCATCTGCAGGAGAAGGGGGCCAAGAAAACCCAGGGGGTTAGGGAAAGCACGAGGCGCCTGCAGAGCAGAGCTGAGAGGAGCCGGCGTACACTGAGCGCCTACTACCTGCCAGGCCCGGGGCTAAGCCCTTGACGCATCGAGTCCTGAGGACATACTGCTAGGTAGGACCCCTTCCCCAATTCCCAAGTCCCCCCAGTGTGCAAGCACAGGTCAGCACCGGAGAGGGGACGCCCCCTCCACTTCTGCAGCCCAGGCACCTCGCTTGCTGCACCCCGGCCCTGGCTCTGCTCCCCTGCTTTTCTATCCCCTGGGGGTGGCAGAATGTTCCCTCCATCCAGGCCAGGATCGGGGAGGTGAAATGGACACTTGGTGATGGAGGAGGAGGAAGGTGAGCTCAGCTTTCTGTGGTTTCAGAGCCGGGAGCACGCGGCAGGAAGGCGGGACTCGGGCGCCGCCCAGTGGTGGGGTGAGGTAAGGCCACGCACCCTGCTCCCGCCCCA
This sequence comes from Tursiops truncatus, assembly GCF_011762595.2. Lineage (NCBI taxonomy): Eukaryota > Metazoa > Chordata > Mammalia > Artiodactyla > Delphinidae > Tursiops > Tursiops truncatus. The sequence continues at coordinate 50,432,607 of NC_047052.1, read as the reverse complement.
AGTCTAATTCGGCGGCTCTGGCACTGGGCACTACGCGGGTAGGAGTGGGGTACTCCGCCTCTCTCCCCTCTCACCAGGCTTCTCCTTGGCCAGCTGCTTGTCCAAGGCCAGCGTGGTCTTTTCCTCCTGAATGAACATTCGGTCGATCATTACCATCTCCGCTGAGGGGCTCACCCTCTGAGGGGGGAGAGAAGAGAAGATGGGCAAGTGAAGAGGTGAGGTGGGGGAGGGGACGCGAGCCACCGGCATGGATGGGACACATTCCAAACTGTCCTTGTGATCCCACCCAGCCCCCCTCCCTCCTTCTTGCCCAGAGGGGGTGAGGGGAAAGGGCAGGGTCCCCCGGGGAAGAAGGTGATGGCCACCCTACCCGGGACTCCTCCAAGAGCAGGAGGCGGTATTTATTGAGCATGGCCTGGGTGCGTTTCAGCAGCTGCGTGGAAACCGTCTCAAACTCCTCGTCCACTGTGGAGGAAGAGAAGGGGTCCGGAGGCCCAGATGTTGGGGACCTAGGGACCCGCAGATGCACACGGAGCTGGGCGCATCCTGACCCACAGTCAAGGGCGCGTGCAGAGTTGCACTAGCATCTGCTCCTCGGCACCCTCTTCAGTCCTCGCCACCCGCCTCCACACGCCGGGGACAGGGTGGGGAGAGTCCCAGGGGAGGCCTCACCTTTGTGGTAGTCGTTGGGGGAGGGGAGGGCACCCTGGTAGACGTGGTAGGGCAGGAGGCGATGCAGGGCGTCCTCAAAGGAGGGGAAGGCCGTCTTGTAGTCAGGGTGCAGGACGGAGCCCTGATGTTTGTGCAAATGCTCCAGGAAGCTGGGGGTTGGGGAGGATACCACACACCCACACCCACACACAGCACCCACACACACACAAACACACGCGCACACACACACAGAGCTGGTGGTGAGGCCAGGAGACAGCAGATCCTGGACCCTGAGCCCCAGGCCACAAGACAGAAAACGACGGGACAGGGAAAGGAACGCTGGGGGAGTATGTGTTAATGGGTGCTGAATGTGCCCGTTCTGCCTCAGTGCATCTCTGGTGACAACCAAAGGCAGTAGGCGCTATCATTATGCCTATTTTACAGATGAGGAAACTGGGGTCCACAAAGGTGAAGTCCCTGACCCAAAGCACCTACAGCGAGGAAGAGGCAGTGCTGGGAGTCAGAGGCCAGAGCTTGAGACTCAGCTTCCATGCAATACCGTCTCCTGCCACCTGGGGTCAGCATGTCCCCGCTCTGCCTCTGACCCAGCAGCAGGCTTGGGGAGGGGAGGTTGGGCCCCTGGTTGGTTGGTTGATAAGATCCTGTTCTCTCAATGGGCTGTTTTCTAGCCCAGCACGTAAACATGTACGAACGTACATCATACACCAGACATAATGTCCCACCAGACATGCTTGGCTGTACCCTGTGCTCTAGACCAGCAGCCCCTACACATCACGGAGGCAGGACCTGGTCTGGCTGGTGTTTCCAGAATCCAGCACAGGGCTGGGCACCGTATGAGGACACGACCAACGCTCTCGGTGGAAGGAGGGCAGGAGAGAGGGACAGACCACAGGCAAGCCGCCCATCCACCCAAACATCGGACCAGCCACGCACCCGTCTCATTACCATCCGTCCATCTACTCACCCAGGCCCCCATTCATCCTTCCACCTGCCCAAATGCTCATCGCCCATCCCCTGATACGAAGCACTGCCTGCCCCAGGCCTGTCTGAGATGCTGGGGGTGCAGAGGTGACCAGGCCACGCCAAATCCCTCCCTCTTGAAGCCGGCAGCCTAGCTGTCTCATGAATGCTCCTAACACGGCCTCACCGAATCCTCACCCATCACCCTATTATCACTACTATTCCCACCCCGCTTTCTAGAGGGGGAAGCTGAGGGTCTTCAGGGAAGTGGCACTGCCCAAACCACAGGGCTAATGGGAGGCGGAGGGAAGGCACGAGGACTGGGCACTGAACTCACCAGGCTTCTTTGCTGGGCTGAAGGGTAGGTGGCTTCTTCAGGCTGCTCAACTTGCACTCATACTGCGGGGGGGGGGGGGGGGGGGGGAGAAAGGCCAATGAGAGGTACTGCGACAGAGGAGCCTTCCCTTGGCAGCCTGACCCTCTCTACCCCCCAGCCCGGGACAAAGATGGGAGGGGGCCGACGGCGCCCGAGATGGGGTCCTGGTCCCAGCTGCGGGACGCTCTGCCGCGGCTTCAACCTGCGGGGAAGACCCGGGCTGGACACGGTGAGGAGAGGGTGACAGGCAGGCTCGAGCCCTCGGTGCCCTCCACCTGGGTCCCCTCCAGCCCCTTATCCGGCCTGGGTCTCTCGGCCTCCGCCTGGTGTCTCCCTCCCTGCCCACCAAATGGCCCTTGAATCCCTCGTCCTTGTCCGGCATCTGATTTGCAGACTCTTCTCATTTTGCCTAAATCTCTCTCTTGACTTCCCTTGCTCATGCCCGGTCTTCCCTCTCAAGCTCTTTCGAATCTTGGTCTCCGCCTCGGTCTCCCCCAGACCCCGCACACTCCCTGTCTCGTCCCTCCAGCCTGGGTACCACTATCCTAGTTCTCCCCGCAACCTCCCCCCTCCATCTCCGCTGTCTCTGTCTGACTCAGTGTCTCACTGCCCACCCCGCCCTGCCCCTCCATCTAGGGTCTCACCCCACCTGTCCCGAGCCCATGCAGCCCCTCCTCCTACAGTCAATCTCTCACCTGCTCCAGTCCCCAGTGACCGTCGGGGTTCTCACTCAGGCCATCTCTCCTATCATCACCCTGTCATTTTGGTGTCCGGGAGGGGTCTCTGTCCAACTATCTCGGTCTCCCGTGTGGCCCCCCCGCCCCGCCCAGACCGTCCTGGTGTCCCACCCATCGCCAGGCTGTGTCTCATCTGCTCGTCTCTGTCTGCCGGTCAGCACCCCTGCCCCCCTCCGGTCCCCGTCCCGGTTTCCCGGCGATGTCGCTCGGGCCCTAGCCCTCCACTCTGGCGGCCCCTTACCTGCAGCCCGGAGGACTTCCCTGGCCCAGATGCAGCGGCCTTGGCCACAGTCAGGGTGGGGAGGTTGCTGGCAAAGGCTTTGCTCTCGGCGGGAAGCAGAGGAGGGAGGCCTGGGGACGAGGTGGGGCAGACAGGACTCAGGGGTCACTGGTGCGAAGGTGCCTCCAAAGACGCGACCCTGCACCCCTCACTTCTCTGCTTCTTTGGCCTCAGTGGCTGTGTCAGCCCTGGAGGGAGCGCCCCCGGAGGGACATCTGGAGAGACGGCCCTTCCTCCTCCACCTTCCCTGTCCTGGGAGGTCTGGGCGACCCCTTGGGCTCATGCCCCCAGGCTCTGCCCTAGCCCGTCCTCCCCGGCCCCCAGCCCCCCATCCACCCACCTTCGGGCCCCCCAGCCCTCGTGCGTGGGCCACCTCTCCCCTACCTGCAGTGGCCACGGGCGCCGGGGCCGGGGCATGGCTGGGGGCGGTGGAGGTCCCAGATGGGGCCTGCCCGCTGACCAGCCCGGAGGCGGTGGGGCTGCCGAGGGGCCCCAGGCTGGCGGAGGTCTGCGGGGCGGCGGGGGCGCCCACAGCCTTGCTCTGGAGGATGATTCCGGACGGCACCTGAGGAGGGCGACAGGTGGCTGGGGGGCACACGCTAGGAGTGGGGGCGGCCAGGAACCAGGGCTGGGGGCGAAGACAAAGCCATGGAGTGCCAGGGGCTCCGATGGGACTTAAGGGGGGGCGGGGCGGGCGGGGCCGGTCCCTTCCTCCGATTACCTGGTGAAATCTCTCGAGAAGAGCCTTCGGCTGGGGCAGCGCCGGGAAGGGGGTGGCCACCATCTGGAAGGTCCGAGGAGGTGGGGCGGGGGTCGCGGCGGGCTCGGGGACCAGGTGGAGGGTCGGAGGGGGCGTGGGGGACTTGTGGGGCCCCTGGCCAGGGGGGAACTGGAGCTGGAAGTCGGGCGGCGTGGGGGCTGGCAGCCTGGAGGACGTCTCGGAGGAGGAGGCCACGACAGAGGAGGTGGAGGCTGGGGCCAGTGGCCCCTCCAAGGGCTGGGAGGGGGGTCGCAGAGGGGGCTGCGGTGGGCCTGGGGCACTGGGGGCCGGTGTGCTCGCAGGTGGGGGGACGCCCAGCTGGTTCTGGATGACAAAGATGCTAGGCAGAGTGGGGGGGGCCTGGGGCGGAGGGCAAGGGTGCAGGGCAGGCTCTGAGGGTGGCCGGGACAAGCTCTGGGGCTGCGAAGGTGGGCGGGAGTGGGGTCGGGAGGGCGGGCGGGAAGGGGGCCGCGGAGGGTGCGGGGAGGGCAGGTGAGGGCTGTCTCCCAGCGGGGCCTGGTGAGGTAGTGATGGGGATGACGAGGGGCCTGGGCCCTTCAGCGGAGCCGCCGCTGGGATCTGGGCAGGGGAGGGAGGGAGAGCGGAGGGGGCGGGGTCAGAACCAGCCTTGGCTCCCGTTGCCCCAAGACACTGGGGACCCCGGCCGCTCCCACCAGAAACCCCCGCTTCTTAGCCACCCCTTGTCCTGAAAGGACCCCACCACCCTTCCCGCCTCTCACTTCTGAACTCCCCACCTCACCGCTCCACCCGCCCCCCTCAAGCCCTGCACACGTCCACCTACCTCATTCCCTCAATCCGCCCCCCACCTTCCCCCACACTGTCTGTCCCCACCTCCGCCTTCCATCCATCCCCCCATCCCCCGACACCTCTGCCCTCCGATCTCACACCCCTCCCCATGTGCCCCCCCAGTCCCCCCAGATGAAGGCGAGCTCTGCAGGCTTTGGGGGTAGCAGCATAGGAAGCAGTGGCGGCGGCGGGGGCACTACGCCAGCTGCCCAGCGGATAGGCGGGGGGGGGGGGGGGGGGGGCCGGGGAGCACGAGCACAGCAGCAAGGGGGGGAGGGAGGTGGCCAGGAGGGGGCAGCGTTCCAGCCGCCGGCCCTGGCCCGACCGTCCAGCTAACCCAGGAAAACAGATAGCAGCACAGACACTGTGGCTGCATACTGGGGCGGGGGGCTGATGGCCGAGGAGCGCACGGCTGGGGACTAGGGGATCCAGGGAGGCAGGGGTAAGGACTGAAACTGAGGGTCAGGGTCAGGCCCCTCTGGACACCAGCCCATGAGTTACGGGTCCCCTTCTAAGTGTCCGTGGCCGCTGCCTCCGTGTGCCTGTGTGGCCGTGGCTGCACGCCTACCTGGGAGCCACGTGAGCCTGCAGGTACGGGCGTGCATGTGTGTGTGCGTGCGTGTGCACACTCATGTGTCAGACTTGCGCACGCAATCCGGGCACTCGTTCTGTAACACGTACAGTGACCTCGCCTACAATACACCTCGGCCAGAGCGCCTCAGCCCTCTGCACTCTTTTCCCTCAGAGGCCACCTCCCCAAGAACCGTAACCTCAGCAGCTACTGTTGAACCAGCGAGCACCACCGGGTACCTGACACTGTGCTGGCGGCGCCTTTCTGCTCACTGTGCCCCAGTGACGGTGCACACTGATCCAGCGCGTACGGCTGGGAACCTGTACCCCACTCATGTGGTCTCTCCACGGTCCCGAGAGCTGTGATGATATTGGACCCATTTCACAGATGAGAAATTGAGGCCAGGGAGCCAAAAGTACTGGTCGAGTCTTGGACAGGTGCTCGTCATCTCCCTGGCTTACCTACACCACCCAGTGAGTGACTTCCAAGCTGAGCAAGGAGGACGCATGCTCAGAGGGCTCGGGGGACTTGCCCAAGGCCACCCACGGCTGCCACGCTCCAGAGCTCGGGCTCTTTGCTTCAAGCCCCCAAAGTGGGCCAACTGACAATTCCGGAGTTATGGCTTGCTTTTTAAGCCTCCAGGCTTGGCCCTGCATAACTTCAAATTCAAAGTTAAAAAACCAACTAACCTATCAACCACTCTCTCTGTCCCCAAAGGCTTGCCACCTCTAAGGAGGTATCAGAAGCTTGGACCTTGGCTCTCAAGGGGCTGGTGAGATTGTCACCTGGACAACCCTCTGGAAGGCGGTTTGATCTGGTGCTTTTGAAAGACCCTCGAGTTGACCTGGTAATCCCCCCTCCAGGAATCTGGGATAAGGGGCATTCAGGAGCACGTTCACAGGGCTGGCCACTGTGGGACTATTTACACTAGAGAAAACAGGAGAAGAAACCCAATGGCGGCAGCAGGTGAGTAGCTGAAGTGAGTAAGGGCGAAGGGAGCCGGCCCACTCGACACTTCCCCCCACCCCCCCAAGCACAGGCTTCCGAGGGTTTGGTGAAGTGGCAACACAGCCGTGCCAGATGCTAAGGGAGATAAGGAGAACGGTCCATGACGCGGTCACTGGACCACTGGCTAGACTGCATTATGGACAGTGGATTTGCCAACTGTATTGTCTCACGGCTAGATTTGCGGAATCTGATAACTCTGCTGTGATCAAGTAAGAGAATGCTCTTATTCTCAAGGGCTGAAATACTATGCTAAAATATTAAGGGGTAAAGAAGCATGATGTCTGCAATTTACTCTCAAATGAGTCAGGGAAAAAAAAAAAAAGTAGACATGCTGAGAGGGCTACAGCTAGAGCGATCGCAGCCAGATAGATATTTACAGTGGGTAAACGTGGCGGGGCAGCCGGCTTCTGAGGCGGCCCCCAGCGATCCCCGCCTCCTCGGATCCAGTCTCCCACATTGTATCAGGGTTGGTCTCTGGTCAAAAGCGGCCAAGAGAACTCAGGAGAAGCGACCACACGTCACTTCCAAGATTAGGTTATACTATAAAAGACTGTGGCTGCCATCCTGGGTGCTCTCTTGCGCTCTCTCTGCTGGATCAGGCACTTGGGGGAAGCCAGCTGTAGAGCATGTTGTGAGCTGCCCTTCGGGGAGGCCTCAGCCTCAGTTCGTCTCTACATAGGCCCTCCCTCCTGCCAGCAGTTGCACGAGTGCACCATCTTGGAAGCAGATTCTCCAGCCGGGTCAAGCCTTCATATCACCGCAGTCCTGGTTGATACCTTGACTATAATCTCCTAAGAGATCACGAGCCAGAACCTTCCAGTTAATCTGCTTCCGATTCCTGATCCTTAGAAACCATGTGAGATAAGTTAACGTCTGTTGTTTCAAGCTGCTACATTTGGGGGTGGTGGTGGTGGTGGTAATTTGTTACACAGCAATAGACAACCAATACATCTGGTCAGAGAGTAAAGAACTCTCATGAGTATTATTCCCATGTACTAGTCTTATAAATTTGCTGTATGTTTGAAATGATTTTAAAATGAAAAGTTTAGTGAATTCCCTGGAGGTCCAGTGGTTACGACTCCGTGCTTTCACTGCCAAGGGCACGGGTTCAATCCCTGGTCAGCAAACTAAGATCCCACATGGTGTAGCCAAAAAAAAAAAAAAAAAAGAAAAAAAATAAAGAAAGAAGAGAAAAGTTAAAAAGTAACCAAAAAAGTTTAAAAATTAAAAAAAGAATCTCATCCTCATTAAAAATACAGAGATAGATACACACTCCCCCCAAACCAAGTCAAAAACCAAACAACATACTGGGGGAAAGAGTTGCAACTCATAGCCTAGACAAAGCTCATCTCTCTCATATACAAAGAGCCTCTAGAAATCACAAATAATAACAAGCAGTGAGAAAAAAGATGATCAGACAGTGTGCAGAAAAAGAAACACAAAAGGCTGAACTGTATCAAGAGATGTTCAACCTCACTTGTAATAAGAGAGACGCAAATCAAAACACCCTATGGAACCATGTTCAGGCATCGCATTAGGAATAAGCCGTATGTCTCATAAAGACACTCGTGCATTGCCTTTGGGGGTCTACACTGGCACCATTTGCTACAGCCTCAGAGGAATGCAATTCAGCAGCAGCTGTGCAAATTCTAAGTGCACCTGTGCTTTGAACCGGCAAACAGGCTTCCAGGAAGTGACCAGAGAGATACGCCTGCACATGTGGGAAATGACAGGTGGATGAGTTGTTTACTGCAGCTCTGTGTGGAGGACCAAAGCCTGGACGTGGTCTATCGTGCATCAGGACAGCACTTCCGGGGATGAATGCTCACCCATCCCTATCTGTACAGAGGAATACTTTTCCTCTGTAACAAAGGACCAAGGAAACTCCCCATGTGCTGCCCAAGTAAGTGGATAACGTGCTACCTGCTGGAGAGAGAGAAATGTAAACCCGTATTTGCACGAGGCTGTATATACACAGAGCTGGAAGGAGATACAAAAAGTAAGTGCTGAGGCTACGGGGAAGGGCCGGGGGCTGGGAATGCAGGCATGGGGTGGGATGCTTTTCCCCGTACTTTAAAAATGCTTTTTCATGATCGAACCATGGGACTATAATACCTAATGTCAAAAGGACAAACGTTTTAAATGGATGGGAAGAAAAAAAAGCAAGGCCGAAAGGAAACGTCATACCAAGAATGTTACCAGTGGCTTCTGCATGCTGGTATTGTGGGTGATTTGTTTTTCTTCTTGGTTCTTTTCTGTATTTTCTAAATGCTCTAAAGAAGCAGGAAATTATTTTTATAATCACTTTTTTTTTAAGCTCCCACATGAGTGGACTGTTTACTGAGAGATTCCAACTGCCCGTGAGGAGATGGGAAGATGCTCGACTGACGCAGAGAATGAGAGAGAAGCGAAGGAGGAGGAGTGCATTTTTCCGCCTGGCCAGCAGTGAGTCGGCTGCTGATCTGGGGTTGAGGAAGCCGTGGGAGAAGGCCTTCACTGGCACAGACCTCACAGAGGAGCAACCGGTTTGGTCCATAACATGCTTGGGAAGCACTTACAGTCAACCCTCTGTATCCACGGGGATTGATTCCAGGACTCCCTCGGATACCCAAATCCAAGGATGCTCACGTCCCTTATATAAATGGCACCGTGTTTGCATATAACCTATGCACGTCCTCTCGTATATTTTAAATCATCTCTAGATCGCTTATAATATCGAATATAATGTAAATGCTATGTAAATAGCTGTCTGAGCGCAGCAAAGCCAATGTTGCTTTTTCCGGAATATTTTTCCCCGAGTATTTCAGATCCGCAGTTGGCTGAATCTGGGGACGCAGAACCTGTGGATACGGAGGGCCAACTGTATACCCTCTGGTCCAGCCATTCTGTTTCTAGAAATTTACCCCTACGGGTATTCTCATGCATGTGCAAAGCCTGATACAAGAATACGTAGGGGAGTGTGGTCTGTTACCAATTCCACGGGAAACCACCTTAAGTATTCATGAATAGGGGACTGAATAAATGAAGCCTTGAGTGTCTACGTAATGAAATAAAGACATCAAAAGGGTTGGCAAACTATGGCCCAGAGGCCAAATCTGGCCTGCCACCCGCTTAGCTGACCATTCTGTATGGCCCGCAAGCTAAGAATAGTTTTTGTACATTTTTAAATGGTTGAAAAGAAGTCAAAAGAAGAAGAATATTTTCTGACTTGGGACACTGACAGGGGATTCAAATTTCAGTGTCCATACATAAGGTTTTATTGGAACACGCCCATGCTCATTCATTTATCTAGAATCTAGATCTAGAACTGCTGCTAGGCTATGATGACAGAGACCTGCAAAGCCTAAAATGTTTCCTGTTGGCCCTTCGTGGAAAATTCACCCGGCTTCTTTCACGCCTTCAGGACTTTCAACATGCCCGGCCCTGTTCAAGCACTTTACATACATTAACTTATTTATCCCTCACAACAACCTATGAAGTAGATGCCACTATCATCCTCCTCGTTTGACAGGTCAGGAAACTGAGGCACAGAGCCTGTAAGTGGCAGGGTCGGGAGCAGAGTCCCTGTTCCTAACTTCCCCTAACAACAATTCTCCGGGACGGTGGTTTTCAAGGCACACCTAGTGCCCATCGGTAATGGCTCTCCCTTTGCTCTCGCGGTGGGCTGCTCAGCGCCGGGCGCGTGCTCGTATGTGTGGCTGGGTTCCTTCCTCCACTCATTTATTTTACAAATGCTCACCAAGCATCTGCTGCAGGCCAGGCACTGTTCTGGGCGCTGGGGAGACAGCAGGGCCTGAACGCACACAACTCTCTGCCTCGTGGACTTTACGCTATAGTGAAGCGTATACGTTACAGAGAGGCATTCATGTTACAGTGAAGACAGTTAACAGGGAAAACAGGCGGCCTGGTCAGAGGGTGGTCAGTGCTATGGAGAAATGCAACGCAGGGAAGGTGGCAAGGGAGGGCCGGGAGGAGTCAGGAAGGTGACCAACTTGTCCTGGTCTGTCTGGGACCGTCTCAGTTTTAAAACGGAAAGTCCCGTCTCCCGAGATCCTCCTCGGTACTGGGTAAACTGGGCTGGTTGGTCACCCAAGGAGCGAGTCTAGACAAGTACCTGCAGGGTGTGCAACATTAAAGTGGCAGAGTACACGTGTGCCCTGGCCTGGCTCTCAACCACAGCACTCAGAAAAAGGGCTCCTACCAGCCCCACGTTCCAGCTGAGGACGGGAGCTCGTGAGGCTCGGAGAGGGGACTGCCCTTGGCCCCAGGGACCCAGGCCTGGTCCGACCACTCTAGAGACAGTGCTTCCAACCTGAGTCTCTCATGGGCCAGGCGGCCCCTCGCCCCTCCCCTACTCCTGCCTGGTCTTCCTCTCTGGGTAGAGATGACCTGAGGACATCCTGGCCCCATGTCCCTCTGGACTGACCCATAAACACAATAGCTAAGATAATAATAATAGCAAATATTTATGGAGTGCTTACCCTGTGCAAAGCACATATTAACTGGTTTATTTCTCCTAACAGACCTATAAAGAAACTATTATTCCCATTTTCCAGATGAGGAAATCAAGGCTCGGCAGTTACAGGGACTCGCCCAGGGTTAGCACAAGGCCTGACACATACGTAGTGCACCCCTTTCCCTAAACAACTGTTGATGGAATGAAGAAACTAGTTGCTTCAAGTCACATGGTGAGTAGCAGAGCCTGAGAATGAAATCATGGCTGTTTAAGGCCAAGGCCCAGCTGATTTCTGCCTTCCTGGACCTCGCTTATGTTATTCCCTCCTCTTCCTGCCTACCCTAATCCACCCACCCACTGGTCCTTTTCAAAGGAGTACAACATCCATCCTCTCAAATGCTGATGTGCTAATGACTTATATGAGACAATGGCTAATTTCTCTAATATGTAAAGAGTTTCTACAGATCAACAAGAAAATGACCATTAACCCCAAATTTGAAAATGGCCAAGGATATGAACAGACAATTCCGTAGAAAGGAAAACACAAATAGCTCTAAATCTATAAAAACCTGCCCCGCCTCATTTACCGTAAAACAAAATGCATATTAAAACAAAACAAGAGAGTATTTTCACCTATCCGATCGGCCAAGTTCAATATTGCTGAGGGTGAGGGCAAAAAGGCACAGATCATATATTGCTGATAATCTGTTAAACCAATTTACACTCCAGAGCAATTTGGCAATATCTGTCAAAACTACAAATACATTTGCTCTTAGACCTAGCAATTTCCTTTTAAAGAACTTATCCTACAAAGAGACACATGTAGAGTTCTTCTTTGCAACCTTGCTCAACCACAGCTAAAGACCAAAAGTGATCTAAATTCCCAACAACAACTGATTAAATAAATAATAGTACCTCCACACAATGGAATACTATGCAAGAATGAAGTACAGTCTCCAAGATGAACTGTTAAATAATAAAAGGTGCAGAATGCATGCAGAGTACACTATCACTTTGGTAAAAATGGAAGGGAAGGAATCCAGTTGTCATTTTGCTCGTCTATGCGTGGGAAAGGAGTGCCAGAAACTGCCTTGGGAGGGAAAGCAGGAGAGGGGGCTTTGACCTAGACCTCTTGGTATCTTCCTTAAAATGTGAGCTACCTGAAGATTAGTTACCCAGATGGGAAAATGATCATTCGAGGACCTAATCCATTTCCTGCTGTGTGGATCTCGTGTCCCTGACTAGAGTGTGGTCTCAAGCATCCATGACTGTCCGGAGACCCTCAGGAAACATCTGGGGAGCCAAGGAGAGCACCGTTTCCCAAGCCAGCGAGACAGAGAGGCAGGCAGGGCAGCCAGGGAGCGAGCGGAGGGAACGGGGAAGGGGGGCGAGGGGCAGGGCTGGTCTGCGCTGGGACAGAGGCTGCTGGGGTTCGTCTACCTGGGGGGCCGGCGCCGGGGAGGCCTGGCTGTCGGGGGCCTGAGGGCCAAGGCCAGCTCCTTTGGTGACGGGGGTGGTCAGGGCTGGGTCTTGGGCGGGAGGCGGGGCGCTGACTATGACCGAGGCGGGCACGGAGAGGTGGGGGCCCTCTGTGGAGAGGGGCTGCTGGCTCCTCTCCTGAAACAGGCAGCCCGCACAGGGTCAGAGGCCATCCCCACGGACCCGCGGCCTCCCCACCCTGACACCCCGCCCCCACTGATGCACCAGGGAAGCGGGTGGTGGGAACCGGCTGGGGGGCACCAAGGCCGGGGGCTGGGAGGGAGCCCCAGGGTCCAGGAGGCCACAACCCGGGGCAGCTCCGAACCCTCAGTCCCGTGAGTCGTCTTCCAGCTCCACCCCAATGTGCATCTCTCCTGCCCCATCTGTCCGTCCATGTCTCAGCCACTGTCTCTGTGTGACCCCTCTCCAACCCTCCAGCAAGTGGGCAGTCTGTCAGCCAGTCACTCTCCTTGTCTGTCTGTCTCTGTGTCAGTCAGTTGGCCCTGTCACCCTCAGGCCTCCTCCTCGGGGACCTGGAGCAGGGGGGCCATGTCTGAGACGCTCTCCCTAACCCACAGGACCCTCCCACCCGCTGCTTCAACCACACCCGGTTCCAGCTCTTGGCCCCTCTCCACACAGACCCCCCGCCCCTGCCCGGCAGCCCTGGTTACCTGGGGCAGGAACATCTGCAGGGAGTCCTGAGTGAGGATGGCCGTGGCGGCGGCAGAGGGCGGCTGCCCCAGGACCATCTTCTCCGGGCTGGACGCCAGGCCTGGGCTGGGCTGGGGGGTGGAGGCCTGAGCCGGGGCGGCCTGCGGGGCAGGGCCCTGTGCGGGCTGCTGCTGTTGCTGTGCCTGCGGCTGCTGGAGGCCCAGAGGCAGCGGCGTGCTGACCGCGGGGGACGCCTGGGGCGCTGTCTGCACTGCGAGGACAGGCGCGGCCTCCCCAGCGGCGGCGGCGGCAGGGGTGGCGGGCTGCACCAGACCGTCGGGGGCGTTGAGCATAGCCACGGCGCTGGGGGGCAGAGTGACCCCCTGGAGGACGGTAGTGGCGGCAGGGCCGGTGGGTGCCGGCTGGCTCTGTGTGGGCAGGCTGCCCGCGGCCAGCGACACGGGCATCTGGAAGAGCGCTGGCTGGCCCACCTGGATGGGGGCCGCCGAGAGGATGTGGGCTGCGCTGTGGGCCCCGGAGTGGGGGGCCAGCACAGGGCCCAGGCTCAGCGGGCCCGCCAGGTTCTGGTTGGTGAGGATGGGGTTGGCGATGAGCTGTCCGCCCGCGTGGGGGGCTGCGGCCGCCAGGATCTGCCCGCCCACGTTGGCCGGCAGGGCCGAGAGCGGCTGGGGGAGCTGGACTGCCGACGTGCCGGGCAGCAAGAACTGGTTCTGGCCCGGCAGCATGTGCTGGGCGGGGATGACGATGCTGCTGCCTTGATTCAGGAGGTGCACGCTCATGGGCTTGCTCAGGGCCCCGGGGGGTTGCGGCGGGGCCCCGCCCGTGGTGGTGGCGGGAGGCTGCTTGAAGACGTTCGCCTGCAGGGCGGGCGCCGGGAAGCCCGACAGCACCACGTTCTGGCCGGCCTTGCCCGCCGCCATGAAAGTCAGGTTCTGGGGGGCCTTGGGCTGCTGTGGGAGGCCCCCTGCCTCGCCCTGGATGGTGAGCGTGGCGCCCGCGGGGGCGAACGGCTTGGGTGTCAGCTGGTAGAGCTTGGGGGGCAGCACGCCGGCAGGCTTGGGCTGGATGGGCGTGGGCGTGCGGTGCAGGATCACATTGGGCGCCGGAACCAGTGGCGACGTGCCGAGGCCCGGGGCCACCGCCAGCGGCTGTCCCGAGGGCGCCCCGCTGGCCGCGGCCGTGGCGGCTCCCGCCCCTCCGAACACCGAGTTCCCATTGAGCGTGGTGGCCACGGCGGCAGGGAGGTTCTTCTGGATGACCAGGCCAGCCCCCTGCGGCGAGACGCCGGCCGATGCCAGGGTCACTGGCTCTGAAGGGCCAGCTGCCGAGGCCAGATAACCGCTGACGGGCACCTGCTTGGCCAGGAGCTGGGAGGTGGGCGGGTTGAGTGCCATGACGGGCTGGCCCACCACCTGGATGGGAGCCAGGCCGAGAGTAGCCGCCGCGGCGCCCCCGGGGCTGCCGTTGGGCAGGCCCTGAAGGCCTGGGATGGGCTGCAGGGTCACGTTGCCCAGGCCCACGGGCTGCAGGAAGGGCTGGACACTGAGGGCTTTGCTGACCACGTCCTGGGGCGGCACCAGGGCCTGGTGGGTCAGCACGGTGGGCGGGGCCTGCAGCCCCAGCAGGTCAGCCCCACCCGGGAAGAGGGCCTGGGGCCCCGTGGCCACGGCGGCAGCCCCTCCGGTCCCCGCTGGGCCAGCCCCGCCATCCGCAGGCTGCAGCGTGGGCAGCTGGAAGGGGCCCAGGTCCAGCTCGGCCTCGGCTTCGAGTGTCTGCTCGGTGATGTTGGCCTCCTGGAGGCTCTGCTGGAGGATGTCACAGGGCTGGTCGGCGCCCCCGCCGCCCCCGCCCCCCGCCGCCGGTGAGCCCAGGATATCATCTTCCAGGAAGTCGAGGTCCACGCTGGGGGCCGGCTGGCTGGGCTCTGGGTTCAAGTGGTTGCCAGAAGCTTCTTGCACGTGGAGCTGGAGGCAGGTAAGGTGTGAAGGAGAGAGCCGAGGTTAGCAAGGGGCCGGGCTCGGCACCGCGGAAGCAAAGGGCACTCGGAGTCAGGGCGGCAGGGATAGGAAGAACCTTCCACCTAGAAGTGGCTGGACCCGGGTTCAAATGCCAGCTTTGCCAGGGCTGGGCTGGGCAACCTGGGGCTTGCTTAATCCAGCCTGTTTCCCCATCTGCGCACGTCAGCAGAATGTAATAAAAACCATTTTCTAAACAGCCGTACAGGCCCGTAATACTTATCTGCAATTCCCAAACCCGCAAGGCTCTGGAAACCACAAACGTTTTGCTAACTGTAGGCTGTAAATCCTGAACGGAACTCAGGTGATGCTCTGAGGGAAAGGCATAATTCACCCACGTAATGTGACTCGCCTTAAGTCCGACCACAGAAAAGCGAGTGTGTTATGTTACATGCCGCACACACATATTCTGCATCACCTTTCCAGTATCTGAAAAACCCTGAATTCCAAAACAAGCCTGGCCCCAAAGGTTTCAGATAAAAGATCGTGCGGTTCTGTTAAAGGCAGCAGCGGCAGCAGCTACCGGACGGGAGCCTCACTTGGTGCCCAGCGCGACATGAGCCTGACTGACTGACTGATTGATTGCTTGCTTGCTTGCTGCGTTGGGTTTTCGTTGCAGTGCGCGGGCTTCTCATTGCAGTGGCTTCTCCTGTTGCGGAGCGCAGGCTCTAGATGGGCGGGCTCCAGCAGTTGTGGCACACAGGCTCAGCAGTTGTGGCTCACGGGCCCAGCCGCTCCGCGGCACGTGGGATCTTCCCAGACCAGGGCCCGAACCCGTGTCCCCTGCATCGGCAGGCAGACTCCCAACCACTGCGCCACCAAGGAGGTCCCGAACCTGATGTTTCTTAAATGCTTTCCGGGATGGCAATCCAGGACACGAGTGTGTAATCGATACATGCACGCATTTTTGAGCAAATATTCTACAAGTAATAATCATGCCAATGGCATGGAAAACCCACTGATACTTGACCAGGTAATGGATCAAAACCTGTAGTTCGGGGGCTTCCCTGGTGGCGCAGTGGTTAAGAATCTGCCTGCCAATGCAGGGGACACGGGTTCGAGCCCTGGTCCGGGAAGATCCCACATGCCGTGGAGCAACTAAGCCCGTGCGCCACTAGTGAGCCTGCGCTCTAGACCCCGCAAGCCACAACTACCGAAGACCGCATGCCTAGAGCCCATGCTCTGCAACAAGAGAAGCCACTGCAATGAGAAGCCCGCACACCGCAACGAAGATTAGCCCCCGCTCGCCGCAACTAGAGAAAGCCCACGCACAGCAATGAAGACCCAACGCAGCCAAAAATAAATAAAAAAAAAAAAAAAAAAAAAAAAAAAAAAATAACAACAACACCTGTAGTTTGAAAGATTCTGAGTTAATCCAAGTGGAGGGCTCAGAGCAGTACCTGGCTCTTGGCTGGCACGCGGGAAACATCTAGCGTTGTTACTGTCATTATTACTGTCCATGTTGTTGTTAATAACAGCCCAGTGAGGTGGGCACTGCTCCCTCCTTGCCTCCCAGACCGGGGAAAGGGGTCACCCTGCTGCGGAGTGGAGGGCAGTGCCTGGCAGGATGGGGCTCCGGCTCAGCCCCCAACCAAGGACCAGGCAGTTCTGAGTTCCTAACGGCTAAATGGCCATAACCAAACCCGCCTCCTAGGACAGTCGTGACATTCACTGACGTCACATACAGGAGGTACTGAGAACCTGACCCGGGACGTTATGGGTATTAAAAGAGGAGGGCATGGGTAAGAATAATGCGTATTGTTATTGTAATGTAATGCAAATAACATGTAAATGTAATAACAAGAACATAAGGTTTGTTTGTTGGGTTCTGGATTTAGTCATTTATATTACGCCAGATAAAGTATTTGGAGTGTTACTGTGGTTGTTGCGAGGATTAAATGAAAATTACTGTAAAGGGCCTGGTATATGATAGGTATTCGGTAACTGATAGTTATGTTGATGAAGAGGGAGGAGGGGGGAGCGGGAGGGAGAGAGAAGAGGGGGGGAGGAGGAAAAAGGAGGGGGAGGGATGGGGAGCGAAGTGGGGAGGGGAGAGGCCACAGGAGAGGGAGAAGAGGGAGGGACGGCTGGCACTGAGTAATGGCCCGTCGCACAGTAGGTGCTGGATAGAAGTCCACTGTGTTCCCCGCTCGGGGCTTTGCTCATCACCCCAGCCTTCCTCTTCCAGGTGGAGACTGAGATCCACAACAGTCGATCCCCTTCCCCCAGGTCACATACTCCACCCGTGGCTGGGCCGGGACAGGACCCCCACCCCCCACCCCCGCCCTGCCCACTGTGAACTCCACAGCCAGCCTCTGCCTCTGTACCACCTCTGTAGCAGCTGCCCTCCAAGGCCAGGGACTGAGGACCACACCTCCTTCTCTGAGGGGCCTGAGGGCACAGCTGGGGGTCCAGCAACTCCGGCCTCACCTCCACCCCACACTGCTTCTCAGTGACTGCCCCCTGACCCCCTCCCGGCAAAGTGCCTAAGGGGACAGTGTGACCCTTTCTCCCCTCCCCCACTGGCTGCCACCACAGGCCCCGAGCCCCCGGGCCACTTACCCCAGGACCTTCATAGAAGGCACTTTGGGCCTCCCCGGGATTATCCAGGAGGTCATCACTGTCAAGCTGCAACAAGACCCGCCCCCACCCAAGGTCAAAGGTCAGCTGGGCAGTGGGCCGGCCCACCTCTAGAACAAAAACCAATTTAGGGTTACATGGGACAAAAAGACAAAGACGAGGTGGGGGGGCTGAGGGGGAGATTCGAGGGGTACAGGAAACTCCGCCTCCAGAAAAGATGCCCCAAAGAAAGGGGCTTGGCTGCAAGATTAAAATGCGAGGCAACCCCAGCACTGAGTCCGAGCCTCTCCCGACACGCCTGCCTTGAACTCTAGAATCCTGCCTCTGTGGCTTTGCTCAAGCGTCTTTGGTAACACATCTGGCAGGGCCTGTCACCTTTGTCACGTCCTCCCGACAACTGTCAGTCCCTTCCTACTAAGTCGCTCCTTCCACCGCCCAGCCCAAGCACCCGGCACGCCCTGCCACCCGGGCACCTAATGTGCGTGCTGTTCCCGTGTCTAGGAGCACAGGGACCTGTCTCGTTCCCGCAGACATGGGCAATGCCTAGAACAGGCCCCAAGCGCCCAATGAATGTCTGTCCACAGCCAAGCCTCCCCAGTGTCTCTGTCCAGCTGATCTTCTTCCAGAACCCTGGTATATCCAATAGCCGCCCTTGGACTTCTACAATCCACCTCGAACACCCAGTCTCAGAGAACGGTACCACCACCCACTCAGCTGCTCAAGTCAAGTCCAAGAGGCATTCTGGATGCTCTTTCTTCCTCACCATCTAATCCACCAGCAAGTCTAGTGATTCTGCCTCCCAGACAGATCCCAGAGCCAGCGCCTGGCACCTGCTCCTGTGCCTGCCCTGGGGCCCAGGCCACCAACCTCCACTCCACACTCGCCTCCGCTCCACAAATTATGTGATACATCCCCTCTCAAGGAGCAGAGCTCCGTTCCCTCCCTGTGAGTGTGGGCGGGCTTAGTGACTCGCTTCTAGTAAATGCAGTATGACGGAAGTGACAGTGTGTGACTTTGGAGACTAGGTCATAAAAGGCACTGAGCTTCCTCCTGGCTCTCTCCCTTGGGTCACTTGCTCTGGGGGAACCGGCTGCCATGCTGTGAGGACACTCAAGCAATCCTATGGGGACGCCCACATGGTGAGGAGCTGAGGTCTCCAGCCAACAGCCACGGCAGTGAGTCATTGTGGAAGCACATCCTCCAGCCCCAGACAAGCCCTCAGATGACAGCGGCTCCAGGCAACATCCTGACTGCTACTCAGGGTAGACACTGAGCTAGACACCCAGCTAAGCCACTCCCCAGTTCCTGACCCTCAGAAACTGAGAGCTCTAACAAATGTTGTTTTAAGTCACTAAGGGATGGGATAACTTGTTATGCAGCTGTAGGTGACTGATACAGCTCCTCATGGCTCAACAGACATCCACTCTCCCCCACTTTGTTCCATTCTCTGGAGTGCAAACAGAATGTGGCATTCTCCTGCTTAATAACCCATCAGAACTGCCTGTCACGTTCAGAATAAAGTCTGAACTCCTCAATCAAGGTCCTCCAAGCCCTTCATGACCTGGTGACTTCTGTCCACTCCAGTCTTACCACCTTCTAGTTTCCCCTTCATTCCGGCCCCACAGGCCTTCTTTCTCAAACTTTCCAAGCTTCCTACCTGTCCTTCCCCTGCCCAGAGTGCCATGGGCACCTCCCTTTAATCCCTCAGGTTCACACCAGCTAGAGAAGCCCCTGCTTCTGCCTCCCATTCATTTTCTTTTAAACCTCTTTTGTTGTGCAAGTGACACTATTATTTCTTATGCTGCTCTGCATGGTGCTTCCCACCATCACCTTTATTAGCTCTCTGGTTGCTCTGTTTACCAAGGAGATGTGTATGGAGTGAGGGCAGGGATTTGCCAGCTCTTTCACTCTCTGCCCTAACCCTGGGGCCTGGCTCATGGAAGGCAAGGGGCAGATGTCTACTGAATCAGGGGGGAGCGTCTCTCAGCTCCCAATTCCACAGGCCCCTGCCCTGGGGATGCTTCTCCCTGCCCCAGCACTCACCTTCTCAGATCCATGTAAGAAGTCATTGAGGGCCTGAGGGTCACTGAAAGAGAGGAGAGGAGAGACATTTGAGGAGATGAGGGACAGGGGAGGGGAGGGAGAGGGTGGGGGAGGGCGGGGTGGGGTGGGGAGCCCATTACTCACCAAATCACGTCTAGTAAGCATCTCCCATCCTCATCATCCATCGCCACTGGACGGGGCGGGGCGGGAAGAGGGCAAGGGAGACAAGTTAGATGTCGGCAGCGTGCCAGGACCCTCCCTGCAAGGACCATTCCCTGGGGCCAAGACCCCTGGAGGGGTCAGGGTTTCTGTCCCCTTAAGTCTAGGGGCATGGGTAGGGGTGGGGCAGGTGCCCTCTGTACCAGAACCTCCTGATCAGAGACAGACAGCTGCCTCTTCCTCCTCCCTCTCTCTCCCCAGCATCTGATGACGATGGTGATGACATCAACCCAGACTGAGTCCTGATCACATGCAGGCCCCGTGCTAAGTGCTTCACACACATGTAGCTCATTTAATCCCCACAGTATCCCTCGAGGTGAGTCCTGCCACCCCCGCTCTGCAGATGAGTAAAAGGAAGAGCTGAGACCATGGTTCTCTGCCTCCCAGCTAGCAGGTGGCAGAGCCAGGCCTGAACCCAGAAGTCTGGCCCCAAGCCTGTGCTCCTGTCCTACACGTGACTGGGTGAAGGAGGGAGGGAGGGGAGGCGGCATGAAGGGGCCCGGGTTCTGGGTCCCCCTGGAAGACACATGCAGCGTGGTTCTCAAGGAAGGGAAGAGAGAGGGGGAGGGACCAGGAGGGTGGGCGCTCTGAGGCAGAGGCACCGCCGGAGCCGGGCTGAGCCTGTCGGAATGATGAGGACGGCTAACATTTGTCTCCTGCTTACCAAACGCCAGGCACTGTCCCAAGCGTTTCACAAATGTTAGCTTGTTCAGCCCCCATGGGAAAGGGATGCCGTGTGCCCCATTTTACAAGTGAGAAAACAAGTTCTCTGTGTTTGCCCATCCACCCCTGCGCCAACCACCACTGCTCCGGACATCCCACCAAGCTTCCACGCACCCATCTTTCCAAACTTCCACCCAACCACCCATCTTCCTCGTCTTCCAAACACACAAACGGACCCGTCCTTCCACCCACTCCTCCTTTTTACTTTTTTGGGCCACACTGAGAGGCTTGCATCCTCTCAGTTCTCCAATCAGGGACTGAACCCGGGCCCGGGCAGGGAAAGCACTGAGTCCTAACCCCTGGACCGCCAGGGAAGTCCCCATCCGCCTATCCTTCCATCAGCCCACACATCCTTCCCTCCCAACCGCGCAGACAGAACACGAGAAATCACACACAATCCCAGTCCAGGGCTGTGGAGTTCTTAGCCTCTCTTTTTCTTCTTGGTAGGGGGAGGGGGATGGTGAGGACATGGTGACTGTCGTGCACCGCCCCCCTCTTCCCCGCCAAACACACACAAAATCTTATTTGTGCTCTCAGCTGGGTCACAACCCCTAACCCCCAATAGCATTCTCTGAACTTCCTGATCGCCACTACAGCCCCTATTACCCTCGACGGCTCTGTGACACAAAGAATCTCAGGGAGGGACCCCACATGGTTAGTTCAGGGTCTTCTCTGAACAGTACCTTGGAGAGTCTGATGAAAGCAAAAGACCCTCTTGCCAGAAACATGCATGTGGGCCAGAAACGTTACACGTTCTTTCCCAGGGGGAAGTGTGTCATGGGACACACACATACATATGCACACACGTACACACTTCGTGGGCCCTGGATTAACAAGCCCAGTCTAGAACGGAAACACACGGCCCCGGAGCCTCACACACCAATCACCCTCGCCTCTAGAGCTGGCCCCGGGGACTGCCCCAGAGGCCCTTCCAAGGCTCTTGCTGCGTCGGTGCAGCAAGATAACACACTCTCTCCGGCTTCATATCTCCGCCCACACCCACTGTCTTCCCAGGTCACCAGCTCTGTGGCCTACGAGCCCCTGCCCTTCCCAACCAGCCTAAGGTGGGCAAGGCCTGGCTAGGGAATGACAAGGCAGGATCTGCAGAGAATCTGGAGAAGACGGAAAGCGGGGAGGGAGATCCTGGCTGCAGATGGCATGGAGGTTGGGGGAATGGCCCGAATGACCCAGGGGGCCCAGGCTGGAGAGGGAGGGGCTGAAGGATGTGGCTGAGCCAGGCTCTTCCAAGAAGGAACGTCCCTTCCGGGGAGGTGGACGGGGGACCACGGCCCCTCCGGGAATGAGCGGGATGCTTGGCTGGTTACCTGCGCTACAAACGAATCATGAAGGGAAGGAGGGGGTGTCCACTCCAGGTCTACGCAGGGCCCCCAGCTGGGGACGTGGGGAGCGTCCTTTCGGGGGCCAGCTGTGGAGAGAGAATGAGAGAGAGGCTGTGAGTGGGACAGTCAGTGAAAAGGAGAAGGATGTAGCCAGAGAGACGAGAGGTCAAATACAAGTTTAAAACTACAGGAAACAACACTGTACATTATCACATATATATAAGCAGACACGCCGCACTATATCTACATATACTGTGTGTGTGTGTGTGTGTGTGTACACACACACACACACACACACACACACACACACACATCATGCAATAGTATATAACATTATAGCAAAATACAGTCAGGTCTTGTCATCTGAGGTGCTTATGTCCCATAAGGTCACTGTGAATTTGGGATTATGGCCACTGAGTTGCCGCCCCTGGGGAAAGACGGGGTTAGCTTCCTGCCAGCCTCTGGTCCCATTCTCATCAACCCATCAATATATCCCCTTGGTTTATGTGTGTTTCTGTTTAAAGACACCTTGTTTGGGACTTCCCTGGTGGCGCAGTGGTTAAGAATCCGCCTGCCAATGCAGGGGACACGGGTTCGAGCCCTGGTCCGGGAAGATCCCATATGCCGTGGAGCAACAGAGCCCGTGTGCTACAACTACTGAGCCCATGCGCCTAGAGCCCGTGCTCCGCAACAGGAGAAGCCACCACAGTGAGAAGCCCGCACACCGCAATGAGAGTAGCCCCTACTCGCCGCAAACAGAGAAATCCCATGCACAGCAACGGAGACCCAACTCAGCCATAAATAATAAATAAATAAATTTATTTTAGAAATAATAAAAACAATAAAGACACCTTATTTAATATAAATCGTTGATTCGCTCACACTGAGCTCAAGGCCAACAGCGCTATAACTCATGCCTGAGGGCAGGCCATCTCACACGCGTGCGATTTCTCCAGAGCACATCGCAGCCTTCCTGTGCTTACGAACACTGGGCGGCCCTTCAGCCCTACACGGGAGGCGCCGTCTTTAAGAGCAAAACCACCAACAAAAAGCACAAAAGTGCAAAACAACAGGGCACTAAAGAGGATGCTTGTTTATAGCTCTCGCGCTGAACAGAGAGGCAGAGGGTCGCCGCGTTCGACCTCAGCTGGGAGCACGTGCATCGCGAGACTCAAATAGACTCATGGCTCTGCACACGTCTGCACGTGACCAGGAAAGCGCCGTGAGTATTGATTCGGGGGTTATCAATGTTAGCAAATCGGCGGATTCACAAATATGGAATCCACGAATAACAAGGATTGACCTGATGACAATAATGATGGTGGCTGTGATGATGACGATGATGGTGGCTGCTGGTTTTAAGTACTCTGCACGGATTAGCCTGTTCACCATCTTTGAATCCCTATGAAGCAGGTGCTTTTCGCAGCCCCATTCCACAGATGAGGAAGGCGAGGCTCAGAACGGTGAGCCATATGCCCTAGATCCCTCCAGTGGTCAGTGGTCAGGCTGGGGTCTGAGCCAAGGTAGGCTGACTGCAGAGTCCCCACCCTTAACCACTATCCCACAGACGGTCCTCTCATCATATTGGTTTTTTTTTTTTTTTTTGCGGTACACGGGCCTCTTACTGTTGTGGCCTCTCCCGTTGCGGAGCACAGGCTCCGGATGCGCAGGCTCAGCGGCCATGGCTCACGGGCCCAGCCGCTCCGTGGCACGTGGGATCCTCCCGGACCGGGGCACGAACCCGCGTCCCTTGCATCGGCAGGCGGACTCTCAACCACTGCGCCACCAGGGAAGCCCCATATTGTTTCTCTTTTAAATGTGAAGCCAATATGGCCACAGCGTCAAGATAAGACGAAGCTGGGTGACAGCCTTTGTTAGCATTTTGTGAATGCCTGGGATAGCTCAGATCCAAAAAAGCGATAAAGCGAGAGCAGATGGAAGAGAGAGGAGGAACGGGAGCTGCTTCTCCTTTTTATGGAGAGCCCCAGGCCCCAGAAGGATCTAGAAAGCATCTGTCACAAGACCCTGGAACACGGGATCCTGGCCCATCTAGATTCCAGGTGCGCTGCCCTGGACCAGGCAGCTTTGTGAGAGCCGCCAGCTGCATGTGGGTTCTCCCCTCCTCCCTGCCCCACGCTCTGGGTGTGGCCCAAGTTCTGTAAACGTCGGACCAGAAGTAGAGCCAGGAGGTGGGTGTCTCCTGAACAGGGCTCTCCAAACGGGATCTGCGGGTGAATGTCCAGTGGGAGGCTCCAGCCTGTGAGAATCTGTTATCCATGTGTTTTCATTCAGACGGTCACAGCAGAGCAATGGATGAGGGGGACTTTCCGGGGAGAGGGCAAGGCTCTGCATGGTGATAGGGTGTCCGTTACATGGGGGTTTAAAAATTCACAGCTCAGATTTGTGTATGTCAACACATGTCAATTCAACTCATGTTAATTTTACCTTTAAAAAACTGTACAAAATAAATAATCAGCATAGAGTTGTAGTGGGGGAGGAGAGCTAACAGACATGGCAAATGTTGGTAACTGTGAGAGCTGGATGATGGCTACCTGGGGGCTTCAGTACACCATTCTAGTTAATTTACGTCTTCTTGAAAGTTTCCATAATAAAAAGAAAACCATTTGTCAATGATCAGCACGTCCGGGGTTCCTCTGAGTGGGTCCCCCGTTCAGGTGCCAGGGTTGGCATCTATGTCGCTATCAGGTTGATGCCAAGAGGCCCAGCATGGGGTGACAGTCTGGGGTTGGAGTCAGCAGTTCAAATCCCCACTTCCCCATACATGGGCTGAAGTCGGGCAAGTGACTTCACCGCTCTAGGCTTCAGTGTCCTCATCTGTAAAATGGGCACAATCATAGTCCTTATTTTCGCGTACGGCAGTGGAGAGGCTCTTAGGCCTTTAATCCTCAGGTGCAGTAGAGTATTTCGTAAGCGACAGATCCTGTTACACAATCATTTTAGCTGCCATGTGAATCTTACCTAGCGTGGCAACTCCCAAAGCTTTCTGGCCACAGCACAGTCTGGTTGGACAAAAGTCCCCAGGCCCCAGCTTTTCCACCTGGTGCCTTTTGCCACATTTGGCCCTTGAGCACATTTTGAAGGGTTTACACCCAAGGGAATAGAAATACAAGCAAAAATAAACAAATGGGACCTAATCAAACTTATACGCTTTTGCACAGTAAAGGAAACCATAAACAAAAGGAAAAGACAGCCTATAGCCTGGGAGAAGATATTTGCAAATGATATGACTGACAAGGGCTTAATTTCCAAAATATACAAACAGCTCGTACAACTCAATAACAACAAAACAAACAACCCAATCAAAAAGTGGGCAGAACACCTAAATAGTCATTTCTCTAAAGAAGACATACAAATGGCCAACAGGCACATGAAAAGATGCTCAACATTGCTCATTATTAGAGAAATGCAAATCAAAACTACAGTGAGGTATCACCTCACACCAGTCAGAATGGCCATCGTTAAAAAGTCTACAAATAATAAATGCTGGAGACGGTGTAGAGAAAATGGAACCTTCCTGCACTGTTGGTGGGAATGGAAATTGGTGCAGCCACTATGGAGAACAGTACGGAGGCTCCTTAAAACACTAAGAATGGAGTTACCATATGGAAGGGTTTACATATCATTTGATTATGCACATGGTCCGACTTAAACTGCCAGGTACCAGGTCTCCTTGGGTCCTTCCAAACCCCTGTTGTTACCCTATTTGTTAGGTGAGATAAACGAGGCTAAACAGAGTGTTGAATGGGAGACCATGGGCTGCACACAACCAGTGATACGTGCCCCCTGCCCACTCATGCACAGGGCTACCCGGGATCCTGCAGCTCTCAACCTGGCAGACAGAGGGCGCCTTGAAAGACACAAGTGAACCCACTAAGAGTGGAAAGACAGAATTTGAATGCTGTCTGGATACCTGATGATACTGAGAAATTGTGATTAAGATTCCAGGTATAACAATGGCATCGTGGTTTTGTTTTTCTGCTTTTTTTCCTTTAGAGTCCTTACCTTTTAGAAACACATCCTAAAATACGTAGGGGTGAAATGATAAAATGTCTGTGATTTACTGCAAAATAATCCAGTTCTGGGAGTTCAGGGGCATACTGACCCACGCTGTCCAAAACGGAAGCCACTAGCCATGTGTGACTACGCGCATTTAAGTTCAAGCTAATGAAATGAAATTAGGGCAGATGACTTGAGTAGTTATTTGTCCAAAGAAGATATACAAATGGCCATAAGCACAGGAAAAGATGATCAACACCACCAATCATTAGGGAAATGCAATCAAAACCACAGATGCTGCCTCACCCCCATTAGAATGGCTACTATCAAAAAACCAAAAATTAACAAGTCTTGCCGAGGACCTGGAGAAACTGGAACCCTGGTGCTCTGTTAGTGGGAACGTAAAATGTTGCAGCTGCTGTGAAAAACACTTTGGCGGTTCCTCAAAAAATTAAAAATAGAATTAGCATATGACCCAGCAAGTCCACTTCTGGATATATACACAAAAGAATTGAAAGCAGGGTCTTGAAGACATATGTATACACCCACGTTCACAGCAACACTATTCACGAGAGCCAAAAGGTAGAAACAACCCAAGTGTCCATCAACAGATGAACGGGGAAGCCAAACGTGGTGTCTATTTACAATGGAGTATCATTCAGGGAGGAAATTCTGATACAGGCAACGGCATGGATGACCTTAAGCTAGGTGAAGTGAGTCAGTGACAAAAAGACAAAGATACCATCTGATTCCACTTATGACGGAGAGACAGGAAGTAGAATGGCAGTTGCCAGGGACTGGGGGCAGGGGAGGAGAAACCGGGAGTTATTGTTTAGCGGGTGCAGACTTTCAGTTCTGCAAGATGCTACAAGTTCTGGAGAAGGATGGGGGTGAAGGTTGCACAACTATGCAAACGCACTTCATGTCGCTGAATCGCACACTTCGAAATGGCTGAGATGGTAAGTTTTGTTATATATATTTTACTGCAATAAACAAATGGGAAAAGAAGGGAACAGTGAGGAATATGAAAGTTGTAAATAAAAAAGATTTACCTTAAAAGTGTAAAGGAAATTAAACATTTAGTTCACGGTCACGGTGGCGGCATTTCGTGGGCTTGACAGCCACACGTGGCTGGTGGCTACCACACAGGACGCCGCAGATCTAGAACATTCCCTTGGTGGCAGAAAGCTCTCTTGGACAGCGCTGGTCTGTCAGAGTGGCGGAAAACTGAAAATTGGCAAAGAGTTGGTTGATGGGGTCCATGTTTTACTATTCTACTTTGCACATTTGTGGTTTTCCAAAATGAAAATGTTTTACTTTGAAAATACTTGAACATCAAAAAATCATACGTCTCTCTGAGTTTTTATTGTCTGTCTCCCCCACCAAAATGTCAACCCCCCCCAAGGACAGGGATTTTTGTCTGTTTTGTTCCCTGTGGGACACCCAGAGCCTGCACAGAGCATGGCACATGGTAGGGTGTCACTAAATATTTGTGGGGTGAACAAATGAGTTTGCACAGGGGGTTAAACAAACCCAATCATTCGTTCGAAGAGCAGCCTGGTGAGAAAGGCATTTACTGATCTCCCGCTCTGTGGCCAGCATGGGGGAGAGCTGAGGATACCGTAATGAACAAAAGCAGACCCAGTCCTTGACCTTGGGGAAGATCATGACTAGTGGTTCTCAACCAGGGGTGACATTAGACGTCCCTCTCCTTCCTCGACACACACATACTCAAAAAGCTTTTGAAAAAGTGACCAGGGGAGGCGGGGGACACACAATGAGCATGCGAAGCTGCAACCCCAAATTACGCACAGGGGAGTGGACGTCTTGCGTTCCTTCAGAGCAGAAGCTTTAAAAGCCATCGCGTGGTTCTGCCCAAGTCCTGGCATGACATGGATACGTGGACAGAGCCACAGCCAATGCACGAAGCTCGGACACATGAGCGAGAGAGGAGCCTTTGCTGTTGTCAGCCACTGAGATTCAGGGCTCACTCATTACTGCAAATCACTCAGCCGAAGCTGACTGATACATCTCGGAAGAGCCCACCCTGCCCCAGGGCTTCCTTGGTATCAGGCCCTGGGCTAACCCCACATCTCTTGATTCCTCCCAGTCGCCGGGGAGGCAGGAGGAACGTTTCCCACAGCGCAGGAAACTGAGGCTCCCAGGGGTCAGGACACTTGCCCCAAACCACACTGTGAGGCCAGAATTTGAACTCAGACCCTGTGATTCTGAAGAACCTCATTCTCCACCACTGGGCTATAAAAAGCAGGAAAAGCTGGGCTTGCGAAACCACAACCAGCTCAAGAGAACAGCCATGATGCAACAATGACAAAGTGTCCTTCCAGAAAATCGTGTGAATTCCTCCGGCACTTGGAATGCCATTAGAGTTTTGCGTTGTCATCAGGAGTTGTGCAGAAGCCAGGCTGCTGAGCAGGATACAGAATTAAAAGTCCCCGCGAAGCTCCAGAAACAGGCTAATTTTAATTTAGATTTAATTTAATGCTAGTAACCCTCGGGTTATTTGCAAGTCATAAAAATGAAAGTCGACGGAACTCTACCATTTGCTGATGGGAAGTGATAGGTGGAGAAGAGGATGTGGCAAAGTCTAGCTGTTGCTTTTCCAAACACCGTTTCCCCACCTCTCCTCGCCCTGCTCACAGAAGCCTGGTGCTGCTCGGGGTAACCCCTGCCAATTCCAAGATGTAAACAAACGCTGTTCTGAGTCAGTCAGTCTTTTTCAAACTATGGGTCATGCCTTTGAGGGTTGTGAAATCAAATTAGCAGGTTGCGACAAGGAATTTTTTTTTTTTAGTTAAAGAGTATAGGGTCAAATGGAATGGGATAGAATAGAAAATACTAAAAAGCATCACACAGGGTAAGCAAAAGGACCAGTTTGTGATACTGGTTTCAATTATGTGTGTCTCTGTGTGTACATACTTCCTACTGTGGGTTGTGGCCAAAATAGCTTTAAAATAATTGGACGAGGCCGGGGCACTGCTATCCCGTTTATCAGCCATTCACTTTCCCAGGCTTCCTAGCAGCTAGGCTAGCCATAGTTTTGCAAATAAGGAAAAGCCAAAGTGTACAGAGCTGGGTTCTGCTCAATGAATCTTATGGGGAAGACAGAATTTGGGGAAGTTTTTCTTCCAGAATATAAAGACAGAGCTTCTCTAGGGAGAAAGTCTTTTGCTTCTTGCTTCCAGCTTTGAATACAGTTGAGAAGACTGGAGCTGTGGCAGCTATTTTGCAATCATGAGGCAATAAATCTGAGGCTGATAAGCCTACCTGTGGAGGATAACTGATGAGAGGAGAGAAAAAGCCTAGGTTCTTAACAACTCCTCATGGGTTGCCTGCCTCCAGACTTCTTAATCCTTATAGTTTAAGCCACTGTTAGGTTTTCCATTATTTGCAGTCAAACACAACCTGACACAAACGAGTTGGCATTTCTAGACATCTTTGCAGCCCATCACAAGGACTCTCAAAGCCTTCCGTGGGTCAAGGACTGTACTCTGTGAATCCGCTGATTGAGAAGAGAGGCCCAGCAAAATGAGAGAGGGCTGATGGTAAGGGGATCTGAAAAAAAGTCCACTGGGGCCAAAAACTCTTCTTCTCCCTAGTCCCATGTTTAGAGCTCCTCCTATTTATTATCCAACCCTTGAACTTGGGCTGGCCTTTTGACTTGCCTTGGCCAACAGAATGTGGTGGAAGTGATGGTGTGCGTTTCTGAGCCTACTCTTTGCCCAGCTGCCATGTGACAAAGTCCAGGCTAGCCTTTTGGAGGACAAGAGACACATGCCCATCACCTCTATCATCCCAGCTCACAGCCAGCCAAGCCCTAGAAGCAGAGCCGCCTAGCTGACCTACAGCTGTACACACCCAGGTAAGACAGAAGTAGCCAGAGGTACCCAAGGCCAAATTCCAACCATTAGAATCACCGTTTTGTTTTAATCCACTGTGGCGCATTGTGTTTTCCAAAGATGGCTGAAATAATGTCTCCAACCTCCCATGATCTACCAAAGTGCGATCTTGCCAGTCCTCTTGAATTGAGGAAACTTTGTGCCTCCTTCAACCAGGACAGTGCAACAGAAGTGCCACTATGTGACTTCTGAAGCTAGGTCATAAGAGTCAATTCAGTTTCTGCCATGTCCACCAGGACATTTACCCTGGAAGCCCTAAGCCACCTTAATAGAATTCTGACCGCTCTGAGGCCACCACGCTATGGGGAAGCCTAAGCTAGACACATGGACAGACCATGAGTAGATGCTTTGGTTGATGGTCTTATCTTCAAGTCATCCCAGCCCAGGTGCCATTCATGGCATATGAACAAGCCCTCAGCCCCCAGCCTGCGAGTCTTCCCAGCCAAGACCGCAGACATCATGGAGCAGAGACCCACTATGTCAAATTCCATGTCAAATTCTTGGCCCATAAAACCTGTGAGCATAATACAATTGTTCCATTAAGCTGCTACATTTTGGGGTAATTTGTTAAACAGCAACAGTAACCAGAACAGCCTCTAAAGTTGGGGGTTATTTGTTATGTGGCAGCAGCTAGCTGATACAGCCCTCTCTAGAGACTAAGTACCAACTTTGACCTCACACCTCTGACTCACCCAACTCTTTCTTTTTTTTTTTAAATTAATTCATTTATTTTTGGCTGCATTGGGTCTTCATTGCTGCATGCAGGCTTTCTCTAGTTGCAGCGACGGGGCTATTCTTCGTTGTGGTGCACGTGCTTCTCATTGAGGTGGCTTCTCTTGTTACGGGGCACGGGCTCTAGGTGCACGGGCTTCAGTAGTTGTGGCACGCGGGCTCAGTAGTTGTGGCTCACGGGCTGTAGAGCGCAGGCTCATTAGTTGTGGTGCACGGGTTTAGCTGCTCCGCAGCATGTGGGATCTTCCCGGACCAGGGATTGAACCCATGTTCCCTGCATCGGCAGGTGGATTCTTAACCACTGTGCCACCAGGGAAGTCCCTCACTCAAGTCTTACCCATTCCACCTCCCAAATCTCTCCACTTTATCTCCTCCTCTCCATGACCACTATTCCTGCCCAGATCCAGGCCTCACCATCTCTCTTTTCATCTATCCATCCAGCCAGACTTTTGGGGAGAGAGAAAGAAAGAGCTATTTGGAGAGCAATTAAAATCGACACCACCTTTATGTTCAGTGACCTTTAGAGTTCTAAAATCCCTGAATTAGTTTAACAACATAAAAGCGTGCCCTGTAAAACTTGGATTGCTCATAAAGCAACTGGTGTCTAGCTCCTAAAAGCCTTGTTTACACAGGTAGTCACACACTAGAAATGTTTGGTATGTTCTCTCTCTTCCCTTTTTGCCATTCACCGCTCTCCTAAATGCAGCTGTAAAGCCACAGACTTGCCGAGAAAATCAGGGATCTGAAAAGGTTGTTGAATTTTTTCTTAATACGAGTGTATAAAAAACAGGGGGGAGATTCTGAGGAGTGAAACAGGTAACGGGGTGGGGTGAAGGGAACAAGAGCAGGGATTACACTGACCGGACACAGAGCTGCCCAGGGCATCAAGCGAAAGAGAACACTTCAAGTTCAGGAAAAAATGGAGTTAAGAGAAGTGAAGGGGAAAGAAAAGTCCCTACAACATTCCACACATGCTTTAGACCACTTGTTCCTAAACGTGGGCAGGCAGAATCACCTGGAAGGCTTTTAAAATAAAGAATGAAAAGAATGGATTTCAGAATCAGCAGGTTGGGGGCAGGGGCGGTGGGGGGGGGGGTGCTGAAAATTTGCATTTCTCACAAGTTCCCAGGTGCTGATGCTGCTGGTCCAAGGACCACTGCTCTAGAAGCTTTCGTCTCTTTAGTTTTCCTTCTGGGGCTCTTGCTCTTGCACAGAACACAAGCCACCAGTTCCTAGCCAGTGTCCAGGCCCCTGACAATGTGGCCTCACAGGCTCCTCTCCGAGGCTCAGGAGGGTCCAACATCCAGTCTCAGTCTGATATCCTTTTAAACAGAACTTGGATTTGGTTCCATTCAGCAATGTACCCTCCTAAGAGGATGACTCACGGTGAGTATAGGCCTTTTGCCCCTTTGCCAGAAACTTCCTTTCTCAGCCTCCTTTGCAGCCAAGTGTCGACACGGGAAGATTTTTACATTTGGATAAAAAAGCCAGAGCCTTACATTGGGAAGAATTATTTGGTCCTACTCTTTCCTGCTTGAGAGAATGATGTGAAGCATGGTGACAATGGCCAGTGCTACAGCAGCCGTTTTGCACTCCTGAGGGGGAAGGCCCAGTGGATCAGAGACAGACCCAGCGTCCTGGCAACACTGAGTTGCCAAATATCCCTGGCATGGCCTTCAACTAGATGTTTTGTTCCAGAAGAGAACTAAAAGCCTGAATTAACTAAGGTTAAACATATACCTACTCTACAACCCAGAAATTCCACTCCAAGGTATTGATTTAACGGATGTGAAAAGTATGTCTACAGAAACATTTGTACAGAAATTTTCATGGCAGCATTATTCACAAAAGCCCCAAATCGGAAACAGCACAGTGTCCATCGACTGGTAGATGGAGAAACCAACTATGTTATATCCACACACTTGAACACAGCTTAATAATGAAAGGGAATAAACTACTGATACAGGTGAGGTCATGGATGAATCTCAAATCCACCATGCTGAGGAAAGGAAGCCAGACACAGAAGACCATTCACTGTGAGATCCCCTTGAAGTAAAGTTCTAGTGAAACTGATGGGGAAAAAAATCGGAGGTGTGATTGCTTTAAGGGGGCAGCAGGAGGGGGAGAGGGCTAAGTACTGACTAGGAAGGTCCACGAGGAAATCGTCTGTGATGGTGGAAATGGTCTGTAGCTAGATCTGGGTGATGGTTACATAGGTAATATTCGCCAAAATTCATCAAGCAGCGCACTTAAGGTTTGTGCCTTTTATTATACTTAATTTGTATCCCGGTGAGGCACAGCTTAAAAAAACAAAAAAAACCCCTACACAACCAACTCTTGTGATTCATGGCAGTTATGTTCTACGAAGTTGCCACAAACACTGAATTAGAGAATAAGGAACTATTGCTCCTGGGGGAAATACAGCTTCTCATGAGCCTCTGGTCCCAACATTTTCATCAACCGATCAATACATAACCTTGTTTTTAACGTGTGTTTCTGTTTAAAGACACCTGATTTAATATATACGGCGGATTCATTTGCAGCGAACCCATAACCGACGGCGCCGTAACTCACACCTGAACGAAGCTCATCTGAGACACATCACAGCCTTCTGGAGCTTAGGAACACTAGCCAACACTTCAGCACAATGTTTGGGGGGCATTTTAAACAGTGAAATCAGCAACCAAAAGCCCCAAAATGTGAAAAACGCGGCACTAAACAGACCAAGAAAAAGCCACTTGGCTACAGTGTACGAGCTGAAACAAGAAGACAGAGGATCGCCCTGGTCCATCGCAGCTGGGAACAGGCACGCAGGACGACTCAAATTTTTCACCTGCTCTGCATATGTCCGTAGATGACTGGGAAAGCACCCGGTGTGCTGAGCTGGGGGTTACAAAGAAATTTTAGCAGGTAGATGAAATCACAAATATGGCATGTGGGAACGAGAATCAACTGTACAGGGAAATACCGGTCAAGATTATAGCACATTTATTTACCCTTTACCCGGAGGTTTCACTCTTGGGCCTGATCCTACAGGTACAACCTGACATATCCAAAATTATACATTCAGGAGGTTTTTAGGGCAAGGTGTGTGTCTACCAGCGAGATATTGGAAGTAATCCACGGGTCATCAGTGGAAAACAGGTTAACTAAACTGGGTCCATCTAAATGGGAATACTATGCAGCTGTAAAAAAAGAATGAAGGATGCAAATGGCCAACAAGCCCATGGAGAGATGCTCAACACCATTAGCCACCAGGGAAATGCAAATCGAAACCACAAGTGGAGACTGCTTCACCCACTAGGATGGCTACAACCAAAAAGACAGACAATAATGAGTGCTGGTGAGGATGTGTAGAAAGCAGAACCCTCAGACACCGCTGGTGGGAGTGGAGAATGGCGGGGCCTCAGTGCAAAGTAGTCTGCGAAACTCCCCAAACAGTTAAACACCGTTACCACGTGACCCAGCAATTTCACTCCTACATAGATACCCAAGAGAAATGAATACATGCATTCACACAAAAACTTGTACCCAAATGTCCACAGCGGCATTATTCACAATAGCCAAAAGGCTGAAATAACTCAGATGTCCACCAATGGAGGCACGGATCCACAAAACGTGGTCTCTCGGTATGGTGGGATATTACTCGGACATCAAAAGGAACGAGGTACTGATACACCACAGTACAACACGGATGATCCTTGAAAGCATCATGCTGAGTGGAAGAAGCCAGACACAAAGGACCATATATTGTATGATCCCATTTTATGAACTGTCCAGAATAGACAAATCCACAGAGACAGAAAGATTAGTGGTTGCCAGAGGCTGTGGAGAGGGAGGAATTTGAAGTGGCTGTTCTTGGGCACAAAATTTTTTTTGGGGGGGGGGCGGTGATAAAAATGTTCTGAAACTAGATAGTGGTGATGGTTACACATTATATAATCTTGAATATATAACCTGTGAATATACTAGAAAGTGCTGAATTGTATACTTTAGATGGGTGAATTTCATGGTATGTGAATTATATGTTAATAAAGACGTTATTTTTATTTTTTTGCAGTACGCGGGCCTCTCACTGTTGTGGCCTCTCCCGTTGCGGACCACAGGCTCCGGACGCGCAGGCTCAACGGTCATGCATGGCTCACGGGCCCAGCCGCTCTGCGGCATGTGGGATCCTCCTGGACCAGGGCACGAACCCGTGTCCCCTGCATCGGCAGGCGGACTCTCAACCACTACGCCACCAGGGAAGCCCCAAAGACGTTATTTTTAAAAAAGGAACAAGGATGTTCTCCATATACTGACAGAGAAAGTTCTCCACGACTATTGTTCTGTGCGGAAAGTAAAATGCAGAACAGTGTGTATAAAACGTCACCATCCGCTTAAAGACAGTGGGGAGGAGATACAAGAATATATATTCTAGTAAATCAACTATACATCCACTTAAAAAAAAAAAAGACTATATATCCTAAATGCCTTTCTAGGTCTAAAGAACTTCCAGAAGGATCTCTACAGCACTAAACCCACTTATGAACTAGGAGGGGGACCCAGCAGATGGGACAAAGATGGGATGGAGACACTCCACTGCAAATTTTTCAAAAATAGTTTTTGGTTTTTCAGCCAATGTCCTAACCATTCCAAAAAGCAAAAGTTTTTTTTTAATTTGGTTTTTTTTTTTTTTTTTTTTTTTTTTTTGCCATGCCCCGAGGCTTGCGGGATCTTTGTTCCCTGACCAGGGATTGAACACGGGCCACAGCAGTGAAGGCTCCAAGTCCTAACCACTGGACCACCAGGGAATTCCCCAAAAAGTACATTTTTAAAAATGTGTTAAAAAAAAATAAGAGGACAGTTTCCGCCATCACTCATCAGCGTAAACTGTTACTTGCAGCCGCATGCACACAAACTAAAAAGCTAATTCAGTGGTAAAAGGAAGCACTGGGATTTGAACCCAGACTTCGGGACACCAAATCCTTGGACTGCCTTCCAGGACACCCCAGTGCCTCATTTCCAGTGTCCAGGAAAATGCTGCGAAACTGGGCATCTGCTGGCACGACCTCCCTTCCCTCTACCCTTCCCCGGCGGAAATTCTTTTCTTCCTGAACTTGTCAGGAGCCTTCCCTAATCATGGCCCGATTTCTCTCACATGATGCTTGAGGCAGAACCACTGGGGAGTCCTGAGAAGTGGGAGCCTGAGGTCTACCCCACGAGGGCCAGGGAGTTGGGTGGACAGGTCCTGAGCCAGCCATGGGTTTGTGGTCCTGGTTTCAAGATGCCACACTTCATCCTGTTTCTTAACAAATGCCCTCCACCCTCCTCCAGGGCTTACTTACAAGCAGCATCGTCCGTCTAACCCTATCTGTGCTCACCCCTGGAGGGCTGCAGGGGAGTCGCCAACCGGCCTCTGGCTTCCTCTCGGGTCCCTTCTAAACTCAGCTCCCCACTCGGGCCAAAGAGATCCATTTGATTTGAGGTCACGTCCTTCCCAGGACTCTCCACTGCCCCACTCACTGCTGGGGAGACAGCGGCAAGGACGACAGACATCCCTACTCTCCTGGTGACGTTCTAGGACAGGAGTCAGACCACGAACAAAGACATGGTGCGGAGAGGAGGAAAGCAAGGAGGCGTGCCGAGAGGAGGAAAGCAAGGAGGCGGGAGAAAGGTGCTGTGGGGAGGGGGCGGGGAGGACCGCGGGTGCATTTTTAGCGAAAGTGGCTGGGGCGGCCTCACAGAGAAAGGGGAGTCTGAGCTGACGTGCAGGAGGTAAGGGAAGGAGCGATTCAGACACCCAGGGAAGGGTGGTCTAGGAAGAAGGAACAGCAGATGCAAAGGTCCTGTGGCAGAAACACGCTGGGGATGCTTGAGCGACAGCAAGGAGGTGAAGTGGGGTTGAGGAGACGATGAGGGTCAGCCACAGAGGGCCTGGT
This sequence comes from Tursiops truncatus, assembly GCF_011762595.2. Classification (NCBI taxonomy): domain Eukaryota; kingdom Metazoa; phylum Chordata; class Mammalia; order Artiodactyla; family Delphinidae; genus Tursiops; species Tursiops truncatus. The sequence goes on along the minus strand of NC_047052.1, from coordinate 50,396,322 downwards.
GGGCCGTGGTGAGGACTCGGGCTTTTATTCTGGGTGAGTCCGGGGACGTGACCTGACTTGGGTTTTCACAGGATCCCTCCGGCTGCTGAGTGGAGAACAAATTGCAGGAGGTGAGGATGGGAGCAGGGAGCCCAGAGAGGAGGCAATGGTGGCAGGGGAAGAGGCGAAAAGTGGTTGGAGTCTGGATTTGATGGCAAAGCAACAGGGTCTGCACACGGACTGACCAGGAGGTGTAGGGGAAAGAGCAGAGTCAAGGGCCCGCTGGAATCTGAGCCGGACAGCAGGGCAGAGCAGCTAAAAGTGGGCGGCCAGGCAGGATGTGAAGTGCACACGCGCCCTTACGCCAGCTCTCTTGGTTGGTTGATCAAGCAACTGCCCCAGCTAAGGCCATTTCTCGCTAAGGTATTCTGATGGTCCCAAAGCTACTAATTATCTTATTAGGAGAGGGGTTGGCCTCCCGCCCAGGACCATGCAGGGAGGGCTGCTGCTCAGAGCCTCAGAGACAGAGAAAAATAGCTGAGATATGCAAGGCCTTCAAATCTTCCTCACCCAGCGGCTCTTTGTGTGTCTTGTTTCAGAACCTGGCCTTTCCCCAAAGTCTAAACTGAGATTGGCGGTTTACATCTGACTTTGAATCCTTAAACCATCTGGGGGTATACGGTGTAAGGTAGGGATCCCATTTCACCTCTTTCCAAATGAATGACTAGTTTTTGGTCCCCAGCTTGGTTTATCAAGTCTCTCCCTTCCCCATCAATGTGGCCACTGGCCACTCTGGCCTCAGACCAGATGTCCATACTCATCCTGGGCTCTCTGTTTGTTTCCATTAGTAAAATGTCAATTTCTAGTTATTCCCTAATCTCGGAGATAAAACATATTCAGCTGGACAGGTAATCAATAGATGGATTGATGCTGGGCAGAAGGTGATGGACAGTCCAGGCAGCAAGGTGCCTCAGAAGGGTACAAGGTCCCCAAAGCAGAGACCGTGATGTCCCTTTGCTTGACAATACGTTCTCAAGTAACTTGACTTATAGATCACGTTATCAACTTTTAATGAAACTATCCTCACAAAAAGAGACAGAGGGCATAAGAAAGGACTCACAAAGAAACCCAAAGATTAAAAATCATAATCTACGGACACAAAAGGTCACATATCGTATGATTCCATTTCTAAGAAATGTCCAGAAAAGGCAAATCCAGAGACAGAAAGCAAATTAGGGGTTGCCAGGGGCTGGGGGAGGAGAAACGAAGAGAAACTGCTTAATGGGTACAGGGTTTCCTTTTGGGCAACGCAATTATCCTAGATAGGCGGGTTGGCAGGAAACTAGATAGAGGTGATGGTTGCGTAACGTTATTAGCGTACTAAAAGCCACTGAACCGTGCACTTTAAAATGGTTAACTTTTTAAAATTGAAGTATAGTTGATTTACAATGTTGTGTTAGTTTCAGGTGTACAGCAAAGTGATTCAGATATACATATATATATATATATATATATATATATAATTTTTCAGTTGCTTTTTCCCTTATAGGTTATTACAAAATATTGCGTATAGTTCCCTGTGCTACACACTAGGTCCTTGTTGTTTATCTCTTTTATATATAGTAGTGTGTATCTGTTAAGCCCAAACTCCTAATTTATCCCTTCCCCCTCAAAATGGTTAATTTTTATGCTATGTGAATGTTATCTCAAAAAAAGAAAACACAGTTAATGTAAGCAGAAAATAAAGACGATGGTCCCATTCCTATTGTAAGCTGTTCCTATTGCAAGCTCTTTTTAAGCCACATTAAAAAGTAAAATCAGGGACTTCCCTGGTGGCACAGTGGTTAAGAATCTGCCTGCCAATGCAGGCGACTCGGGTTTGAGCCCTGGTCTGGGAAGATCCCACATGCCACGGAGCAACTAAGCCTGTGTGCCACAACTACTGAGCCTGCGATCTAGAGCCTGCGAGCCGCAACTACTGAGCCCACGTGCCACAACTACTGAAGCCCGTGTGCCTAGAGCCCGTGCTCCGGAGCAAGAGAAGCCACTGCAATGAGAAGCCCGCGCACCGCAAGGAAGAGTAGCCCCCGCTCGCCGCAACTAGAGAAAGCCCGCGCAGCAAAGAAGACCCAACGCAGCCAAAAATAAATTAAAAAAAAAAGTAAAATCAGTGATGTTTTCAGCAGAACTGGCAAAAAGTTGACTGAAACTTTAATTATCAAGAACATCATTCAAAATAGAGACTTTAGGTTTTATCATTAGTAATGACTATTGATAAATATAATGCTATTTAAAATGTTTGATTTTTTAAAATCTTCCTCACCTGTTTTTAATGTACATTTTTATGTATTTTTTTATAATGTGCCAAAATGGAGTCATGTACGTATACAGTTTATAAAAAACAGGTGACGGTTAAGGCCTGGACTTTGGAACCAGACCTCTGGGCTCAAATGCCACTTAACTGACGTGTGACCTCAGGCGAGTCACTTCAGCCTCCCTTTCCCTACGGTTTCTTTCTCTATAAAATGGGATTAAAAGTAGCGCCCACCTCAGAGGGTTGTGAGGATTAAAACGAATGGATGCAAGTAAATAGATATGCGTCAGGCACACGCTTACCATTTTCACTGCCAGGAGTGTAGAATCAGAAGTATTGTGGCCTCCGCCAGGCGATCAAGGTCAGTGTCAGCCATCATAAGTCAAGTGGATAGTATGATGTGATAAGATGGGAAGGGCACTTTATCTCTGTGGTCTTCCGGCCAAACCCCTAACCCCTTGTCTAATCACGAGAAAGACATCAGACAAATCCCGAGAGAGGCACATTCTCCAAAATCCCTGGCCAGTAGTCCCCCAAAATGTCGAGGCCATCAAAAGTAAGGAAAGTCTGAGAAACTGTCACAGCCAAGAGAGGTCTAAGGAGACATGACGACGCAACGTATAACGCGGTGTGCTAGGTGGAGTCCTGGAACAGAAAAAGGACATCAGGGGGAAACTAAGGAAATCTGAATCAATTCTGGAGCTGGGTTCATAGTGATGTTGGTTTTTGGCTGTGACAAACATCAACCAGGTTCTGTCCCCTCTGTCCCCCTGATTCTGCCCTGGTTCTCCTACAATCTCATCCCCACATGGTGACCAAAGGGATCATGTTAGAATGCAAGCCTGCTCACGTCCCTCCTCTGCTAGGAGCTCTCCCATGGCTCCTGCCTCACTCAGAATCAAAGTCCAAGTTCTCACTGTGATCATCTGCCCCCATCCCACCTCTGTCCTCACCTCTCACCCTCTCTCCCTCCTTCACTCCCCTCCACCCACGCCAGCCTGCACCATATTCCTCCGACGCCCCAGGCACACACCTGCCTCAGGACCTTTGCACCAGATCAGTGAGGCTCAACCTGATTCTGCTGGCAGTCACGATCCCCACCCCCTCACCCAGCACTTCCACCTCCCTCTCCTGCTTTGCTTTACTTCAAAGCTCTGATTACTATCTCACGCGTGACTCTGATTTATCTTATCTATTGCCTGACTCTGCGAGGAGGAGCGGGTGAGCCCAGGTTTCGGTCTGTTGTGTTCCCTCTGTGTAAACATGGACTGAATGACAGAGGGGCACCATTCTCAGTGGTCACAGCTGATTCTGAACAGAGTAGGTGCGTGACCAGGTTTGGGGGAGGGCGTGGTAGGCAGGGGGGACACATCACAGGCTGACCAGGGACCCACAGGGCAGGGCTCACAATGGGGGACCGGCCACTGGGATGAGAGCAAGGCCCAGGGGCCCAGAGGGAACCTGTCAGGGGCAGATGGGAGAGGAGGTGAAAGGTCACAGGTGGGGGAGGGGTGAAATTGGGCCTCACCACAGAAAGCTGCTCAGAGAAGGGAGAACTGAGCAGAGGTGCTGATGGGGCCGATGCCAAAGAGAACGTCTCAGAGACAGTCAGACACGGAGAGAGAGAGGAGGTGGGCGCATCTTCCCAGGACAGTGGGGGGATGCTCCACAGGACTTACCACCCGCCCCACCCTGCACACCAACCCAGGAGGCAAATTAATCCAATCAGTCTACACCAGTGGCTCCTGCCCCAAGTGCCAGGAGCCACCCCAATATGGAAGACAATAAAAACTCCAAGCAAGTGTGCAGAATGTGTACAGACACCACCCTGATGAACCCTGTCAAGCTGGTTAGGAACCCTCCACAGGGGCAGGACCCCCAGACAACGCCCGCATCCCCACTGACATTGTGGACGGCTCGTTCACAGGCGCTGTGGAAGACAACATCTCTCAAGTCCACAGAGCAAGAGTTACATAACCAACACCAGCAGCAGGGACTGCCATGATGGCTTTCAACCCTCACTCAGACAGGAGGGTTCTAGAACATGCGATGGGGGGCACACCTCCGTCAAGAAGGGAGGGGAGCCTACAGATAATTTCTACCTGGCATCACACAGAGCCTGGGGCTACTCTAATTCCACCCTTATGAATAATGGGGCAGATGTAGAACATTCTAGAACGTTCACAGCACCCTTGAACTGGAAACAACCCAGATGCCCATCAATGGAAGAATGCATGAATACGCTGCGGTCTATCACATAATGGAATACTACACGGCAATGAAAAAGGAACAAACTACTGGTATATACAACATGGAATCATCTCACAAACATCACGTTGAGTGAAAGAAAACACCACTGTATGGTTTCATGTGTAAAGTACACACCCACTTTTAACTATGGAGTTAGAATCAGGACGGTGGTTCCCTGGGGGGTTGGAGGGGTGGGGGGCATATGGAGGGGCCAGAAAGGGTTGGGGCATCTTTTGGGAGGGGGTCATGTTCTGGGGGTTTTCTGTGTGTTTTGTTTTTAAATCTGGGAGCCAGTTACATGGGTCCAATGTGCAAAAAAATTCATGCAACTGGACATTTATGATGTGTGCTCTTTTCTCCATGTTGTAATTCAACAGAAAGTTCCCCCAAAGGGGGAGAAGGCAGAAGAATACAAAAGAATAACTGTCTCCGTCATCTGCTACTGGTAGAATGTGACATGGTGTGATCACGTGGGAAACAGTCTGGCAGCTCCTCGAAGGATTAAACAGAGTGACGCTATGACCCAGCAATTCCACTCCTGGCTACATTACCCAGGAAACATGAAAATACGTATGCACTGAAAAACGTGTACACAAATGTTCACGGCAGCATTATTCATAATGGCCAAAAGGTAAAAGCAATCCAAATGCCCGTTAACTGATGGATGGAGAAACAAAATGTGGTCAATCCATACAATGGAATATTACTCAGCCACGAAAAGGAAGGAAGCACTGACACATGCTACAGCGTGGATGAACAGAGAAACCATCATGCCAAGTGAAAGAAGCCAGGCACAAAAGACCACATATTATATGACTCTGTTTATATGAAATGTCCAGAATAGACAAATCCACAGAGACAGAAAGCAGATCAGTGGCTGCCAGGCCTGGGATGGATGGGAGTGGCGGGGGAGGGTGATGGCTCAGGGGCACAGTGTTTATTTGGGGGTGATGAAAATGTTTTAAATTGAAATGGTGATGGTTACCCATCCCTGCGAATGGGTATGATATGTGAATTGAAGCTCAATAAAGCTGTTTAAAAAAAAAGTGTGAGAGTGTTAGTTGATCACTGCTAGGTGGAAGACACGTTTTCTACTCTTCTGTATGAACACTCTATTTCAAAATTAAAAAGAAAAGAAAACTACCAAACATGTACTAACCACACCCAGGCACTTGATTATTCCCATTTTACAGAATGAAAACTGAGGCAACACCCCCCTGAGCATGCCCCAGGTCACAAAGTAGGTCTGCCTGGAAGCCGGGCTTTCGGTTGTTAAGTGGCTGGGTCCTCCCGATACCCTGCTTGTTCTAGGGGGCAGAAGCACGAGAGGCTGGTTTTGGAGTGTGGCTGGGACTGACCTTCTAGCCCTCTTCCCTGCACATTTGCTTCTCCTACTGCTTTGCTGAAATCATTCCTTCATTCAATTCAAAAATCAATAAATAGTTCCCGAACCCACATCATGCCTGAATTTCTTCAGCAGCCTCCGCAACAGTCCCCCCACCCCACTCCCAGTTTAGGGATCTCCCCACCCCCACTCCCAGTCTAGGGATCTGGTTTGACCCTGAGTCACCTCCTGTCCCTCTTCTGCCCTGAATCCGAGCAGAGTTCTTGTCTCACTCGGAGTCAAAGCAAAGTCCTCACGGAGGCCCACCAGGCCACATAGGAACTGGCCCTGTTCCCACTGCCCTCATTCCCTGCCCTCCCTCCCTCCTTTTTCCACTCAGCTCCAGCGACATGGGCCTCCTCAACCTTCTTCTCCCTTGCCTGTCTGTCCAGGGCCACCTGGCAGGGGACTGTTCCCAGTTTCTTTTAGGGGGGAATGAAAATGTTCAAAAATTGATTGTGTTGATGGTTGTACAACTCTGTGAATATAGGAAGAGCCACTGGTGAATTGGAGGGTGTGCAAATTACATCCCATAAAGCCATTTAAAGAGAAGCACCAGAGGAGGCATCAGGTGGGAACAGGGATGCCAGGGCGCTTGCGGAAGAGACAGGGTGGTCTTGAGAGGTATCTGGATTGGGATGTAAGCTGGTGGGGGGAATCACCACAGTGGCACATCAGCTGGGGCCTCAGTTAGCTACCCGCCACTTGGAAAGCCAGCAGGATCTCTGAAAAGACCCCAATGTGGTGACTTTGTCAACCTTACAGAACACACCTACTGCAAATAACAAGAATGGACTCACATGTTGCGAGAAAATGTTCACAACACATGTATCAGACCAGGACATATATTCAGAATATATAAAGAAATACTACAACACAATAAGAAGACCAACAACCCAACTTAAAAACGAGCGAAAGGAGACCTACAAATGGCCCCTAAGCCAGTGAGATATTCGACATCTTTAGTCATGAGGGAAATTTCAATTAAGACCATAATGAGACACCACTACATACCCATTTGAAAATTTATAAGACTGATAACAGCAAGTGGTGGTGAGGATGCGGAGCAACTGGAACTCTTATGCACGGATGGGGTAATGTTAAATGTTCCGGCCACTTTGTCAAATGGCTTGACAGTTTCTAATAAATTTAAACATATCCTCATCCAACCCAGCCATTCCATGCCTAGGTATTTACCCAAGAGAAAGGATGGCATATGTCACACGATGATTAGTACCCGAATGTTCACAGCAGCTTCGTGTGTAATGGCCGAACACTGGCAGCAGCCCAAAGGTGCACCCACAGCCGAAGGGATAAACAGATCGCAATGTATTATATCTGCACAATGGAATTACTGCACAGCAACAAGAGGAAACGAACCACTAAGATGCGCAACATAGATGAACCTCAGAATCACCGTGCTGGGTGGCAGGAGCCAGACACCGAAGAATACAGGCTGTGTGATTCTGCTTACATCAAATGCTAGCAAATGTTCTGTGCCTTGACCGGGAAGGCGGTTACACAATAGTACTGATTTGTCAAAATGCATCCAATAAGTACCCTTAAACTGGATGTATCACTTGGGGGGAGGGATAAATTAGGAATTTGGGATTAACAGATACACACTACTATATATAAAATAGATACACAAGAAGGACCTACCGTATAGCACAGGGAACCACACTCAATATCTTGTAATAATCTATAATGGAAAAGAATCTGACAAAGAATATATATATGGGGCTTCCCTGGTGGCACAGTGGTTAAGAATCCGCCTGCCAATGCAGGGGACACAGGTCGAGCCCCGGTCTGGGAAGATCCCACATGCCACGAAGCAACTAAGCCTGTGTGGCACAACTTCTGAGCCTGTGGTCTAGAGCCCGCAAGGTACAACTACTGAAGCCAGTGAGCCACAACTACTGAAGCCCATGCACCTAGAGCCTGTGCTCCGCAACAAGAGAAGTCACCACAATGAGAAGCCCGCACGCAGCAACGAAGACCCAATGCAGCCAAAAATAAACAAATCAAAGAATATATGTATAATTGAATCACTTTGCTGTACACCTGAAACATGGTAAATCAACTACACTTCAATTAAAAAAATTAAATTAAAAACATTTTTAAACGGATGTATCACATTAAATATAAATTATACCTTAATGAAGTTCATTACAAAACAAAAACAAAAACAAACTCTAACTCCAGACTGCCTGGTTCAAACTGTGACTCCACAAGTTACCAGCTGTGAATTGGGGCAAGTATCTTCACTTCCCTGCCTCAGGACCTTTGCACTTGCTGTTCTCTGTCAGGAACACCCTTCCTGCAGATAGCTACGGGGCTTCCACCTCACCTTCTTCAGGTCTTTGCTCCAATGTCACATTTTCAGCGAGGGCAGGTTAAAATGACCACTCGCACCACCAGCCCTCTCCACCCACTTTCCCTTTTTCTCCACTGCATTCAGTACCTTCTGATGAGTCCTATCATGGGTCTCCCCCACCAGCCAGTCAGTCCCCAGACAGCGGGGGTTTTTGTCTTGTTCATGCTATATCCCCCCTCCTAGAATAGTGCCTGGCACATAATAGGCACTTAGTAAATAACTGCTGAATAAGTGAGCTAAGGGATACATGTTACTCCCATTTGGGGATGTGAATTGCAAAATGCTCAATAAGTATCTAGTAAAGAAAAGAAGGAGAAAGCACAAGGGAAGATGGAAAGAAATGGGCTTCACCACTAACCTCAAGGATCTGAAGCTCAGAGAGGCGAAGGCACTGGCCCCAAGTCACACAGCAAGTAAGGGGTGGAGCTTGGGTCCCCACTGGGCAGGCCGACACCACCAACCACCTACACTGCACACTGCATGCTGCCCCAGAGAAGGGCATGAGCCCACACCACCATGAAGCCCAGATTTCATCCCCTGAATGACAGGCAGCAAGAAGGATTGGAGGTCTCTGTACACAAAGACTACTCAGTCAAGACACAGAAAGCAGGGGCAGAGAAAACAGGCAGGGAAGAGGCAAGGAGAGTGTTTGGGGGAAAATTAAAGACAAGGCAGTGAAAAACAGTGGTCCCATCCGCCAAGTGGAAACAGAGATGAGAATTTAGATGCACACCCCCACCCCATTTAAAGATGTTCAACATCATTAGCCATTAGAGAAATGCAAGTCAAAACCATAATGGGGGGCTTCCCTGGTGGCGTGGTGATTAAGAATCTGCCTGCCAATGCAGGGGACATGGGTTCGAGCCCTGGTCCGGGAAGATCCCACATGCCGCGGAGCTACTGAGCCTGTGCGCCACAACTACTGAGTTTGCGCTCTAGAGCCCACGTGCCACAACTACTGAAGCCCATGCGCCTAGAGCCCGTGCTCTGCAACAATAGAAGCCACGGCAATGAGAAGACTGCGCACCGCGACGAAGAGTAGCCCCTGCTCGCTGCAACTAGAGAAAGCCCATGCGCAGCGACAAAGACCCAATGCAGCCAAAAATAAATAAAAAATTTTTTAAAAAACAAAACATAATGGGATACCGCCTCACACCCAGTAGGATGGTTATGTTAGAAGAGAGAAATTGGAATCCTCATGCATTACTGGTGGGAAAGCAAACTGGTGCAGCCGCTGGGGGAAAAAGTCCGGCAGTACCTTGATAACTGAACACGGAGTTATCATTTAACCCAGCAATTCCACTCCTAGGTATAGACCCAAGAGAATTAACATACAACCACAAAAAGACTTGTGCACAAAAAATGCCCATACCAGCATATTCACAAGAGACAAAAAAGTGGCAACAACCCAAATGTCTATCAGTGGATAAATAAAACCTGGTATATTCATATAATAGAACATCAATCAGCCAGAAAGAAGAATGAAGCGCTGATCCATGCTACGACACGGACGAACCTTGAAAACATTATACTCAGTGAAAGATGCCAAGTACAAAAGACCACACACACACCGTATGATTCCATTCCTGTGAAATGTCCAGACAGGCAAATCTATAGAAACAGAAAGTAGATTAACGGTGATCACGGGCTTGTAATGGGGAAGGAGGGCTGGGGGAAATGAGGAGGCTTCTCATGGAAATGGGATTTCTTTTGAGGCTGATGAAAATATTCCAGAATCAGAAAACGGTGATGGTTGTACAACCTTGTAAATATACTAAAACCCACTGAACTGTGTACTTTCAGACAGTAAATTTTATGGTATGTGAATCACATCTCCATAAAAAAAGTCATTAAAAAAAGCACATCCCGGGGCTTCCCTGGTGGCGCAGTGGTTGAGCGTCCGCCTGCCGATGCAGGGGACACGGGTTCGTGCCCCGGTCCGGGAAGATCCCACATGCCGCGGAGCGGCTGGGCCCGTGAGCCATGGCCGCTGAGCCTGCGCGTCCGGAGCCTGTGCTCCGCAACGGGAGAGGCCACAGCAGTGAGAGGCCCGCGTACCGCCAAAAAAAAAAAGCACATCCCTTGATGATACCAAATGACCATAATTTTTACTAGGTTTGACAATGTCATTGCGGCTATGTAAGAAAATGCCTAGTTTTGCTTTTTAAATACACACGAGTTTGTAGAATTAAAATGACAGGAGATCTGGGATTTGCTTTAAAATATTGATACTTCAACAGCAACAAAAAAGATATCGATACAAGCAAGTGTGGCCAGATCTCGATCTATGGAGCCTGGGGATAAGTAAGGAGGGTTCATTATGCAGTTCTCTCTAATTTTGTATACAGTTGGAAACTTTCATTAATAAATATTTCTTTTCTTCTGCACACCCTTTGTCTCAGCAATTCCACCTCTGGGCTTTTAACTTACACGGGACTCACATTACTCACATTCATGCAAATCAACAGGTGTACACACGGTACCTCACTGTGGTCTTGTCTGTGATAGCCTAGAACTAACCTAAGTTTCCAGCAGATGGGGACGGGTTCAGCAAGTTAGGGCCCTCCAATGGAATAAATCCCATGCAGCTGAGAAAGACACAGAACTTGACAAGTTAGAACCTCCAGGATATATCATTAAAAGCTAAAGGCAAAGGGCAGAACAGTGTTAGAATAACTTGTCATTAGTGCCTTAAAAAATGGGGGGGTGGGGCATGAAGAGAGAGGGAGGGAAGGAAGGAGGGAGAAGGAGAAGAGAGAGAGGGAGAGATGCTTACACATGCACAAAATGTCTGTTTGAAAAGAGGGCCCCAAACTATAACCATTTACCTCTGGGAAGAGGATGTGGGTACAGATAGCTGGGAGCTGGGAGAGGGAGGGAGACTTTTCACTAGAAATCTCTGATATTATTCGAGTTTTCTACTTGGGTGCGTTGTTCCTATTTAAAAAAAAGAAACAAAAATTGTTTTAAGCCCCAAAGAAAAGCTGTTTCCTACATGTGGCCCTGTCCCCTCACATCTCCCCTGGGGCTGGGTTAGAAGGATCTGGTTGTCCCCTCTGTTCCCTCCCAGGGGTGGGAGGCCAGGCAGGGCTGAGGCTTCCCTGCTGGGAGAGCAGAACCGCCCTGTGGGACTGCCCAGGGCTCCCTGGAAATGATTTCCAGACTCCTAAGCCCTCGGCTGAGGCTGGGGGAGGGGGAGATACAACACAGGAAGAACAGGAAGATGGGGAAGAGAAAGGAAAAGAGGAAGGGCGGGGAGGGAGAGAGGGAAGGGGAAGCCTGTGTACCTGTCAGCACACAAAGGAAGCACAGGCCTAGGCAGGGGGTGGCTGGAGATGCCATCTCCCACCTCAGCTGAAGAAACAGCCACCAAGTAGCTTTATTCACAGTTGACAAAAAGTGGAAACAACCCAAATGTCCACCAATTGACAGGTGGATAAACCAGATGCGGTACATTTGTACAACAGAATATTATCCAGCCATAAAAAGGAAGGAAGCACTGATCCAGGCTACAACGTGGATGAACCTTGAAAACACACTGCATGAAAGCCAGACCCAAAAGGCCGCATAGTGTAGGGTTCTATTCATAGAAAATGTCCAGAACAGGCAAATTCACGAGACAGAAAGCAGGTTAGGGCTTGCCAGGGGCTGGATGGAAGGGGGAATGGGGAGCAACTGTTAAGGAGACGGGGTTCCCATTTGGGGGGATGAAAATGTTCTGGAACTAGGTTGTGGGGATGGCTGCACAACTCTGGGAATGTACCAGAAAACCACTGAACTGTATGCTTTAAATGGGGGAATTATGGTTATGTGAATTATATCTCAATAAAGCTGCTCAAAATTTTAAGCAAGGAAAAACCGGAAGGAAGGGAGGGAGGGAGGGAGGGAGAGAGGGAGGAAGGAACGGGTCACATGGCCCATCCCCATCCCCACCCCCACCCCCACCCCCACCCCCACCCGGACCATGACTCCCAACCTGCACTTACCAGGCTGCACATCCTCCCAGAACATGTTCCCTCAGCACGGCCCCCGCCCCCCAAATGCACGGGGCACCGCCTGGACCCCCGCCTCCAGCCCTCGCTGAATTTCCTGGGTGCCCTCCATGACCCAGGGGGGACACCCCCAGCACGTCCCTGGGTCACTGCCCTCCGTACCCACTACTGGCCCTGGGATGGGGGCTGCACGTGTGAGAGGTGAGTGTGAAGATTTAGCCTCTCATTCCATCCACCACACCCCACCCCCCAACCCCACCAAAGCCAAAAATGGGCAAGAAAACACACAAACCACAAAGGCATGGGAAATGTGCTGGGTTTGTAGAATTTTCTAAGTGTGTCAAGTGCTGATTTCGGAGGCAGAAATACCTTTATACTTCAAAACACAGAACCAAGCAAACACAGAAACCTTTAGACTTCAACAAAAAGTGAAAACACACACACACAGAGCAAATCAGGCCAGAGGGACCTGAGGGAACCCCCCTCTGCCCCGCCACGCTCTGCGGTGCCTTGGGAGGTTAAGTTGGTGAGGAGGTGAGATTTAGGACTGTTATTTCAGCAGGGGGGACAGAAAAACACACACAGTTCCTAAGCGATTCTTTTATGAAATAATAATCTATAGACATTATGTTCTCACGTCAAGCAACCAAGCTATTGATTCCACAGAATTCCTGGGAACAGCTTTCCCAGCTCGGTTCTCCCCCTCTCACCCGACCCCCACCCAGACCCTCTCTTACAACACCCTGTGGACAATACACCTTCCCAAAATGCTGATGAGAGGAAGCTGCTTTCCCACTGGGCAGGGAGAAAAAAACACAAAACCAAAACATTTGCATTCATTCACTCAACAAATATTCAGTGAACACCTACTATGCCCCAGGCCCTGGGAGACCCCTCATAGAGCTAAATTCTCCTGGAAGAAGCAAACCATAAATTGGTAAAAAAAAAAAAGTCATCTACGTGATATTGGCTAGTGGCAAGTGGCCAGGAGGAGCTCAAAAGGCAGGATAAGGGAATGATGGGGAAGGGGAGGCTTTAGTTTTAAAACAGGCTGGTCAATACATGTGACACTGAAGCAGAGACTGAAATGAAGGGAGCCATGCAAATAGATGAGGGCAAAGCATCCCAGGCTGAGGGAACAGTGAGTGCAAAGGCCCTAAGGCAGGAATGTGCCTGATAGGCACCAAGAACAACTAGATCATTGTGAGGTGGGTGGAGGGCACTGGAAAGGATGTCAGAGAAGTAGCTGGGGTGGGGGGGGCAGTAAGCATGGGAAGTGAGTAGATTTTGTTCTAAGTGTTCTAACCTTCCAGAATTGCCCCAATGCCTCCAACGCGCTTCTGGAACTGGGCCTGGGACGCATGGGGAATTGAGGTGGTACTCTCTCAGGAGTGTAGAAGTTGCCCATATGGTTCCTCACATCTCTACTTTCATTTTCAGCGCTTTTCAAATTGTGAGTTGGAAAATTTGAGCAATGATGAAATCAGTATAGTGAGTCTCAACCATCACTGAAACAAATGAAGGAAAATTGAAAAAACATATTGAATGACTCAAAGGTGGTTCAGCTAAGTGTTCCACAAAACTTTGTTTCAGGTGTGTGTGTGTGTGTGTGTGTATCCCTCCTGGATCATGGTGTGAAATATATGTCTTATCAGAGACTGCAGGTCCAAAGGTCAGGAAAACAGCTAATCCAGATGCCCCCTCCCATTGACTGAGACCTTCCCACTCATTCCACTGGCCACCCAGGCATCTACAAATACACACCCACTATGGTGAAGACCGCTGTATGTTTCCCCCAACCATTTTCTTTCCCTGGACTACATTTCCCAGCATCCCTTGTAGCTGGGTGTGGTCCCATGACTGAATTCTGGCCAACAGAACATAAGTGAAAGTGACATTCGTACTTTCCAGGCCTGCCACAAAAGACATCCCTCCACACTTCTTCATCTACAGTGGACTCCACAGGCTTAGGGGAGGGCAAAGCCACTCTAGGGAAGGAGTCTGGTTCTCTCAATGAGTTCACATGAGGCTGCCCCACCAGAAACACCCTCACTGGTCTATAACATGTGTGAGAAAAATGCTTTGAAGCCACTTAGTACACTGAAGCCACTGAGAATAAAGGTCTTATTTGTTACAGCAGCTAGCATGACCTGTGCTAACTTACACACATCCCAAATGAAGGTTGGTTAACTCAGCAGCCTGCTGAACGAAGAATCTTGTGCTGAAGTTCCAGAGAGGAGAGGAGAGGAAACTGAGTCTCTGGACGCCTCACAGTACAACAGGTGTGCCCAACTCAGAAAAGCCTAGTGAAGCATTAAGGTCACATCCACGGCCAGAGACTTAGCATCCACAAAATGCGTTCTAAGCCACGTCAAGTTCATATTTTGAAAAGAAACATAAGCTCCATGGGAATTCCCTGGCGGTCCAGTGGTTAGGACTCAGCGCTTTCACTGCCTGGGGGGCCCAGGTTCAACGCCTGGTCGGGGAACTAAAATCCCGCAAGCTGCGTGGTGTGGTCAAAAAAAAAAAAAGAAAGAAAAGAAAAGAAACATAAGCTCAATGATGAAGGGTCCAAGTTGCATCTCGAGCCCAAGACCACACCAATAACAAAGCCCCCATTTAGAAATCGCCATTACCATAAACGGGGCACCGGGCTTCCATGACAACCATGCACCGTGGGTACCTCTATCCCTACCTTACCGATGAGGAAAGCTGAAGCCTACAGCTAACCTGACGACAGGAACTGCGGTTCACCACAGGCCACCACAGTGCTTAATTCTACAGGACCCTGGAGGTGGGGGCCTGGAATAGATCAATGAGGGTGAGGACGCTGCCTGCCTCATCTACCACAGTGCCCGGCACATGGCAGAAATGCAGAAAATATGTATGTTCATGTTGCATTCACGAACAAACAGCTGCTCTTCTCCCTTTTTACAGATGAGGCAATGAGGCCCAGAGAGGGCAAGTCACTGACTCAAGGTTACCCAGCAAATGACGGAACCACATTTCAGGTAAAGTTCAGACCCCCACCCCCCGCAAAGCACTCACTGTGTCTCTTCTGCCAGCCTGTTCCCTAGTGTCCCTCACACTCACCCAGGGCCTGATCACACCAGCTTTTAAGCCTCGGGGCCCTTTTTCTGCTCTTCCCAACTTCCTCTCCTCTCCCCAATTAACACACTTTCTTTTGGCTCATTCACATCCTCCCAGGTTCCTCATTCACAAAATATTCATCCATTCAGCAATTAAAGCGTGGGATATGTGCTGCGTGCCAGGCTCTGTCTAGAAGCTGGAGGGACGGCTGTGAACAAAACAAAGATCCCTGTTCACGTGGAGCTTACATTTTTGAGGAGGGTAAGGAGGGAAACAAAGAAAGAACAATATAACAGATTATACTAAGTATTTACAAATATTTAATTTACATGTATTTAGCTTTTATTTATTGAATAAATATTTAATAGATATTAGAATATATGTGTCATGTATAGAATTATCAATATTTAAAATACAAATGTTACAAAAGATTATGACATGTAAAATCAATATAAATGTAAAATAAATATTATGTCAGAAGTTGCTAAGTGCTGTGGAGGAAAAGCAATGAAAAAGAAGGACAAGGTATTTGTAATTTTAACTAGAGTAATAAAGGCAGGCTTGACTGAGGAGGGGAGGGAGGGAACCATGGAGCAGAGGAAAAGCAAGTGCAAAGGCCCTGAGGTGGATGAGTGTCTGAGTCAAGGAAGGAGGCCAGTGAGGCTGAAGTGGAGCAAGTAAGGGGGAGAGTAGTTAGTGGGAGATGAGGTTAGATAGATAGATAGAAAGCCAGGGGTCAGATCATGAACTAAAAATAATATCAGCTAAAAGGCAGAAACAACCCACGTGCCCATCACCTGAGGGATGTAGATAGAAACAAAATGCGGTACAGCCACACACTGGAATATTATTCAGTCTTGGAAAGGAATGAAATTCTGATACATGCTACATTATCGATGGACCTTGGCAACATTATGCTAAGTGAAATAACTCAGACTCAAAAGGACAAATATGGTATGATTCCATTGAGATGAGACCATACGGGACCTCCCTGGCGGTCCAGTGCATAAGACTCTGCGCTTCCACTGCAAGGGGCACGGGTTCCATCCCTGGTCGGGGAGCTAAGATCCCACATGCCGCAGGGCGCAGCCAAAAGATAAAAAAATAAAACAATTTTTAAAATGAGATGCATAAAATAGGCAAATTCATGGAAACAGAAAGTAGATGAGAGGTTATGAGGGGCTGGTGGGAGGAGAGAACAGGGAGTCATTGTTTAATGGGTACTGAGTTTCTGTTTGGAATGACGAAAAAGTTCTGGAAATGGATACAGGTGACGGTTGCACAACACCATAAATGTACTTAGTGCCACTGAACTGGACACTTAAAAATGGTGAAAATGGTAACTTTTATGGTATGCACATTTTCCCACAATTAAAAAGCAATAACAGCTAACATGTTGCATTAGACGTATCAGGCACTGCCCTCAAAGCTTTACTATGTGCGTTCATTCACCCTCCGACAACCCAGTAGGGGAGGTGTCTTCTGAAGCAGTGCTGCCCCCAGAAAGGCGATGCCGGCCACACATGTGATTCTAAATGTTCTAGTGGAAAGAAGAGGTGAATTTAACGTATGTTAATTTCAAGAATATGTTTTATGTAATATGATATATACAAACATGATCATTTCAACGTGTCATCCATATGAAAATAGTATTCATGGGGAACTGACTTTTTTCCCCCTTCCTTCGAAGTCTTTGAAATTTTTAACACTCACAGCTCACCCAGTGGTTAGCGCATTGGTGAGCAGAGTTCTTGGGCGAGCTCGGGAGGGCTATGAGCAGAGAAGGGCCGTGAGCTGACTCAGGTTACAACAGGGTCCGGCTGGCTGAGTGAGGGAAATAGCCGGTGGGGGGCAGGGGATGGAGGGAGCCCCAGGAGGAGGAGACTGAGATGGTCCAGGCGGGAGGTGATGGTGGCTGGACCGGGGTGGGCGCGGCGGGGGTGGGGAGACAGGCCAGACCGTGGAGATCTTCCACAGGCAGAGCTCACAGGCTACACTGCTGGACTGACGGGGTGCAGAAGACAGAAGGATAAGGGGCGTCCACACAACAGTGTGACTAAAAAGGGCTTCAGATGGTAAGTTTTATGTCATGCGCTGTTTATCACAGTAAGAAAAATTAAACGAGGGAGTTCCCTGGCAGTCCAGTGGTCAGGACTCAGCGCTTTCACTGCTGCAGCCTGGGTCTGATCCCAGGTTGGGGAACTAAGAGCCCGCAAGCCGTGCAGCAGCCATAAATAAATAAATAAATAAAATTTCAAAAGAGTCAAGGACGGTGCCAAAGTACCTGACCCAGGCCACTGGGAGGATGGACCGAGACGGTGACGAACCGGAGGGGGCAGGCTTTACTTTTGTTCATGTGCTTGGGGGTGGGGGCGAGGGCTCCGACGTGTTAAGTTCGAGGTGCCTCTGAGACAACCCGGTGGAGGGCTCGGCAGAGCGGGACGGGCTGGAGACAGAAGTGAACGAAATCTGCCCTTAATTCCTCTCCTGCCCATTTCCAGGGCCTGGCTTCTGTCTTGGCTCCCTCGACACCGTGTCCAGCCGCGCAAGGAGCATCCTATCACAGGGCAGGCCCCAGTCTGGCCCATCGTCACGTTCCCCCTTCCTCCCTCACCACCAGTCACAGCCCAACACAGCCTCCAGGCTCCCAGCTTTCGGGGAACAGGCTTCCAGAAGCCTCCCTGCCCACTCCTACCACCCACCCGGCTTCCTCGCCTTTGGAGCCCATCAAGGCTCGATGTGGCTGCCCATGCTGCGTTGTCTAGCGAGGAGCGCGGGATCTGAATAGTAAACACCATCCAACGTCGCCAAACAGTACAGGCGACATGCACCCTGGGGGGTGGGCAAGCGCGAGACAGAACATATATTCTAAGAGGTCCAAGAGCCTTTGTTCAAAACCTTTGAGGGGAGATGCTTTCCGAAAAGCAGATTCTTTCTCAGACTTTGCCAGGTGCTGGGATGCGCACCTGTCTATGACGGAACACCCACAGCCAGCTCTGAGACGCCACCCAGTAACCAAACACTAATATTTCTGCAGCCAAATGTATGAATATTCACACGGAGAGCAAAGACAGACCACAAATAGCTTGGCTTCGGAGCAGGTCCTGCTGCCTGTTGAGTCACTGCAGGCGAGCTGCCGTTATCATTACTGATGGAGGTGGTGTTACGGTGAAAGCATGCCTTGCTCGCTGGTTGATCTAAGAAGGGAAGAGTCTTTGTGCTAAGCCCAAGGCTCCCCCAAGGCCTGGAAGCGGGGAGCCCCTGAGCTCAGGTCAGACAAACCTGGCTTCAAATCCCTGCTCTGCAATTTCCTGACCCTGAGCAACCGACCTCATTTCTCCAGGGGGTCTCCGTCCTGGGGGGGGGGGGGGGGGCGGGTCTGGAAGGATCTGGCTGTTCCCTATAAGCCTTAAATCAACAACAATGACAACAGCAGCAGCAATAATAATAATAGTGGCTGACCTTTATGGAACCCTACTCTGGTCCAGGAGGGCCCTGAGCTCCATGTGGCCACCGTCTCATTGCCTGACCCTCATTACTCTCCTGAGAAGCAGCTTCTACTGCTATTTATCCTCTTCTAACAGAGGCCTGGCGCAGCTGGCCTGAAGAAGGAGACAGCTGGGGCTCCAAGTCCAAGTCTGTCTGCCACAGGGCCTAACCACGTCCAAAGCATGGATCATGCCTGTCCCTAGGTCAGGCCGCCCCGTCCCTGATGCTGATCCCCTCCCAGTGGGGATAAGTTAGCCAAACAACCACCCGTGTGCTGTCTGCTTCCTGCTGAACCCTCCCAAACAAGCCCCAAGGGGGAGGTAGGTACTATTACTCTACTCCTTAGCTGTACCTCGATATGTCCCACACGCGTGGGGTGCCCACACACGCAGTCTCCAGGCCAATACAGTCCACTTCTTGGTCCAGCCAGAGCTCACACCAGGGCTGTGCCAGGCCTCCTTTTGGCACCTAGAATAGCCTCTGGCCTCTCCTTTTTTGGTTCCTCTGAAAGCTTCACCTTCCTTTGAGCTCAGAGGCCGCTCCAGAGGCTGCCCCGCGTTTCCAGGACCAAGAGTTATTTAAGTAGCAGGACTTGGGCTGATTCTCGCCAGCATCTCTAGGGCCTGGCACGAAGCAGTCACTCAGTAAATTCTGGTTGCTGTTTGCAAGGGATGAGAATAGTGAGGCCTTTCTGGAATGCCATTTGCCAGGGCCTCCTCAAACCTCAGCACACGCTTCCCTTTGCCTTAGCAAGTCCTCTTCCAGGAATCTGGCCAGTAGAAACGCTCTTGCACAAGCAACTGCAGGTGTGGATACAAAAATGTCAGGTCGGGTCACTCCCCCGCTCAAAAGCCTGCCATGGCTCCCATCTCACTCAGGATCAGAGCCCAGGTCCTGGTCAAAGACGCAGAATGGAAACTCTAGGGTAATAAAGAGGTAGCATGAATCAGCTCCTAATGGAGATAAGATGGAAGGCCACATTACTCAAGTAATCTAAAGGAGGCAGGAAACGAGAGAATAAGGAAAAAAGAACACCAGAGATAAACCAAAAATGAATAGTAAGATAGAAGATTTCAACGCAGCCGCATCAGTAATGAGGGCAAATACGAACGGTCTAACCCTGCATTGTCCACTCAGAGAGGCCTCATGTGACTGCCCAGCCCTGGGAACAGAGCTAGGCCAACAAGATGTTCTGAGTGGAAAATGCACACTGGATTTCAAAAACTCAGTGCGGGGTAGAAGGGGGGAAACACTGTACAACACGTGCTGGCGAGGATGTGGAGAAATCGGAACCCTTGTGCATTACTGGCGGGAATGTGAAATGGTGCAGCCACCGTGCACAACAGTGATTTCTCAAAAAGTTAAAAAGAGAATTACCAGATGACCAAGCGGTTCCATTCCTAGGTATATATCCAAAAGCATTGAAGGCAGACTCAGACACTTGTATGCCAATGTTTATAGCAGTGCTATTCGCAATACCCAAAAGGCGGAAGTAACCCAAGTGTCTGTCTATTATTGGATGGATAAACAGTGTGGTCTATTCAGACAATGGAATAGTATTCGGCCTTAAAAAGGAAGGAAATTCTGATAGATGCTACGAATGTGATGACTATCCTTGAAGACATTATGGTAAGTGAAATAAGCCAGACACAGAAGAATAAATACTGTATGATTCCACTTATATGAGGAAGAAGTGGTCAAATTCATAGACAAAGAAAGTAGAATGGAGGTTACCAGTAGGTGGTGGGAGAGGGGGATGGGGAATTACTGTTTAAGGGGCACAGAGTTTCTGTTTGGAAGGATGAACAAGTTCTGGAAATGGACAGCGGTGATGGTTACACAACATTGTAAATATACTTAATGCCACTGAATTGTGCACTTAAAAATGGTGAAAATGGGAAATTTTATGTCACGTGCATTTTACCACAATAAAAAAGACTGTGAAATATCTCATTAGTGACTTCTAGACTGATTACATGTTGAAATAATAGTATTCTGTATATAACAGGTTGCATAAAATATATTCACATTAATTTTCCCTATTTCTTTCTCCTGTGGCTAGGATTTTCTTACTGGACAGCACTGGTCTTGACATTCCAATCATCAAAAGGATATAGGCTATTTGCTGTCTGCAAGAGACACACTTTAAATGTAAGCACACTTTAAATATAAAGACATATATAGGCTCACAGTAAAAACTGGAACCAAAAAACAAACAAATCCCTAGAGGAGAGGTTAAATAAATTACGGAATACGCCTCCTCCTTTCGTTTGCTAAAAGAATGGCTTCTGGGGGGAGGGGTGGGGGACGGATGAATTGGGAGTCTGGGATTAGCAGATACAAACTATTATATACAGAATGGATAAACAACAAGGTCCTGGGACTTCCCCGGCGGTCCAGTGGTTAAGACTCTGCGCTTCCAATGCAGGGTTTGATCCCAGGTTGGGGAACTAAGATCCCACATGCAGCACAGTGCAGCCAAAAAAAAACCTTAAAAAACAAACGAACAAACAAACAACAAAAACAAAAAAACAAGGTCTTGGGGACTTCCCTAGTGGTCCAGTGGTTAAGAATCTGCCGTCCAATGCAGAGGACGTGGGTTTGATCGCTGGTCAGGGAGCTAGGATCCCACATGCCTTGAGGCAACTAAGCCTGCACACCACACCTAAGCCCGCGCACACCGCAACTACTGAGCCCACGTGCTCTGGAGCCCACATGCCACAACTGGAGAGAGAAGCCCATGCACCGCAGTGAAGATCCCGTGTGCCACAACTAAGATCCAACAAAGCCAAAAATAAATTAATTAAATAAATAAATATTTTTAAAAAAACAAGGTCCTACTGTAGAGCACAGGGAACTGTATTCAGTGTTCTGTAATAAACCACAATGGAAAAGACTATGAAAAAGAATGTAAATATATATGTATAACTGAATCACTTTGCTGTACAGCAGAAATTAACACAACATTGTAAATCAACTATACTTCAATTAAAAAAAAAAGAGTGGAGCTCTAGATTGCTGCCATGGAAATAATTCTAAGACATTTGTTCAAGTTAAAAAGCAAGGTGTAGAATAATTCATACGGTACATGTGACCAAGAGGAAAAAAATGTCTGCACAGAATAGAGGGGTAGAAAGAATGCACCCTCTCCTCTGGAGAGGGCAGGACAAGGGGACAGTGAAAAGACTTTCATAGTGTTATATATGACTTTTTTCCGTGCCTAATTAATTCATACAGATCTGCCCTCAAATTGGCAAACCCCAAAGAGTTAAGGAATCTGATCTTAGCCTCGGCATCCAGTGCAGGGCCCTTGAAGCAACTCGGAAATCGTCCGGAAACCACTCTACCCCTTGCTACTCAAAGGAGCAGCCTCAGTGTCCCCTGGGAGCCTGCTAGAAATGCAGAGTCTCAGGCCCGCCACAGACCCGCTGAATCAGACCCCCCCATTTGAACAGGCTCCCCAAGGGATTCGTGTGCACGTTCAAGTTTGAGAAACTGTTGATCTGCAACACAGCCCAATCTGTCTGCACAGATTTAGTAGGTACAGACTAAAGGCTGGTCAGTGATAATAATAGCAACCGCTGTGATAGTAATAGCAACCAGCACTTTCAACGGGCTTATTAACTGCCAGGCGGTACCTTATCTCAATGAAACTCCGCAGACATCCCACCACGTTGTAGATCATCTCGATCTACAACCCCAGATCTGCAATTCCAACCTCCAAAAATCTCTAAGAGCCATCCCCTTGTTTTCCCCTTTATTCATTGTGGGGCAAAAGCTAACCTGCAATGACTATCCTTACGTATCCTTCTTGGTGTAAAAGCCACAGATATATTAGCAGCAGGAACAGTACTTGCTGCAGAAATCTTTGGCCTATCTGGGGAAGGGGAGCTGCCCTGCCTGGCTGAGGGCTGCTTCACCTCATTCCAGCCTGCGCTGTGGTCTGAAATATTCTGAATGTCGACGCACCTCGTAAGCTGGTTACTGCCATCAATTTGCAGCACATCTGTTGACATGTGACATCATCTATGAAAACTCCGAGAGGAAGGCATCAGGCCCCCCCCCTCGCTGATGGGGAAACTGAGGCTGCGAGAGGTGGTGGGCCCCTGCTCCAAGTCCCGCAGCTGCCTCCAGGCCAGATCTGCCTCCGGGGTCCTGACCCCTTCCTTGCAGGTCTCACCATCAGTCACCCACCCGGGCTCACAAACTCACAAACACATCCGAGGAAGCTGGGAGCACCGCAGTTATGTTAATGAAGACACCACGGAGGGTAAAAAGGGAAAGAGGAGGGGGGGACGGCACCCTGCTGAGCCGGGGCCTCCACTGGCTAAGCTGAGACCCAGGCTGGATCCCAGGGCAAAAAGCGGAGTGGAGAGGGGCGGGGCAAAGGCAACTTCCTGACTGTGGGCTTTCGGTCCTGGTCCCTGTAACAAGCAAACAGTTAGGCTTTATGGCTAAAAGCCTGGGCTTTGGGGCCAGACTGCACCCCCCGGGGTTGGGTGGGGGATCCCCAGTCTACCCTTTAGCAGATGTGTGACGCTGGGCAAGTCACTTAACTGCCCAGTGCCTCGGTTTCCTCATCTGTAAAATGGGGATGCTCACTGCCCCTACCTCCTAAGGTCCTAACGTGAGTAACCGAGTCAGGACTTGTGAGGGCCCTAGACTGGTGCCCATGGCCGTGTGGGCTGTTATTATTATTGCTGCTACAGTCATGAGCTGTGGAAAGCTCCTAACTGGATCCACAACACCCCTGAAGTCCTCCGCCAAAGGTTGCGATGTGGAGTCAAGCATGCGTTTCTCTGGGGGAAACGTCGGAGGCCTCCGAGCAGGTTCCCCAAAGGACCTGAGCCCTCCTTCCCCCACACTAAGGACCACCTCGTGCTCTTAAGACCTTGCCCTGGAAAAGATAAAAGGCAGCTGCCTCTCCCAGCTGGGGCAGGACGGCCAAAGCTCTCGCCCTCCCAACAGCTGGCAATACCACCGGCCTCCCCATCTCCTGCCCCCCAGCTCCTGTCACCCCCTCCTGTCTCCAAGCAGGTTTGCACTGGCCTCCTGAACTCCTTCCCAACTGCACAAACATCTTTCTTCTGCCTTCACACCCCTCTCTTCCTCACCTCCTGACCTGTAAGGAAGCTTCACTCTTGAGCCCAACCCAGCACCGCCCCTCCTCCCTCTTCTTCTAGAATCTTCCTTCGCTCCTTTCCTTTTCTCTAAGCCTGCTCAGATCCTAAAACTCTCTAAGCCTGGTCCCTCATTCATGCAGTGAATACTGAGTCTGGACGCATTCCCAGTCAGGTCCGGGGGAAGAATCCTCATACAGAAATAAACTGTGTGACATGGAGGAATTTGGACAGGGTAGTCCAGGAAGGCTTCCCAGAGGAGGCGGTATTTAAGCAGAGGCCTGCAGGACAGGACGAGGAGCCCAGAGACAGGAAGGAATGGGAGAAGATCACGGCAAGTAGAGGCAAGGGCAAAGGTGGGGAGGCAGGAACAAGCTGGGTGTGGGAAGAAAGCAAGGTGAAAGGGCAGGAGATGAGGTCAGGGAGATAAGCCCAGGCCAGACTAACGGGGCTCTGTGGGGGGAGGTGAGAGTTAGACTTTCACCTGAGGGCACTAGGGAGCCATAAAGGGTAGCAAGATTTTTTTTTTCAATCTCTGGCTGCCAAGAGCTCCATCTGCCTGCCTGCCTTCCGTCCGTCCGTCCATCCATCCATCCATCCATCCACGAAGCCATCCTTCTCTCATGACTTCGCACCATATTCCAGTCTGGCTTCCGCCCCTACATACCCATCAAACCCAGGAAATCTTTGCTTCCAGAACAGCCTCATCCAACCCAGGAAGCCTGTCCTCAGGTCCATGGAAGTTAAGCCTCTCTAAAAACTCTCCCACTTTGTTCCTGAGACGCTGATTGTGCCTCATCCTGCTCCTCCCTTTCTCTGTTTGGGCCAAAGAAGCTCCCACCCCTCCCTACACGTGGGTGGCCGCCTAAGTTGATTCTCCACCCGCTCCTGTCCTCTCCCTGGGGAATCATCCCCATCCCTGGGACTTCAGTGATCACTCCGTGTCGCCGTCTCTCACTCGTGATGCCTCCAGTTCATTCATTCATTCAGTCCGCACCTCACCACCAGCCGAGAGGAAGCTGGAGCTTTACTCTCTGGGGTTTGTGTTCCCCAAACTATAGATACCACTACAGCATCTCAAGTAAGGGCACCTGCATCCACTCAGTTGCTCAGGCCAGTGACTTTGGATCATCCTGGGCTCCCTCTTTCTCTTACCTGCCATCAACAAAACCAAAGCACCCCAGACCTCAGCCCCAGTGTCCTGGGCCCTCTTTCCCCATGAAGCTTCAACTGGCCTCTGTGCAAAGCATGCCAGGTTTCTCTCTGCTAGAAACGGCGTGGAGCCCAAAGCCTGGCCCCAGAAGCCCTCTCCTCCAGGAAGCCTGCCCTGATACACCAACATACCCCAGAAGCAATGCCTCCTCCTGGCCTCCACCAGCCCAGCTGACACTCCTGAGACACTGATCTCACCTTGCAGGGAGGATGCGTGTGTTTTGGGCTTACCCCACTCCCCTGTCCCGAGTGCAGAGCTCTGAGGCCCTGCACAAGGGAGGCCTGCTATGTGGGTCTGAATTAACCAGTACGACGCGCCTGGATTCAAATCCCTGCTCTGCCAGCAGCTAGCTGTGTAACCCTGGACAAGGCGCTTCACCTCTCACTGTAACAGGGAGAGGAAGGCAACCGGGGGTCTGGCCCTGGGGAGAATTCTAAGCAAACCATGAAAACTGCACCGCACGCAGTCCCACAGCCAGGAGAAGCAACAGACAAGATGGACAAGTAACAACACAGGAGGCCTGAAAGCGGGTGCTGGGCGAAAAAGACTCAGAAGGAGAAATACAGCAGGATCCTCTGTAGAAAGCAAAAATCCACCACACAAAGCAAACAATTCGCCAGGGCACAGAACAATTTGCCAGGGCATTGGGCCAGGGAAGGGAACGGGAATACGAGGGAATCTTACACAGATATATATATATGCACTTGCATATACGTGTATACAATATATACATTTACTATATGCCTATTATACTGCTAAGTTTAAATTTACCACTAAATTATTACATAAAGTATAATAACATGTAACATATATTAATGTATGTGTGTGGGTATATATATTTTACCGTTCATTTGCTTAAAGCAGACTTCCGTCAGGAACTCCCTTAAATAAATCTCCCTATTCTGCTACAGAGTCTGGCCGGGGGCTCTTCAGGCCCAGAAGTTGGCTCCGTGTTCCCTGTGACCAATGCAGACACGGCTCCCTGCCCCTTAAAGGTCGCAAAGAAAAAATAGGACTGTGGAAGGGGGACGGGCTCGGGGAGGGGCAAGGGCTGGGCAGATGTCAGGGAATTCTGCTGGTCCAGCTAAGGAGACAGAAATCTGACAAAGAAAAACGGCTCCTCACGAAACAGCTTTGAGACTTTAGGTGGCAAAGCACAGGCAGCCCGGGAGGGCCCCAGAAACCAGAAGGCAAAGACGGAGCAGAAGTTTCCCGGACATTTTTATCAACTTCGAGACCTGAGTCTTTCCCCATTTTAGCATCTCTGTAAAAGGAGGCGTAACTCACAACAAATGGCTCGTGTGAACACAGCATGTGTGGCTTCCAGTCCTGGTTGAACTGAGGAGGACAGCACCTGAGCACCCCCCTCCAGCCTCAGTCTCCCTGCTGAGCAGTGGGCAGTCCTGACCTGCCCCCTGGGCCCTGATTCACTCCCTCTCTGAAGACACTTAGGGAGCGAGTACTGGGCAGTGGGGAGGTGGCTAGGGCAGGATGGGCAACGTCCATGGACCAAGTGTCAAGTGCAGTTGGGAGACCCATGGCTGCCTGTCCTGGGTGAGGGGCCTGCCGGTGGAGCTTTGCCACTGCAGGCAGAGCCCTGCAGCTTTGAGGGCTGGGCTTCCTGAGCCAAGGAACCACTCAGGGGCCAGGCTTGATAAAAGTGGTGGGGGGATGGGCCCGGGGATGGGGGCAATGAAGGCAGCTGAGCCTGGCTGGGGGCCTCTCGGGCCCCACCCACCAGGACTCCCAGGAGATGCGTGGCACCCCGAGACTGGCATTTTTGGTGCTTTGGAAGCAGGTGGGTCACACTTTTTAAGAAACAGAATAGCGACTGCAAGCACAGGCTCTCTGCTCCCTTTCTCCATGCCTGTGACATGTCCATCCTTCAGTCAGTCAGTGGGTCAGTCAACAAACATTACAGGATTCCTACTGCACACCAGGAGCTGAGAACACGAGGCACATCATTTCCCTCCTTCTGTTTATAGAATCTAGTGAGAAAGCCAGGCCTGAAGAAAAGCTCACGGGATACCTACATCCCTATGGGGCTACGAGGGGTGGAACAGTGAAATGGGAGAGCATCCCTACGCCAGAGGCTGAGGCTGGGAAGGGCACCCAGGGGAGGGGTGATGAGACTTCAAGGCGGGGCTGGGGGGGCAGATTTCTCTCTCCCGAGAGAAAGGAGGTAAAGCCTTCCCAAGGACTCCTGCTCCGTGATGAAAAGGCTAAATCTCAAAGCAGTGATGCTGAGCTGAGGTGCTCAACCCAAAGGACCACACAAGTCTGCGGGATTCAAGAAGAGGCAAGGGCAGACCCACAACAGGATAAACGAGCAGCGGCCCGTGACCCGCTGCCCTGGGAGGGGGTGCTGACTGTGAAGGGGCACAAAGCAACTTTTTGGCTGCGATGTGAACGCTCTGGATCTCGATGGGGTGTGGATTACACAGGCTGCTAGGGTTTGGCAAGACTCGTGGAGAAGCACCCTTAACCTCTGTGTATTTCATCGTATGCCAGTTACACTCCATGAGAGGATGGGGGAGAAAAACATACATACATACATGCACACACACACACACAAAACTTTCTGTGAAAGGGGATGCACGGGGGCTTCCCTGGTGGCGCAGTGGTTGAGAGTCCGCCTGCCGATGCAGGGGACGCGGGTTCGTGCCCCGGTGCGGGAGGATCCCACATGCCGCAGAGCGGCTGGGCCCGTGAGCCATGGCCGCTGAGCCTGCGCGTCCGGAGCCTGTGCTCCGCAACGGGAGAGGCCACAGCAGTGAGAGGCCTGCGTACCGCCAAAAAAAAAAAAGGGATGCATGTCCACAAAAGCGGGAGGGCACTGGGCATGTTCTGGGGAGAGAAGTGAGGTCACCGTGGCCAAGGCCTGCTAGGCCAAGGGGAGCCTGGCCTGAGAGGGTAAAGAGCTGAGAACTCCTCCGGGGGCCCCCCGTCACCTAGCCTGGAGGGCTTGGTGCTCGAAGATGGGTGAGGTACCTTGAAGGACAGGAGGGAGGTTACAGTCTAGCCAACTGCCACAATCATCCCGTGAGCATCTGTGAGCAACAGCCTGCCCAGTACCACATAGTGGACGAGAGGCAGGGCGGCATCCACCCTCTGGAAAGGGGGCTCCAGGGACCTTCGATCTGCAGGTGTCCTGGAGGAACGGACCGCTTTTACCTCCAAGCTGCAGAGGCCACCGGGGCTCCCTCCAGGGCCCCAGGGGTCATTAACGAGGGTCCCACAGCCATAGAGATGTTCCTCCCTCACTCCGCATCCAAGGCTGCCAGGATGGGACATAGGGGACACAGGAAGCTGGGGGGGGTTACCTAGATGTCAACAGCCCCCTCCAGCCCCTCGAAGGACAAGACACACTTTGAAGGAGAATTATAGAGGATGGAGTGAGCAAAAGGAGGGGATTAAGGCAGCCAGACCTGGTCAGGGGCTCCAGGGATATAACCCTTCCTCTGACCCTCTTACCCCTGGAAGGAGCGTTTGGTTACAGCCTCCACGGAAGTGATAACTAACTACAGTGACAATGGTGACGGCTACCTTCTGCAGAGCGCTTACTCTGAGCCAGGCACTTGCAAAACACTTTTCCCCTCAGGACCTGATTTAACTGATGCAAAAGCTCTTGAGAGAAGCATCGATTTATTATTCCTGTACTTCTGGTTCTCTAATCTGGAATTAGAGAAAGGAAGTAACTTGCCGCCAAGTCACAAGGTTAGAAGGGGCAGAAAGAGGACTCGAACCCGGGCGGCTGACCTAGTAACCCCTCATTGCCGGGGTCATTTGTCCATCCCCCTGCCACTGGCCCACCTTCTCTGACTGTGATTTCTGCACAGAATATCAGAACCCACTTCCAGGCATAAATCCCCAAGCCCGTGTGATCAGAAACAGCCACCAAGGTGCAAAGCCTGGGGTGGCCAAGACAGGATGGGAACACAGATCAAGGACAACCTGACCAAAGTTTACTACCCGCAGCCTCGATTTCCCCAATCTATGAAATGGGCCTAATGTCTCTTCCATCACAGAACAGGATAGAACCCAGAGGTGATGAAACAGATTCTGGATACCAAAAATAATAACACCATTAGTAACGATAATGATACAGTTGAACTGATATGATATCTGGAATCTGCTTAAATGTACTCCAGTAGAAAAGGGAAAAGAAAGCGCAGGGTGGAGCGGAGGGTGGGGGGGCGGGCGGGAGGAGGGATCAGTAGAAAATTGGTGAAGCTGGCGATGGGTACACAGGGGTTGATTATTTTATTCTCTCAACTCTTGGTGGGTACTTTAAAATTTCCATGATAAAAAATTAAAATAATAACAAGCAAAGTGAATTTTCACCGCACTCCTGCAAGCCAGGGCCTGTCTTAAAAGCCTTCTACATCTTCACTCATTTAAGCTTCACAAAGACTCCATGAGTTCTGTTACAGATGAGGAAACTGAGGCCCAAAGGGTATTTGATTGCCTTGGAACCTTCCCTCTGATTAAAATGCCAACATTGACTGCCCGGGGTTGTAGGGGAAGGAGGCAAGGACGCAGGTATCTAATTCCACGGGAGATTTCTCTCCATCATCATCATCATCACCACCATCATTACCATCATCACCACCAACACCATCACCACCAACACCATCACAGCCACTGACATCTTCTGAGCACTCGTGATATGTCAGGCACTGTGTTAAGCTCGGAACATCCATGAGCACACAGGTAGGTCTCCCATCACAGCCGTTCTTCCAGATGAGGAAAGCGAGACCCAGAGCAGGACAGCCCTGTCTGTCCCCAGGGCCATGCCGCCGCAGCAGCCTGCCCTGTGCCCTCCGCTGCTGTGCGGTTTAGAATGCCAACAATGTTCCCTATGTGCCTTTCAGGAAGACAATGGAGAGCTTTCAGAGTGGCGAAGTCAGCGTGGGGCCCACAGGAGAACAGTAATCATAGTGAAGATAACAGTAACATCAGATGCTCCTTCCTGAACGGCTACTGCACGCCCGGCTGGGGAGGGCAGGGCCTCCTTCGGCCCTCACAGCCCACCTGCCAGGGAGCCATCATGGGCCCATTTTACAGACAAGGAAATCGAGACCCAGAAAAGGATCACTTGCCCAAGGTCACGCTGCAGGGGAGTGGAAAAGCCAGCATTCCCTCCCCTGCCTGCCAGTAAGGGAGCTCACAGCCCAGAATTAAGGGGTTCCTGACCCCAGGAGACAGAACTGCATAGAATGACAGATGACACCTCCACTGAATGACTCAGCTAGGCTACCCATGCACCTTGATGGGTATTATTTAATCCTCACGACAACCTTTCCAAAAGTAGGTACTGAGGTGAACCCATTTAACAGAGGGGACAACGGAGGCCCAGAGCCAGCAAGCCCCCTGCCTGCATCCATTCAGCCAGCAAGCGGCAGAGCCAGGATTCGAATCAACAGCGCCCCCACCCTTGACCTCTACACCAAGTGGCAAGCTCAGGGTGCAGACCACAGGCAGGAAGGAAGGGGCAAGGAGGTCACAAGAGGCAAAGACAATGGATGGATGGGTGGGATGACTTGAACAGGAGCGGAAACGATTTCCTTCAAGACATAGCTCCACAGGTGCCTCCTAAGAGTGACCGAATCGCAGGCTCTTGACCCAGCAACCCCGCCTCCAGGAGTTTATCCCGCTGGCATACCCACTTCCCAGTAAGACAAATGGATGCATGCCCTCTGGCTCTGCATGCTGAAACTTTAGGAAACACCTCCATATCCGTGTTGAGTCAAGGAGGATTTGCCCACACTGAGGAATACAACGCAGCTGAGAAAAAGCCAAAGAGACTCCTCCACGTATTGCGCACATCTCCCAGGGAGATGAAGTGAAAAAAGCAACGTGCAGAACGATGGGAAGAGGGGGCTACCATCTGTGCAAAATAAATATTTTTTAAGACATACACATGTATATAAATGTGTGTGCACAGAACATCAGGATTGAGGCGGTGCTCTGGGGAGGCGAGTTGGGGGACCAGGGATGCCCCGGAGGGTAAAGGGGGAGACTTACTATGTTTGAGATTTTGAATTTGTCCCACGTGGATGTATCAGTCAGAAAAAAAGAGAAAGAGAGAAAGAAGCTGCTTCCCCCTTGGAGCCTTTGCAAACCACCCAGACAAAAGGCATCAAAGTCCCCCAGCGGCCTTGAAGACGACACTTCTCTCTAGCCTCCTCCCGGGTTGGGTCCCAATATCACAACTGGGCCCCAGGGCCGTGGCACACAGTAGGCCCTCAGAAAGTTTAATCGGGAACAATTAAAGACAGACAGGCCCTCTCTCCAGCTTCTCCTGCCAACAGATCCCCCGCCACCATGAATACCTGCAAACTCAGGACACAAAACTAACTGTCGCCAAACCAGAAATGTCTTAGAAAACCTTCTCTTTTCCCGTTGGGGGACCTTGCATGCCACTGAGACACAAAGGCTTCAGTCAATGGGGATAAAACTCTATTGGTGGTACCCCAGGCAGGGGAGAAGTCTAGGGAAGGAAGGAGGAGGGAATCCTTGGGGACCAGTCAACCAAACATTTCCCATGTGTCTCTAGTGTGACACATCCTACACTGGGGAGCCAACTGAGACAAGCCCTCCACCCTCAGAGAACGGGGACAAACTTGGATATGACCCGGTGAAAAAGGGGGGCAAGTCATTCGGATTGGGGGGAGAACATTTTATATCATGGATGTAAAACAGGCAACTTGCTGTTTCCACTAAGAGTCAGGGAGCCTGGTGGGGGAAAGACCCCGAAGAGACAGAGGCAAGAGAACCATGCCCCCCCCCACCTCTCCCCTGCAGGGCGGGAGAGGGAGAAAGGCAGCCCCTCACTGCTTTCCAGGCCCAGGCCGGCTAGAAAGGAATGCCATGTTTTCCTGTTTCCAATTAACTTCCCCCCACCAGCAGCCCTCTGCATTCTTGAGACCAGGAGTCAAGACAGCCACGGGGGAGAGCTGGGAGGGCGGGAGGGAACTCTGATGGTGGCTGGGCCTGGAGCTCAAAGGTGACCCCCCCAGGACCCCAGGGTACCCACACACACCCCAGGACCCTCCTGCCAGGCCCCCTGGGCTTGGGGCTGACCCCTGGACCCTTTCACAGACTCTCACAGGGGAGAGGGGGAAGACCCCACATCCCCAGGGAAGGTTGGGGAAGGCCCCTGAGGCCTCTGGGAAGGAAGCGGGCAAAAAAGGGGGGCGGGGCATAGGCCTGTCACTCTTGGGCCTCACACTTCCCCCCTTTTCCACCGCCACCCTGCCCCCCCAAAAATCAGTTCCAACTTTCAGGAAGCACTCACCCTAGAGAGACCTACAGCTCCTCCCCTCCTGCCCCTGCCCCACAGGAATTATGATTACTTATGATGCCTGTCACCTCAGGAAGGTATTTGCAGGGTGTCCCTCAAAGTGTTAGCCCCTCTCCAATCACACCCCCGTCCCTGAAGTCTGGGCTGGAGTCCCCTCTCAGCCATGGAACAGGTTTCCGCTGGACTCGGTTTCCTCATCTGTAAAATGGCAAGATCGCCCCGTATTGCCCCCCTCACTGGGTAAGCTGGGCCCTCCCCAGCCCTTCCCCTTCCTCCCCCACCACCACAACCCACCGGCCAAATGTGTATTCGGCACCAGTAAGTGCTGAAGGAGTGGGGTCCCAGAGAGCTGGAGGCTGCTGAAGGGGTGGGGTCCCAGAGAGCTGGAGATGGAGAGCCACCAAAGTGGAACTCCTTACTGCCTGCCCTCACACACCACCACAGGGAATTCCTCCAGGGTAGATGCCTTTTGCCATTCACCCTAAAATACCCAGCACCCAACTTTCCTCCCCACTCCTACAGGCCTGCCATATCCCCATATGCTGAAGGAGAAATAAAAATAACACGTTTGGATAAAACTTTCAGTCACCGCAAGGTCAGTTAAGGAAGCTCTACTGATCCCCACCTGCAGATGAGGAAACTGAGGACCAGTGACTGAGGTTACAGAGTGGGACAGGGAGTCTGCCACCCAGGCTGAGAGGAGAACGGGCAGGGGAGTTCTCTGCCAGCTACATCATGGAGCCACGGAGGGTCCCAGGACAGAGCGACGACGAAGGTCCCCGGCAGCTCAGATTCCCTCCCAGCGGGGCCGAGTCCCAGCTCAGGTGGAACAGGAAGAGGATGATAGAGGGGCCACCAACCAAGTGCCCCCCAAACCCCAGCCGGCGAGGCCTGGGGCCCCCCCTTCTCCTGACTCCACACCTCCAATCCTCAGCTCCTGCAGGCAAACACTCTGCTCCAGCCACAGGTGAAAGCATCCTGCCCTCAGCCCAGCTTCCAGATGCTCCTTACCCCTTCCCCAAAGGAGCACTCGGTTGGGGGGGGGGGGGGGGGTGAATTCAGCCGCTCCTTCCTGGTATTATCTACATTTGAGACTCAACTGAAGTCAAAGGGACAAATTGCCAAAGAGGGGTACAGGAGAACCTAAGAGTTTTGAGCTGAGTTGGAAAAACCTGAGACGGTTACAGATTGGGGCTGTGTGACCCCGGGCAAGTCACTTAGCTTCTCTGAGCCTCCATTAGCCTGTCTGCAAAATGGGAATCACATAACTGACCCAATTTCCTCCTCGGGTGGTGGCCAGTGGGTAGCGCACCTAACAGTAGCCAATTCCTAATGCTCTCTGGGTAGGAGATGTTATTTCCGCCTTCCAGAAGTGGGGGAGCTCTGGGGGAGGGGGGTGTAGCTAAGCACACCCCTTAAGTCTCACTGGACGCTGGCACATGGGAAGGGGGTGGCTCCTCAGCTGTCCTCCTCCCCTGTTCTCCCACCACCCTAGCAGGTCGGCGTTGACTGAGGCCCCCATCCCCACCCCAGGTGAGGGGAGAGGTGTGAAAGCACAGAGCACTTCTCAGAAGTCTCAGGCCGTGAAGTCTGGGGGTGTTTCTAAAAACTGTTTCCCTGACAAGCGCCCCAGGAAAGGAGGTGTGAGGGAAAAGCAAACCTCCAATACATCCCCAGATCTATACTATCGGAGGGCTGTGTGACAAAAGGGGCTGCCTGTCCGGACAGAAGGCCGAGCACCGGCAGGAGCCCCGGTCCAGGTACACCAGAGGGCTGGGACCTGTCACCCTGGCCTCCGGGGAGAGCTGACACAGCGGCCTCTGACCCCACCTCCCGGGAAGTTCAGCTGCTCAGAACCACAAAGCAAAACAAAGGGGTGCGGAGAGGAAGGAGCCGCCGTGCCTTCCAATCACCGCTGCCTCCCGAGCCCGCCCGCGGCTGCTCGCCCCGCTCGCCGCTGGCCGCGGACCAAGGCCTGGGCAGCCGGCGGTCCCTGGTCTCCCCGCGGCCGCCCGTGACAGGAGCCGGAGAAGCAGCCGAGGGGCAGCGAGGGATGGGAAAACCAGATGGCTCCATCCCTCCTCCCTCCTGCTCCATCCCTCCCTCCGGGTGCCCGCGGCCCGGCCGCCCTCCGCAGGGGCTAGGGGAGGCCTCGGGCCCGGCTCGTCCGGGCTCACCACAGGGAAAGGGCTGCCTTTGTCTAAAGGTCACCACCCGAGCGCGGTGCCCGGGCTGGGCCTGGTGCCTCCCATTGCTAGGACGAGGGGGTGGAGATGGGGGGCCGCCCCAAATCTCGGAGGTGACAGGGGTAAGGCTCACCTCCCTCCTCCCCCCACCCCCCGTAACGGCCCCCTCCGGGAACAACCAGCTAGCGGGGGCGGGGGTCAACTCCTTTCATTGCTGGGGGGTGGGGGACCAAGTCAACTCCTTTCATTGTTTCGGGGCGGTGGGGAGGAGGAGACCCAGTGGCTTCCTTCCGCATCCATCCCTCCCCAGCATGCCGGAGGCCCCGTTTCTCTCCGGCACCCCCGGAGGGATCTGAGGAGGGAGCGCAGGGGACGGGCGAGAGGGGGAGATGAAGGCTCGCCAGCTCCGGCCGGGAAACCACCATCCGCTGCCCCCATTGCCCTCTTCTTCCCCAAAAGGCAGGGAGCAGGGTGAGGGGAGGGGGGGCCCCCGGGCCGGGGGAGGGGGTCTCCCCACCCCTCCCCCCGTGGAACGTTAGGTCTCGTTTTTCCGCCGCTCCATTGTATCCCCGGCAGCCGGCGGGAGGGCCGGAGAGGCACCGGGCGCCGGGTTTGGGCAGGGGAGCCCAGGGTGGGTGGAGGGGGGGTCCCCGCAGAATCGGGGCGGCGGTGATGGAGAGACGCGGGGGGTGAGGGGGGGCTACCGGGGGTGGTGGGCGCCGAACAGAAAAAGAGGCAGCGGGCGATGCGCCCCGGTTGGGGGGCTAAGTGTGTGAGTGTCGGGGGGGTGGGTTCGGCCCCGGCTCCGGCTCCCCCCACACACACCCTCGCCGCCAACCCCCACTCCCCCCTCGCTTTTGCGCCCTGTCACAGCCCCGACTCGCAGGTAGAGAGAGTTAAGAGATTTAAAGAGAAATTGCTACATTGTGAGAAACTCACCCTGATGTTTGAGCAGCCGTCGGCGCGGGGTCTCCGAGACGGCCCCGCACGGGCTGCAAAGGGAGGACCCAGAAGGGGCCGACCGGCCGGGCCGGTCAGCGCACTGCCTGATCGCATGGCGGCCGCCCGGCAGCCTCCGCCAGGCCCCTGCCGCCGCCCCGCGCCGCGGCCCGGGCACCCCGGACCCGCGCCCGCTCCGGGCGGGACCCCTCGGGTTTGCAAAAAAAAAAAAAAAAAAAAAAATTATTTTTTAATTACATGCAAAAGAAAAAAAAACCTTGCGGGTTTTGTGTTCCGCCCCCCCCTTTCCTCCTCCTCCTCCTCCTCCTCCTCCCTCCGCCCTCGCCGAGGGACGGGCTTGGGGGAGGCCCCGCCCCGCGACTCAGCAAACCAGCTTCGGCTCTGGGCGCCGAGCTGCGGGCCCGCGAACGAATGGGAGGCTGCGAACGCCCCGGGAGGGTGACCTCCGCACCGGCGCCGCCCCTTCCCCAGCCCTAGTCCCGGGGGTTCAGGGGCGCCCCTTCCCAGGCTACGGTGGAGTCCGCCGACTGCATCGAGCAATGCTCCGGATTAGGGGAAAAGGCTAAAGGGATTCGCCCTCCCGTATCCCGGGCGCCCAGCCCGTCTGGGGAGCGGGCGCGGTGCGCCCTGGGCGCGCCCCGACGCGGGGGATGGTCGCCAGGCGGGAGGACGCGACCAGGGGGAGCGCCGAAGGTTCGAAAAGGTAGCGGGAGTCGCGGCTGGAGGAGAGGGGGAGGCCCCGCAGGTGGAATCGCGAAGGAGCCGGGAGTCGGAGCCAAAAGGGTGGAAGGTGCGGGGGCGGGGGGTGCTTTGGG
This sequence comes from Tursiops truncatus, assembly GCF_011762595.2. NCBI lineage: Eukaryota > Metazoa > Chordata > Mammalia > Artiodactyla > Delphinidae > Tursiops > Tursiops truncatus. The sequence continues at coordinate 50,359,847 of NC_047052.1, read as the reverse complement.
GCTACTGGCCGGGACCCCGAACGCGGCTCGCTCACTCACCTCAATCGGTCTTTTGAGCTGCTACGCCCCGGGGAGGGCGCCGGGGACGTGGGTCCGACCTGTTTTAGAGCCTCCTCGAGGCCTCTCGGGCCGCGCAGATGGGACTCCCAGAAGCCCCGGGACGCCTCGGTGGTGTTTGGTCTGTTTCCGCCCCGCGGGGCCGTGTACGCCTTGCGGGCGTGACACTTCGGTTCGCGCGTTCGTTCAGGGAACGCTTGCTGAGCGCCTGCTGTGTGCCCTGAGCCTTGCTCAGGGCCCATCGAGCACCCAGACAGCTCGGAGCTACCCTGCCGGGGCGCACAGGCCAACGGGACTTATATTCTGGTCTCTTCTTACCTTCTGTTTCCCCGATGCCCTGGAAAAGCCATGTGTATACCGAAGCAATTCAATAAATGTGTGTTGAATGAATGAGTGATTGAGACCTATGTGTTTTAAGCTTTGGAATTGATCCTGGCATCTTGGTGGCACTACGCGTATTATTTAAGACACCACGGAGGTTAAGCGCGCTGACTCAAACCAGCGAGCCTGTGCTTCACATCCTGCCGCTTCCTTTGCTGTGTGACCTTGGACAAATTACTTCACCTCTCCGTGCCTCCATTTCCAAGAGGAAATAATTAATAGGCCTCATTTCATAAGGTCATTAGGAGAAAATGTTCTCATGGGGAGCAGCATCTGACAGGAAGTGCCAGAAAAGTGCTGTTATTATTTACTATTATAGTAAAAGGAAACTTTATCAATTCCAGAAGTGAACACGTGTTGCCGCAAACATGAGACAGTGGTCAGTCTATAACTCATATAGTTATAGTAATCCATGGCCCACTGAGATATGTGACCTTCCAGGAACGGCAACATAGGAGGACATTATTTTTGTGCAGGTTGCCCTTCCATTTGCTAAGATTGAGCCACTGGGCTACACCTTCAGTATTCATTTACCTGGGTGCCATTTTTCCAGTCTTCACCAAGAAGAGATCTCCAGGAACTCCCATCTAGAGACCTTTAGTTATTCCCACCTTGCAGTGTAGAAAACTAAATTGGCTCAGAGAGGGGAAGCGTTTTGCCCAAGGTCACACAACCGGGAAGTGGGACCTGATCTGAGCTGGGTGGCACTGGTGTCTCTTGTTATAGCTGCCAACCCTGGGGGGCTCGGAACTAGGGAACTGACTGGGGTTCAAAGGTAGCAGACCTGAGGCATTGCGGGGGGTGACTGTCCAAGTTTATTCATTCATACAGGAAGTATTGTTTATGGGTATCTAGTGTGTGCCAGGAATATAGCAGTGACCAAGAACACCCTGGTTCCTGCCCCATCGCTACCCCCTAGCCCCATTCTGCAGCTCACAGTCTATTAAGGGACACAGACAATGAGCAAGTAAGCAAATAAGTCACTTAGCCTCAGTTTCCCCTGCCCTCTGTAGCAGGTTCCAGGCTTCTTAGGTGCATTATGGTATCTACCACTCCCCCAACACACACCCCAGAACAGTGCCTGGCACTTAATAAGTGCTCAAGAAAGATCTGCTGAGCAATGAGATAATACCCACCCTTCCACAGGCATACCTGACCTCTTAGGAAGATGGTCTTGAGGCCAGGCGGCCTGGAATGGGCATGGGTGTGAAAGAAGCCCCCAATCTAGCCATCGCTGGCAAAGCCCTGGGAGGTCAAATGTCCAAGGCCAGAGGAGGGGTCTATATGCACCCAAATGGGAAGAGACCTGCTATTCTTTAGGGGGTGACACACCCCTGCCCTTTGAAAATCAGATGCAAGTTGTAAGTTCCAGGTTCAGAATCGGGTTGGCAGTGAGACCCAGATAGGTTCAGCAACTTGCCCCAGGGATACCCAGCCAGGGGAGGGACTAATCCCAGATGTTCTGTTATGAGTCACCAGATGAACCTGGGGCAAGTCACTTCTCCAGCCCCTCCATTTTCTCATCTGTAAAATGGGACTGTATAGTCAGACACCAAAATCCATCGCCCCCCAACATTTTATTCTGAACATTTTCAAATATGGAAAAGTGGAAGAAATAGGATAAATACCCACCACCTAGATTCAACCATCAGCATCCTACTCTACTAGCTTAATCACACATCTGTGCATCTATCCATCAAATCCATCTCAGTTTTTGATGCATTGCAGACATCTGTTTATCTCCCCCGAACACATCATTAAGCTGGTAATCCTAACTAACTCCTTGCTTTGATAAACACTCTGACAACTGTTAATACCAACCCCCTGGGCCAGGCCCTGACTCTCATTTAAACCTCAATTCTAACTTTTTTGTGTGGAGAAACCAGTTCAGAGAGGGTAAGAAACCGGATCAATGTCACACAGCCGGGGAGTCAAACCCAGCTCTGTTTGTCCCCAGAGTCCAGACGTTATGAAGGCTATGGAAAGGATGAAATGGGACGAGGCACATAGAAGCTCTTATGGGACAGGGACAGAGCAGCATCCAGATGTGAGAAATTAGGACGGGAGAAGATGCACCCACCTTTTCTCATCTACCAAATACGCTACACCTCTGTGCTCAGCTGGGCTCTGGACACAGGGTCCTTGCCTGCCAATATGGAACTTAATCCCATACAGGTCATGATATTTCCTCTCTCCTAACATAGGTCTGGGCAGGAGACAGACACCTCACAAATATTTGCTGAATGAGCTTGGATTTCTGGGCCCCTCATCTCAACGTTTCATGGACTGTTTTAATTATAACCGTGCAGCTGAAAAGGAACAGCAGGAAACCCATTTGCTGTGGAAAGTCCAGGACACTGGAGAATTAACCTGCCCTCTCCCAGGGGCTGTGATGCCTTGTTCCACTTTTAGCCCACCGGCTCCAAGTCCCCCTGGTCCTCCCAACCCTCCAGCCCAGAAACCTCCCCTCTCCCACCCCCAGTACAAGCGCATTTTCTATCCCCTCAAATTTCTAGTCCCCTCAAATTTCTAGTCCTTCCCCACCCCACCCTCAGCTCTCCCAACCGGATCCTAATGCCCTTTATCTCTGAGTCCTACACCTCCTACCCGTCCAACAGCCCAGTTCCTACCCTGAGGGAGCCTGACCAGAGTCTGGCCTGATTCCCGTTTCTCTACAGAGGCGTGGTTTTCCTTTTTCCTTCTTTCTTTCTTTCTTTTTTTTTTTTTTTAAACAAGTTGTTTGTGCCTCTGAAAGTCAAAGGAACGGCCATCGCGGCTCCTCCCTCGCACCCGCAACTGCAAAGTCTAAAACTTGGCCAACCCAAGTTCTGTTTCTTGATCTGGCAAGATGTTTCCGAGGGTGTTTTTCGTTTTCAGTTGAGCAGCACGCTTAGGATCCGTGCACTTTTCTGGAGGCATGTAACACTTCAATAACAAGAAGGAACAAAGCAAGAAAAAACCTTGCCCAGAACACCCCTGCGGTCCCTCCACTTCTCGTTCAATCCGACTTCAGGGGAAAGTTTTCATCAAAGACCTGTCCAGGATCCGAATTCTAGCCGCCAGGAGGGGAAAAATAGGAGGACTAGGAGGGAACTGACTCCGGAGCGACCTGCGCCCTCTGACCGCGCCCTTTAAATATGGCTCGTACAGCGGGACGGTGCTACCCCAGCACGCAGCTACGCTGGCTCGCCTGGAGCGCCAAGACCGCGAGCGGCGGCAAATCAGGCAGCTACAAGCCCACCCCGACCTTGGGTCCTCAGAGCGGCAAGTGCGGGGGGCGGGGCCTAGTCGCCCATTGGCCCAAGATGGGGGGCGGGGCCGCATCTCCGTCCCGCCCCCATCCCCCGCCTAGTTAAATAGGCTTCGCGCCGGCCCGGGGAATTATTCATCGTGGGGCGGGGCCTGGGTTTGTTTACACGCTGCCATTGGCTGGATTTGAATCGGCCCGACTGCGGGCCGGCCGCGGGGCGGGGCGCCAGACGGCCCCGGCCTGCGCCTGACAGCTTCAGCTAGGCAACCCACATAAGACGAGCCGCCAAAGCACTGGAACCCTGGAGATGGGGATACTCTTAAGTGGAGGCTGGCAGCGGGGGCGGGCAGGTTGAGGCTTCTGCAGGTTTCTTGATAAATGCTAACCAAGGGAGTAGGGAACATTGTTTTTGTTTTCATAAAAAGTAGTAAGGATAAACAAACCCGCAAACAACCTAGCTGTCCATGGATAGGGGACTCATTAAATAAGCTGTGGTCTGGCCCACAGGGGGACATGAAATAACCGTAAAATGAGGAAGTAATACATGAATCGACGCGGAATAAGCTATGAATTCAGTTAAGGGGAAAAGGCAATGAAGGAAGAAGAGTGTATAATAATTTAAGGGGGAGGTGAGAAAATATAAGCTTCTGCTTGTTAAATGCACAGAATATCTTCGAAAGCAGAAACTGGTAACTGCAGCGTCTGTGGGGAGGGAGACCGGGGTGCGTGGAGGGTAGATCTATTTGGACCTTTGTAAAGTTAGAAACTTGTAAACAAATATTAAGTTCTGAGAACTCTCCCTTTTCATCCACGTACCTCGAAGCAATGGCCCCTAGGAAACTTCTTGACTTGGCTATAGAGGCCATGGACCCCCGACTTGCGACCCCTACAACCCACAGTGGTATTTGGGGAATTGAGCTGCTTCATGTACTCAGGACCAACAGAAATCCAAATTCAATGAAGAGTGGCTTTATTTAATAGTAATCACTGCAGGATTTAACATCCCAACGGAGAGGGAGGGGCCGCTTCCTGAGAGATGCTAAGTGGGGGATGAGAAGGAGAAACCAGCCAGGCCCTCTTAGGAGAGAGAAGAGAAAGTCAAAACTAGGAGAGGCCCCTTTAAGAAGGGAAGCCTGCCTCCTCCGGAAAACGACGCTGGCGGAATTGACCTGAAGAAGGGAGAGTTGTCCGGGTTTTGACTTTTATTATTACTCTCTGTTCCGGGAGATCTGGAGCAGAGAATGAGAACGACTTCCTACAGCTGAGATTTGACCTGTTATGGATCTTACTTGTCAAGACTTCCTCCGTATAAGTTCGCTACAGGGTTTATGAAACATTGTTTAGATGGCTGGGAAAGTCACCCAGGCCTGGAGTGAAAACTTGACCGGCTACGACATGATGTAGTTCTAAGTTAACGCCTACCAGAGCTGGCGCTGCCGGCTCAGGTACATAGATAAACTCGGTGAATGCCCCTAAAGATCCTAGCAGGTTCTAACAGCATCGCGTTTTACGCATGTGGAAACTGAGTCACAGAGAGTTATACAATTGCCCACATCAGGCGTCACAGGGATTCGGACTCAGGCAGCCCTTCTCCAAAGTTCATACATTTAACCACCATATTACACTTGCCCCTAAAAACGTTTTTGTCTTTTGATGCATTGTTTTAGAAGCTATAAGAAGCTTAATGCAGATTTTGTTTTCAATCTTTGAATTTTATTTATTTTTTTATACAGCAGGTTCTTATTAGTTATCTATTTTATACATATTAGTGTATATATGTCAATCCCAATCTCCCAATTCATAACCGCCCCCGCCCCGAGCCTCTTTCCCCACTCGGTGTCCATACGTTTGTTCTCTACATCTGTGTCTCTATTTCTTAATGCAGATTCTTAATGAAGGTGAACTATTTTGTATGCTTTCTGTCGTAGAGGAGTCTTGTGGGTTTTTTTTTTTTTTTTTTACTTTTTTAAATTGAAGTATAGTTGATTTGCAATGTCATGTTAGTTTCAGGTGTACAGCAAAGTGATTCAGTCCATATATATATATTATATATATATATTCTTTTTCAGATTCTTTTCCCTTGTAGGTTATTACAAAATACTGAGTATAGTTCCCTGTGCTATACAGTAGGTCCTTGTTGGTTATCTATTTTATATATAGTAGGTGTATATGTTAATCCCAGACTCCTAATTTATCCCTACCCTCCTCCCCTTTCTCCTTTGGTAACCATAAGTTTGTTTTCTATGTCCGTGAATCTCTTTCTGTTTTGTAAATAAGTTCATTTGTATTTCTTTTTTTCTTTTTAGATTCCACATATAAGCGATATCATATGATATTCGTCTTTGTCTGACTTACTTCACTTAGTACGATAATCTCCAGGTCCATCCATGTTGCTGCAAATGGCATTATTTCATTCTTTTTTATGGCTGAGTAATATTCTTGTGGGGTTTTTTTTTTTTTAAATAAAATAATTTCTGATGGTTTTTCCTAAAATTCTGTATCAGGGCAAGCTTTTAAATCTTATTTTATTTTTTCACCCTCCAGCTTTTTAAATTTTTTAAGTACCTTTCACGAGGAAATGTTCTGCCCTCAGCCCTCCGACTCCTCTCACCATTAAATACTTCCCTGATCATTACTGTGTAATCTTCAGGCACAGTTCTAAGCTCATTGAATTGTTACAACAACCAAGAAGTCGAAATAGTTAGCGGTCTCATTTCACAGATGAAAAAACCGAGGCACAGAGAAGTTAAATAACTGGCCCAAGGTCCCACATCTCTCTCCAGAAAAAGAAGAGGAAGACCAAGAATGGGTAGGTCATGGTGGGAGAGAGAGGAAGGCGTCCAGAGTTGCTGAGAGACAGGAAAAAATGGGAATTAAGATAAACCAGTGGATAAACAACAAGGTCCTACTGTATAGCCGAAGGAACTATATTCAATATTCTGTAATAAACCATAATGGAAACAAATATGAAAAAGAGTGTATATATATATATATATAAAACTGAATCACTTTATCACTTTGCTGTACAGCAGAAATTAATACAACATTGTAAATCAACTATTCTTCAATAAAATAAATTTTTTAAAAAATTCTTAAAAAGGGAAGCCAGTGGACTGGTGAATATGGGGAAAATGGCTTTAGCAAGGTGGTAGGAGCTGAGGTCAGTTTGCAAAAGGTAGTGAGAAAATGACCAAGAAGCACATAAAAAGATGTTCAAGGTTATTAGTCATTAGCGAAATGCAAGTCAAAACCATGAGAGGCCACTTCGCCCTTGCTAAAATGGCCATAATCCAAAAAAGGGACAATACCAAGTGTTAGGAAGGATGTGGGGAAATCAGAATCCTCACACACTGCTGGTGGGTAAAGGGGCCACCAATATGGACAACAGTTCGCTGTTTCCTCCATAAGTTGCATCTGGAATTACTACATGGCCACACCTATGTGTATACCCAGAATAGTTGAAAACAGGTGTTCAAACAATAACGTGTACATGAATGTTCCCAGCAGCATTATTCACAATAGCCAGAGGGTGGAAACAGCCCAAATGTCCACCAGCAGATGAATGAATCAACCAAATGTGGTCTATCCACACAGTGGAATATTATTCAGCCACAAAAAGGAACGGATCCATGCTATGACATGGAACCTTGAAAACATGATGCTAAGTGTAAGAAGCTAGACCCAAAAGGCGACATATTGGGCGAGTCCATTATACGAACTGTTCAGAAGAGGCAAATCCACAGAGACAGAAAGCAGAGGTGGCCAGGGCCTGGGGGGAGGGGGGAATGGCTAGTGACTGCTATATGGGCATAGGGTTTCCTTTGGGGGTGATGGGAAATTTCGAGAATTAGATAGTGGTGATGGTGGGACAACACTGTGAATGTACTTAATGCCACTGAATTGTACATTTTAAATGGTGACAACAGTCAATTTCATGACACAAAAATTGTTTTTTAATTTTAAATGGTGAGAAAGCAGTGGTGTTAAGCACACGATTTTAAAAATAATACACATGGCAGTGTATATGAGGAGAGGATCCAAAAACAGCTAGGGAGGGGCTGGTGGAGGAAAAGAATGGAGCGAGATCTAGGGAGATGGCGGTGGAGAGAGGTCCAGTCAACGCATCTGCTCTGGAGTGGTTCCTGAGAGCCTAGGGCAGAACTTGTGGAGATCTCACAAGTCTCTGGAGGATACAGACCCACCCCCAGGGTAGACAGGGCTGGGATGGGGGCAGTGGGGGGTTGTGGAAGCCCAGAGCAGGCACCTGACCCAGCCTGCAGTTCAGGAAGGCTTCCTGGAGGAGGAGAAGGGTAAAGAGGAGTCTGATAGGAAAGGTCAGACGGGGAGGAATGTGGATTTTCCGGGTCCAAAGTAGAAAGGGAGCCTGGAATTTCTAAAGCACAGATCAACCTTGACACTCCCCTGATTGAAGCCCTCCTAAGGCTCCCTAGTGCCCTTGGGGGTAGTCCACAGTCCAGAACAGCTTGGCCTCAGTTTATTCAGCACACCCTCTCTGAGCACCTGCTCCGTGCCCCGCCCTGCATGGGCAGTGCTGGGGACACAGTGGGGAAGAGCCAGGCCCAGCCCTGCCTTCATGGGACTCACACCCTAGTGCGGGAGACAGACATAAAACAAATCATTTCGCAGTGTGACAGATATTAGCCTGACGGCTGCTATGGGAGGTCAGGTGGAGTTAACTCAGCCCCCCGGGGTTTCTCCACTTCTAGTATTCCTAAAAGTCTATTTCACAACTCTTGCCGAGTACTGCCTCTATTGTCTGTACCTTGAAAATGTGCTCTCTCATAAACAACAAGGTCCTCCTGTATAGCACAGGGAACTATATTCAGTATCCTGTGATAAACCATAATGGAAAAGAATATGAAAAAATATATATGTATCACCAAATCACTTCGCTGTACAGTAGAAATCAACACAACATTGTAAATCAACTATACTTCAATAAAATAAAATAAAATTTGTTCTTTCAACCAACTTTTTTTCTTCCTTTGATGGGTCCCCCTGGGGCTACCTTAGGCTGATCCCAAGGGACAATAGTCATGAAATCACAGGTGTGAAGGGCCAGTTCCTTTTTTCCCCAACGCGCTTTAAAATAAATGCATAACAATTAAAACGTCACCTGGAAATCATCCCAAATGCTACTTTGGGAACCCGGTGACTCAGACTCTGGGGATTAAGGGACACCTTCCTGAAGGAAGTCAATTGTAAGCTAAAACTTGCAAGATAAATCGAGTTAGTCAGACAAGCGTGGAGGGGAAGGGCAGGTGCAAAGCCCCAGAGGTGGCAGCGGCAGGGAGGGAAGGCAGGTTGGGCTGCTGGAGTCTTGAGAGCTTGGCTGAGAGAGGCTCAGGGACTGGGTGACCTTACACCAGGGATTTGGGGTTTGATCCCAAAAGCCATACACAGTCATTGAAGGCTTTGTTGTCACTGTCGTGATTACTTTTAATTGCTATGCAATCCACAGACCATAAAACTTACTCGTGTAAAGTGGACCATTCCACGGTTTATTGTATATTCACAAGGCTGTGCAACCATCACCACTATCTAGTTCCAGAACATTTTCATTACCCCAACAAGAAGCCCTGTACCATTAGCAGTCCTTCCTATTTCCCCCTTCCCACCGACCCTATCTCTATGGATTTGTCTATTCCGGACATTTCATATAAATGGAAACCTACGATATATGGCCTCTGTGTCTGGCTTCTTTCACTTAGCATAATGCTTTCTTTTTGGTCACCCCTCATGGCTTGTGGGATCTTAGTTCCCCAACCAGGGATTGATCCCAGGCCCTTGGCAGTGAGACCGCAGAGTCCTAACTATTGGACTGCCAGGGAATCCCCAGCATAATGTTTTCAAAGTTCACCCATGCTGTAGCATGAATCAGAACTTCATTCCTTTTTATGGCTGAATAATACTCCACTGTTGGGTCTCCCAAGGCAATAGAAATAAGAGCAAAAATAAACAAATGGAAACTAATCAAACTTATGAGCTTTTGCACAGCAAAGGAAACCATAAACAAAACAAAAAGACAACCTATGGATTGGGAGAAAATATTTGTAAATGATGCAACTGACAAGAACTTAATTTCCAAAATATACAAATAGCTCATACAACTTGATAACAAAAAAAAAAACAAACAACCCAATCAAAAAATGGACAGAAGGCCTAAATAGACATTTCTCCAAAGAAGATATACATATGGCCAATAGGCACATGAAACGATGCTCAACATTGCTCATTATTAGCGAAATACAAATCATAACTACAGTGAGGTAGGGGACTTTCCTGGCAGTCCAGTGGTTAAGACTCCACACTTCCAATGCAGGGGGCGTAGTTTCGATCCCTGGTTGGGGAACTAAGATCTCACGTGGTGCAGCCAAAAAAAGAAAAAAACAACTACAATGAGGTATCACTTCACACTGGTCAGAATGGCTGACATTAAAAAGTCCACAAATAATAAATGTTGGAGAGGGTGTGGAGAAAAGGGAATCCTTCTACACTCTTGGTGGAAATGTAAATTGGTACAACCACTATGGAGAACAGTATGGCAGTTCCATAAAAAACTAAAAATAGAGCTACCATATGATCCAGCAATCCCACTCCTGGGCATATGTCCAGAGAAAACTGTAATTCGAAAAGATACATACACCCCAATGTTCATTGCAGCACTGTTTACAATAACCAGGACATGGAAGCAACCTAAATGTCCATTGACAGAGGAATGAATAAAGAAGATGTGGTACATATATACAATGGAATATTACTCAGCCATAAAAAAGAATGAAATAATGTCATTTGCAGCAACATGGATGGACCTAGAGATTGTCATACTGAGTGAAGTAAGTCAGAAACAGAAAGACAAATATCATATGCTATCACTTATATGTGGAATCTAAAAAACTGGTATGAATGAACTTATTCACAAAACACAAATAGGGTCGCAGATGTAGAAAACAATCTTATGGTTACAAGGGGGGAGAGGGATAAATTGGGAGATTGGGACTGATATATACACACTACTATATATAAAATAGATAACCAATAAAGGCCTACTGTATAGCACAGGGAACTCTACTCAGTACTCTGTAATGACCTATATGGGAAAAGAATCTTAAAAAGAGTGGATATATGTATATGTATAACTGATTCACTTTGCTGTCCAGCAGAAAGTAACATAATATTGTAAATCAACTATACTGCAATAAAAAATTTTTTAAACATAAAATAGATAAACAACAAGGTCCTACTGTATAGCACAGGGAACTATATTCAATTACCTATATTCATAGGTAATAACCTATGATGGAAAAGGATATAGATAGATAGATAGATAGATAACTGAATCACTTTGCTGTGCACCTGGAACTGACACAACATTGTAAATCAACTATACTTCCATAAAAAAATATTTCTACTGTTGGGATACACCACATTGGGTTTATCCATTCATGAGTTGATAGACACTTGGGTTGTTTCTGCTTTTTGGTTGCTGTGAATAATGCTGCTTTGAACCTTCGTGTACAAGTGTCTGTGTGGACATAGATTTTCCTTTCTCATGACACCTACTGAGGAGCAGAATGAAGAGTGTGTTTTTGCTGATTTGTTTTTCACCCGAAATAAGATCAAACTACAGAAAACTCTTTCACAGTTTACTCTTCTCAAACAAGAAGAGTAAAAAGAACTCCTAGGTTCTCCTAGGTTCATCAGCCAATAATATTTAACCACATGTGTTTTATCTCACTCTTTTCTGAACATTTGAGAGGCAGCGGCAGACATCCTGTCCCTTGATCCCTATAAATACTTCAGCATGGAGCTACAGAACAAAGACATTCTCTTCAAAAACCCCAGGACAGTTATCAAAATCAGGAAATGTAACGCTGATACAGTAATACTGTTGTTTAATCCACAACTTCAAATCTCTCACTTCCCTTCAGTAATGTCCTTTAGAGCCATGTTTTCGCCAGTACAGGATCCAGTCTTGGATCATGCATTGGACTGATTCATGTTGCTGAAAAATCTTCAGCAGACTTGATTAGCTTTACCCCTTCCTTGCCTCCCTTTGGCTGACTGAGGAGCAGAGACTGGGGGGTCAGAGGGGAAGCGGGGAGACAAGGGAGAAGCCGGTGCTCACAGTCAGAAAGAGAAACTTAGGAATCAGATGGATCTCAGTTCCAGTCGTGGCCCAATTATTCAGTAACCGTGACCTTGGGCAACCGTGACCTTGAGGCTCTCTGAGTCTCAGTTGTCTCATCGGGAAAATGGAACTAACCCCTAGGCTCACTGGGAGCACCAGTGACATACTGAGCACAGACCTAGCACATCGGATGGAATCAATCCCCCCAAGCCCATCCTATCATCGCCATTTATCCCTGTCAATTTCCAGGACCAGAACAGTCCCAAGTGCTTCAGATCTTCAGATGAGGTTGCTTTTCGGATCCTTACAGCAAACAACCTTATAAGCAGATACTATTATCATCACTATATAAACAACAGAAATTTATTTCTTACTGTTCTAGAGGCTGGGAAGTCCAAGATCAAGGTGCTTCCTGGTTCACAGACAGCCATCTTCTTGCACGTCCTTGCATGGCAGAAAGGGTGAGGGAGCTCTCTGGGGTCTCTTTTCTAAGGGAACTAATCTCATACATGAGAACGCCACCCTCATGACCTAATCACCTCTTAAAGGCCCCATCTACAAATACCATCACATTGGGGATTAGGTTTCAACATATAGAGTTTGAGGGCTGGGGGGAAATATACATTGAGTCTACAGCAGGAGGAAACTGAAGCACAGAGAGGCACAGTCAGTTCCCTGAGGTCACCCAGCTGATCAACAGCAGAACCAGGATTAAAAACCAGACACCATCCTCCACCATGCCTGTGTGTATGGTTGTTGTTAGTCTAGGGCAAGAAATAATGGTGGGGCCTGGACCAGGGTGGAAATGTGGGGATGGAAACAAGACGACTGACCCAGAGGGAGGTAGAAGGGTGACTAACTCGGGGCCAGGGGCGGGGGGTGGATCTGAGAAAGTGGGAGGAGTCCAGGTTGAACCCTTCCCTCATGAGCATTCGAGAACAAACACTTCCTCACAGGAGATGGAAGAAATAAACAAAAGCCAGGGAAGCTGGAATCAGCCTTATCCTGAAGTAAGAGGGGGACACATCAGCCTCCAATGATGGGTGGAGGTGGGGTTGGGGGCTTGGAGAGTAAGGAATGGGATAGAGCTGCCCCAAAAGAGACCTAAGGGACTCACAGAAAGAAGTGAAGGTTAAAGTCAGAACACAGGACTGTGCAACTGTGGACAATGGGAATCAGACTTTCGCTGGCTCATGGGAGAAGCAGAAATAAGAAAGACCTCTCTTCCCTGCCTTGAGGCTGCCCTTCTCCACCCCTCCCTTTATCCGGCGCTTTGCGGTGTGCTTTCACAGCTCCTCCCATCAAGACATGGAGTCTCTTGGGACTTCCCTTGAGGTCCAGTGGGTAGGACGTCGCGCTCCCAATGCGGGGGGCCCGGGTCCGATCCCTGATGGGGGAACTAGATCCCAAATGCATGCCTCAACTAAAGATGCTGCATGCTGCAATTAAGACCCAGCAGGGCCAAAATAAATAAATAAATATTTTTTAAAAATTTTTAAAAAGAGACATGGAGTCTCTTTTCCCATCCCCTGAACTGACATTTACAACTTGCTTTAGCCAGTAGAATACAGCAGGAGTGTACAAGTTCCAAGGCTAAGCCTTAAGAGGCTCGGAGTATTTCACTTCTCTCTCTTCTTCTCCACCTTTGCCATGAGAACCTGCCTGGGCTAGCTTGCTGGAGGGATGTGAGGGAGAGGTAAAGAAGAATTGAGGCATCCCAGCTGAAGTAATTCGAAATCAGCCAGCCTCTAGTTAACCTGCCAGAGGATGATGGCAGATTCACGAGTGAAACCAGCCAAGGTCAGCCAAGCCTGGCCCAGATTAGCAGAACTGTCTAGACAACCCAAACACACGTGAGAAAAAAAGAAAAAGTTGTTGTTTTAAGCTACTAAATTTCAAGATGGTTTCTTACACAGCTGTAGCTAACTGATACAAAGGAGAGGCTAAGCGCTAGGATAAACGTGTGGGCATCCCCAATACCCAGTATTTTAGTATTTATTGAATGACAAAAGAAATCCAAAATTATCTCTCACCTTTCCCTCAACAACTTCCTCTTGAAACTCTTATTCCTATATTCAGCTCATAGCTTGCTGCTAATAATACAAAATATGCCCCTTCCAGGGATGCTGAATTAACATTTCAAGAAAGAGAGAATGGCACGGCCAAAGAATAACAGCTTTGAAACTTGGACCATGTGTTAGCTGAGAGCTATTATTATCAATGAAATCAAGGAACAATGGTCTTAATTTCAGAGCAGTTGATCACCTTGCTGAATCTCAGGAAATAAGGTGAGAGGTACTAGTGGAAGGGAGAGAAGCACGGTTCCTCAGCCACCCACGTCACCTGCGCAAAGATGGCTTTGGCCAAATTGCCTTTGTCACACCCTTTCTTCTTTTCTGGACCCCACACAGGGAAACTTCAACGACTCTGGTAAGGAAGGGACAGTACCTGTGAATCTGGATTTTTCTGTTAGGAAAATGAATATCCTGGGTGGCTTCAGACATAGGACACACTTGAATTTTTTTCTTCATGGAAGGAGCTGCACTTTGGAATCTTGGAGCCTTGTGCCCTAAAGGACCTGGCATGGCGGAGCAGGGACCCATCTGCCAGGCTGGCCCAGTGCGACTCTCGTGCTCAGAAAACGCATTCTGTGAAGGCTGGACATTTCCCATCATTGAAAAAAACCCAGCAAACAAGACTAAAATCCCCCTTAAAAGGATTTTAAGCAGAGGGAGCTGAAATGACCTGGAACACATTTCCCAGACTCCCCACTCCCCATCCTCTCCACACCCTGCAGTGTTAACTCATTCAATAAATTTTTACTGCAGCTTCTTCTGTTATTTGCTTTGTTTTGTTTAAGGAGAATATCTTTATTATTATAGTCTCAAAGGATTTCTTTTTTTAATTGAAGTATAGTTGATTTACAATGTTGTGTTAATTTCTGCTGTACAGCAAAGTGATTCAGTCATACATACATTCTTTTTCACATTCTTTTCTGATAAACTCTTATGGTTTATCACAGGATATTGACTATAGCTCCCTGTGCTCTACAGTAGGGCCTTGTTGTTTATCCGTCCCATATATAATAGTTTGCATCTGCTAATTCCAAACTCCCAATCCTTCCGTCCCCCACTCCCCCTCCCCCTTGGTGACCACAAGTCTGTTCTCTATGTCTGTGCGTCTGTTTCTGTTTTGTTGATAGGTTCATTTGTGTCATATTTTAGATTCCACATATAAGTGATATCTTATGGTATTTGCCTTTCTCTGTCTGACTTCGTTTGGTATGATAACCTTTAGGTCCATCCATGTTGCTGCAAATGGCATTATTTCATTCTATTCTTTTTATGGCTGAGTAGTATTCCATCGTGTATATGTATTGATACCACCTCTTCTTTATCCATTCATCTGTCGATGGCCATTTAGGTTGCTTCCACGTCTTGGTTACTGTAAACAGTGCTGCTATGAACATTGGGGGGCATGTATCTTCTCAATTATGGTTTTCTCCAAATATATGCCCAGGAAAGAGATTGCAGGAACATATGGCAATTCTATTTTTAGTTTTTTGAGGAACCTCCATACTGTTTTCCATAGTGGCACTGCAGCTTCTTTCTTTCTTTCTTTTTGAATTTATTTATTTTATTTATATTTTTTTGGCTGTGTTGGGTCTTTGTTGCTGTGCGCGGGCTTTCTCTAGTTGCAGCGAGCAGGGGGTACTCCTCGTTGTGGTGCACGGGCTTCTCACTGTGGTGGCTTCTGTTGTTGCAGAGCACGGTCTCTAAGCATGTGGTCTTCAGTAATTGTGGCTCGTGGGCTGTAGAGAGCAGGCCCCGCAGTTGTGGCGCACGGGCTTAGTTGCTCCGCAGTGTGTGGGATCTTCCCAGATCAGGGCTCGAACCCGTGTCCTCTGCATTAGCAGGCAGATTCTTAACCACTGTGCCACCAGGGAAGCCCTGCAGCTTCATTCTGAAGCCAGAGAGTATGATATTGAAGAGTACAGGCTCTGGAATGAGGTCTCCAGGTTCATATCCCAGCTCTGCCACCTACTGGCTCTGTGCCTTGAGCAAGTTAGTCTCCTCTCGGTGCCTTAGTTTCCTCATCTGTACAATGGGCATAGCAGCAACCCTCCTTGCTCAATGAGGGAGTGGATGTGAAGTGCTAGAACACTACCTGGTGCTTTTATATTATTGTTACTGGAAGGTCCTCTTAGGTACTGGAGACACAGTGACCAAGACCTGCATTGCCCCCATCCTCACGGAACGAGCAAAGGAGATGCGTACTTAGTCATTAGTTACACAGTGAGGGATTGATTTCATTACAATTAAACCCAGAGTCATCATCTTTGATCATCTCCATTCCGACTACTTGAGTTCAGGCTGCTATCATCTCTGACGTGGTCAACTGCTGGGAAACGTTGTTCCAGGTGAAGGGTAGAACCAGGTGCCAACATCCCTGGGGAAAGGTTGGTGGGGTGCAGGATGCTCACACGGTCTCAAAGCATCACGTCTCAGATTGCTGTTCGCAAAGGAGAAGAGTTTCCTTTACTACGGAGGGAGCTAACAGTTACCACCTAAACACCTTTAGACAAAACAGTGGTAGCTGAATCTGTCCGCAGTACTATGACCCTTCTTCCCACCAAGAGGTGGAGGGTCCCCATCTGCCTTTTAGAAAGGATTACAGCAGCTGGTATGGGGCCAGATTGTACAGGAAGCAGGGAGGAGGAGAAGAATTAGAAGGAGGAGAAGTAGAAGCAGCGGCAGAAGAGGAAATGCGGAAGGAAGGAAAGAAGGTAAAAAAGAAAGAAGAAAGGAAATAACCTCAGTCCTTGAGAAATAGGATGGAACCCAAGGGTTGGGGGACTGGTAACCAATGGGAAAATGAGGGGGCTTGTGCTCTTGGGCTAGGCAATGAGGGGGTTCCCAACTGACGGCTTCAGTTTGCACAGAGAAGCATGGGACATGGCCATCAGGGGGATGGCAGGGGTGGGTGGGTGGGAGGCCTGGAAGGAAACAGTCCTATTGTGATGGAGCGAAAGCAAGCTCCCCAGAGACACAGAGAGAGTGCCCTGTGCCCCCTTGAGGTCTGTGATTTCTGTGAGTCAGGTACAACATGCCAGGCTGGTTGGGTGGTTTCCTCTCGCTGCGTTCAGCTGGCTTGGAGAGGCAGATGGCAGAGTTTGGCCACGTGCCTACTGCAGATTGTGAGGGGCATGGGCTTTGAGGATGCTTGAAGGAAGTGATTCAAGGGATGAATGTGAGGACAGGAAAGCGGGATGGAGAGGAGAAACCGGTGGCCAGGGTGGACCCCTCACTCCTTCTGGAGAGCAACTTTTCCCTTCGCTTCACCGGGGCTTAATTTTTCATGGTTTTTCTTCCACTTCTCTGGTTCTTCTTTTTCAGTGTCCTCACCGATTGACTTCTCCTCAAATGCCTGCACTTTTCCGAGTGCAAATCCGGGCACCCCACCCTCTCCACCCCCCCACCCCTTGACTCTCCCTTTCTGCCTGGGCTTCCTAAGCATTCTCACGCCTTCCAAAGTTTCGGTGACCAGATAACCTTCCTGATCCCAGTATCAGAAGCACTGTCATGACCTGTTGAAAAGAGCAGGTGGTCTGCCTGCAGGTCAGGCAGTGGTGGGGGGCGGAGAGGACCACGGGGGCAGCTTTATCCACCAACATCCCAGGGAGAGCACGGTGAGGATTTGATTTCTGAGACAGGCAGGTTTTCCTGCAGCCACAGCAGTGATTCCCAAACCAGGCTGCACACTGTGATCACCTGGGGAAGCTTTCAAACCAAACAATGCCCTGGTCACAGGCTTGTCAATTCATTCACAATCTCCAGGCATGAGACGTGCATTTCCCATGACACCATTCCGTTTAGGGCTGGTTGTGTAAACTTTGGTCACTCCAAGGGGAGAAAATATTGGAAGATGCTGTTTGCCACCCCTAACAGATTTTTTTTTTTTTTTGCAATTGTGTATGATCAACCTTAGGACAGCTCTAATCGTCACCTGGAATCTTATTCCTATTAATATTATTAAGGGGAGATATTTGGACGATGATTGGGAAATCTGAATATGGATTAACATTAGATAAAGATCACTGAATGAATCTTAACGTTGTGTGGATTTCTCCTCTGGCCAAGCCTAACCCAGACCATATATGGAAGGGAATTCTGAGAAATGTGGTTCCAGCTTAGCTAAGTTGTCACAGTATGAAGTCCCTCAGGCCCAGAGGGACATGGTTGTAAATGCCCATCAGATTGTGTCTCTCTTCGCATATAGCCCTTCAATGGATTCTGTTGATTTCACATGCTATCCAAACTCCTTCCCAGGGCCCACCAGGCTCTGGTTGGCCCTCATCCACTTCTTTAACCTCATCAGTATCCCCAACTTGCTTGCCATAGCCACACGGGTCCTCTTTGAGCTCCTCAGACCTCTACTTGGTATCATGACCTTTGTACTTGAAGTTCCCTTTGCCTGGAATTCTTGCTCCAGACCTCTGCTTGACAACCTGACTCTTAACCTTCAAGTCTCAATTCAAATGCCACCTCCTCCGAGAAGTCTTCGTGGATCATGCGTCTAAGGCGGTTCTTCTCAAAATTCAAGGTACACATGAATCCCATGGGAATTTTGCTAAAATGCAAGACCTCCTGCCTTAGGAGGTCTGGGATAGGGCCTGAGCTTCTGCATTTCTAACAAGCTGTTGACGCTGCTGTTCTGGGTACCATGCTTTGAATAGCCAGGTTCTAAAGCACCCAGACCCTTTCTATCACACTGTCGTGTTCATTTCTTTCATAGCTCTCATCTCATTTTGGAGTTAACTTGTTATCTCTTTCCTTGTTTATTGCTTGTCTTCTGCACAAGAACGTAAATTCCATGAGACCAGGGAGATTGTCTGCTTGTTTACTGCGGTATTCTGGCACAGAGCAGGTGTTCAATATCTGTTAAATGTTTGACTGCAGGAGACTCAAAGATAGAAAGAGATGGTGTCCATCTAGAAGATACTGAAGGGAAAATGCACTTACAAGATGATGGAGGTGTGGCAGAGTACAAGCAAAGCCTTGCCTAGGGTTATTTTTAAGCATGGCCAATCCTAACCTTGATCATTGTTCTTTATTATTTTATGTGTCTCTTTTTACTTCTCCAACCTTATCTGATGACAGTTGTGAAGTTGGTAAGGGTGTGTCTTAGTCCATTCAGGCTGCTATAGCAAATATAGTATAAACTGGTGGCTTATAAACAATAAACATGTATTCCTCATAGTTCTAGAGGCTGGAAAGTCCAAGGTCATGGTGCCGGCAGATTCAATGTCTGGTGATATTGCTTCCTCATAGACAGCTGGGGTTTTTTTTTGCTATAACATCGCATGGTGGAAGGGGTGAGGGAGCTCTCTAGGGTCTCTTTTAAAAGGGCACTAATCCCATTCATGAGGGCTCCACCCCCATGATCTAATCGCATCCAAACATGGATGAGCCTAGAGATTATCATACTAAGTGAAGTAAGCTAGACAGAGAAAGACAAATATACGATACTGCTTATATGTGGAATCAAAAAAAACAAAAAAAGATACAAATGAACTTATATACAAAACAGAAAGAGACCCACAGACATAGAAAACAAACTTATGGTTACCAGAGGGGAAAAGAGAGGGATAAATCAGGAGTTCGGGATTAACATATACACACTACTATATATAAAATAGATAATGAACAAGGACCTACTGTATAGCACAGGGAGCTATACTCAATATTTTGTAATAACCTACAAGGGAAAAGAATCTGAAGAAGAATATATATATATATATCCCATTTATATCCCATATATATATATATATTTATATAATATATATATATATATATATATATATATATATATATATATATATATATATATATATCCCATTCATGAGGACTCTACCCCCATGATCTAATCATATCTCAAAGGCCCACCTCCTAATACCATCACACTGGGGGTTAGGTTTCAGCATATGAATTTAGGGGGGACACAAACATTAAGACCTAACAAGGTGGGACAATTTCTTGGGTCTTTGTCTATAATCTCCTTTGGTGCTTAGCTTACTGGAGATATAGCAGAGACTTAGGAAATACTTGGTTGAATCATTTATTCAGTAAAATGGCTGAATGTCAAACTTAAAAAAAATTTAATAGCATGGTTGTTGTTGTTCATTGTCAAGGCAAGCACCACCCGATTCTCCTTTAGTGCAATATGGCTGGCAGATCCCCTCCCCTGCTCCCATCTCTTCAATTCATGTGAATACCCAGATACTCCCATACACAAACCTGTGGGAGAGGAAAAAGCACAGGTCCAGGAGTCAAGATAGCTGCATCTGGCCCTGTTTCTGCCACTGACTTGCTGTGTAACTTTAGGCAAGTCCCTTGCCCTCTCTGGGCCTCAATCTCCTGATCTGCGTATATTGAAAGGGTTGGACCAGATGACATCTCTGGTTCTTTCCAGTTCTACAACCTATTTCACTTTCCTAAATTGAGATGAGTTTTCTCTGGGGGTTTGGGGGGAATTCTGAGACTCCACCGGAGATAATGGGACATGTCTTCAGGGTGGGAGGCCCTGACCCAAGGAGCTGACCCCCTCAGAGTCACACTGTCCCCACCCATGGGAACCAGCATTACCAGAAGAGTGCCTTGCCCTGTGGCCACCAAGTGGCACATTCACTAAGCACCAGAAGGAAAAAGCTGCTCCAGGAGGCATCCAGGATTCAGGCACAAACACACCTCACTCCCCATCTCCTATAGCATCTTCCAGCACAGCCATACTGGCCAGGCCTTCAAGGTGAGGCCTCAGTACATTTGCTCCTGCCTTTTTCCCTGCCAGGACTGCCAGCCTCCCTCCTGGCTGTTTAATCATTCACATATGTTCAGCATATGTTATGATTCAGTGAGGGCTTTCTTCCAAGTATTCCCATTTTCTCTTTGTGACCTCCCACGCAGTGGGTCGCTGTCCTCAATCTGTGGGGCAGAAACTGAGGTTCGACTGAGGCCATATAGCTTGTGGGTTAGGCTGGGTTCAAATCCAGGTCTTTGGATCCTGACTCCTCCATTGATTCGGTGAGTGTCTCTGTGCCTCAGTTTACTCATCTGGAAAACGGGGATAAGAATAGTATCTGCCTCATAGGGTGCTTATAAGGATTCAAGTGAGTTCATATATGTAAAAGGCTTCAAACAGTGCCTGGCACATGGCAGGGATGCTGCTGCTGATGATAAATATTTGATTACAGAGCTCATGCTCCTTCCACCATGGCATGTGATCTCTGGCAAGAGGTTAGCGTCCCCAGCTCCTAAGCCTGAGCTCACGTCCTACCTCGAAACTCACCCATCAGAGCATCTCCCATGCACCAGGCCCTGCGTTTGGTACCTTCACACACATGTTGCATGAATTCCTTTCATTGTAGAATTAAAATTGTAGAACATCATCTGCAGAAAATGTAATTTAATTATTTAAAATTTAATTTTAATTCACTGTTTACTTTTATTTACTACATTTTAATCAAAATTTAGTAAAAAAGTATAATCTAATCACTAACATTTAAGTTTAGTGTGACTACTGAATTTTAATTTAACTTTCATCAAGAATTTAATTTTTTTTTTTTTTTTTTTTGGCTGTGTTGAGTCTTCGTTGCTGCACGCGGACTTTTCTCTAGTTGTAGTGAGCGGGGGCTACTCTTGGTTGTGGCGCACAGGCTTCTCATTGCGGTGGCTTCTCTTGTTGCGGAGCACAGTCTCTAGGTGCGTGGGCTTCAGTAGTCGTGGTGCGTGGGCTCAGTAGTTGTGGCTCGCGGGCTCTAGAGCGCAGGCTCAGTAGTTGTGGCACACGGGCTTAGTTGCTCCACGGCATGTGGGATCCTCCCAGACCAGGGCTTAAACCCGTGTCCCCTGCATTGAATTTCAGTCTTTAAGATTTCACTAGTTTTTCCACTAATGTCCTTTTTCTGTTCCAGAATCATCCAATCCAAGTTGGGTTTTTTGTTTGTTTTTGTTTATTACAAACCTTGCTGCTTATGACTATTCTTGTGCACATCTCCTAGTGCACATGAGCAAGTTTCTCTACCGTCAATTCCTGGATTGCTGGGGCATGGGACACATCACATCTTTAATTTTATTCAATATATTCAATTTGTACTCCACTGTGATTGTACCAAGTTTACCCATGACCAGTACTGTGAGTTCCCCTTGCTCTGCGTGATAGAAAAAAATGTAAAAATTTGCCAAACTGGTGGGTGTGACCTAATATCTGTGGTTTTAATTTGCATTAAAATCTTGCTATAATTAGGCCCCTTTTCCTATGTTTCCTCTTGTATGAAGGCCTCTTCATATCTTTTATTTGTTTGTTGGGCGGTCGCATTAACTTGTCTTCTAAAATAATTTCTGAATGCTACTTCTTTGTGTTATGTGTTGCAAGGATCTTGTCCCTGTCCATAAAGTGATCAGTGTTTGTCAAAGGACAGGAAAATGTCAGTTTCCTTCAGGAGCTTAAGTCCTGTTCTTTAAACTCTCATCTACCCATTGGCCAGGGTCCTCATTTCTTCCACCAAGAGATCGCACTGCTGAAGCTCAGTATTTTTTAGTGTTTACTATATAAATGAAGAATCAATCCCTCCTAAAACGAAGGCAGGTTTTTAATCCCTGTCTTTGCATAACCTACAAGGCCCTACATAATCTGCCCCTAGTTTATGCTTTCCTTTACTCACGTCGTTCTAACCACACTGGTCACTGCTGTTCAAATGGATCCCACATCTTCCTGCCTCAGGGCCTTTGCACTTGCTCCTCCCCCAGATATTTTTATAGCTCCCTTCCTCATGGCCTTCCAGTCTCTGCTCAGTGTAACTTTGCCAGAGAGGCTTTTATTGCTCTATATAAAGTAGCATCCTCTGACAGTCTCTACCTTCTTTCCTTATATTTTTCAAAAAGGATAACCACATTGCATTCTAAATGTATTTGCCTGTCCCCCACTAAAGGTCTGCTTGCTGTTCAGTACCAAAGCCGTTAGCTGCATTGGGCTATGAAGCCTTTGAAATGTGGCTGGTCTGAACTGAGATGTACTGTAAATGTAAAATATACACCAGATTTTAAAGTCTCCCCCAAAGTAAATTATCTCATTAAGAAATTTTGTACTGATTACCTGTTGAAATGACATTTAGGGTTAAATTGTATTATTAAAGTTAATTTCACCTTTTTTTTTTAACCTTTAAAAAATATGCCTACTAGGAAATGTAAAATTATGTGACTGGCACTTGGGACTTGTATTATATTTCTACTAGACAGTGTTGCTCTAGAACATAAACCAGAGCAGGGATGTTTGACTCATATACTGCGGTATTTCAGAACAAAACGGAAACTCAATAAACAATATTTGTTGAATGAAGGAATCCAAAAGTGTCACGCCAGTCCTTTTCCTCTCCTCTCTGCTCTACCTACCCCAGGGATCAATATTTTAAAACATCAAAACTTTATTGGGGGGCTTCCCTGGTGGCGCAGTGGTTGAGAGTCCGCCAATGCAGGGGACACGGGTTCGTGCCCCGGTCCGGGAAGATCCCACATGCCGCGGGGCAGCTGGGCCCGTGAGCCACGGCTGCTGAGCCTGCGCATCCGGAGCCTGTGCTCCGCAACAGGACAGGCCACAGCGGTGAGAGGCCCGCGCACCGCAAAACAAAACAAAACAAAACCAAAAAAACCCTTTATTGGGATATAATTTACATGAAAGTCACCCAGTTTAAGTGTAAAATACAACGATTTTTAGTAAAGTCACCACGTTGTGCAGCCATTGCTACAACCCACTTTCAGAATATTTCCATCACCCCAATCAGTTCCCCTCGAGTTTACTAGTCGATACCCATTCCCGCCCCCAGGCAACCACGGATCTGCTATCTCCACAGGTTTTCAGTGCGCAATTTCTAAAGAATGAATTCCCCTTCTAAGTCGTTCCACAGTTCAGACTTCTTGGCCTAACCCCCGCCCCCTTCCACCCCGGGCCATTGCTCCTCCCGGTTTCCTTCTGTCCGGCAGCACAGCTCAGGACATAGCCTGATCCACAGATGGTTCAGGGTTTGCTTAAAGAAAGGCAGCGCAGATCGCGTCCCGCTTCGTGCTTCTGCAGCCCCACATCTTCCCAACCCACTGCCAGGCAGGCCTCGGTGGCCCCTCGGGAGCACGGGGGACTGCCTCGCTGGGCCCCACGATTCTGCGAGGGCGGCCCCTGCTCTCAACCACCCCCCCCCCCCCATCGCGGGAGGCTGCAGCTCAGAGCGGCCCGCGGGGAGCCGGAGTTCCCCATGCTGCGTCAAAACGACGCTCTCAAGGAACAATGGTCGGAGCTGCCCGACTCTCGGCCTTGGTGTGTGGGTCGTGGGGGGCCGGCCCTTTCCCCCGCATCTCCTTTCCTGCTGCGCCTTCACACTCTCCCGCCTTCAACCGCCCTCCTCCCAAAATGGCGACCAACCGCCTCCTTTCCCGCTCGCCACTGGTCACCTGACCACGCCAAGCCCCGCCCCCTCGCGTGGCCCCGCCCTTCGGTGGCGGCCTAATAGCCTCAGAGAATGCGCGGCCGGGCGGCACGCGCCGGAAGCCCCGGCTGTGCGAGGCTGCCCGCGGCCACGCACGCGCGCCCGCGCTGCGGGTGCGGGGCGCCCCGGGAGCGGGCCCGGCTGCGCGTGCGCGCCCGGCCGGCCGACGGGCTGCGCGGGGGAGGCGGGGGCCGCTAGGAGGCCCGCAAGGCGCGAGGCCCGGCGCGCGAGCCCCCGGGGGCGGGTAAAACCCGGTTGCTGCTGCCCTTGCCCCGCTCCCCTTCCTTCCTACCCCGTCCTTTCCCTCCCCTTCCTCATTCTTCAGCCCCTCCCCCCTTTTAAAATTTAATTCGTTTATATTTCTTCTTCAGGGGGGCCCAATCTCCCTTTCGAGGGGCGCAGCAGGCGCGGCGGGTGCCCCTCGCACCGCGTCACGCACCCCTCGCACCGCGTCACGCACGCACCTTCTGCATCCCCGCAGCCCCTTCCCCCTTGGAGAAGACTCTCCTCAGAGGCCCCTGGCCGACTTCTCTTTCCTACCCCGTCCCCCCAGGCCCCAACTGCCCCCTCACAGCTCCCCAGCTCGCGCCTCGGGCCCTACCCGACCTCCGCACTTTCTGCATCTCGGCCTTGCATTCGCTCTCCGCTTTCTAGGCCCCTGGTGCTAAAATCTCCTTTCCTCCTGAAGAGACACCACCCCACACACGCCTTTAGGGGACCCAGATTTGTTTCCTTTTAGGATCTTCCAGCAAAACCAAAAAGCCCTCCCAGACTCCTTGATTACGCCCCTCCCCCTCCTTTTAGGAGCTTCCTCTAGCAAAAAAATTATTTTTTCTTTCCCAGATTTCTCCTCCATTGAGGATCACTTTCCAGCAAAAATTGTTTCTTCCCACCAAGAGTCCCCCGGTTTGGAAAATCTTTCCACTGATAACCAACTCAGTCCTTCCATTTTCTCTCTCGTATAATATTTATTTTTCCAACCCTCTTCCCCAACTCACCATCGCAAACCCCTTTTCATCATCAGTTCCACCTCAATTAGGCTTCTACCAGCAAAGCTCTCCAGGTTCCTTCCCAAGGGAGGAAAAATAAGGAAAGAAAGAAAAAAATAACTCCTTTAACAACAAAATCCCTTTTCCTACCTAGATCTCCCCAGTTCAGTATTGCTTTCTTCTTTCTTCCAAAAATTGCCAATCTCCCTCAATTTCACACCTGTGCCCTTGCTTCTTTGGGGACCCAAGTTCTGACTGCCCCTGCCTTTCCACCACCTGCTTTCAGGGCAAAAGAAGTTGGATGAGTGTCCCGAATTTATTATCCAGCATTCCAGGAGGAAATATCTAATGGTCTGTCACCTGAACCCCCTTCCCTGTGGGACCTAAACTGGGCCCTCCTGTTCCCTCGAGATTCTTTCATTCACTCGCACTTCT
The DNA here is from genome assembly GCF_011762595.2 of Tursiops truncatus. Lineage (NCBI taxonomy): Eukaryota > Metazoa > Chordata > Mammalia > Artiodactyla > Delphinidae > Tursiops > Tursiops truncatus. The sequence goes on along the minus strand of NC_047052.1, from coordinate 50,334,051 downwards.
CCTGGTGAGTTTCCTCCCTTTGCACTTGTCCGAGGACATCCACTTTGTCAGATGGATTCCTTTCTTTCTCAGAAGGGTTTCTCGTCAATCCAAGTGTCTCTGTACCAATCATGAAACCATTAGAAGTTGCTGCTTTGGGAGGTCAGATGAGGAAAAGGGTTATTTATTGTACATGTTGACTGCTCTGTAGGAATGCAGACATTTATTAGATTGGTGTATGTTTTATCATTTATTGCAAAGAAACCCTTTTTTTTTCCCTCTAGCTCAGAAACTTAGATACCTACAGGGGATGGGCAGGTAAAGGCCCAGACTGTGGCGAACCTAAGATTGTGTTCCCCATCTAAGCGATGGCAGCCAGTGGAAATGGCCAAGTGGAAATGTCAGGGCAGTGTTGCCAGAACTTTTACGTTTTTTTTTTTTTTTTTCCCAGAAGAAACCAGAACACTGTCTTTATGTGAAGCTTTTTGATCTTTAAATGTTGACAACCAATTTAATAGGTATTTAAAGACCTTTATTTAAATATAATTAAATATCAGACCTTTATTTAAATATAAGACCTTTATTTAAATATAAGTAAATATAAATATTTAAATTAAATAAATATAAGACCTTTATTTAAATATAAGTAAATATAAATATTTAAAATTTAAATTATTAAAGTATTTAAAGACCTTATTAAAGACCACACCAGGGTGTGAGACCTTGCAAAACATGTTACTGGCCACCAGTTTGGAATTTGGGGTTTAGGTTAGACACATATACACACCTATTTGGGCCCATGCATACATGCTGGACTTTTTCTCTTCAGAGCAGCAGTTCTCAGACTTTTTTATCTTAGGACCCCTTTACACTTAAAAATTATTGAAGACCTCAGGGTATTTTTGTGCATGTGAACTGTATCTGCCGATATTTGCTGTATTAAAAGTTTAAACAAATTTTTAAAAATTAATTCATTTAAAAATAGCAATAGTAAACCCATTATATATTAACATAATTGACATTTTTATTAAAAAACTATATTTCAGAAGGTAAAAATTTAGGAAGAATAGTGGCATCGTTTTACTTTTGGGGGGGCTGCGTTGGGTCTTTGCTGCTGTGCGCGGGCTTTTCTCTAGTTACGGGGGGGCTACTCTTCATTGTAATGAACAGGCTTCTCATTGCAGTGGCTTCTCTTTTTGCAGAGCACGGGCTCTAGGCACATGGGCTTCAGTAGTTGCGGCTCATGGGTTTAATTGCTCTGCGGCATGTGGGATCTTCCCCGACCAGGGCTCGAACCCATGTCCCCTGCATTGTTAGGCAGATTCTTAACCACTGAGCCACCAGGGAAGTCCCGTTTTACATTTTTAGAGTCATCTGGAGTCTTATATCTGCTTCTGCATTCAGCCTTTTGAGATAAGTCCTGTAGCCCCTGGAAAGTTTCACTGAATAGGAAGGGCAGATAACATCTGAATATTGTTATGAAAATAATTTTGACCTCACACACTCCCTGAAAGACTCTCAAGGACCCCAGGGGTCCTCTCATTGTCCTCACTACGAAAATGTCTATTCTAGATTTTAACGATTATCTGCATTTTCTGGTAGGAAGAGCTTGTGGAGTGAGAAACTTTGATGTCTCTTTTCCTCGTTTAGTTAATTCTATGTAAGAAGTCTCTCTGGCAAGTGGAATCATAGCCTTCTGATTCCTCTATGTCGTTCTGTTTTCCAGCATAAACTTTATATCTGCTTTTTAAATGAGCGATCAGAGGAAATGAGTTAAACTTATGGTTAAAATTATATATTGGTTACATGGCTAGAGGAGGAGTTTTCCTTGGTTGTTCAACTGAAGGATGTGTAAGTGCAGAGTATAGGGCAGGAATCCCAGCATCAAGCGTGGAATCACAGCACAGTGAGTGGTTAAGGGTGAGGGCTTTGAAGTCAGACTTCCCAGGGTTGAATGCTAACCTTGATTTGGGACAAGTTACTTAACTTCTGTGGACTTTATTCACCTCATCCATAAAATAGGGTTAATAATATAGTTTATGCCTCAAAGGGATGTTGTGGGAATTAAATGAAGTGATATATAAGTGATTGCAGTAATGCTTGGAACATGATAAAGCTTTGGTAAATGTCTGCTGCTATTCTTAGTATTATGATGGTGGTTATTATGGGGGCCAGGCTGGAAGTAAGTGGGGACTGTGGGACCTGGAGGCCATTGCCCCATCCAGGGATGGCCGTTGTCCCTCACTCTATCCTATTATTACCTATCCGGGAATATCAAATCTAATCATTTTCAAGGGAAGCCAGAAATTCATATCTCTAGGTGTAATCTCCCCATTAAAAAAAATGTTGGTGACTGATCCAATTTTTTTTTTTTGGGTATTCAGGAAATCTGATCCAATTTTTTTTCTTTTCTTTTTTTTTTTTTTTTGATCCAGTTTTTAAAAACACTGTGTAGGTTAAACAAAACAAGCCTGTAGTTTACAACAATGTTTGGAGTGGGAAAATAAGGAAAGAATTGGCGTCGGCGGGGTAAAAGCTGCAAGTCTCTCCTACCTCCCAGCTCCCAACAACCTGATGTTACTGAGACATGATCACTGTCTCCCTGGTAACACTGATGCAGAGAGAGGAAGAGAAGGTGGCTCTTGGTGGGGAGGGAGAGGTGGCAAAGCTGACACACCAACAGGTTAGGGCTGCTCAAAGAGGAAGAGGGGTTGCCCAATGGAATCCTGTCACTCATAAGGAAAGAGATGCTGAGAGCCTCCTTTTATCAGAGTTCTGTGACCAGCAAGATGCTATAAGATGTATAAGATGCTATAAGAAGTATAGACACATAAGGCAGAGTCAAAGTCATCCTAGAGCTTATAGTCCGGGGGAAAATAGAAGAACCTGAAAGATAATTAAATTTTGAAGCCATTCAGGATGAGTGTTATGTGGGTTGTCAGACAAGTGCTTATCAGAGTTCAGAGGAGGGGGAAATAATCTCAGACTTAGTTATGTTGGGAGTATTCTCTGCAGTAGAGGGGGCGTTTCAGTCTGATTTGGAAGCGTTTCATTTGGTAAAGCCGAGTAAAGAGAAGGTGGTCAAGGGAAATGGCACAAATCAGTGTCATAAATTCGGATGTCTTGAGGGGCTGCGCAGGGCATATAGATGAGTGGGATGGGCAGGTGTGAGAGGTTAGGGAGTGGTGAGGACTGTGGCAAACTGGAGAGTGCATGCTGTGTCTAAAGGCAGCTGTGGCTTCTCAGCTCCAGCCAGTTGTTGCTTTGTGGACTCAGTGTTGACAGAGCATCAGATATTTTCCCCCAGGTTTTTAAATAGAAGTTGGACAACCTTATTTTCAATGCAGTGTCCCAGGTGGTAGCCACAAGCCACTTGTAGCTAACTTAATTACAATTAAATAAAATAAAGAACTTAGTTTGTCAGTTGCACTAGCTGCATTTCTAGCTGCTCATTAACTGCATGTGCTGAGTGGCTATCATTGGACAATGCAGATTTAGAACATTTCCAGCAGCACAGGAAGTTCTTTTGGACAGTGATACTCTGTCCAAAAAAACTCTGACAGATTTTTCAACTTGATAACTAATTGAAAAATACTGAAATTTACTGCAGGCTGAGTAAAACATTTTTATAGAACAGGTAGATATTGAAATTGTTCTCTCCCTTCCCTCCAAACAAGGCCTCAGTAAATATTATTTACCTAATTGTGGATTTATGGCTGCGGTCTAGAATCTATGGTGGGTTACTTTCCCAAGAGGTTGTAGCATTTCGCAGGAGAATCTGTTTCTCCTCCTACCCCACCAGTCGTGGAATGATAGGCCTTTTTTATTTGTATTTTTAAATTTTTATTATTATTTTTTTTTCTTTTGCAGTACGCGGGCCTCTCACTGCTGTGGCCTCTCCCGTTGCGGAGCACAGGCTCCAGACGCGCAGGCTCAGCGGCCATGGCTCACGGGCCCAGCCGCTCCGTGGCATGTGGGATCCTCCCGGACCAGGGCACGAACCCATGTCCCCTGCATCGGCAGGCGGACTCTCAACCACTGCGCCACCAGGGAAGCCCCGATAGGCCTTTTTTAAAAGAAAAAAAAATTAAAATTGCTTTGGATCCCCAGTGTCGACTTAAATTGTTTTTTAAACTATTAAACAAGGCCTAAATGATGATAAAATGAGGCACAAGTTCCTAAAGCTTACAGCTCTCGTGCCACCATAAAGCCAAAGTCAATTTGCCAATCAGATAGAAACAAAGCAACCAAACTAATGTAACTCAAATTACAAACATTAATTTAATGGGAGGGATGCTATTTTGCTGGAATTTAACTGCTTCCTTGAAACAAATACTTTGCAGTATTTGTTTGCCACACCGGGCCCTTTTGGGTTTAGCAGTCTCTGTGGTATCTCAGATCTCCCATCCCTTTTTTCAGTTTGAACTGCAGCAAAACCTCCACTTGTACCATGATGTCCGCTGTCTTTAGTTGAGCCCAAAAGCATTATCATGAGCTAAATCCACCTCTATTCTCTTCTCATTAGCCTGCAGCAATTAAAGTAGCCCTAGTCAGCGTTAGTGGCATTAGAGCAATTATAAACAAACCCCGGGTATTGAAACCAAATGGTAGTATTACTGGGTTATAAAGTGGTAATCCAATAATCCAGATATACAGATTTTCTTGTTTTAGATTGTTCTCAAAACGAAAGCACAAAATAACAAACTTCTTGTAAAGAGTAGTTGGACGCTTGGGAATGTCTCCAGGGGACCAGAAACCCTGCCCTACAGAGACTAGCGGGGAGCTCTGTGCATAGAAGGTGCTGAAACTTGTTGAATTGAATTTATCTGTTGACAGAACAAGAGCAAGTTCGATATTGGTTGTGTGGGGGGGGGTTGCTTTACTATCTGGAAAAGGATGTAAATATCAAAGCCCAGCCTTTGGACTTCTGGCATGCCTGCCTGAGGTTGTAACTGGACCAGTTTGTTCTATGGACTGTAGGAATATGTTGGAAGGAAGGTGATTCAGCATTGGGGAAATCCCGAGGCATAATCCTGTCTCCCACCCTGCCCCCACTGGCACCTTTTGTGTTTTCTAGTATAATTGGTGCAGTGCAATCTACAGATTATAGGGAATCAGTATTGTGCAGCGGGTAAGAACACAAGCTCTAAAGTCAAAATATCTGGGTTTAAGATCTGGTTCAACTACCTGTTAGGTGCGTGACTGTGGACAAATGATTTACCCTCTCAGAGTCCCTTTTCTTTTCTGCAAAGTGGGAGTAATGATAGAACCGACCTCGGGGTCATTGTGAGGGGTGAGTGAATTAAGGCACGAAGAGCACTTGGTGTGATACCTGACAAGGAGAAAATGCTTACAGTTTTACTTTATAAGATGTTGCTTTATGTTACTTTTAAATAATGGTTTATGTTTTATATTATTTGCTTGTTTTTATAGTTGGGAGGTGAAGGAGATGGGTTCTTTTCCCCTTGGAGTGCTGGGAACACTTTATAGCAGTACTGTAGAAGTAACTTTGGAATTGGCAGAGAAATTCACTTTGCCTTAAAATATAAACTTCTGTCATCCACATTCCCTTGTCTGCAATTTAGAATCCCCGAAAGCTCTGAAAATGCTGAGGTGGCTCAAACCTCTTTGTGGCCATACCTGAACTCACATATTGCTCTTTACTGTCTTTATTTTTTCTGTTCAGTCTGAGTTGTCAGGGTTTCAATGCAGAAAGAATGATTTGGTCACCAGGTGCTGCCCTGGACCCACCGGCGGTTACTTACAGTGTGGCGTATGCATTGATTTACCTTTCTGAATCCCTCAGATTCTGAATTCTGAAACTCACTTGGGTCCCGGAGTTCTGGTACAGGATTTCAGACCTGCACTGAACTTTAATTTGAGCGCCCTCAGTAGGCTACTTACACAGACACACAGGTGGACACATAATGTGACACTCAGACATTGCGCTTGCAGCTAGTCTATTACATTGCAACATGAAAGGTTTAAAAACAATCGAAACCTATGGCCTAGGAAACTAGCCCAAACTCCAGTTATTCTAGGATCCACTCGATTTATCAGTGAGTCGTCAAGCGTTTATTAAATGTCTAGCTATGGACAGAATTACGCGTGATAGCCCAGAATGGAAACAACCCAAATACTCATCAGCAGATGAATGGATGAAGAAAATGTGTTCTATCCACGCGGTGGAATAGTGTTCATCCATGAAAGGGAATAAAGTGATGATATGTGTCCCAAGGGGGGGATCAAACTCGAAAATGCTATGCTTCGTGAAAGCAGCGAGACAGCAAAGGCTGCATATTGTTTGATGCCATTTATATGAAATGGATGGCCCTCTCCATACTTGGCATACGTCATAATTTTTTGTTGAAAAACTGGACATTTTGAATATTATAATATGGTAACTCTGGGAATCAGATTCTCCCCTGCATCTCCACCCCAGGCTTTGCTGTTGTCCACTGTGGGTTGTAATTGTTTGTTCGTTTAGTGACTTCTCTAGGCTATTTTTATAAAGATTGTATTTTTTGTCATGCGTGGTCAGTGAAGTCTCTCTTCTGAGATTTGACAGAGATTTCCTTAAGTGTCCAAAGAAAAACAAACAAACAAACCCCACATCAAACAACTCACAGCCTCTGCAGTTGAGATCTGGGTGAGTGTTGGGACAGGCCTTCAACATTCAGCAGGCAGCTTACAGCTTACGTTGGGTCTTCACTGCTGTGCGCAGGCTTTCTCTAGTTGCGGCGAGCAGGGGCTACCCTTCGTTGCGGTGCATGGGCTTCTCATTGCGGTGGCTTCTCTTGTTGCGGAGCGTGGGCTCCAGGCACGTGGGCTTCAGTAGTTGTGGCACGTGGGCTCAGTAGTTGTGGCGCACGGGCTTAGTTGCTCCGCGACATGTGAGATCTTCCCGGACCAGGGATCGAACCCGTGTCCCCTGCATTGGCAGGCGGACTCCTAACCACTGCGCCACCAGGGAAGTCCAATAGCTCTTTGCTTTTTATTGCTGGATAATATCCCATGATATGATGTACCGCAGTTTGTTTATCCATTCTTCTATTGAGAGACATCTTGGTTGCTTCCAGTTTTTGGCAGTTATGAATAAAGCTGCTATAAACATTTGTATGGACATAAGTTTTCAGCTCATTGGGGTGGATACGTAGAAGTGTGATGGCTGGATGGTATGGTAAGGCCCTGTTTATGTTTAGCTTTGTAAGAAAGTGCCAGTGTGGAACCCTTTCAGAGCCCTTGTTCCCCAAAGCATCTCACTCTCCAGCTTTTCTCCCTGGCTTTCAGTGCTGTCTGTTGTCGGCCTCAATTAATATCCTTTGCCCCAGGCTGCAGTGACTGGTTGACTGCCTTGAATGTTTTTGACAAATGCCTTCCCCATGGCCACTCTCTGCTCTGAGCAAGTTCTGAGTTAGACACAACTCAGAAGGCAACTCACAAAGGCAACACCTTTTCATTAGACCTTCAGAAGCTATTTGACAGGTCAGGACAGACAGCCTCAGTTCTTTGAGAACAAGGTCCTGTCTGCTCCCTCCCACACCAGGAACCCACAAGAGAAGATGGGTGCTGTCTTCAGAATCACTGCTGAGCTGGAGTGGGGAAGTGGTGGGGGGCGGTTCCTTCACCTTTCTCTTGATAAGTGTTTGCTTGGTTGCTGTAAACCTTACTGTTTTCCACAGTTCAGGCAAGGTAGATTTTTTCACTGTTTCTATGCTGGCATGGATGGGAAGTTTTTAAATTAGTAATTCAAGCTTTTTACCCTTATAGGTCTTTTCAGATAGTCTGTTTCCTCGAGTCAGTTTTGGTAATTTATATCTTTCTAGAAATCTGTCCGTTTTTCTCTGAGTTGCCTAATTTGTTGGCATGCAGTTGTTTATAGTATTCCTTTACAATCCTTTTAATTTTGTAAGATCATGAGTGATGTCCCTTCTTTAATTTCTGATTTTAATATTTTGAATCTTTTCTTTTTCTTTTTAGGATAAATTCTACTAGTTTACATGTTACATAGTTTATTCCTTTTCTCTTGCAGTTACGGTTAGATTCTTTTAGTGTGAATACTTAAAGTATGAAGTTAATCTTCATCTTTCCTTTTGTTTTTACTAAATGATTCAAAACCTGTAGTAGTCTTTGAGCCAAAGTCTACAAGGTACAGTCTTATGGCTTGTCTGGAAAAGTCTGTGTGGACTCTTGAATACTGCTTTTCCTGCGCGTTGAGTTCTGCGCTGACTCCTGCCTTTCCTCAGTCTGCAGGTGGTGGTAGACCTTGTCTTCTAGCCTCGCTTCTGTTGAGAAGTTGTAAATGACCTGCCTCGTCTTCCTGGTAGTCTTTAGGGTTTTCTCTTGGTCTTTAGGGTTCTGCAGTTCTGCTTGTGTGTCGAGGAGTGAATTCATTTTTATTTGTCCTGCTCTGGCCTTGCAGTGCTTGTTCATGATTAACCATATACCTTCAAGAATCATATCTTTAAGTCTGGAGTCCTGTGTTTCCGCAGTTCTGGAAATCCCTCCACCATTCTCTCTAAGATACCATGTCTTCTCCATCCTCTCCTCTTCCCTTTCAGGACCCCTTTTAGGCATATGTTGGACTTTTGCATTTGCTTCTTCATTTGTATTTTCCATTTGTTTCTCTCTCTGCACTGAATTCTGGGGCGGGGAGGAATTATCTTCAGATTGCTCTGCCTGTTCATTATTTGTCTCTTCAGCACTGTTTAATCTGCTGTTTAACCCTCCCAGTGAGTTTTAAATTTAAAAGCCTTTCATTTCTAGAAGTTTCATTTGTTTCTTTTAAAACATGTCCTTGCCCCTTCTGTCCTCTTCTTTTCTCTGCTAGGTTTTGTTGTCTCTCATCCTATTTTTAACTAGTTCTTGTGATGCTTTTCAAGGCTTGTGTGCAGTGTTTTTCTTTCATTTATTTAGTTTTCCTGTGGATGGCTTGGCTCTTCCAGGGTCCCAGGTCTCCCTTTCCTGTGAACTCAAGTCCCTGTTTCCTTTTCCATGTGTTTGTTACAACCTCAGGTCCCAGCCTCCAGGGTAGTGCTCTTTAAGAGAAATGTAATATGAGCCATGTATATAATTTAAAATTTGCAAATAGCCACATTAAAAAATAAAGAAGTAGATGAAATTAATTTTAATAACGTATTACATTTAAGCCAATAGAGCCAAAATATTATCATTTAAACATGTAATCAATATGAAAATGAATTATTTGGGGTACTAAGTCTTCCAAATCCAGTGTATTTGACACTCACAGCAGGTCTCAATTTGGGGCCACATTTCAAGTGTGTCATCACCACATGTGACTGGTGGCCGCCATATTGGATGACAGTTCCAGGCCCTGTATTGGAGTCTGACTTTCCCCTTGGGCCAACTTGTGCTCGCACCTGTGGCTTTGAGTTTCCTCATTGTTGCTGGCACTTGGGGTCTTACCTGTCTCTTGAGCTTGACTCTGTATTAAAAATGGTCTTTTCTCATATCTCTGTGTGTTTATAGTTGGAGAAAGAGGTCAGTTTAGTCCACTATGTTGCCAAAATCCTTTCATTTATTCCTTACAACAATCTTTTTTTTCTTCTTTTTTTTAAAATTTTTATTGGAGTATAGTTGATTTACAATGTTGTGTTAGTCTCAGGTGTACAGCAAAGTGACTCAGTTATACATATACATATACCCACTCTTTTTTGAGATTCTTTTCTCATATAGGCCATTACAGAGTATTGAGTAGAGTTCCCTGTACTATACAGTAGGTTCTTATTAGTTATCTGTTTTATATATAGTAGTGTGTATGTCAATCCCAATCTCACAATTTATCCCTCCCCCACACCATCCCCTGGTAACCATAAATTTGTTTTCTACATCCATGATTCTACTTCCATTTTATAAATAAGTTCATTTGTACCCCCCCTTTTTTTTAGATTCCACATATAAGTGATAGCATATGATATTTGTCTTTCTGTTTCTGATTTACTTCACTCAGTATGACAATCTCTAGGTCCATCTATGTTGCTGCAAGTGGCATTATTTTGTTCTTTTTTACTGCTGAGTAATATTCCATTGTATATATGTACCACATCTTCTTTATCCATTCCTCCGTTGATGGACATTTAGGTTGCTTTTTCCTTACAACAATCTTATGATGGAGGTACTCTTACGCTCAATTTACAGATGAGGAAACTAGGGCTCATGGAGCTTAAGTGACTTGCCCAAGGTCATGTGGCTGTTAAGTGGCCAAGGAAAAAACCCCCATACAGGTGTGTTTGAATTCCAAGTCCACGCTCTATCCGCCATGCATGTTGCCATCTCATAATTGTGATTCCTCCTCGTTCATTCTCAGGAATTAAACACCACCAAGAGCTCTCTCCTCCTTGACTCCTTACACGGCCTTGCTTGTCTAGAGAGTAGCTCTTGGCCAAGACCTGGTAGTGGAGAGCCATGGACCAGTGCAGCCTGGGGGACAAGGGCACCCTTCCATCTGAGATGCACCTCCCTTCGTTTCCCGAGAGCCAGGCGCTCAAATGCAGTGACACCCTCAACCGGGATCTGGGGCCCGGCTCACGAGACCTGCTATATGACGGCCTGAGCTGCTTGGACCTAGACCCCAGCCTCCCGATGCCCGATGCGCCCAGCGAGGTGCTGGAGGACAACTTGGATGCCCTGTCTGTGTATTCAGGGAAGGACAGTGACTCCATGAAGCTGCTGCAGGAGTATGCAGATCCAGAATCTCAGACTTCCTTACAAGGTGAGGCTGTCCACCCGGGTCCCTGGCCTGGCGGGCTGTTTGAGAGTTCCTGTGGCTGGTGAGGGGTTGAGTGTACCCGGAATGGTTAAGAACATTTTTCTCTTCCACGGGCGAATAGGGAACAGTCACTTTTTTCCTACTTGGAAATTGTTCCCAACTTCCTAGTCAAGGAAACTGAACACTGATCCTGGGGAATAACGTTGAGAAACTTGGATGTTTGGGGGTATCCTAATCTCGTGTGTGGTGTGGGCAGACCTTTGAGTTGATGGGACACTTTCCCATCCATCACCACATCTCAGAGGCTCCTTTCGCCTCTGAGATGTCCAGAATGACCCAGTATCCTGTCCACCTGCTCCTTGGTTGTCTAACCTACCTAAGCCTCATTGTCTCCATCTGTAAAGTGGGGGACAATAATACCCACTCTGCTTCCCCCCCAGAGTGACAGCAGTAAGAAGCAAAAGAAGAAATGAAAGTAAAAGCACTTTGCAGGCTGTGAAGCACTGGACAGATGGTAGTGGTTTTTACCAATACTGTTAGAATACCTTCCGACAGTCCATTGATGCAGTTCTAAGTCTTTCTCTTCCACAGCGGAGGAGCAAAGGGAGAACTAATGGAATAGTCAAAGACCTTGGTTAAATCACCTTTTGGTTTACCTTCAGACTTCCGCCATAGGATAAAGTTGATTTTTGTTTTTAACCCACTTCATGGGTTCTTGGGTAAGTTGCTTAGACGAGTTGACTAAGAGCTCTTTGATATTTATAATCACACCACACGCGTGGAAGGCCACATCCGGAACAGCCCTGCAGAACAAATGTCAATGTTAATTGGGATCAGCAGCTCAAGAAATGTCCTGCATACTCGCTAGAATGAAAAACTACTGAGGCCCGCACTCCACACAATGTAGACAAGCCATTAGCCTTGTCCCCGTGTTGGAACCATGGCTAAATGTGAAATCCTAGAAACCAAGGACATCCTTGGTATCGCAGATGCTGGGCGAGGCCTGGCTACAGTAATTAAGGTTCTCAACCTGAACCACAGAAATTACCTAAAAATGCTGCTAGGGTGAGTACGTGTGCGTTTTGCTGGGCAGAGAAACTGTGATTTTTCACCAGATTTTCATATGGGTCTGTGTCCCCCAGCGAATGTTGCAAAACATTAATCTAGTTCAATTTTTCCTAATTTGTTTTAAACTTGAGGATTTTTTTTTTTTGGTTACCTTATTAAAAAAAATCCACTGAACGTTAAATTTTAACTCTTTACACTTCTCTAACTTAAATTCAGATTCATACAAATGGATATGCTTATATTTTTTAATTAGAAAAGTAATACATATTTATATAGAAAACTTAGAAAATAAAGAAAAGTAATAACAAGAAAAATCCCGCCCATGGCTCCCACACGTGGATTTTTAAAAAACGTAGGTGAAGCCACTAGGGTACACATGGTTTTGCAGAGATGTATTAAGTGTCTAATTCATTTGAAGTTTCTAAAACTTACTGTGTCTGCTTTCTTATATGAAGGTAGACTATTCGGTTGTCATTGTGATGGTTATTCCATTGTATTGTCGGACCATATTCTTGCCTGATAGACTGTTATAGTGGATCTGTGAATAACTTTTCCATTGAGTTTTCTCTTGGATGAGTTCTTCGCACATATTCCTCCCTGTAGGCTTGCTGGTCGGAGAACACACACACTTTTAGAGCTTGTGCACATGCTTTCTGGGAAGAGCAAGTGGCTTCCCGGGCCAGTGACTCAGTGTGCCTGTTTTTCAGTGTCCCTGCCAATTTTTTTTTTTTTCTTTTTTTGCGGTACGCGGGCCTCTCACTGTTGTGGTCTCTCCCGTTGCGGAGCACAGGCTCCGGACGTGCAGGCTCAGCGGCCATAGCTCACGGGCCCAGCCGCTCCACAGCATGTGGGATCTTCCCGGACCGGGGCACGAACCCGTGTCCCCTACATCGGCAGGCGGACTCCCAACCACTACGCCACCAGGGAAGCCCCCTGCCAATTTTTTTTAAACCACATTTTGTTCTCTAGTTTAACAGTTGCTTTAATGAGCATTTTATTTAGTTATTTATTTTTAGAGAAAAACTTCTGTTTATTTATTAGGCTGCGTAGGGTCTTCGTTGCTGCACACGGGCTTTCTCTATTTGTGGCGAGCGGGGGCTACTCTTTGTTGCGGTGCGCGGGCTCTTCATCGCGGTGACTTCTCGTTGCAGAGCACAGGCTCTAGGTGCATGGGCTTCAGTAATTGTGGCACGTGGGCTCAGTAGTTGTGGCTCGCAGGCTCTAGAGCGCAGGCTCAGTAGCTGTGGGGCACGGGCTTAGTTGCTCGGTGGCATGTGGGATCTTCCCGGACCAGGGCTCGAACCCGTGTCCCCTGCATTGGCAGGCGGATTCTTAACCACTGCGCCACCAGGGAAGTCCTAATGAGCATTTTATTTTATTTTTTTATTTATTTTAAATACTCATCTTTTTTTTTTAAAGAATTAATTATTTATTTAGTTGCACTGGGTGTTAGTTGCGGCAGGCGGGCTCCTTAGTTGTGGCATGCGAACTCTTAGTTGCCACATGCATATGGGATCTAGTTCCCTGACCAGGGATCAAACCCAGGCCCCCTGCATTGGGAGCGCGGAGTCTTATCCACTGTGCCACCAGGGAAGTCCTCTAATGAGCATTTTAAAAGTAAGTTAGCAAGGCAAGGACTTTCCCACATGGGAGTCCTATTTTCCCTCATTTAAATTGTTAGAATCATTCAACCCCTCGACCCAGCAGTTTTTCATATGAAGAAGATGTAGACCAGGCAGGTTAAGTGACAAATGGCCAGAGACAGAGTTGGGATGAGAGTCGAGGTTCCTTTCTGCTGTGTCTCTCAAGCTACATCTCAGCCACAGAGAATTAGCATTTGGGGTCCTTTGGTGCAACATCCACGCCCTGACCCGTTGGATTCTTGGGGCCAGCCTCTGCTGCATCCTGGATGAAGGGCAGTTTCTAAACTTGCTGTCGCATGAGGCAGTCTAATCCGTCTTAAGGGGTAGAAAAATCTTCCATGATTCATCCACCCAACAGTTACTGCGTGCCTACAAGTACAAGAATGGGAATCCCAGGAGCTGGGAACACAGCAGCAAGCCTGCAGAGTTCTTAGTTCTTGTATCCACTGTCCTTACGTTTCTAGTGATTTAAAATCAGCTTCCCTATACTTTTCTTTTTGCACCTCTTTTTAATATAAATTTATTTATTTATTTTTGGCTGCGTTTGGTCTTCGTTGCTGCATGTGGGCTTTCTCTAGTTGCAGCAAGCGGGGACTACTCTTCGTTCTGGTTCATGGGCTTCTCATTGAGGTGGCTTCTCTTGTTGTGGAGCACAGGCTCTGGGCGCGTGGGCTTCAGTAGATGCGGCACGCGGGCTCAGTACTTGTGGCGCATGGGCTTAGTTGCTCCGCGGCACGTTGGGAATTTCCTGGACCAGGGCTCGAACCCATGTCCCTTGCATTGGCAGGCGGATTCTTAATCACTGCGCCACCAGGGAAGTCCCTCCCTTTACCTCTTATTCATCAAATCTAGCTCTGCCCCTTGTAGCAAGACAGAAGCAACCTGCTCCCTCCTCCACATCCTGTCCCTTCAGCTACTTGAAGACGTCTCCCTCTCCCACGTGGACATTCCCAGCCCCTTCACCTGTTCCTCTGATGACGTCATTCGTGGAAATACCTTTTATCATTTACCCAAGGAGTACAGAAACATGGAAAATTCAGATATACAGGAAAAGGAAAATTAAGTTGATCCATGATCCTACCAATCAATCCCATTCTGTTTGTTTCTATTCAAATTTATTTTTCCCTTTTAAAGACTAGATCATTCTGTTTTTCAACAGTCCTCTTGTTAGTGGCACAGCACTTAGTGGTACAGCATGAACATCCTTTCACGTCGTCGGATATTTTCCTACAGTTTTATCTTAAATGCCTGCGTCATAGACCATTGAGACCAGAATGCAGTCACCCACCTGCCCTTGTGTCAGTTATTAGGTGGTTTCTCACATTTCACCGGGAAAAACAATGCTGCAGTTAACTCACTTGCAGTTAACTGCAAGATCTCCGTTAATTTGTACAGATCTGCGTTAATTTCCTTAATTAAAAAACCCAGAGTGGAATTGGCTGGGAGAAAGGACTTAAACTTTTCTAAGATTTTGCATTGTACATTTCTGGATTGCACTTGCAAGTGTGCTGTTGATGTTACCGTCATGAAGCCCTGCCCGTCGTGTCACTCTGTCCTGGAAGCGCTCAGACTGTTGCTGTCCCTTCTCTTACCCCCCAAGTGTGGCTTCAAGATTGGGTGCTGCCCTGGAGGGGTGCCCTGACCAGGGTCCCTTCTCCCCCTCACCTGGTGCTAAACCTGGTCGTCTCTGCGAGTGAAGCTGCTGAAGTTGGGGTTCTTGGCCAATTCCCTGAGTTGGACTCAGCTTCTGAAGTTGGTCCGAGGGTGGTAGAGTGCTTCCGCCCGGGCTCCAATGTCCCCGGATATCATAACCTGTGCTTTCTCCCTCTGTCTAGACCTGGGGCTAGGCGTGCTCAAGGTGCCCAAAGAGGCTGACAAAGGAGGCAGGGCCACGTCTGGGAGCACAAGGAAAGGAAAGCGGCAGCACAGTTCCCCTCAGAACCCACTCCTGGACTGCAGCCTCTGTGGGAAGGTGTTCAGCAGTGCCAGTTCTCTCAGCAAGCACTACCTGACGCACAGCCAGGAAAGGAGACACGTGTGCAAAATCTGCAGCAAGGCCTTTAAGCGTCAGGACCACCTGTATGTAGGAGTCTGGTCAGGACGTCTGTTTAGGGGGCTGCTGGGGGCTGGGCGTGTTCCTGGTTCTTTTGCATCCCCTCCCATCCACCTGCACCGCCCCCCACCGTCGGGTGTCCCAGGTGTGTGCGACCTGTGCTCCTCCCACGGCCAGTGTTTGGGGGCGCAGGGCCTACACTGCCCCGGACAGCCCGCCCTCCCCAGCCTCCAAATTCACTCCAGTGAGGAGAGCGCTGCTGCGAGTTGCAGACAGGACTCTGATGCTTTAAAAACACACTCCAGAGGCAATTTTGTCACAGAGGGAGTTGGGCTAACTCTGTAGAGAAATTTTCAGAGTCCCTGGTAGGTGTCTGAGCAGAACAGATATGCACTCCATGAGGAATATATGTTGGGAGAACACCAGGGCGTGAGGGGTTCTGAAATGCCTGTTTCTAGAACATGGCAATGGAGTGTTCACTCTTTCTTTTCCCTTTTTAATTCCCCCTTTTTTTAACTCGATTTTTTTTTTTAACTTGACTTTAAAGGGCAATCTCAGTATAAGAGTTAGGAGCAGAATTCTGTTTGTTCTTCATGTCTTAGAAATGATAAGCTTTTCTTGCTGCTGAGGGAAGAGAGACAGACTTTCAAACCAAGAGACTTGTAAGTGGGAGAGGACGATCCCTTGCATTTTTACAGCTCGCCCAGCCTTTACTGAGGGCTTCGATGAATCCCGCTTTCATTTCATCCTCTCCCCTCTCCCCATTAAGAATGGGAAATGATTTACTCCTGTCACAAGCTGGTAACAGTTAGGGCTAGAAAGCGGGTCTCCGGATCCCCTCTCTGCTGCTTCCCTCAGATGGAGGCCAACGGTCCACATTTGGGAAAGGGTTTTATTATTTATTGGGCCACGTTGATTAGAACCATCCGGAGTAGGATTGTTGGGAACCCAGAGGGTGATTTACCCATTTGTTTATATTTATAATATATTAATGTAGATATAAGTATGATGTAAATATAATACATACTTGCATTCTTTTATATTTGCAGAAATTATAGGCAAATTTGGTGTTTTTTTTTTTTTTTTTGCTGTGGGGCTCCCAGGTAGCTGTCTAGAGGAATCCTATGGGAAGGCAAAGACTCCTTTGTTCAAGGAAGGATCATCCCCAAGTTAGCATTTCCTCAAGTGTGTTCTCAGAACTCTGGTTCTCTGGTTCTTGGGGATGCTAAAAGGGGCTATTTAAAAAAATGGTTTTGTGGGCAAATGAGTTTGAGAGACATGGAAATTTAAACAGATATCTCTTTATCTACTCTGTGGCTTTTCAGTTGGCTACTATGAACCTACAAGAAGTAAACAGTGCTTTTTCAAAACTTATTTGCCAGCTGAGCCCAAGTCCTCAGGGAGCAACTCTGGAGACTAGTGTTCCTTAGGAACCCACTTTGGGGAACTCCGACTTGGCTCCCACTGATTTTTTTAATCTCAGATTAGGGGTTTGCTTAAGGGTGAGGGAAAGAGCTCCCCCTTCCAGATGGCTTTGACTGTAGCAGGGGTCTTTCCTCATAGGGTCTGAGCACAGTTTCTGAGTTGCGATGCTGCTGCCCCCTGGGGACACGCCTGGGTTCCTGCAGTGGGTGACCCACGCCGAGACACCCGCTAACTTCCTCCTCATGTGATTCCAGGACGGGGCACATGCTCACCCACCAGAAGACCAAGCCCTTTGTGTGCACTGAGCAGGGCTGCAGCAAGAGCTACTGCGACTACCGCTCCCTGCGCCGGCACTACGAGGTCCAGCACGGCCTGTGCATCCTCAAGGAGGCCCCCCCGGAGGAGGAGGCCTGCAGGAACTCACCCCACGCACACGAGGTGGCCAGCCAGCCCGCACCCACAAGCCTGTGGTCCCTGGTGCCCCCGGAAACCCCATCCCCCAGCTCCCTGTTGCCCAACCGAGACCTCCTGCGCTGTATCATGAACAGCATCGTCCAGCAGAAGATCCCTCCTTCCAGGCCAGCCCCGGGAGGGCCTTCAGACAGCGGCGAAGGGAGTAACACGGCCTGTTCCTGCCTGCCCTCGTCAGGGTCCTCCTTCTGCGGCCCAGCCAGCACCCCGGCGGCCCCAGGAGCCCTGGGCACTGAGGTTCCCGAGGAGCCCTGGCCCCCACGGAAGGAGCCTGCGACGGACGTGTTAACAGCCGTCCACTCGCGGGCAGCGGAGAACAGCGGCCCTGACCCAGCCGAACCGGAGCTGCCGCTGCTCCAGCCCCCATCATCCCTGGAGGGCTGGCCCGAGGGCGCTCCCCTGCCCACCTGCCTGCCTCTGTTCCGTGGCCAGACTGTCCCCACCAGTTCCCAGCCATTAAGCCACAGTTTCCAGTGGCTCCGAAACCTGTCGGGCTGCCCTAAGAGCAAAGGAAACAGTATGTTTGTTGTCCACAAGCCCTCTGCAGTGCCGTCCCGGGAGGGCTCCGAGCCTGGCCCCGGGCTCAGCAGCGACTCCCCTGCGGGGGAGCCCTCACCCAGCCGGGGCACCAGTCCGGAGGACACGCCGCCCTTCCCTCCCACGCTCCTGAAGGCACCGGAGGAAGCCTCGGGTGACCCCAGATATGCCGGCACCAGCGGGGAAGACGACTCCTCGGCTTCCAAGAAGAGCAAGTTTGACTGCAACTCCTTCTCGTGGCAGAACCCTGGTGAGTCTGGCCCCCAGGACGGCCTGAAGCCCAGCGGCCTCCCGTCGGATGCCACGCCGCTCTTGCGGCAGCTGTTCCTGAAGTCTCAGGAGTCTCTGGTGAGCCACGAGCAGATGCAGGTGTTCCAGATGATCACCAAGTCCCAGCGGATCTTCTCCCACACCCAGGTGACCGCCGCCTCCTCCAAGCTTCCCACGCCCGACGGCAAGCAAGTTGCCCTGAAGTCACTGCAGGGGCTGTGGCCACAGCAGCCCCCGCCTATGGCGCCCACTGTTGACTCTCTCCATGCTGGCCCCGTGAACCCTGAGCCAGAGGGATCCCTAGCCTGCAGGAGAAAATCCACACCCGCTTTCCCCACAGAGGCCTCCCCCAGCAGCGTGAGCCAGGATACAAAGGGAAGACCAAAAGTGGCTGCCGCTCCACCTGCCCTCACAGCGTCATCCCTGGACCCGCCTGGGAACCCAGACATCTCCTCTCTGGCCAAGCAGTTGAGATCCTCGAAAGGGACCTTGGACCTGGGGGACATCTTCTCCCCCGGGGGCCTGCGTCAGACCCAGTTAGGAGGGGAGGAGCCATCCAGAGCCCGCCTCCCAGGGAAGCAGGCCCAGGCTGAGAGTGGCATGGCTTCCGGGGCCACAAAAGGTGAAAAGGGCCCAGCCTGCTCCCGGGGCGGAGGCTACAGGCTCTCCTCTGGCAACTCCAGGGCCCAGCGCTTTTCAGGCTTCCGGAAGGAGAAGGTGAAAATGGATATGCGCTGTGCGGCTTCTCCAAGCCAGGTAGCCATGGCTTCCTTCTCGTCATCGGCCGGGCCTCCAGCGGATCGCCCCTGGGACTCCAAGTCCAAGCTGACGATATTCAACAGGAGCCAGGTACCAGGGCCCTCTCACGGGACCTGACCGTGCAGGAGGCAGAGTCTCGTCCTTACCTGTTTCCGTGTTTCTAACTTGTCCAGGCACTGTATTTGACCTCAGCAAATCCTCAGATGCAGTTTGTTTACAGAGGGGGGAATGAAGGTCCAGAGAAGTGATGGTTCCTCCCATCACCCTCAGCCCTGCAACACACACACACACAAAACAGAACAGGGTTTTAGAGTTGTCAGAGACACTTTGTGTCATGCTTCTTCACTAAACTTTTTCTATTTGCTTCCTTTCTGCCTTTCGCTTCCTTTTGGATTTGCCTCCTTCACTTCTTCAGAGAATGTAAAGGCAGAGCTCCTTTGCCCTTGACATTCAGACGTGAAATGCTATGTCTTTTCTGGCTGTGAATCACAGGTCCACAAGTCCGACTTGGCCCCTGCTGCAGGCCTGGCGCCAGTCTGTCCTTGTGGAGCAGCTTGGGTCCTCCCACATCGTGCCCACGAGGTCCTGGGCGCAGAGAGCTTGGCCACTTCTCTTCGTGACGTTCCGAGGTCCAGCATCCTTCCTGTTACACCACAGCTACCTCCTCCTCTTTTTTTTTTTTTTTTAACAGCTTTAATATTCACGTACCATCTAATTCACCACTTTGAAGTGTACCATCCAGTGGTTTTTAGTATGTTTACAAGGTCATGCCCCCATCGCCACTCTTTGCCAAAACCCTTTCATCACCGCAAAAAGAAACCCCACACCTTTGGTTGTCACCTGCAATCTCTCCATCCCTCCCAGCCCCTGGCAAGCATGCATCTACCTTCCGTCTCCATGGATTTGCCTCTTCCGGACACTTCACGTGATTGGAATCATAACGCTACATGGCCTTTTGTGTCTTTTGCTTCTTTCACTTAACAGGATGTTCTCAAAGTTCATCTGTGTTGAAGCATGGATCAGAACTTCATTCCTTTTTATTGCTAAGTAATTTGTCCATTGTATGGATACACCGTATTTTATTTATCCATTCATCAGCTGATAGATATTTGGGTTGTTTTCACTTCTTGTCCATTGTGATAACGCTGCTATGAACATTTGTGTACAGATTATTGTTTAGACATATGTTTTCATTTCTCTTGGGAAATACCTAGGAGGGGAATTGCTGGGCTATAGGGTAATTCTATTTGAGGGAGTGCCAGACTTTTCCAAAAAGCTGTGCTGTTTTATATTCCTACCCAGAGTGTATGAGGCCTCCAGTTTCTCTGCATCCTCACCAACACTTGTTATTGTCCAGTTGGTTCTTTTTATTACAGCCACCTTAGTGGGTGGGAAATGATAATCTTATTATGGTTTAATTTGCATTTCCCCGATGGCTAATAATCCTGAGCACCTTTTAATTTGTTTATTGGCCATTTGTGTATCCTCTTTGGATAAGTGTCTATTCAGAGTCTTTGCCCATTTTTAAATTGGGTTGTGTTTTTATTATTGAGCTGTGAGAGTTCATTATGTATTATAGATACATAAATATACATAGTCCCTTATCAGATACATGATTTGCAACTTTTTTCTCTTATTCTGTCTTTTCACTTCTTGATGATGTCCTTTGAAGCACAGAAGTTGTAAGTTTTGATGAAGTCCAATACGTTCTGTCTTTTGTTTGGTTTTGGAGTCATCCAAGAAACCACTGCCTACTCCAGGGTCACCAAGAATTACACCTGTGTTTTCTTCCAAGTCTTATAGTTTTCACTCTTGCATCTCATTTCTGATATGTTGACTCAGATGTATTTTCGTCTTCAGGGTGGAAATATCTACCGGCTCCCCGACCCGATGAAGGAGGAGAACATGGCAGGTGGCTGGTAAGTTCAGAAGCCCCTCGGGAGTCCTCTGGTGGCTTTGATGTGCTGGCTGTGGGGGAGCGAGCTCTGGATGCTTCACTCCTGAAGGGGCGAGCGCCAGGCCACGGAGCACCGGGGGCATCATCTCCATTTCTTAGGGTTCGTCCAGAGCTGTCAGAGGATCGGTGTTTGGGGACAGAGTCCCATTCTCCCTTTTTTCCCCACAGTAACCAGCACAATGGCGGTCCCACAGACTGGGCAGAGCCAAGGAGCACTTACGTCTGCAAGAATTGCAGCCAGATGTTTTATACAGAGAAAGGGCTGAGCAGCCACATGTGTTTTCACAGCGACCAGTGGCCGTCACCTCGAGGGAAGCAGGAGCCGCAGGTGAAGGGGCGCGAAGCTGCCATTCATCTCAGGATGGAGCCGTCCTCCTGCGGGGAGCCTGGCTGGGGGCCAGGAGTCAGGGCTCTGCTGCTCTGGAGGGGCCCCTTGCTCCCTACCTACTGTGTCTCTTAAAGGGCTGGCTCTTCTCTGTGTGTAGGTGTGTGGCATGGAGTTTTGCAAGCCACCAAGACAGGTGCTGAGGCCGGAGGGCGACAGGCAGAGTCCCCCGGGAGCCAGGAAGTCCTTGGACAACATGACCGCAGCCCCTTTGGTGGTCCCTGTGTCGGTGCCTGTGGCTCCAGCGAACCATCCCCCGGGGAGCAAGGTGGGTGCACTTCCTTCCAGCTGCTTTCCACCTGCCAGTGGGAGCTGTGAGAAAAGCCCCCAAATCCTGACTCCAGAAGAGCTTGGTTTGCGTGTTCATTCATCCATTCAACCTGCAGTGAACTTCCTTTGTGTCTGGCCCTGTGCTGGGCAGGGCTGGGGACACTGCAGCGACCACAACAGGCCTGCCCCCGTCTCCTGGGGCTTCCAGCCCAGCGGAGTAGATAGACCTATCCCCGGACACTGACGACCCAGAACGGGCCGGGCTGGGAGAGGGAGCTGTGGGAGCCCCGGGGGCACCAGAGACCCTGCCTGAGGAAGCGGGTGTTGCAGCTGAGAGCTGGAGGATGAGGAGGGGTAAGATGGGCAGAGAGGAGGGGAGA
The DNA here is from genome assembly GCF_011762595.2 of Tursiops truncatus. Classification (NCBI taxonomy): domain Eukaryota; kingdom Metazoa; phylum Chordata; class Mammalia; order Artiodactyla; family Delphinidae; genus Tursiops; species Tursiops truncatus. The sequence continues at coordinate 50,312,125 of NC_047052.1, read as the reverse complement.
TTGCGTGGAGGTAAGAGAGAGTGTAGCAAGCTCAAGCCATCGTCTCTTCAGCCTGTGCTGGAAGACCCCACCTGGAGAAGTTCATGCTGGACTCGGGGACGGGGTGCATGGAGCCCACTGTTGGTCTCGCAGGAGCTGCTGTCATTTTGAGGAGAACAGGTTTTCCTTTTGTCATGCTGTTGCACCCGTCTGGCCCCCACACTTTAAGTGCCAGTCACTTCAACAACGGACATGAGTTTCCAAAATGGTCTGAGTGAGGGCCTCTCCTTGGGGGGTGTGGGTGCCTGAGAAGGCTCCAGCGTCAGAGGTCGCCCGGCTTAGGGTCTGGAGTCTGGCTCAGGCGTGGTGGCCCTGCCCGGCTTCCTGCGCTGAGGACTCTGCTGGGTGTGCGTCTGGCTGGTCAGTACCCTTTCCCACTCTCAGGCCATCTTGAGGACTGAGCTGTGGGGCCGGTGGCCTCAGGTGACCCCCGTGGTTCTGAAGTCTCTTCTTCTCCAGGGACAGGAGAAGGACGGGGAAGAGAGAGACAGCAAGGAGAGCAGGCAACACAGGAAGCGGAAGAAGCTCCCCCGGCCCAAGGCACTGCTCATCCCTCCTCCGCCCTCCATGTCTGGGGAGCCGGGCCCGGGAGGATGCCGCCAGAGCTGCCTGCGCTCGCCCGTGTTCCTGGTGGACTGCCTCCTGAAGGGACTGTCCCAGTGCCCTCCCTACACGCCGCCCCCAATGCTCAGCCCCATCCGGGAGGGCTCTGGTCTGTATTTCAACACTCTCTGTTCCACATCTGCTCAGGCCCGTCCCGACAGGCTCATCAGCGCCATGCTTGGTGAGTGAGGTTGATCACCCCACGACGGGCCCGCGGGGGGCCAGACCCCCGCCCCCTGTAGAATTTGGTCCAGCCATTCTTTCTGGCCCACGCCTGGGTCTGGTCTGGGGGTCCCGTTGCTGTTCAGAACTATCCCAGGACCATCTGGGACCAGCAGCCTTCGAGGTGCTTATAATTTTGTAGCCAGAAAGAAAATAGACGCCATTTAGCCTAACCACCCTTCTGCCTGCCCTTTCGAGTAATTTTTTAAACAGCTTTATTGAGATATAATTCACACGCCATATGAATCACCCATTTAAAGTGTACAGTGTTTTTTTTAGTGTATTCTTAGGATTGTACACCCATCCCACAATCTAATTCTAGAGCATTTTCATCACCCCAGAAGATTATATCCACGAGCGGTTACACACAGGCCCTGTAGCCCCCAACTCCTCAGCCCTGGGCAACCACCCGTCTACCAACCTACTTTTTCTATGGGTCTCCCTGTTCTGGACATTTCATATAATTGGAATCATACAATATGTGATATTCTGTGTCTAGTTTGTTCACTTAGAATAATGTTTTCAAGGTTCATCCATGTTGTAGTATGCATCAGTGCTTCATTTCTTTTCATGGATGAATGATATTCCATTCTCTGGATAGACATTTTATTTATCCATTCATCAGTTGACGAGCATTTGGGTTGTTTTCATCCCTTGGCTATTGCAAATAGTTCTGTCAAGAACATTTATGTATAAGTTTTTGTTGGACATAAGTCCTCATTTCTCTTGGGTATATACCTCAGAGTGGAATTGCTGGGTCGAAGGGTAACTATGTTTAACCGTTTAAGGAACTGCCAGACTGTTTTCCAAAATGGCCGGGTCATTTTAAATTTCCACCAGCGTTGTATGAAAGTTCCAGTTTCTCCACATCCTTGCTAACACTTCTTATCTGTCTTTTTTATTATAACCATCCTAGTGGGTGTAAAGTGGTAGCTCATTGTGGGGTTTTATTTTGTTTGTTTGTTTGTTTGTTTTGCGGTACGCGGGCCTCTCACTGTTGTGGCCTCTCCCGTTGCGGAGCACAGGCTCCGGACGCGCAGGCTCAGCGGCCATGGCTCACGGGCCCAGCCGCTCCGCGGCATGTGGGATCCTCCCGGACCGGGGCACAAACCTGTGTCCCCTGCATCGGCAGGCGGACTCTCAACCACTGCACCACCAGGGAAGCCCTGTCTTGGTACCTTTATGGAAAATCGGTTGACCATAAATGATTTGAGACTTTTCTTCTTTTTTAATACAGACATTTTACAGCTATAGATTTCCTTCTGAACATTGCTTTAGCTACATTTTGTAAGTTTTAGTATGTTGTGTTTTTATATTCATTCAGCTAAAGTATTTTCTAATTTATCATTCCACTTCTTGTTTAATACACTGATTATTAAGGAATGTATTGCTTAATTTTCACATATTTGTGAATTTTCCAAATTGCTGCCTTTTATTGATTTGTAATCTAATTCTCTTGTGGTCAGAGAACATACTTTGTTTCTTTTTAAATTTAATTTATTCAATTTATTTTTATTTTTTTGGCTGTGCTGTGCAGTTTGCAGGATTTTAGTTCCCCCACCAGGGATCAAACCCATGCCCCCTGCAGTGGAAGCGTGGAGTCCTAACGACTGGACCGCCAGGGAATTCCCTTAAATTTATTTTAAAATTTAAAATTTATTGAGGCATGTTATATGGGCTAGAATACGGTCTGTCTTGAAGAATGTTCCATGTGAATTTGAGAAGAATGTATTCTACTGATGTTTGGTGGAATGCTGTATTTTGTCTGTTTTGTCTAGTTAGTTTCAATTTCCTTGTTCATCTTCTGCCTAGTTGCCCTATCCACTGTTGAAAGTATTGAAATCTCCAACTATTATTTTTTAATGTTTTATTTCATCCTTCAGTTCTGTCGTTTGTTGCTTTGTGTATTTTGGGGCTCTGTTTTTAGGTGTGTATATGTTTGTAATTGTCACATCTTCCTCATGGCTTGACCTTTTATCATTATGATGTGATTGTGATATCATTTGTCATTATTACAATAATTTTATCATTATCTCTAGTAATATTTTTTGTTTTAAAGTCTAATGTGCCTGACATTAGTATAGCCATTCCATTCTCTTTTATGGTTGTTGTTTGCTTGGTATGTATTTTTCTCTTCTTTTACTTTCAGCCTATTTGTGTCTTTGAAAATAAAGCATGTTACCTATAGACACCATTAGTTGGATCATGTGTTTTTTTTATCCAGTCTTACAAACTCTGCCTTTTGATTGGTTTGTTTAATCCATTCTTGTTTAATGTTATATTGATATGGTTGGATTTACATCTGCCATTTTGCTTTTTATTTTCTATATGTTACATGTCTTTTTCTCCCTCTGTTCCTCCTTTCCTGCTTTCTTTTGTATTAAGTATTTTCTAGTGTAACATTTTAATTCCTTAATTTTTCACTTTTTCTTAGTCATTTCTTAGTGGTTGCTCTAGGACTTAAAATATATGTCTTATCAGAATCTGTTAGGTTGTGTAATAGCTCATTAACAATGAAATATAGAAACACTGCCCCTATCTAGCTCTATTCCTTCTAACTCTTTTGCTATTATATGTGAGAGACCCAGTAATACCTTACTGGTCATGTTTACTGCTTTATATAATTTTATTTCGTGTAAAAAACCTGAGAGAATAAAGGAAAGCAAGCATGATTTATAGAGGTTGTTGTATTAACCTTCTTATTTACCATTTCTGATCTCTTCATTTATTCTTGTGGATTTGAGTTACTGTCTGAGGTGATATTCCTTTACTCCAATGCAGCTGTGCTCCTTGTGCAGTTACTGTCACATATATCATATTTCTATATGTTACAGGCCCACAATACATATTGTTTTATGCAGTTGTTTTTTAAGGCACTTAAGAAAAGAAATATGCAATCATACTGAGTTTTATAGTTACCCAGATTTACTAGTGCTTCGCTTTTTTTTTTTTTTTTGGTTTGAATTCAAGTTACCATCTGATGTCATTTGCTTTCAATCTGAAGAACTTTCTCTAGTATTTATTTTTATTAGGGATATATAATTCACATACCATACAATTCATCCCTTTAAAGTATATAATTTAATGGTTTTTAGTATATTCACAGAGCTGTGCAACCATCACTACCATCAGTTTTCAGAAATTTTCATCATCCCCAAAAGAAGCCCTGTACTTATCAGCAGTCCCTCCTTTCCATCCTCCCCACCCCCAGCCGTGGGTAACAACTAATCTACTTTGTCTCTATCGATTTGGCTATTCTGCATATTTCATGTGAGTGGAATCATACAGTATGTGGTCCTTTATGAACGCCTCCTTTTAGTTAGCATGATGTTTTTAGGTTTCATCCATGTTGCAGTATGTATCAGTATTTTGTTCCTTTTTGCGGCTGAATAATATTTCACCTTTAATATTTCTTGTAAGACAGGTCTGCCAGCAACAGATATTCTCAGTTTTTATTTCTCTGGGACTGTCTTTATTTTACCTTCATTTTTGAAAGACAATTTGCTGAATATAAGATACTTGGTTGACCCTTTTTTACTTTCAGTAATTTGAATATATTATCCCATTGCCTTGTGACCTACATCGTTTCTGTTAAGAAGTTAGCTGTTAATCTTACTGTAGTGCTCTTGTATGTAACAAATTGTTTTTCCCTTTTTGCTTTCAAGATCTTATCTTTATTTTTGCTTTCAACATTTTGCCTATGTTATGTCTGGATGTAGAGCTCTTTGTGTTTAACCTTTCTTGGAGTTTATAGAGTTTGCTGGATATACATATTGTTTTTCATCAAATTTGGGAAATTTTCAGCCATTAATACTTTAAATATTCTGTCCCTTTCTCCCCTCTTTCTGGTACTCCCACTACATATATATTGTTGCATTTAATGACATCTCACATTTCTCTGAGGCTCTCTTCACTTGCCTACATTTTTTTCTCTCTGTTCTTCAGATTTCATAGTCTCCATTGTTCTATCTTCAGGTTTGCTGATCGTTTCTTCTGCCAGCTCAGATCTACTGTTGAGCCTTATTTTGATTATTGTAGTTTTTTAACCCCAGAATTATTTCCATTTGGTTCTTTTTTTTTTTTGGCTGCATCGCACAGCATGCAGAATCTTAGTTCCTCAACTAGGGATCGAACCCGTGCCCCCTGCAGTGGAAGCACGGAGCCTTAACCACTGGACTGCCAGGGAAGTCCACATTTGTTTCTTTTTAAAAAATAATCTCCATCTCTTAATGGCATTTTCTCTTTGATGAGAAATTTTTATTTTATCCTACTTTAATCCTTTAAGCATGGGAGCCGGGGGAAGAAGCAGCCCCCATCTCCTTGGCTGCACCTACCTGGGTAGAGCTTCCATTACAAAGAGCTGGGGGCTAGGTGGGTAAGGGAGTGAGCCATGGCTCCAGTGCCACAGACTCTCACTGTTCTTACCAAGGCTTAGTAGATTTTCCTAAATGAGTATTTCTTAAAATGCTGTATGCCTTTAGGACAACTTGCAGAGACTTTAGCTTACTGTTCTTTTTTTTTTTAATTATTTTTATCAGTAAATTTGTTGTTTTGCCGAGTTCCTTACTCTACTTTTTCAGAAGTCTTATCCCCCTTCCATGCAATCTTTTTATTTTATTGTGATGTGAACAGTTAATCTGTGATCTACCCTTTTAACAAATATTTAAGTGTGCAATACAGTATTGTTGACTATAGGTACAATGTTATACAGCAGATTTCTAGAGCTTGCTTAATTGAAACTTTATGCCCATTGATGAGTAACCTCCCATTCCCCACTCCCCCAACCCCTGGTTACCCCTATTCCACTCTTTGATTATATCGATGTGAATTCAACCACTTTAGATACGTTATATAAGTGGAGTCATGCAGTATTTCTCTTTCTGTGACTGGCTTGTTTCCCTTAGTATAATGTCCTCAGTGGTCATCCATGTTGTTGCATATTGCAGAATTTCCTTTTTTTAAGGCTAAATGGTATTTCATTGTATGTTTATATCACATTTCCTTTACGTGCTCATCTGTCGATGGACATTTAGGTTGTCTCCACATCTTGGCTATTGTGAATAGTGCTGGAGTGAACATGGGAGTGCAGATATCCTTTTGAGGTCTTGACTGTGGTTCTCTTGGATGAATACCCAGAAGTGGGTTTGCTGCAGGATATGGTGGTTCTACTTTTAACTTTTTTTTTTTAACATCTTTATTGGGGTATAATTGCTTTACAATGGTGTGTTAGTTTCTGCTTTATAACAAAGTGAATCAGTCATACATAAACATATGTTCCCATATGTCTTCCCTCTTGCGTCTCCCTCCCTCCCACCCTCCCTACTACTTTTAACTTTTGAGGAAACTCCATACCATGCAATCGTTTTTTTCCTAATTTTTAATTTTATATTGGAGTATAGTTGATTTACAATGTTGTGTTAGTTTCAGGTATACAGCAAAGTGATTTCGTTATACATAGTCACATATCTATTCTTTTTTAGATTCTTTTCCCATATAGGTTCTTACAGAGCATTGAGTATAGTTCCCTGTGCTATACAGTAGGTCCTTGTTGATGATCTATTTTATATACAGTAGTATGTGTATACCATGCAATCTTGAAGAGCCTGCCTTTAGCTGCTCTGGAAAGGCAGGCAGAAAGGGCCTCGCGGGGCAGTTCTAGCCAGTCCTCTTGAGGCTCTTCTTTGGGTGTTTTCCAGATCACGTGGACGGCTCTTTTGGCATCTGTGTGGTGAAGGACAACACCAAGATCAGCACTGAACCGTGAGTTGGGACAGACTTAGAACCTGAGGGTCCTTCCAAAGTGGGGATGCTTTCACCCTCCGTGCATTCCAGTGTCGGTTTTTCCCAAGGGAGCCTTCATCCCGGGAAAGTCAGGTCTACATCCAGAGCCTCTCTAGGAGAGAAGTGGTGGATTTTTCCAGGTGTTTCTCCAATATTCCTTCTGTCCAGACATACCATAGTTGGATCTCTGTGGACAGAATGCCCAGCACCCTGGGGTTCTAGGTAGAATTGGTGATGCCACAATGAGACACTCTTTTATAGCCATGGGCTCTGGCTAGATGGATGTTACCTTGGATGTGGAAGCATACCAGGTATCAGCACATAACTCCTCTGTCCTACCCCAAACGCCTGAGGCCAGAAATCTGGCTATGAAGCGAACTGGAGGAAGGAAGAGAGTATCCCGCAAGAGGTCTGTGGAATACGTGCGCGTGTCTATTGGGGTGATGGGCACTCCCGGTGTCTGAGAGATGGCCGAAGGGTTCCACAGAGCAGGGCTGTGGCCTGAGAGCAGGGCTCACCGCACATCTCTCTTTTATTTCCCATCTTGGTCACACACATATGTCTTGTATGTCCGTGTGTGTGGCCTCATTTCAGACACATCAACATAGGAAGCCGGTTTCAGGCTGAGATCCCAGAGCTCCAGGACAGATCACTGGCTGGAAGTGACGAGCATGCAGCTTCTCTGGTCTGGAAGCCATGGGGAGATGTGATGACCAACCCGGAAACGCAGGATAGAGGTGGCTGAGACTTTGGGGCCGGGTTCCCAAGGGCCCTCCTCCATCTCCAAGGGGTTTCTCCTCCCAGTTCTCACCTTGACCAAGAAGCAGTGACCCCCGGGCGGGGGTGGGGTGGGCAGAGCTGGCCTTCGGCGCAGTACTGCTTTGCTGTGCTGCAGTCCCTTGCGCCACCTCTCCTCTCACCCAGTAGCTGGCCAGGCCATCGAGAGCAGGTGCCGGGAGCAGGGTTTCTGCCCGTCCTCCTTGTCCTTCCCTTCCCTCAGCCTGCTTTTAACAGAGAGGTGAGGGAGATGGTGGCAGGAGCCCCCCGCCCCACCTGTGCTGTCGGGGAGGTTTCCTCTCTGGCACTTGCTGACCCTCTGTGCCTCCTCTCCTTCCCGTTGCCGGGCTGCCTGCTGGAAACAGTGACCGAGCTCTGCAACGTGGCCTGCTCCAGCGTGATGCCGGGCGGGGGCACCAACCTGGAGCTCGCTCTGCACTGCCTGCATGAAGCCCAGGGCAACATCCAGGTGAGGTGCAGGCGAGGGTGGGCTCAGAGGAGCTGTGAGAAGCTCCCTGCTCTCTTACGGCCAGGGGCTCTAGGCGCAAGACACGTGCCTTCTACTTGGGGCTTTGCAGCTCACGAGAACCAAAGGCTGGCCACCCACCCTTCTCCCTGGTCGCTTTGGGACTGGTGGTGTCCTTGTGAATGTAGGGGAAATACACACATACGGGGTCAATCAGTTATTTATCTGGGGTGACAGCAGAGCACCAGGGTTCCTCCAGCGTTACCTCATCTCAGCGGCACTGGGGAGGGGGTGCCTAGCAGAAGCAACTCAGGGCCTGCATTAATCTGGTTTATTTACTGAACTTTAACTTTTTGATTAAAAATGGTGTGTGAAAACCTCTGATGCAACAGAAATGCCTCTGCCTCCTCCAAGGACCCTCCTCACAATCCTGAAGTTTAGCAAAGAAAGAAGTCCAACTCTGTGTAGTGGGAGAAGAAGTCACGTCACCCGAGTTGGAGACCCAAGAGTCAGGGCTATATGGTGCTTTTTCTCAAGCTGAGATGCAGTGGCTGGCACGTGGTGGGTGCTCAGCAGAGTAATCAGCACATATTTACTGGGTCCTCCTGATACCTGGTGATGTCATGGTATCAGGCTGGGGCCAGCTCAGGGGCCCATTCTTGGTTTAATGCTCTGCTGCCACCATCTTGAAATTCTTAACAGTTTTTGAACACAGGGCCCCGTGATTCCATTTTGCGCTGGGTGCTGCAAATTGCATAGCTAGTCCTGACCGAGGTTACACTGTTGAGCAAGACAGATGCCCTCTCTTTGCAGGGCTTACATTTTAGGAGAGTGAACACATGAAATACATTTTTTTTAAAGTGATAGATAATGATCAGTGCTATGAGGACCATAAAATGGGGTAGGGCAGGGGCAGCGCCACTCCAAATGCTGCTCCTTGAAGAAATAAGGAGCTTGTGCCAGAAGAAGTCCACACACTGTTTCCTTCAAGTAAATCTTGCTATGAAAAAGGTAACGCCAGCTGCACTCAACAGTACGCTTAGTGCTGTAGGCAGTGTGTCCCAAGTGGTCCACAGCTGGTGGCCAGTCCACAGACCGACCACACTCTGAGTCGCCCTGGGGTAGGGGTGGCTTTGGGGAGGGCTGCACATATTTTCTGAATGAATGAAAGAATGAAGGCGGGCCTCTACCTCACCTTCCCTCCCTCAGAGAGTTGCCCGCCACTCCTCTCGTTCCAGGTTGCCCTGGAGACCCTCTTACTGAAAGGACCCCAGAAGCCACCGACTCACCCTCTCGCCAACTATCACTACACAGGTAACTGGAGCGTGGCTGCCCGCATGGTTTTGGCCTGGCTGAGGCCCCTGTGAGCCAGTCAGTTTCCATGGCAAGCTCTGCCTCCAGGAGTTCTCTTGGGGCCTGCACCTGCCCTCCCAGAAGGGCCCATCCTCTCTGGGGGACTCAGTGGGTGCTGTTCTCTAGTTGGATCCAACCTTCCCCTTTCCACTGGTTCCCTCATGAGCTCTGCCTGGCCAGAAGCGGGGTGCCAGGTTGGGGTGGGCTCAGGTTCCGCAGCTGAGCACGCCAGCCCTGGAGTCAGGCAACCTGGGGCCCGCGCCTGCACTTGGCAAGTCTCTTAACCAGCGGAAGCCTCAAGTTGCTGCACCCGTCAAGTGGGGAAGGTCATAGCCCCTACCTGCTACGGTTTTTGTGAGGATTGTGTGAGGTAAAGCAAGTAAGGGGCTTAGCAGAAATCTTGGCATATAATTGGCGCTCGGTGGCCTGAAAAAGGAGGGGAGTCTGCACTTCAGCCGTGGCTGCGGTCCCAGAAGGAGAAACATCCTTCCTCCTCTTGGCTGTTTCTCCAATAGGTTCGGACATCTGGACCTCTACGGAGAAGAGGCTCTTTAAGAAGGCGTTCTGTGCCCACAAGAAGGACTTCTACTTGATACACAAGACGGTAAGGCAAACATGGCAGGCTGGTGTAGACAAGGCTCCCTCACACGGCCGAGGAGCTAAAACTGCAGGGCCTGTCAGGGGCGATACTCTGCTCATGCTGTGAACAGTTGACAACTAAAATGCCATTGCTTTGAACAACCCCAAACAGTGCAGAAATGAATCCCATGTTCAAAATAAAGCCCTCCAAGCCCCTCCCCACAATCCTACTTCTAATTGATAACCTGACAGGCATTTACTGCCCATATGGATTTTACACACCTGTATGCACTTTCTCAAAAAAGGATGAGATCATATATTTAATATCCTGCTGATTATTTTGCTCTTTTTTTAACTTGATGTACGCAAAATTGCACATAATCAAAGTGTAAGATTTAATGTTTTTGACATATTTATACACTTGTAAGACCATCACCATGATCAAGATAATGAAAATATCTGTCACCCCCAAAAGTTCCCTCCTGCCCCTTTGCAACCCTTCCTTCCTGCCACCCGGGTCCCTAGTCAACTCTTGTCTACTTTCTGTCACTATAAATTAGTTTGCATTTTCTAGAGGTTTATATAAATGCAGTAATCATACAGCATGTGATCTTCTTTGTCTGGCTTCTCAACATAATGATTTTGAGATTCATCCATGTTGTCGTGTATACCCATAGTTCATCCCTTTATTGCTGAGGAGTATACCATTGTATGGACGGACCACCGTTCATTTAACCATCCACCTGTTGGCGGTTTCCAGTTACTGATGACTACAGATAAAGCTGCTCTGAACACTCATGTACAAGTCTTTGTACGGACATGTACTGGGTTTTTTTTTTTTTTTGCGGGGATGGGGGTGGGATTATAAATACCTAGGAGGGGAATGAGGGTAAGTTATAGTAGATGTATGTTTAACTTTTTAAGAAACTGCCAAACTGTTTTCCAAAGTGGCTGTACCACTTCCCATTCCCACCAGCAGGTTGTGAAAGGTTCAGTTGCTCCACACCCTCGTCAACACTTGGTATGCTCAGTCTCTTTAATTTTAGCCATTCTAATGAGTGTACAGTAGCATCTGACTCCATTTTTCTAATGACTAATGATGCTGAGCATCTTTGTGTTTTTTTGCTATATGTGCACCTTCTCTGGTGAGCTGTGTGTTCATATCTTTTGCCTATGTTTTTATTGGAGTGACTGTGTTTTTATTGAGTTGTAGGAGTTCTTATTTTGTTCTGAACACCAGTCCTTTATCCAGATATATGCTTTGGAAATATTTTCTCCCAATATGCAATTTGTCAGTGTCTTTTGAAGAAAAGTTTTTAATTTTGATTAAGCATAACTTATTAGTTTCTCTTTTATAGACTGTGCTTTTCGTGTTGTATCTAAGAAATCTTTGCCTAACCCAAAGTCACAAAGATTTTCCCCTGTGTTTTCTTCTGGAGGTTTTATAGTTTTAGGTTTTATTTCTAGATTTATGGTCCATTTTCAGTTTATTTTTGTATGGGGTACGAGGTGAGTTCATTTTTTGCGTATGGATATTTATCGTTCCAGTACCTTTTGTTGGAAAGATCATACTTCCTCCACTCAGTTGCTTTTGTACCTTTGTTAAATATCAGTTGGCCATATATATATGCATCTACCTCTGGGCTCTGTATTCTGTTCCATTGATCTGTTTGTCTTTTATTAAGCTCTTCCCATACTGTCTTTATTACTGTAGCTTTATTCTAAGTCTTGAAATCAGAAAATGTTAGTCCTTCAACTTTGTTATTCTTTTTCAAAGTTATTTTTTGTATTCTAGATCCTTTTTATTTCCCTATGAATTTTAGAAATAACTTGTCAATTTCAAAATTAAAATTCCTGCTAGGAACTTGATTGGTACTGTTTTTGACTCTATAGGTCAACTGGGGAGAGTTGTTATCTTAACAATATTGAGTCTTCTGACTCGTGAACACGGTATATCTCTCTATTTAAATCTTTAATTTTTCAGCAATGTTTTAAAGCTTTTAGTGTACAATTGTTGCATATTTTTTGTCAGATTTATTCCTAAGTACTTCTGTTTTTTATGATGTTATAAAGAGTTCTTTTTTATTTCAGTTTCCAATGGTTTGTTGCTAGTATGTATAGAAATAAAATTGATTTTTATATTGATCTTGTGTTCTGAAGTGTTGCCAAACTAACTTACTAGTTTTGGTAACTTTTTTGTGGATTCCACTGGATTTTCTACATAGACAGTCATATCATCTGCAAATAAAGACACTTTTATTTCTTTCTTTCCAACCTGAATGCCTTTACTTTTTTTCTTGCCTTGCTGCACTCTAGAACCACCAGTACAGTATTGAGTAGAAGTGGTAAGAGTGGAAATCCTTGTCTTGTTCATGATATTTGAGGGAAAACCACTCCACCGTTAGCTGTAGGGATTTTGTAGGTATCATTTATCAGGTTGAAGAGAAGTTCCTTCTATTCCTATTTTGCTGAGAGTTTACATCAGCAATGGACATTGGATTGTATCAAATGCTTTTTCTGCACCTATCAAGATGCTCATATGATTTCTCTTTTTTAAGTTTAATATGATGAATTACATTGATTTTAGATTGTTAAACCAACCTCACATTTCTGGGATGAGCTCCACTTAGTCATGGTATATTGTCCTTTATATATATATAGAGAGAGAGAGAGTTGGATTCTATTCGCTAAAGTTTTGTTTAAAATTTTTCATCTATGTTCATGAGGGACATTGGTCTGTAGCTTTCTTTCCTTGTAATATCTTTGTCTGGCTTTGGTGTCAGAGAAATGTTGAACTTATGGAATGAGTTGCGAAGTATTCCTTCCTCTTCAGTCTTTTGGAGGGCTCTGCCTAGCTGTCGCGTAAGGCTATGAGGTATCCACTACGTAAGGACACTCTGCTTTAATTAGTCCCAGTCGGTAGACATGTGGCTCCACGTGATGTCACAGTGAGCGTCCTCGCGTGTACCATTGTGTGCGTTTTCCTGGAGAGAAGCGCTCCTGGGCTAGCCTTGTTGCTCAGAGTGTGCAGAGCTTAGATGGTGTTGACTCTGGTGGCTTCTCTCTGAACTCCTTCATCCCCGGGAGGACTTTGTGATTCTCTGTCCCCTGTAGCAGAGGAGCATACCAAGCTGTAGGGGAGAGACGTTTCAGGAGGGCTTTCAAAACGTGGCAGCTGGCCCCATGGGGAGGGGATTTAGGGCGTCAAGGCCATACTCACTGCTGCTCCTGAGGCACTGTCCTTAGCCGGCTTCTGTCTTCCTCCACTAGGTCCAGACAAAAACTGTAGCCCAGTGCGTTGAGTATTACTACATCTGGAAAAAAACGATGAAGTCTGACTGCGGCCGAGCCCCAGTGCCGGAAAAGAGGGCCAAGAGAGAGCCGGATGAAGCAGACAGGACCAAAGCGAAGGTAGAGGGTCTCGGGGTAGGGCTTCTGGAGTTGAGTGCGGATCTGGATGCCCAGTGCCCAGCCAAGATGGGCGGGGGTGGGGGGGGTTGCACCCCACGATGTTTGTGCTCTGGACACCTGCTTCTCCCTTAGAAGGGCCGCAGGGCGGTCAGCACCCTTTCATCATCTCTGCCACCTCTGCAGGTCACTCGTAGCCCTCGGGATAGACCCAGCCACCGTCCAATCCCCGAATTAAAGAGAAAGACTGACAGGAGGGAGTCCACCCTCAACTCCAGCCCAAATGCCAGCTCGAAGCGGACCCCTGAACTGCCGGGGAGCAGGGAGGGCCAAGGCTTCTTCCCCTGCCGGGAGTGTGAGAGGTACCGCCCTTTCCCTGGATGCTCCCACGCCACCTGCCCTCAGCCCCCTGGGGTCCCCCCCTCAGGGCTACCCGCCTCCCCCTGCTCTGACCCCTGTGTCCTCTGGTGCCTCCTCAGGGTGTTTGACAAGATCAAGAGTCGAAATGCCCACATGAAGCGGCACCGGCTTCAGGACCACGTGGAGCCCATCGTCAGGGCAAGGTGGCCCGTGGAGCCCTTCCAGCTGGAGGAGGAGGAGGAGGGCGAGCTAGGAGCTGGCATCAGCGCTCTGCAGCGGTGAAATCTGCACGGGCAGCCAGTTGGGACGGGCACCCCCAGGCCTGGCACGTCTCCAAGGCACCCCTCTGCCTCCCTGGCCCCGTCACTGTCCCCACCGGGCAGCCCAGCTTGCAGACATGAAAGCCATTAGGCCACGAGCAGGCAGGGGACGCACAGTCATCTGACCGCTGTGAAGGCCCTGTCAGCTGTGCCAGAGGCTCTGTTCTCTTTAGGTTAATAGCCTCTCACCTTCTTTCAGTTCCACTCCTTCCAGAGCAGAGAGGCTTGGGGAGGGAAAGGTTAGATCTGGGTAGTTCTTCAATCTTAGCCTCAGTTTCGGGCTTTGGTTACATTTGTTAGATAAGGCCACGATGTAGAGAATCAGTGGGAAATACCTTCAGATCTCCACCGTGTTGGGGCCCCTTACCGGGGGTTTCTCTGCCTTCGAATTCTGTCCCTAGTCTTGCCATGACTTATACATTGTTTTTTTTGTACTGTCGACTTGTAAATCTTATTAAATTGGGTTCTTAAGCAGCTGTCTTACGGCTTCCCTGCCTGTTGATCCAGCAAAGGCTTTTGAGCCCCTGCCCCTCCCAGAAGCCACAGTGACGAGTAAACTGAGTCCCTGCCCTGGAGGAGCGTCAAACATTAACGCAGCCAGCATTTATCAAGCACCTACTGTAGCTATGCCAGGCAACGCCCAGTCCGCGTGATGGGGACACAGTGATGGAGGGACAAGGCCCCTCCCCTCACAGAGCAGGAAGGGAGCAGTGATAAATCAGCAAAAAGGCGACTTTAGATATCTATAGTGTGTATGCTTTTGGCCGTAATAACAGAGTCGTCAGCGTAGGTTTAAGCTCTCAGGACACGTGGTGGTGCCAGCGGCTCCACGGTGAAGTCAAGGCCTGCCAGCAGTGGCCAGCGTCAGCAAGTTGGCTGTAGCAGCAGCAAGAATCCCCTCTTCTACGCCGAGCACCCAAACCTTCAGAGGGTGCAGGGCAGAGAGCAGCTCCCTCCCTTCCTTGTTCCCCTTTTTAAGAGTGAGGAAAGCTTGTAGCAGCGCCCAACAGAACGCCCCTCACGTCTCCTCAGCCAGAACTGTAGCCCATGCTCTTTCTAAACTGATCCCTGGCAGTGGAAAGGGAAGTGGCCACCGTTATCCCGGACCTTCAAGATTTGTCTCCAGGACAAAAGCACAAGCTGTGTCCCCCCCTGGTTCTCCCCAGTTCCAGGACTGGGGAGAACCAGTGTGTTCCCTCAAATTTGTTGTCACCCGATCAAAACTGGAATCCCATTTGCCAGGAAAAGAAGAGGAAGCAGAAATAGCCACTGGGGAGTCAGACCTTGTGTCCACCACAAAGCGACATGAGGAAAGTACAGCAGGGGGCCAAGTTCAAGGGAATGACAGGGAGTGGCAGACACTGGTAGGTGGATGGCGCGGGGGTGGGAAGCCACACTGAGGAGGCTGCTGAAGCTGAGACCCGCTTCCAGGCCACGGTGTGGCAAAGTGCAGACTCTGCCACGGGAACCAGGGGAGGCTGTTCAAAGCTCTAGCTGCTGTGTGGGGGCCGTGGGCGGTGAGACGGGAAGCCTGGAGAGTAGCTGGAAGGCTCTCAGCGGAGACGGTGGCCTGGGCTGGAGTAGCAGTGAAGAGGCCAGAAGCGCAAGGATTAGGGATCACGTTAGAAGTAGATTCAGACTTGCTGATGGGTCACACGTCACAGGGAGAGCTGGTAAGGAAAAGGACGGATCGAGGTTGGCATGGCAGGTTGGGGTTTGAGCAACTGAGTAGATGCTATTAACTGAGATGAGGAAGAGGGACACATCAGAGGATTGATGGCTTAAAGGCGTGATTGTGTCTATAACTGTGTGCTGCCTTCGGAGGGACTGGCTAGGGGAGCAGGGTAAACGGTGGTGTCAGGAGGCTTCACAGAAGGGCCAGCTTTCAGCTCAGTAAATCTGAAAAGACGGGGAGGGAGGAGCAGAGGAGGAAGTTGAGTTTGAAGTGGTGCGGGCATTGTGGTTGGGGAAAGGACTCTGGCATCAGATGAACCAGAATTTACGGCCTGGCTCTTCCTTCTTTGCCACCTTGGGCAAGTCATTTTCCCTGTTTGAGTCTCAGTTTTCTCATCCTGTAACTGGGATGGAAAACGCCTACCCCCATATATCTGTCTTGTTTTGTTTTTTTAATGCCTTTAACTTTTTTTATTTTTTTAATTTTTGCTGTGTTGGGTCTTCGTTTCTGTGCGAGGGCTTTCTCTAGTTGCGGCGAGCGGGGACCGCTCTTCATTGCGGTGCGCGGGCCTCTCACTGTCGCGGCCTCTCTTGTTGCGGAGCACAAGCTCCAGATGCGCAGGCTCAGTCGTTGTGGCTCACGGGCCCAGTTGCTCCGTGGCATGTGGGATCTTCCCAGACCAGGGCTCGAACCCGTGTCCCCTGCATTGGCAGGCAGATTCTCAACCACTGCGCCACCAGGGAAGCCCCCCATATATCTATTGATGAGAAAAATGTAAATCGGATATTGGCAGGTGCCCCGTATGACCTGAGCACTCATGCTGTTGAGCCACTTAACAAGCACTCATGCTGTTGCTGTCACTGTGTGGGTCCCGCCCTCCATAACAAGTGAAGCCCGAGACACTGGAAATGAAAGTCTCTGGCTTCATGGTCGGGTGGTATATTAGTTATCTATTGCTGCGTAACAAATTAAGCTGAAACTTAACAGCTTTAAACAAATGGAAACTTTTACAATAGTGCTGCTTAGAGGGGCAGGGAACCCAAACTGTTCGTGGTTATCCAAACTCACCCCCATCTTATCTGCGGTCAGAATACAGTGGCAACCACAAGTGGGTGGTCCAGAAGAATCTCTGAAGGTAAGAAGAGAGCTGGGCAAAGGTTTCTTGTGAATTACCTCCCCCCAGCCAAACTCCACCCCCAGAAAACAGTGTTTTCTCAACCCCAAATTATCTGCATCCTAATCATCTAGAGGTCCTGTAAAAAATGCAAATTCCTGTACCCCACCACAGACTTTCCTAATCTGAATTATTGGAGGTAGGGCCCTGGAACTTAAATTTTTTTAAAGAAACTTTCTTAGAAGAATAGTTTATAGATACGCATAAAAGTTGGGAAGATGGTATAGAGAATTTCCATATACCCCACACTCAGTTTCCCCTATTATTATCTTACATTAGTATGGTACATTTGTTACAATTAATGAACAAATATTGCCATATTATTATTAAGTAAAGTCCATCCTTCATTCAGATTTCATTAATTTTTACCTCATGTCCCTCTTCTGTGCCAGGATCCTCCCAGGACACCACATTACATTTAGTTGTCACATCTCCTTAGGCTCCTCGTGGCTGTGACAGTTTCTCAGACTTTCCTTGTTTTTGATGACAGTTATGAGAAGTCGTGGTCAGGTATTTTGGAGAATGTGCCTCAACTGGGGTTTGTCTTATGTTTCTCATGATCAGAGGGTGAGGAAGACCGCAGAAGTGAAGTGCCACTGTCATCACATGTTATTAAGGGGACACAGTATCAGTGTGACTTATCACTGTTGATGTTAAACTCCACCACCTGGCTGACAATGTTTGTCATGTTTCTGCACTGTAAACTTAGTCCCCGCCCACAATCCTCTCATCTGTGGAAGGAAGTCACTGTGCACAGTTCATGCGTAAGGTGTGAAGAGTCATGCTTCAACTTCTTGAGGGCAGAATAGCCACATAAATTATTTGGAATTATGCACGGCCATTTATTTACTTGTTCAGTCATTCATTTACATCAGCATGGCCTCATGGAGATTTTATAGACTGGGTTATTATCCAGTGCTACTTTGTTGCTCAAATTGTTCCAGCTTTGACTATTGGGAGCTCTTTCAGTTGGCTCTTGTGTCTCTTTGACATACCCCATTTGTGTGTGTGCGTGTGTATGAGAGAGAGAGAGAGAGAGAGAGACAACGAGATGGAGGCTGAGAGACTTCTGTTCTGGAACTACAAGATGCTCTAAGCACATCCTGTATAATTTCCTGCCCAGTCCTAGAACCAGCCATTTTTCCAAGGAGCCCTGGTTACTTTTATTGGAGAATTGTATTAAAAACTAAGATCTGGGCACTAGGTGTGTTTGAACCTGAATTTTTAACACAGTCTCACCAGCTATTTCTTATTGAAACCAGAGTTAGAGAACCTCTGCTCTCAGTTTTGACTCCCGTCACTCAAATATCAGCATACCTCAGAGGTACTGCAGGTCCGGTTCCAGATCACCACAATAAGGCCAGTCATAGGAGTTTTGTTTGTTTCTTTCCCAGTGCACATAAGTTATGTTTACACTATACTATAGTCTATTCAGTGTGGGGTAGCATTATGTGTAAATAAAAAAAAAAAGTACATATCTTAATTTGATAATACTTTATTGCAGACTTCCCTGGTGGCGCAGTGATTAAGAATCCGCCTGTCAATGTGGGGGACACAGGTTCGAGCCCTGGTCCAGGAAGCTCCCACATGCCGCGGAGCAACTAAGCTCATGCGCCTCAACTACTGAGCCAGCGCTCTAGAGCCCGCAAGCCACAAGTACTGAGCCCGCGTGCCACAAGTACTGAAGCCCGCGAGCCTAGAGCCCATGCTCCGCAATAAGAGAAGCCACTGCAATGAGAAGCCCACGCACCGCAACAAAGAGTAGACCCCACTGGCCACAACTAGAGAAAGCCCGCGCAGCAATGAAGACCCAATGCAGCCAAAAAGAAATAACTAAATAAAAGAAATAAGAGAAAAAAGTCTCCAAATATTTGGAAACTAAATAACACTCTTCTAAATAACTCATGGGTCAAAGAAAAAAATCAAAAATGAAATTATAGGGGCTTCCCTGGTGGCGCAGTTGTTGAGAGTCCGCCTGCCGATGCAGGGGACACGGGTTCGTGCCCCGGTCAAGGAGGATCCCGCATGCCGCGGAGCGGCTGGGCCCGTGAGCCATGGCCGCTGAGCCTGCGCGTCCGGAGCCTGTGCTCTGCAGCGGGAGAGGCCACAGCAGTGAGAGGCCCACGTACCGCAAAAAAAAAAAAAAAAAAAAAAGAAATTATAAAAAAAAAACTGCTAAAAAATGCTAACCATCATCTGATCCTTTAGCCAGTCGTAACAGTAACATCAAAGGTCACCGATCACAGGTCACCCTAACAAATATAGTAATAAAAAACTTTAAAGTATTGCAAGAATTACCAAAACGTGACAGTGAGACATTAAGTGAGCCGACGCTGTTTGGGAAATGGCGCAGCTTGGACAGACTTGCTCAACACAAGGTTGCCACAAACCTTCAATTTGTGAAAACCGTAATTTCTGCGAAAGGCAAGAAAGCAAAGCACGATAAAATAATGTTCGCCTACTTCCCTGGCCTTCCCAAGCCAATTTCAGCGTAGGTCGACAGAGGGCGCAGGAAAACGGATACCATTTTCCGTCTTACCACTTACGCCTTTCCAAGTGAAGGAGAACGTCAGGAGGTAAAGAGCGAAGGCGGGGACTAAACTCTGCGCAAGGGAACTGTCAAACCCAGGCGTGGATTGGCCGTGTCTTCCGGCATGGAGCTGTCACGTGAGGATCAATGGTCAGCTGACTACGGTCCAAATTCCGCCGGGAAGTGCAGACGGAGCCAAGAGCTGATGTTGATTGGTGGAGGAGGATCCAGAAAGGTAGCACCTCAAGGCGGGTCCTTGGCGGTGAGGACTACGATTGGCTTACGCGGAGTCACGTGGTCTGTCCCGGTAGCACCAGGAAGAGAGTAGAGTGCCGTACGCGGATGCATACGCATGCGTTAAAGCATCGGGTCGCCAATTGGAGGCCGTGAGTCACGGGGCGGTGCGCGGCGGCTGGCGGGGGCGTGGCCGACGGGGCGCGCGCCGCGCTACGACGCCGCTGGTTGGCCAGTGCGAATCACGTGGTTCTGGGCCGCATTGAGGCGCGCGCCGGT
The DNA here is from genome assembly GCF_011762595.2 of Tursiops truncatus. Taxonomy (NCBI): domain Eukaryota; kingdom Metazoa; phylum Chordata; class Mammalia; order Artiodactyla; family Delphinidae; genus Tursiops; species Tursiops truncatus. The sequence goes on along the minus strand of NC_047052.1, from coordinate 50,292,325 downwards.
GCGACGTCAACGCAGACCACTAAGCTGTCCTGACCTGTGTACCGCCGCCCGGCCGCAGCTGAGTCCTCCGAGGGCCCGGGTCGGGCGGTTTGTTGAGTACCTTTGCGGCCGCCATGGACAACTCCGGGAAGGAAGCGGAGGCGATGGCGCTGCTGGCCGAGGCGGAGCGCAAAGTGAAGAACTCACAGTCCTTCTTCTCGGGCCTCTTTGGGTAAGAACCGCGCCGAGGGGTCCGGCCGGGACCTAGACTGAGAGGACAGAGGAGTCATAGACTGGGGCGGCGATAGAGACGAAGGGCTCGAACCTAGAGGACGGGGTGGGGGCGGCTTGCGGGGTTACGTGACATGGTCTAAGGCAGCAGAGGTGACACCGGCCGAGGGCCAGGGTGCCCGGGTTGTGGCATTGGCAGAATAGTTTGAGGAGAGTCTGTCCCAGATGGTAGAAGGGCCCTGGGCTGAGGACACCCAGGCCGAGGCGACACCATCTGGAGGCAGGAAGGGGACCCAGGTTGAAGATGGGCCAAGGGGCTGGTGGAGAACCTGGGCCGAGGGAGTATGGTCTCAGGCCTTGAAGGGGACCTGGCCTGCCGGGACTGAGGGAACCTGGGAGGGCAACCAGGTCAAGAAGCCTTTTGGAGCTCTAGGAGAACCTATTTGAAGGATCCCAGACGGGCGTCTTGGGTCCCTGGAACTGAGGACCCCTGCCCGAGGGCTTCACCTTTCCAAGGCCTGGGGCGGTGGATTTGTGTGAACGCAGGCTCAGGGCGCAGGGCTAAGGTGATCCTGGGATGATGAGCCCAAGTCTGAGATGTGTGAGGTGTCTGGGATGGGTATGGCCTTGGTCACGGCTGAGTAGTGTAAGGGGACCTGACACCCTGAGATCTGAGCAGAGGAATCCCTGGGGTGATGGAGTTACGGCTTCTGAAGAAGCCTGGACTGGGAGGCTGGAGACTAAGGTGGGGTGAGGCTTTATTTAGGAACTGGAGGGTTAAAAGGGAGAGATGAGGGAGATGAGTAAACCAAAAGGGGCCGAAAGCCTGCTGTGTGATCCTTGAGTAAGGATTGGGTGGGCATTGTGAGTAGGATGAGAGTGGCGTGCCCAGGATACCGCTGAAGGGGTCTGGGAGACAGAACCAACACCTGCAGTGCGGCAGACATTTCACATAAAGTTCATGTTGGCTCGTAAAAGTTGTTTGGCTGGCCATCCTTTGAGGCATTTTAGTGGCTTAGGAGTGTCAACAGCCATTTCCTGACCTTGGGTAAGCTGTTTAATTTCCCTGTTACAGGGGAGCTTAGTGAAATCTATCTCAGGTTTGTTCCTAGTATAGAATAAGAATGCAAGTAAAGTGCTTAGAATTGTGCCTGGGACGTGGTTATCATTCTGAGAGTGCTAGCTACCATTAGTGTTACTTCCAGGAAGGAAACAGGTGTGGAGCCTGTACGGGGCTGGTGGGGATCAAGGTAGGGGTCTGATGGGAGAAGTGGGGATGGGGGGGTCAGAGCAGGGAGAAACGGTGTGATGAGAGAGGAGATGAAAGAGGTTGGGAACGGAACTCCGGGCCATGGAGATTTAATAGGGTGAGGGGAGGGGGCTTGAGGCCCCGGGTGGAGGGAGAAGAAGGCCGCGGAGGACTGAGGAGCGTTGTGTTGCTCATCGGCCTGGGAGGAGAGCTGCAGTAGGCCGGGTGAGTTTGTAGTGAGTTAGGAAGAACTGTGAGGAGGGGGCCTCATGGAGCCTGGCAGCAGAGACAGGCAGAGGTTGGGGAGGGCTGTGAGGCTGGGAGAGTCATCCAGAAGGCTGGGGAAGGGGCTTGCGGGGAGGACCAGGGATTGGGAGACATGGTGTTAGGAGGTTGGTAAGAAATGAAGTGGGGGAGGGTTCTTTCCAGGAAAGGAGATGGGAGCCGCTCGTTGTTATTTGAGGGTGGATTATGTTTAGTGAAAGAACTTGAGTAACCTGGCTGAGAATTGCCTGGTGTGGAGAAACATCCGGGGCTGATGGCCTGTATTGATTAGGTGAGAAATGTTTTATTTTGGAGGCTAAGAGTGGGGAGAGGGTATGTGTGTTTCTGCTTCCTTCACAAGGGGAGAAATAAAAGTGCAGTGTTCTGGGGTGGGGCTAAGAGCTCAGTTTTCGGTAATGGTTTTCCTGGGTGGCTTTTGGTGTCTGGTCCCTTTGGACTGGGGGTTAGTGTACTGTTGGGCCGTGCTTGGAGGGAGCAGCTGAGTGAGACCCTGAAACACCTGCCACCTGGTTGGGAAGGCAAGATGAACGCTTGCTAAAACACTAGTAAAGCAAAATTGTCAAATGTGACTAAGGGCTAGATTCTGTCGTTTGTGGGAGGTTCCTGACCTGAGAGGAAGCTGCATGAGCTGAAGGAAGGTTCTGGTGAGGTGTGAGCTGGGCCCCAAGGAACCCTAGGTCATGCTAAGGGAGTGGGGGCTGGGGAAGGTGTTCTAGGCAGAGGGAATTGTGTGAACAGAGGTCTAGTGTGAGGGGAGGTTCTGCCCGAAATGATGGGGAACCAAGATCTAAAGGGAACAGGGATGGCTCCCCAGAGGAGAGACCTCCATCTGGGAGGATGAACAGGAGTTCCAGGGGTACCCTCTGGCGGGGGAGCACTGCTTCAGGCAGAGGATACAGTTTGAGCAAGGCCCAGATGAAGGTTTAATGCAGGGGCTTCCGTGTTAGCCCATAAACGTAGAATGGGCAGAAGGGGGTGAGACTGAACAAGAACCAGGCCCAGTCCTGGAGGGTCTTCTGACAAAGGGCTTGGATTTGAGGAGGTGTTGGAGAGTATTGAGGATTTTAATGGGGGCCTGTCTTAGCCTGTTCAGGCTGCTGTAACAAAATACCATAGGCTCGGTGGCTGATAACCAACAGAAATTTATTTCTCATGGTTCTGGAGGCTGAGAAGTTCAAGATTATGGTGCTGACAGATTTGGTGTCTGATGAAGACCTGCTTCCTCATAGACAGCTATTGTTTCACTGTGTTCTCACATTGTGGAAAGGGCGGTGGGAGGGGTGAACTAGTTCTCTGGGGTCTCTTTAATAAGGGCACTAATCCCAATCATGAGGGCTCCACCCTCATGACCTAATCTCCTCACAAAGGCCCCATCTCCTCATACCATCACCTTGGAGGTTAAGGTTTCAACACATGAATTTTGGTGGGGGACCCAAGCATTCAATCCATAGTAGGGCCAGTGCTGGAGGGTTCCCATTTGCCTTGTAGAAAGGACTGCAGCAGCTGGTGTTGGGGAGAGTGAAGACGGTGACAGTAATAATAGCTGATAACGTTTATTAAGTGCTCACTCTGAGTCTGAGTCCGGCCTGGGCCAGGCGCTTTACCTGTGTCCTCACATGTAGTCCTCACGACATCCCCGTGGAGGTGGACAAATGGGGGCTTAGAGATATTGGTATATTTGCCCAGTCCTCTGGTGAGTGGGAGATCGTGTTCACACACTGTCCTGTCTGATCCCAAAGCCCTCTTGCTGCCACACAAAGTTTGTCCTTGATGCTCGGGCCCATTTCAGGGCACTCCGTTTAGGGAGGATGTTGGCTAACTAGGCGTCTTAGGGAGCTTTCCTTCCTCTGATTCCCCCATCTTCCCCACCCACGTGACAGTTTTCTCCAAACATCTGAAAGAAAGAGCAGGTGTATTCATCCCAGACCCTTCAGCTCCAAGAGCGGTTGCCATGGTGCAAGGCTAGCGCACAGGACAGGGATGCAGACAGAGACCGAGACCCTCCTGACCAAAGCCTGTCTGCCGGAGGGGCCAGCCCGAGAGGACTTGCCTCATGGGCGGGAACCACTCCTGACACCTTCCCTCTGGAACCGGGGTTGCTGGGGTTCAGCGTTTCACAACCCGCTGTGGCTTCCGAGGACTGGAGCGGGGAGTGTCAGGGCTCAGCTTGTCCCTCTTGCTCCTCCTTCCCCTTTCAGGAACCTCAGCGATGACAGCAGCCCAAACTGAGAGGTCTCTGCTCATGTCAAAAGGGCCAAGGAGGGTTGCTCCCGCCTGGGATCGGGGGCAGCCCCGTCACCTTAGCTGTTAAGGCCTTCTTTGCTCTTCGTTGTTTCTGGGCTGCCAGACACTAGGGGGCTTTGGTGCACCAGCAGCCTGGGAGGGAGGCTGTACCAGCCGGCTCACAGATCCGAGCTGCTTCTGTACCTTCCCTCCCCTCCTCAGCTCCCCAGCCAGGGCTCAGGAGATGGGAGAGCAGCCCAGACTTCTGCTCTGGAAGCAGAAAGGTGGCGATTTCCCAAAGACGATGCAGTTGTGGAAAAGGAGAGGGGAGATGCAAGATGCGCTTTTTCTTCCTTCCTGCTGCCTGTCTCCCGAGGGATCCAGACTTCTCGCTGTACCCCTTCGGGATTGCGCAGATTCCAAACAGTGGTTCTGTTCCTGGTGCTTTTTCTCGTCCCTGACATCTCCCCGTGACCCCTTCCCCCAAATCCAAAATAAAAACTTCTTTCCACTCAGATACCAGTGTGTTTAGCTAAGTTTCTTCTTCTTTGAACTGAAGATCATAGTAATACCTACTTCGTAGGATTGTCCTAAGGAGAGAATGAGGTTATGCATGTGAAGCGCTGCGAGCATGGTGCCTGACCCTGGTGAGTGCTTATTAAGTGCTTACTATTATCAACAGTATTAGTATTGGGTATTGTGATTGGAAGTTGAGCCCGAGGCGCTGGAGAACTAGAGATAACGGGGTGCTTTCTGTGCACAGACAGCAGCCTGCAGATCAAACGTTGACACAGTTCCTGCTTGAACCGCTCTTGGGCACCAGCAACCCCTGGGAGCCCTGGAGGCTGGCTTTCCTGAGGCAGAGATTGCGGCCAAGGTCCTCTGGGTAGGTGTCCCCCATCCAGGACCCCCCGGGCCCTTGGCTGAGGAGTGCCGGCTTCCAGACCACCCTCCACCTGCAGAGCACGCAGGACCCCGGGGTGCCGGTGAGCTGGGCACCGAGGTGACTCGCTGTCCCCTGCCAGCTGCCAAGATCCACAACTTCAAACGCAGCCTCTCTTGCCTGGGCTCAGAGTGGAGGCTTTCCTGAGGGGACACAAGGCTTCCAGGGGAGCCGGCTGTCATTTCCCTGCAGTCTGAGGGTTCTGCCTCTCTTGATGGATGGGACCCTGCTGTCTGCTCACACAGAGGTTTCGACACTCCTGTTTGGAGTGGGGCTACTGAGAGGCAAGGGTCTTTCCAAAACATCTTTTAAGAATAGGAACCATTGGGCGCTCTGGCTGGGATGAAGGAATCCTGTTGGGTTGCAGAGGGCATCCGTATAAGAACCATGGGAAGGCCTGCTGGGCCGTGTGGGAGGCGTGGCCGCTGCCTTTGAGCTCACGGGCAGGAGGGCGATGGCCCGGGAACCAGCCCCATCAGTGTGGTGTTCAGTGGGTGGGGTAGGTGGGAGGCCCCCGGCTCTGTGGAAGCCAGGGGAGGGGCGCCGCTTAGCTAATCTGGAGGTAAGGCGATGAAGCCCACACTGCGATGCGAAAGGAGAACATTTCCAGAAGCTGCTCTCTCCGCCAGCCTGAAGCGAGTGATGCTCTCGTTGGCTGAGCACCTGCTGTGTGGCAGGCGCTCTCCTGGCTGCTGCCTGCGGGGGCAGGGGGTGTTCCTTGTGCCTCCAGCAGGCCTGCCGGCTGTGGTGTCTTAGCCCCACTTACAGCTGAGGAAGCAGAGGCCGGGGCACCACGAGCCAGCACCGGAGCCCAGGCCTGCCTGACTGTGGTCCTCGATTTTTCCACCCACCCTGAGCGACTCTAGAATTCCCATTGCCGGGCGGCCGCAGCCCTTGGGGTGTATTTCTCCTCCTTCATATAATAGCAGCTGTTTGAGCGCCTGCCCCGGGCCTCACTGTGCTGTGTGCCAGGTACTGCGCCTTCTCATCCTCGCGAGACGCCTCCCAGGTCAGGCTCGTTGTCTCTGTGTTACAGATAAAGAAACCAAGGCTCAGGGATCACTAGCCCAAGGCCACACAGCTAGCAAAGTGCCCAAGGCTGACCTCAGCCCAGGTCTCTCGGCCCCCAAGTGCGTTCTCTCTCTCCCCATTGCCCGTCCAGGCATTTCACAGCTGGGCAGTTAGTGTGTAATACTGGATTCTTCCGTCGTTCCTGGGGCCCTTCGGGAGCTCGATGCACCGCAGAGCCAGAGGGGCAGCAAGGGGCTTAGCGCTCATGGGCGATGGAGGAGGAGAGGCCGAGAGATGCCCAGAGACCCCGCGGCTCTGGCTCTGCCAGCCCCGGTGCAGTCGGCAGGGGGGCGAGGCTGGGGGGGCCGCTGCTCCCGGTGCCAGGGGCCTGTTTTCTGATGTACCTTCAGCCTGCCACTCCGTGAGGTGGGCTAGGGCTCAGCGGGGGGCTGGCTTAATGACTCCCTCGGGGCCTCGAGGCTGCTCAGGCTGGCTCCCGCTGAGAGCAGCATTTCCTCCTCAGATGAGGGAAACCTGAGCAGCGCTGGCTGTTTCATCGACCGGAGAGGCCGGAGCAGGCAGGGAGCTTGTGCGCCCCCTCCTTTTCCAGAAGACTCTCGGACACAGGGAAGGAAGCTTCCTGGATCACAGGGTGAGCAAGAGGCAGGGCAGGTTCCCCGGCCCTGCCGCTTCCCGGCAGCATCGGCTTGGGCCAGCCCCTTCACCACTGTGAGCCCCAGCTTCCTCCTCTGTAAGCCAGGGTCATACCTAGAGGGTGACTGTGAGGTTCTCTGTACTGCTTCAGGTGGCACCTGGCAGGCCACTGTAATGAGTCGTGAGGATGCACAGCAAAGGAGAGGAGGTCGGGGCCGGACCGGCCCTTGGGTCCATTCTTCCCGGGGACCTTCAGGCCGAGGAGGGGGCTGAGGGCAGGTGTCTATGGCGCCGCAGAAGGACAGGGGTTTAGGGAGTGTCGGGGACCTAACATGGGAGTTACTCCACCTGCCTTGCCTTCTGAGGCCCTCAGGAGACTGCAGGTTGGGTGGGTGGCTTGTTTCTGGGAGCCGGGAAGTGCCCAGGGGATGGAGAAAGGAAGGAGGGAGGCTGAGACTCTGCCCTGCGGACCCCCTGGCCCGGGTCCCACCGGGCTATCTGTGCATGCCTGGCACCGCCCCCTTCCCTCCATATGGCAGCCACTGGAGGATGGTGGCTGTGCCTGGGAGACCTGAGACTGCTTCCTCCGCCTTGCGGAGGGGAGAAAGCAAAGCTGAGTGGGGTAATTATAGACAGCCCTGCACCAGCCTGGCCCAAACCAGTTCCCTCTATTCCCAGTGTGGCTCAGAGCTGTGTGATGGGAAGGACGGAGCAGAGGCAGTTTGGGGGGATCGGTGGGGGGAGGGACAGTCAGCTGTCACAGGCACTGCCACCTGGGCTCTTCAGAAGATGCAGGGCCAGCTAGCCCCTCTGGCCCTTGTGCAGGGGTCCGAGGGAGGCCTGGTTTCTTTCCCTCAGCGAGTTTGTGGGTTTTGTCGGGGAGGCCACTCTTAGATAAGTGACCTGAAGTGACCTGACCAAGGAGAGAAATCCTGTAGTAAACAATGCAGGTGTATCACATGCGGAGACAGCTTGGAAAAGCAGAGGAGCTGGGCTCTTCTTCCTTCTGCCCGTTCTTGCCTTGCAGAACGCTCCTTATTATAGGGCCTAAACCCTTGTCCTTGCTTCCAGCATGGGGTCCCCCGTCCACCTCTCCAGCCTCAATGCCTGCCACTCCCTGGACCATAGCCATCCTGGTCCCCTTCTCTTCCTTGAACTAGCCAAGTTTGTTTCTGTCTCAGGGCCTTTGCACGTGCTGTGACTGCTGCCTAGAATGTGCTTCCCGCTTCACATGGATGGCTCCTTCGTCATCTCTGGGGACTAAGCTTAAATCTCACATAGTCACAGCAGCTTGCCCTGACCTGCCCATTCAGAGAAGCCCCTCGTCCCCCGGTCCCTCTGCAGTTGTCTTGCTGATGTCCTGTTCACTGAGGGTCAGGCCCTTCTCCTTTGTTTGCTACTGTTACCTGCAGTGCTTGGCACATAATAAATGCTCAGATATTTGCTCCCCAGTTGAATAAATGGCTATGTGAATGGTTTCTCAGGATTCGCCAGGGACCCGAGCCATATTACTTTCCCCTTTGATGACTCCACTTCCATCTCTAAAGCGAGAGGCTAGAGCTCCAGAGATTCTCCTGTCATCGCCTGGTCATGGGAGTGGCCAGGACCCAAGCTTTGAGGGGAAGGAGAAGGCAGGCCTGGAGGCCTGAGCAGATGTTAATCCCTCTGGCTTTTCCACCCGCAGTTAGAATCAGTGAGCCAGCACGGGGTTGGCCCAGCTTAGTCTGGGATCATAGAATTTCAGCCCAGCAGCTGACAGGCCTTGTGTTCTGAGTCTGCCCCGTCCCACTGAGCTGCGACAAGCCAGCTGGGGCTGACTCTGCTCATTGTTATCACCGGGCTTTGGGCCTCTCCGTGGTGGGACGGGCCATTTCTGCTCCTCCGGGAATCTGAGCTTTTTCAGAGAATGTCTGGGTCTGGAGAGGACTTAATTGCACCCACAAGGAAGGGAAGGATGCGCTAGGGGACCCATGGGGTGGGCAGATCTGGGGTTCGGCCTGTGAGTGCACCTGACTCCTTTCAGAGAACCTTCCAGAGAAGATCCCCCAGGGGGTTTTGTAGCCTGGCCCCCAGGGACCCTTCTGAAATCTCTTCTGCCCAAAACTTGTGAAAGTTCCTCACCTCTCCAGGGCCGGGAGTGGGTTCACTCCAAACAGGGGCCCCAGGCCCAAGGCGTCTAGTGCAGCTGTGGTGGGAAGATGGGGGAACCCAGCAGGGTGGAGTGTGGGAGGTGTGTGTCACCACATCCCTCAGGGCTGCTTTCTGGGGACAACAGAGGGTGGGTGCAGTGTCAGCACAGCCCCAGAAGGCAGAGGGGAGACTTTTCATCTAAAGCAGCTTACCTGGTGCGATTTGGATTCAGGAAGCCAGGATTCCAGTCCCAGCCACCCTGCCAGCCCACCCTGGGGGTATTGCCTTCCGATGTTACCTGACATGGGACAAGTCACTGGTGGCTGCTTCCCAAGAGGTCAGTCTAGGTCAGCTTTTTCCCTCCCAGATTCGCCTGATCATCTGAATCATCTGAGGCCATTGTTACAGATCTTGATGGCAGGCCCCACCCAGACCTGCTGAGTGAGATCTCCAGGGAGGGTGACTCCGGGGCTCTGGTTTGATTATTATAACAAACATCTGATGTGCATCCAAAGCGTGGGCACGCTGGCCCTGCCTCACCAGCAGTGCAGAGGGCAGGGGTGCTCCCCATACTGCGTCCAGAATTATGTCGGAGGCCCTCACCCTCTGTGGCTGGTGTCGGCAAGGTTCCAGGGCCAGTTGATACAGCGCTGAGGGCTAGGACAGTGAAGATGATTTATTTGTGTGGCTTTATTTTTTTTGTGGGGATCTTAGTTCCCCAACCTGGGTTGAACCTGGGCCCCAGCAGTGAAAGCGCCGAGTCCTAACCACTGGACCACCAGGGAATTCCCATTACTTTGCCATTTTAAATAATCTTGTGCTGAACATCCTTGTAGCTTCTCTGCTTAGTTTCTTTGTTTTTTCTTTCTTTTTTTTTTTTTAGTTTATTTATATATTTTTATTTTTGGCCGCGTTGGGTCTTCGTTGCTGCGCGTGGGCTTCTCTTTGTTGCAGAGCACAGGCTCTAGGTGTGCAGGCTCAGTAGTTGTGGCACACGGGCTTAGTTGCTCCGCGGCATGTGGGATCTTCCCGGACCAGGGCTTGAACCTGTGTCCCCTGCATTGGCAGGCGGATTCTTAACCACTGTGCCACCAGGGAAGTCCCTCTGCTTAGTTTCTTAGGATAAATTGCTAGGAATGTAATTCATTGCTGGATCACAGAACCCAACGTAAATGCTAATATTTAAAATATATATATATATCTTTTTTCTCGAATAGGAAATATGCGGACGATTTTAAAATCCAGACAGTCCTAACGAGGGATATGAGTCTGTCTCCCACACCTGGCACCCAGTCCTACAGACCCCACCTTAGAGAAAAATACTCTATTTTTTGTGTGTGTATTTTTCCAGAAATCTTCTATGTTTACATGTATGTTTCTGTTCTCACCTTCTTTTTCTGTTTTGTTTTAACACAAATGGGAACTTTCGGTGTACATATTTAAAAACAGTATTTCTTTATATGTCTGTATCATTATATATCTGCCTAGTCGTGAATTGGCAGCAACATGCTTTTAGGGTTGAGACGTCTTCATTGGACAGCTGCAGTGTGCAAGGGACAGGGTTAGGGCATTGAGGAAAGGACAAGGTGTCCAAGGATGGACTCTTCTCCCAGAATGCTTTGCAGTCTCGTGGGGAAAAGGGATTTGCAGAGAGCCTGGGATCCAGTGGTCAGCACCGAGCATCTGAGCAGAACGTGGAGGAGACTGTCAGAGGCAGGACTCCTGGGGGTGGTTGGGAAGGGCCCCCCCCCACAATGAGGGTCCAGCCCAGACCTGCCCAGCGAGGGCCTAGCCAGCCTTTGCATGGGGACTGGGGGCCACCAGCTCCATCTCCCTTGAGCCCGGGCAGAGGCCTGAGCTGTAGCTGGACTTGGGAAGCTGGCTTCACGGGGACATGCTGGGGCTGGGGCCACCATCCAGCGGGCGATGTAAGGACACATCTCCACTGTCGCTGGGGCAGAAGGCTTGCTTTTTCCTTTTTTGGGGGGGCCTCACTGTGCAGCATGTGGGATCTTAGTTCCCTGACCAGGGATCGAACCAGTGCCCCCTGTATTGGAAGCTCAGTCTTAGTGAACCGCCAGACCCCCAGGGAAGCCCTGGCTTGCTTTCTCTTTGATACCAGATCAGATCTTTCTCTTACCTGTTTTTCCTTTCCCTTTTCCCAGAGGCTCATCCAAAATAGAGGAAGCATGTGAAATCTACGCCAGAGCAGCAAACATGTTCAAGATGGCCAAGAACTGGAGTGGTACGTGCTCCCTGCTAGAGCGCCTCCACGGCTCTTCCTCCTCGTTCCCCTCAGCTTCCAGTCCCAGAGGCCTGGCTGAGGCCTCAGCCCTGCAGCTCCCCCACCAATGCCATCTCCAGCTCTACAAGCCCACTGGCCTGCCATCTGGTCATTCCGAGCCCACTGGGTTATTTTACAACTTGGGTCACAGGGCCTTGGAATGAGAACTTAGAGGATAAGGATAAATAGATTATTGAATTCAGATAGACCCATGTAGATTATGAGCTCTTTGAGGGGTTTCTCCTTAAATTCAGAATTTCAGGTTTCCAACAAGGACCTACTATATAGCACAGGGAACTGTATTCAATATCTTGTAATAACCTATAATGGAAAAGAATCGGAAAAAAGTATATATATATATATGTAAAATTGAATCACTGTGCTGTACACCTGAAACTAACACAATATTGTAAATCACCTATACTTCTACTAAAAAAAAAGAAAGAAAGAATCTCAGGTTTCCGTGGAAGCAGTTCCCTAATACTTCCATCAGAGTCTGAATTCTGGGCTGGGGATGATTCAAGTGGTTCCGATAATAACATTAATCATAGCTCCATTTATTGAGCACTCTCCTAAGCACCAAGCTTGCATTATTTAACTGAATCATCACAGCAACACCATGAGCGTCAGTACCATTAACATCCCCATTTCACAGATTTGGAAACTGAGGCTTGGCCCAGCCCTTTGCCCAACACGCCACGACTAGTGAGTGACTGAAGCAGAATTCAGAAACCAGAACTCTGACTCTGGAGCTGGAGGGCTTAACCTGCCCCATGTGGCTTCCTGACCTTTGGAGCCAGAGTGACTTGGATCTGTGTCACAGCTCAGGCTGGCCACGTGACCCCAGGGAGGTTACCTGGCCTCTCCAAAACTGTTTCCTCCTTAGCACGGCAACAGGGAAAGGAACGGTCCTGACCCTGCGGGGCTGTCATGTGGGTTCATTGAGCTCAGTCGTCCCCACGCAGAGCAGGCAGCCCAGCACAGGGGCAGCTGCGAGCTCCATTTCCCACTCCTATTAGCAGCACCCCTCCCTCTAGAGTGGGAGGGGAAGCCCTTAGAGAACTCCAGTCAACAGACTGGCAGACTGCAGGAGCACTTACAAGGTCCCCAGCCATCTGTGTGCTCTCACTCCAGTTGGGGCAAGACACACACACACAGACAGTATCATAGTATACTGGAAGGGCCTCTTCCCGGAAGAGGGCATCCCAGGTCACGTGCCTCCTGAGACTCTCACAGGCTGTGTTGGTGGGCGGAGTGGCCCTCCTGACTTGGCCAGGAGGGGTATGGTCAGACCCTGGCAAGGCTGGAGCTTGGGCAGCGTCCGCCAAGGAGAGGTGGGTGGGCAGGGAGGGGCTCTTTTTTTAATCTTTTGGCCGCACGGTGCGGTATGCGGGATCTCAGTTCCCAGACCAGGGATTGAACCTGTGCCCCCTGCAGTGGAAGCTCAGAGTCTTAACCACTGGACTGCCAGGGAAGTCCAGGGAGGAGCTCCTGGAGGTCCAAGGGGCCAAAGATCTGTTTGGGAGCTACCTGCAGGCCTGGAAGAGAGGTTCAAAAAGCCAGCGCTCGAGCCCTTTGGGGGCTGACTTCATAACATGGCTTCAGACATCAGCAAGATTGGATCAAGAATATCAAGCAAAGACAGTGTTGAAACCCAGGGAGGAACTTTCCGACTACAAAGGAAACGAAACCTGGGATGGGGCTGTGAAGGCGGGGTGTGGAGGCACAGGGCAGAATGGACTGTCGTTTTCTGAGAATATTTTTGGTGTCCTGAAAATTAGAAGAGCTTTTTCCTAAGCTTTCATAGCATGTGTTATGCCTAGAGCCAGATCCTATGTGTATTTTTATATGCTCCTAAGGTAACAATACCATTAGAGAAAGAATATTTCTTTTTCAATCGCATAGATGGTGCTTCTCTCCTAAAATTTGTCACCTCCCTCCTTCCCCCAAATATGCAAACAAAACTCTTAGGCCTTTTTTTTTTTTTTAACTTTTTCCCCAATGATACTACTTCTCTGGAAATTCTGCACTCAAGTTTGGAGCCCTTAAAAACAAGAAAGAAATCATGCATAGTGAAAACCTGGGTGGCTTTGTCTAGCCTCCTGCTCTATAGGTACAGGATGGGGGCCAGACCCTCTTGTCCTCTTCCAGCTCAGGAATTCTGTGATTCGGACTCAGCTGGAGGAGGACGAAGGGCAGGGGCCTCAGGACTGAGCTGGCATTGGCCATTGGAGCTCCCAGTTAGCACAGCCCCTACCCTTTGAGGAGAAGGGGTCCCGCTGTCTCCCACAAGTCAGATAGGTTAGGAGCCGGAGACGTGGGAACAGGATGGCTTGGGGCGCCTGGAAGGTGGCAGTTCGCAGCTGAGTACAGGACAGCCTGGGCTTCAGGTGTGGTCTCCGCCTCCCTGCACCCATGGGCATTGGTCCCCACGCTCTCAAGTTCGTGGCATCTCGTCCTGTTTCCCTTTCTGGACGTGAAGCCCCTGGGGGAGTGGACATTGTGAGGCCTCCTTGCCACTCAACCTGCTGCGACTCTGGACGAGGGACCGGCATGTGGACAGAGGCAAGGGAGCCGGAGAGTTAGATTGAAAGGGCTGGGGGCCGTGCGGGGAGAAGTCAGTCTTGGAAGGGGAGAAGCAGTGGGGGGTCTGGGGTAGCTGTATCCTGATTGCCACTCTCTTCCCCAGCACCCCCGAGCAGCCCCATCCCACGGTTCAGCCGGCACTCTGCCGGGGATGCTGTTTCCAGGCTTCCCTGGGCCGGGGGTGCGGGCAGCAGCTCTGGGGTCAGGAGGCCCAAGGTCGAGGCCCGAGGTCTAGGCCTGCACCTCGGCTCACCCCGGCCAGGCTCTTCCTCTCTCGGCGACTCTGCCTGCCCCTGGAGAGCTCGACCACCTCCCCGGGCCCTGTCTGAGCAACCTAAAACGTGGAGCACCCCCCTAAGACGGGGATCCCCCTTTTCTGTTCCAGCTGCCGGAAACGCCTTCTGCCAGGCAGCCCAGCTGCACCTGCAGCTCCAGAGCAAGCACGACGCGGCCACCTGCTTTGTGGACGCCGGCAACGCGTTCAAGAAAGCCGACCCCCAAGGTGAGGGCCTCTGTGGGCTGCTGGAGCTGGCAGCCCAGAGCGCCAGCTGAGCCCCAACCCAGAGGAGGCCTCAGGTTTCCGACCCAAGATAGTAGGCAATAGGCTGGCCCGGAGGCGCTGGCGCTCTAACTTCAGAATTGGCTCCCTTCCGGCTGGCGTTGGCATCGCGCTCCAAGCCTCCGCCTCCCCTTCTGCTCTGTGCCTGCAGCTGATCGCTCCCCTCCCCTCCTGGAGCCTGGGAGCATTTGGGAGTGGGAGTTACATTTCAGACCCACCGCATGCCAGGGGAGAGGAAAGTCTGTTCTGTTGTCAGAATTAACATGCGAGAGGGGGTGGGAGGGGGTTCAGAGACCAGCCAGGTAGGAGTTGCTGCCGAAAAAGGAGCGGAAATTATCCTAACCTGGCTTCCCTACCCCCTGGGGGGTGGGGATGGGGTCAGAGAGAACCGATCCCAAAGATGTAGCTGCAGAGAACAAGTTCCTTAAAATGAGAGCGTGCTGGGGACAGAAGCCCAGTTTGGGACTGACTCACTGTGAGGAAACCGTTTTTGTCCCCCTGGGCTCATTCTGAAGTAGAAGCGCAACCCAGTGGGTACCAGACTTCTGGATTTCGTGGAGCTGGAATTTTATTTATTTTTTTTGTGGTACGCGGGCCTTTCACTGTTGTGGCCTCTCCCGTTGCGGAGCACAGGCTCCGGACGCACAGGCTCAGCAGCCATGGCTCACGGGCCCAGCTGCTCCACGGCATGTGGGATGTTCCCGGACGGGGGCACGAACCCATGTCCCCTGCATCGGCAGGCGGACTCTCAACCACTGTGCCACCAGGGAAGCCCGGAATTTTATTTTATTTTATTTTATTTTCATTTATTTATTTATTTCCCGCTTGCGTCTCCCCGGAATTTTATTTTTTAATCATGGTGCCAGACATTGGTTGCCAACTTTTAATTTTAACAAGCTCATTTTTTTTTTTTGCGGTACGCGGGCCTCTCACTGCTGTGGCCTCTCCCGTTGCGGAGCACAGGCTCCGGACGTGCAGGCTCAGCGGCCATGGCTCACGGGCCCAGCCGCTCCGCGGCACGTGGGATCTTCCCGGACTGGGGCGCGAACCCGTGTCCTCTGCATCGGCAGGTAGACTCTCAACCACTGCACCACCAGGGAAGCCCAACAATCTCATTTTTTTAAATGACCATCTGCTATCACTATTCACTCATAAGAGAATGGGAAATATATGAATATTAATTTTTTTAAAAGAAAGGAGATGCATCACCTTGGGATAAAGGCCTATCCTTCCCAAGAGAGGGCAGTTGTCACCAGTGCCCGGGGGTCTCTCCAAGGATCTGTGAGCACTGGTTCACACACCAGCACTGGGGAATTGGTGGTGGATTCGCTATCGCCATCGGGACATCTAGTTCCCAGTGGAGGATTTGGCGTCTGTGTGGACCAAGTAGCTGTTCTCTGTTCCCAGACTTGACGGGTGGTTCCTGTGTAGCCGGGTGTCTCACACGTGTGAGCTCAGGCTCAGCAAGAACCGAGGGGAGGCCTTGTGACTGGGTGGGCCGCCGTCGCTCCGCACAAAGCTAAGTGCACCTGGCTGGCAGCGCTGGGCCACAGCAGGCCATGTGGTGATGTGATGATGACCCAGGGTGACCTTGGGTTTGTTTTCAGCTCAAATCACCCAGGGAAGTCTGTGCGTCCCCCGCAGAGGGCCCCCACCCCCAGCCTGCCTTCTCTCTGGGAAACTGGTCGACCTGCAGACGCTGCCCTAGCATCTGTGACGTTCAGCTGCTGCTCCAAAGTGACTGGAAGGACTGATGTCTGGGGCGGGAGCTGAGGCCAGGCTTCATGGCATGTGCACAGCGCCACTTGCTCTTCGAACAAGCCTCTGTGCTTCCGGGGGACAGGCCCCACCTGGCACCGTGATGTCGCGTCCTTCCCCAGCTTTTGACCTGAGCCTTTTCAGCTAGCAGCAATGCTCTGCAGGGTGTGTGGGGGGTGCTAGGGCCCGGGTCTGGGGTGTGGCCCGGTGCCTAGCCTCTGGAAGCGTGGAGAGTGGCTGAGGCGTCGGTGGGAAGGCAGCAGTGGTTAGGTGTGGTGACGTGCCCATCTTGGGGCTCAGAGGCCAACTTGGTTTCTCTAGGGATCAGATCAGCGAGCCTGGTTCTCTGCCCTGGATGCTGAGGTGGGAAGGGGTGGATTTGGTGCTGGCGGTGGCTCTCAGGGAACAGGAGGCGCTGTGGCACAGGGGAGAGCCTAGTGTGGGCAGAGCCGGGAGCGGTGCCGGCTGGGGCTCCAGCTTTTGGTGCTGAGCCGGGAGCGGTGTTGGAGCGGCAGCGTCCCCGCACCACCGCGTCTCGACTGCCCACCCCAGTCAAGGAGGGTGGGGCTCACTGTGGTCTCTGAGGCCCGGGGGAGCCTGCTCCCCTGTGACCTCGGGGAGACACCTAATCTTTTTTTTTTTTTTTTTTTATAAATTTATTTATTTATTTATTTTTGGCTGTGTTGGATCTTCGTTTCTGTGCGAGGGCTTTCTCTAGTTGTGGCAAGCGGGGGCCAGTCTTCATCGCGGTGCGCGGGCCTCTGGCTATCGCGGCCTCTGTTGTTGAGGAGCACAGGCTCCAGACGCGCAGGCTCAGTAGTTGTGGCTCACGGGCCTAGTTGCTCCGTGGCATGTGGGATCTTCCCAGACCAAGGCTCGAACCCATGTCCCCAGCATTAGCAGGCAGATTCTCAACCACTGCGCCACCAGGGAAGCCCCGACACCTAATCTTTTGAGTCTCCATTTCCTGGTGTGGTAAAGCAGAGACCACACGTGAGATAAAGCACAGACGTGCCCAGCACAGCCCCTTGAGTGTGATAAACGTCCAGTAAGGGGCAGCCCTCGGCTCCCGTCAGATGGGAGCCTGGCCTGGACACCCCCTGCCTCCACCCCTCGCTGCTTGCCGTGTGAAGCAGAGGCGGAGGGCCCATGTGGATCACTGCCGCGTTTCCCCAAGCAGGTGGCCAGCTCCCCGGGGCCTCGCTGCTTGCCTCACCTGCCTCAGAGGCCTCGCCCTGTGTCAGCACTTCGTACGGGAGTCCTGGAAACGCCCCCCTCCCCACCACCGACAGGCAGCTGAGCCTGTGCCTGGGACTGCCAGGGTGGAAGGAAGCGATTAGGCGCCTGTCACTGCTCTCCCTCTGCGAGTCTGCCCTGAGTGTGGGCCGAGGGTGGCCTGCTGCCTCCTCGGTGGCTGAGGGCAGAGGGGGGAGGTGATGACCACAGCTGTCATTGGTTCTCAGCCACTGCCGGCTGCTATGGGTAGACTCAGGCCAGGGAGCTGGGCCCAGGGGTGCGTGTGTGCACACACGTGCACCCAGGGCAGGGCAGTGGCCAGACCCCCACTTGCCCTCCCCCATGTGCTCCCCCAACCTCACTGCCAGCCTCACTGGGTACCTGCTGTGTACCAGACATGTGGCGTCCTCCTTCTACCCATTCTACTTCTTCGTGGGGTTCTGCGATTTGCCCCCTTGTACTGAGGAGACCTGTCTCCCTAAGCCAGCGCCTTCCCCTCTCTGGGCCTCAGCCCTCCCTGCCCACCTTCTGGGGCTGGATCACTCCCAGAGCCCTTTCTGGCTCCCGGTTTCTGCAGGTGGCTGGTCGGGGGCAGGTGTGCCGGGGTGCGCGGGCTGTTCGCCCCCGGGGTCCTGGTGACCGGAGATAAGCTGGTTTAGCCAGTAAGTTAGCAGGTAATCCGCTAGTGCTCTGGCTGGGGTGGCAGCTGGCAGCCTGCCGCTTTCAGAGACAGCTGTCCTGGAGCGAGGGGACTCAACCTTGTGACTCCATGCTGCTGCCTGCGGGTAAGCCTTCTTCCCCTATTGCCACCGCAAGGGCCGTCTTGCTGACGACACTCCAGGCCAGTGCCAGCAGGCCCAGGGTGGCCGCTGCAGGGGAGCCTGTCCTGCCAGGGAAGCTTCCGGCCTCCCCCTCCAGGGCTGCTAACCTCACCCGGGCAACCTTTGCCACTCTGCCCGTAGGTGCCTGCTTGTGCGCCCCATCGTTCCAGGAGAGGGAGCCTGTGAGTCGCTTGCAGGGGGGACCTGCTGGCCGCATCCAGCCCCCTGGGTGGAGAATGGAGCAGGGTGGGGTGTGCACAGCTCCCGCACTGCAGCCCTACCCCTGGTTCCTTATCCTCCTTACCACTGGGTTGCCAGCTCGTCAGTTACTTCCAGAAATGCTCTGTCACAAAATCTGTGTGTGTGTTTTAAAGTAACACTGCTTCAGGCTGTATTTGTTTGTGGTGTTCTCTCCCTTTTCTCCTTCTCTGCCCCTTTTTGCTTTCTTTCTCTCTTCCCTGCTGCCTCAGGCTTCCCCCATCAGCCTCAGAACCTTGACCCAGTGGTGTACGCTCTCTGAATATTTTAGGGGTCCCGAGGGGGCTTTCAGAATTGGACCCGACCTACCAATCCTCCCTCCCCCAGAGTAGTGCTCACAGACACCCCCTTTTGGCCTGTAAATTTGGGGAGGGCGCTTGTGGACTCCCTGAAGGGCCAGCCACAGGTCTGGGCCTAAGAGCCTCTGTTCACATGTCTCCCTGCGTGACGAAACCATTAGCCCCTTGAGAGCAGACACCGGGCCTGCAGTTTCTTTGCAGCATCTCAGCCCAGTGGGCCCTGCTGACTTTGGAGACCCCAGCGGCAGACCAGGGGGCTTACAAATGCTGGACTGTGGGGTGAATTTTCAACCTTGCCCCAGCTCAGAGCCCACCTGCTGTGGTCTGTCCAGGTTCTCTGTCCGTCTCCCTCCATCTCCCTCAACACCCTTTCCTCCTGAGATGCATTAAAATGGTGTTAAAAAAATATCCACCCGAGAGCTCATCTCTATCTGCTAGAAAATGCCACCCACTCATGCTTCCCTCTATCCTCCAAATAACTTGTCAAAAAAAAAAAAAATGCCTTTCCCAAATTTAAAAACTTGCAAAAGGTGGTACAACAAAGGTACCCCAATTCTTCCTCCCAGGTGCCACCCCAGTGTGTGTGTTTTGTCGGTGAAACCTGTGGCTTGAGGAGCCAGCAGGCAGCAGTGCCAGGTGGAGAAGGGTGCAGAGGGCTCTGCTGCAGGCTGGGATGTGGGCAGAATAGTGGAGACCCCAACCGCAGGGGCCTCAGCATCACAGCATCCAGCCGCCTCCTGCCGCAGACGGAGGCCAGGGGATGCAGCTGGTTCAGGGTCCCACCGTGAAAGGGTGGCAGAGCCCAGGTGGGACCTGGCCGTTCCTCCGATGTCAGCCTTTGCCGCCTCTGCCGGCAGCTCATCCTCAAGGGCAGGGCCTTGGCAGGTCTGGCCCAAAACACCCACGGGAGTCTGGCCACCAGCTGGCTATGCCCTGTCCCAGGGGTTGCTGGGATGGTGGTGGCGTCGTGTTGGCCCGGGGGAGAGGGCAGCTGTATCAGCAGGGCTCCCCTGAAAGCGTGTGCCCGGCAAGTCACAGCAGAATAAATTAGCCTGACCAGGTTTCCTGCATCTCGGGGATCCCCTCACCTTCCCTCCCTGCTCAGGTGCGTAGCCCTGGCCTCTCCCAGTGCAGCCCTGCACCTTCCTCCTCTCCTCGGCCTCTGCTGAAATGACTTCACCTTCTCATTTCTCCTCCCTGCCTTCCTTTTTCTCTCCCCAGAGGCCATTAACTGCTTGATGAGAGCAATTGAGATATACACAGACATGGTAAGGGTCACTGCGTGTCCTGTCCACCCCGTTCCAAGTCCTACCATATTGCCCCAGCCTCCCCTCTCCTCCTCCGGCCCTGAGAGCAGGCGGGAGACTGGCAGGGTGAGGGGTGTCACCGGAGCCGGGCTGGGCTGGCTGGGTCCTCACGCAGCTCCTCACCAGCCTGGCTCCTGGTGGCAGCTCCCAGCACGTCACAGGGGCTGGCGGCCCCTCCCCAGGTCCTGCCTCTGGCCCCCCACAGGCCGTCGTTGTCCTCACTCGTAGACGTCACTGCTGTTGGGGTCCTCGCGTATCCGGTGCGTTTCCCTTTACCCAGACACCCGCCGCCAGCGTCCCATTTGATTTGGGGAGGGTAGGCAGGGCCCAGAGTCAGCTCAGCCCCTGCCCTGCCCCAGGGAGCATCCCCATCGACAGATGAGGTCCAGAGAGGCAGCTGCTGGCCTGAGGCCAGGGAGCCAGGACAGTGGACCAGAGCCAGGCCCTGGCTCCTGTCAACTCCACTTTTTGCCCCTTCGCACTCTACCTTTGTCAGACCCCTCCCTTGGGCAGGAGCGTGGGCCCTGCCTCCTGCCGGGTCCAGGGCCATGCTGTAGTAGTGTCGTTACAGCGGTGGTAGCGGCTGCCATGTGTTGAAGCAGATGCTCTGAGCTGGGTGGTTTAGTCTCCCCTACAGCAGCCCCGTGAGGTGGGCACTGTTGTCATCCCGTGTGACAGTCAGGAAAGAGGGTCCCAGACAAGAGACATGACTCGCTCAGGGCCCCACACCTACCAACAGGAGTCGCTGAGACCCAAAACTAGTCCTGGCTGAGCCCAGGGCCTTGCCCCTTCCTGCTGCCCTCAGCAAGGAGGTAGCCATGGACCAGGCTCGTGTGTGAGTGGCGGGCCAGGCATCTGGACCCCCACCGGGTGGAGGCAGGTAGGAGGTGCTCAGCTCCTCTGGGAGCTGGAAGGCATCCTTGGGGAAAGCCCTGGGTGCCTGCAGGGGAAGCTGGAGCAGGGGTTGACCTGTGAGAAGGGCTGTGTGGCCACACGGGACAGGGAGGCCGGGAGGGAGGCTGTCTCTTAGGCAGCGGGGAGCCTGTACCAGGTGACTCTGGGTTGGTCCTTCCGCCTCTCTGGACCATCTGTCACATGCCTCCTTGGGCCAGAGCTTCTGGCAAGTCCCTGTGCAAACGTTACCTTGGTGTTGCTCCATCTGCCTGTGTCCCCTGGAGACTCTGTGGAGGGACATGCCCACTGTCACCCAGTCAGGGCAGCACTCGGACCCAGGCCGCTCATGCTAGAGCCTCCCTTTTAAGCCCCGTGCCCCTCTGTCTCTTGGGACCACCTTCTGCACACCTCCCCTCCCAGGGGCGGCTGAGGATCCAGCTTCGGGGACCCGGAGGGGTGTGGTTGAGCTGGGACGGGGCACTCAGGACGCCCTTCGTCCTGAGGGCTCCTTCCCACGTCTCACCCAGGGCCGGTTCACCATCGCGGCCAAGCACCACATCTCCATTGCTGAGATCTACGAGACGGAGCTGGTGGACATCGAGAAGGTCAGTGGCAGGTGGGGCCAGGCCAGTGGCCGGGGAGGGCTGCCTAGGCCAGTCCTCTGAGACCAGGACAGGAGCACGGGGCACCGGCAGAGCCTGGGTAAAGGGCTCCGGTGAGTCCCGGGCCATATTGCGCCCAAAGGTGATGAAGGCTGCATTGGCCCCTCGCCCTCCCCCCACCGCCCGTGTCTCCCCAGGCCATCGCCCACTATGAGCAGTCTGCAGACTACTACAAAGGCGAGGAGTCCAACAGGTACCCCTCCTGCCCGCCCCAGCCCCTCGGTGAGGGCCCCAGACCCTGCTACCACCCACCTCCCTCCCCTCTCTCTGCCCCATTCAGCTCTGCCAACAAGTGTCTGCTGAAGGTGGCTGGTTACGCGGCGCAGCTGGAGCAGTATCAGAAGGCCATTGACATCTACGAACAGGTGGGGGCAGGCGGGGCGGGCATGGCGCCCCATCCTGCCTGCCAGTGCCCCTCGTCCTGTCTCTCATCCTCTCCAGTGCCCTGCCCTCCCCCCCCATTCTCTGCACTTCCCTCGGTCATCCCCACGCCCTCACCCTGTGCTCCGCCTGGCTGAACACTCTCTCCACCCACGACCCCATGCGGTGTCACCGCCCTCTTCCTAGACGGGCCCTTCCCACACTCCTCACAGGGCGCTTCCCAGGCGGCCCCAGAGTGAGGCCAACTCTGAAGAACCAGAGTCAGGGAGAGAGTGGGAAGAATTGCGAGGCCCGGGGTAGCCAGAGGCAGCTGAGGAGCCTGCTAGAAGGGGCCCGGGAGGGGGTGTCCCCTGGGTATGCAGGCTCCCCTCTGCTGGGCGGGGAGGGCTGGGGTGGGGGGGGGCCAGCCGCCCTGGTGGGCTCAGCCTGGCCAGGAGAAAGGCAGGCAGCTGGCCTCGGAGGAGAGCGGGGCGGGCGCCGCCTCTCATGTTCCCGCAGCCTGCCACCCCTCTGCCCACCGATGTGCCAGCCTCCTGTCGGGCCTGACAGCAGGGCCGCCTCTCCCTCCACCATCGCGGGCGCCTTGGGAAGCCCACGGACACCTGGCCTCAGCCCTGTGGCCACACCCCCACTCCCCATCATGCCCTGGTCCTCGGTCACTCACAGACTGGTTGCTGACTTCCCCAGGGCCGGTCTCTCTTCTCCCTGCCCTCAGGGTCCTGGGTTAACAGGGCCCCACTGGGGAACAAACCCACTTCCCAACTGGCCCCCAAGTGCCTGGCAGTGACCCTGGCCCTCTGGCTGCCCGCCTCCTCGTGCCTGCAGGTGGGGACCAATGCCATGGACAGCCCACTGCTCAAGTACAGCGCCAAGGACTACTTCTTCAAGGCGGCTCTCTGCCACTTCTGCATCGACATGCTCAACGCCAAGGTGAGCCCAGGCCCAGGGGCCCACCCAGAGCTTACCCCACCCCCCCACACACAGGGTGACTGCCCTTGGAGCACAGTGTCTGTCACTAGGCCGAGTCACCTCTTTCCCCTTCGGAGGGTAAGCCCCTCACTCACGTCTGGCCCCTGGCATTCGGCCTTTGAGCAGGAAATGCTTGTTTCTATCCCTGATTTCACTCGCTCAGTCCCTGTAGCCTTTGAGTTTCCAACTCCCGACTTGCTCAGTGCCAGGCTTTTTCTTTTGTGGGAGCACTTTTTGAGTCCTTACCGCACCCCATGAGGTTGATACCATGGTTACCCCATTTTACAGTTGAAGACACTGAGGCTGAAACCAGAGTCCCTTGTCCAAAGCACATGGCTAGTAAACTGCAGCCCCAGGATTCCAGATCTTTCTGACTCCCAGTGTCATGATTTGAACCAGAGCCTAAATGCCAGACCCGCTTGTTCTCAGGGCTTCTTAGCAAGAGAGGGGTCCGGGCTGGGTGAGGGGTTGGAGAATGGCCAGGGAGAGGAGCTGGGTTCTCCTGGCGTCTGGGATTTCTTGGCGTCTCCAGCTGCCCCATCCTCAGCCACATGGTGTGTCTGAGCCCCACCCTTGCTCCCTTTGCCGGCATCCGGCAGGGCAGGTGAGAGCTTGGGCTTTGGGGTCAGGCCAGTTCAGATCCCCAACACGTCCCCTGTGCCCTGAGGTCACTACCATCTCTGGATCTGTTTTCTGCTTTCAAAATAGGGTCACCATCGTTTGACCCTCCCCGGGTCCTCGTGAGGGTTAAACGTGAGAAGTGCCCGGCGTCAGGCCTGACACATAGGATGGGCTGTTATGAGGCAGTACCAGGCAGCTGTTGCCATTGCCCCTACCCTGGGTGGATCGGGTGCAGGAGAGGCACTGAGCACCGGCCTGGGGAACCCTCCTCCCTCCCCCAGGCCCCCGCCGCCCCCCGTCCCCTGCAGCTGTCTCTGCAGCCAGGCTTGCACTGAGCTCAGCTCCGTGAAGCACAGAGCCCAGTGTCACTGGAGGCTGGGGGGTGGCGCAGACAGCTGACTCGGAGCCAGAGCGGCCCCCAATCCCCTCGGCTGCCGGGCCAGCTGCTCCGAGGGCCCTTCTTTATTAACTTGTCCCCTTCGACCTCCCCTCCACCCTCGCCGACACTCAGCTCGCTGTCCAGAAGTATGAGGAGCTATTCCCTGCGTTCTCCGACTCCCGGGAGTGCAAGCTGATGAAAGTGAGTGCCGGGGGCTCAGGCCAGCGCTTTCCTGCGTCTGCGCTTGGAGCGGGGCGTGTGGATGGGAGTCTGGAGGCTTGGCTCTGGTTAGCACGATCACCGAGATTTGTACAGTACTTTTCAAGGGTCTTTTGTTTCCCCCTCGTCTGCCATTTGGGTCACCAGTTTCTGGATGAGACAAGTAAAATTCAGTCAACGATGGAGCTGGGGGCAGAGCTGGGAGGCTGCGGGATCTCACACGCACACGGGCACGCGTGCACACGTGATGTTCTGTGTTAGTGATGCGGAGGGCAGGGCTGGAACACAGCCCCTTTCTTCCTGTCAGCATGGGAGTCCCCCGGACTTTCACTCACCCAGATAGTGTGCGTGTGAATCTCATCCAGGTCAGGCCTCAGGCCAGCCTGGGCCCCTGAGCCCCACCTGCCTTTCTCTTGCAGAAATTGTTAGACGCCCACGAGGAACAGAACGTGGACAGCTACACCGAGGCGGTGAGTGGCTGGCAGGGGTGGCTGCCCTTGTCAGATGTGGTCCCATGAATTTCACACTTTTTTTTTTTTTTTTTTTTTTTTTTTGCCGTACGCGGGCCTCTCACTGTTGTGGCCTCTCCCGTTGCGGAGCACAGGCTCCAGACGTGCAGGCTCAGTGGCCATGGCTCATGGGCCCAGCCGCTCCGCGGCATGTGGGATCTTCCCGGACCAGGGTACGAACCCGTGTCCCCTAGCATCGGCAGGCGGACTCTCGACCACTGCGCCACCAGGGAAGCCCAATTTCACCCGTTTTTACCTCCAGTCCCAGACCCTGGCCATGAACTCCTTTCTCCAGTCGCTGCAGAATCCTCACAAGTAGCCCCAAGAGGTGCGGGGAGTGTTCTCCACTTTTTAGAGATGATGGCACTGAGGCCTCTCGGGGCCAGAGCTGGGGTTGGAGCCCATATCTGTCTGCTCCTGAAGGCCAGGGTCTTTGCACCACTCAGAGTCCCCCTGGGTGAGCAGTTCAGGCTGTCTCACATCAGGCACTTCGGGTGGTCCTGGATGTGCAGGGAGGGAGGGAATGAGTCGCATCATTCCCTCTCCCCTCCCCGACAGCAGGAGGGAGGAGGAGCAAAGGGTGCCGGAGGGGCAGCATTGGGAGGGTCCCCCTTTCCAGCAGCTTCCCCGATAGAACCGTCCCATGGAGATGTTTCTCCCTTTCCTTACCCTGTTCTGAGCTTTCTGGAACTCAGTTACATCCAGCTTAGGCCCACGTTATGTCTTCCAGACTGTATCTGTCAAGCATGTCTCTCCCTGGGTGCCCATCACCAATCGTAGGCCTCTGAATGATGACAGAGACGAAACTTGTCAGGTCCATCCCGCCGCTTCGTCATGTCTCCAGGCCTCAATTTCCCATCCGTAAAACAAGAAAACTGGACTTTTTTTTTTCAACCATAAAATCTTTCTTCCCCCCAAGGGAAGCCTCACGCCCAGGCCAGTAAAGACACAGAAGGGAGCCGCCCCGGCTTGGGTCGGGGCCCACGCCTCCCCTTGCTCCTCCTCGGGGACTGGGGCTGACAGGGACACGCCTGGAGGCTCTTGGGAACAGAGACCATGGGCTAGGATTGGTGACAGGGCGGGAGCCAGGCGCGGGGTGGGCCGCCCCTCCTGACACCGGTCCCCCGGCGCACACAGGTGAAGGAGTACGACGCCATCTCCCGGCTGGACCAGTGGCTCACCACCATGCTGCTGCGCATCAAGAAGACGATCCAGGGCGACGAGGAGGACCTGCGCTAGGCCCGCCTGGCCCCCTGGCACCCACCTCCCTGCCCCGTCCGCTCTCCCCCAGCCTGGCCCTCCAGTGAGGATCGCGAAGAGCCCAGAGAGGTGGGGCCCGAGACGTTGGCTGCGAGACCTTCCCTCCTCCCCACCAAGGAGTCTCGCAAGCCACGGCGCAGGCTCCGCACTGCTTCGGGGGCCCCTGAGGCTAGGCCCGCTGGCCAGACGGTCATACTCTGTTCCCGCCGCATCCCTTGCCCCCTGCCCCTTTATTTAAGCCCCCGGAGGTACCCTTCTCCCCTCCGACACGCAGAGTCATTGATGCAGACCTATTTGCTGTGGGTGCTGCCAGGGGTCAGGGTCAGCATCTGGCCCCCCATCTCCCAACCAGCTGAGTCGTGAGGTTGGTGTCTGTCTCTCTACCTTTGTCCCCCAGCCGAGCTCTGAGCCCACGTAGCCGCCGTGATTTGCTGTCACTGCTGGGGGTGGGTTCCTCCCCCAGCCAGCACGGGAGCCTCCCAGCCTCCTGCAGCCCTCACCTCTCAGGGTAGTCCCAGGCCCTGGAGCTCCGAGGGTCATCCCCATGCCCACCCCTCCATCTCCACCCTGCGCTTCGAGGTGTTGTTGGTGGGAAGCTGCAGCTGCCTGAGGAAGGAAATAAAAGACAACACTTGTGCATGAGTCTCTTCCTCCTCACCTCTGCTCCCTCCTCACCCTTCAGGGCCTGTGTCCCCTCTCCCTGGCCCTCCCACCTTGGGCTCTGGGTGTGCTTCCTGGGAAAGAAGAGGGCAGGTTTAACCAGGAGGATGGGCTGGGTCAGAGCCTAGAGAAGGGAGGCCCAGGGCTGGTGGGTTTGGGAGCCATGGGCTTGGGATCTTTGAGCTCTGGGCTTTCTGGTCCTTGGTTTCCTCAGCTGGGATGATGGGTGCCAGTGCCCCTCCCCCAGAGCTGGCGGGAGGATGGATGCATCACCGGTGATAAGAAGGGTTGGAGGAGGCACACCAAGTCTTCCAGCCTCACACCCCACGTCCGTATTTCCCTGCAGGGAGGGCTGAAAGCCCCAGTGGCACTGTTCCATCTGTTGAAGGGGGGCAGGGAGCGGCTTTGGCGGGCGGAGTACAAGGAGGACCGAGTGGGTATGGTGAGTGGGAGAGGAAACAGCGGGAGCCCTTTGCCCAGGAAAGGAGGGCAAGAATCAGCCACCTCCTCCACACTCCAGCATGTGGGCCTGCCTGTCAGGTGGACAGTCTGATGTGCCTGTGCTTCCACCCGGCACTGGGCTGGGCAGGGCGCTCCCCACTTTGGAGTAGGGGAACAGCTGGAGGAGGGTCAGTGCCCAGTTGCAGACTCAGTGTCACAGTATGTGGCATGATGTCAGGAAGTGAACAGGGGCTGCAGAGGAGGTGCTGCCTGGGAAACCAGGGCAAGCTCCTCTGAGAGCTGCTCCAGCCTAGAGCCTGGAAGGAATTCAGGAAAGGTTCAGGCTCAGTGTGTGTCAAGAGTGGCCTCTCTATGACACCCTGTCCTGCCCCTCTGTCCCCTTCAGCTTTTCCCACAGCTCTAATCGATTGATAATGGCTGCCTAGAGCTCAGTTAAGACTCCTGAGATCTCAGTTTGATTACCAGTGTCTGCCTTGGCACAGGCTGAAGAGTTAAGTAGTGTGAGAATCTGTTTGTGCCACCCATGACCTAAATAGTGATTCTCAACCCTGGCTGTGCTTTAAAATCATATTAAAAGTGCTCAAGCTTGGGTTGCACTCTGATAAATTGTGATTTGATTGAAGTTCCCCACCCTTTTGGTTTTGGAGAGTTTTTTTCCATAGGTGATCCAAATGTGTACTTAGGGTTGGAAACCACTGAACAGGACAGTTCTTTCCTTTCCAACCCATTTGTTTATTCATTCACTCAAATATGAAGGGAATGTGGTTTCGCGGTTACCAAGGGAGGTAGAAGAAGCCTGAAGAAAACATTGTTCAGAAGCAGCAGAACCAGACCCCACCCCCATTTACTCAGCAAGTATCTACTCAGCACCTACCGTGTGCCATGCCCTAGCTCAAACCCTGGGATTACAGCACTAAATAGCATAACCAGATCTGGAGTGGACACGAACTCCTTTCTTTTCACCACCCTCCAGATCCAGTCTGCCTTTGAGAACTCTCCTCTCAGGGCTCTTATGCAACAGTGTCCCAGGTGCTTGGCAAAGGGCCTGGTACATAGTTTTGGGTTCTTAACATACTTACTAAATGCTCGTTCCATGTCAGGCCTTGTGGGCCAGGCGTCGGGGATTTAACTGTGACCAAGGGAGATCCAGTCACTGCCTTCACAGATCTTGCAGTGTGTGTGTGTGCGTGTGTGTGTGTGTTTTCTTTCTGCATGGAAGGGGGTGACAGAAGATTACTCAAGGTGGCCAGGACAGCTGGCCAACTCATGTCTTCTGGAAATAACATACAGGTATACATAGAGTCCCCAAACCCTTGATGCCCTTCTGGAGACAAAAAAGTGTATACAGGAATCCCAGAAGACCTCATCCTGTCTCCACCACTTACTATCATATCAGTCAAGGGACTTATTCTCCCCGAGCCTCAGTTTCATTCTCCAGAAACTGGGATAATAAACCTCTTTCCAAAGTTGTTGCAACAGTTTATGGAGATAAATTCATACAGTGGTCAATAAATGCTGAATAAATGAACGCGGGGTAACCAGAGCAGGGTAGTTGTGAAGATTCAATGAGCTAATCAGCCAACATGACTGATAAAGTAGGCTTTCAGTAAAGAAGGTGGTGGTGATTAGCCAGGATAGATAGCTAGAACTGTTTCCTTGGGGTAAGAAGAATGCATTTCACCATTTTAAAGGTGATGTGATTAAAACAAACTATGGAGCTTTGGTGTTTGGGTTCCAATACGGACTGCTGCTTCTAGCTGTGTGATCTTAGACAAATTACCTGTCTGTGCCTCAGTTTTTTCATCGGTAAAACATATCATAGTACCTACCTCAAGCCTGCCTGTGAGTTTTAACTAAAAATTGATAGATGTAAAGGCTTAGAACAGTTCCTGGCACGTAAGGGCTATATTGAGCATTAAGGTTCTTCTTATTCCGTCTTCCGCGCCGCCCACAGCAGGGGCCACCACCTCTCATCTTCAGGCCTTAATCAGTGGGCGGCAGTCACCTCGGCCCTGAAAAGGACCAGGAAGGAGCGCGCAGGCGCTTTGAGGCAAAGTCTGGTGGGAAGCCCAAGCGGCCCGGCTGGCAGCCATCTTAGTAAAGGGCAGCGTCGACAGCTTCTCTACGTAATCAGTCTGCGCGACCGGCCGGCGCCCGGCGGTCCATGGCGTAGAGTGGGCAGCCGCGGGGGCTACGGGGACCAGTGTTTGAGGGGCGTGATGGGGGAGGCGGCTGTGGCCGCGGGGCCTTGTCCGCTGCGCGAGGACAGCTTCACACGCTTCTCGTCTCAGAGCAATGTGTACGGGCTGGCGGGCGGCGCGGGTGGGCGCGGGGAGCTGCTGGCCGCCACCCTTAAAGGCAAGGTGCTAGGCTTCCGCTACCAAGACCTCCGACAGAAAATCCGGCCCGTGGCCAAGGAGCTGCAGTTCAATTACATTCCCGGTGCGTGGCGCCATGGGGCTGGGGGGCTTGGAATGTAGTGCTGAGAAGGCTTCTGAGGCTCTGTCTGAACCAGGTCACCAGGATGGGAGAATGGGATCAGGGTGATGGTGATTGAAGGGGGTCAAGGCTGGTAATCTGGAGGCATTGGGGTCAGAGGACAGGGCTAATAGGGGCCTGAAGTAGTTAGGGTTCAGGATTCCTCAGACTCAGAAACCAGGATCCCTCCTACCATGGTGATGGTGATGGTGATCAGGACTCACACCGTCCCAGAGGTCATGATAATTTGTGCTGGTCAGAGATGACTGAGTCCTAGAGGTCAGGGCTCACTGTTGATTGGGAATATTGGGGTCACGGGTCTGCCTGAAACGTGAACTTTGAACTGTCCTCTCCCAGTGGACGCAGAGATTGTCTCCATCGACACCTTCAACAAGTCACCCCCAAAGCAGGGCCTGGTGGTGGGGATCACGTTCATCAAGGTACCCAGAGCCCTCCACCTATCCATTTTCTCCTCCTTACTGAGTCTGACCCATATCCCTCTTGCTGCCCCTACTCTCCCCTGAGGCCAGTTTCCTCTCCCAGGATTCAGGGGACAAGGGCAGCCCCTTCCTTAACATCTACTGTGACTACGAGCCTGGCTCTGAGTACAACCTGGACTCCATTGCCCGTAAGTGTGGCCTGGAGGGAAGGAGGGATGAGGAAGGGGGTTGGGGGGGTGCTGTCAGGTCCCCTGTGCCCATCTGCCTGTACTCCCCCTGCAGAGAGCTGCCTGAACCTGGAGCTCCAGTTCACTCCTTTCCAACTGTGCCACGCAGAGTAAGTAAGCCACAGGTGTGATACAATAGGGAGTGTGTGTGTGTGTATGTGTGTTGGGAGGGCGGAGGCTGTAGCAAACTGGAGACCACAAATCTGCCTATAGACAATCAGACTAGTTTGTTTTTTAGAGCATCGTGCATTTAAGGTAGCCACGGACCAGACTTGGCTGACGGGCTACCATTTTGTTATCCCTGAACTAGATAATTTGAGAGTGAATGAGCTCCTGTGCTCCAGATGTGTAGAATTCTCAAGTTCTAACGATCTAGATTTGGGCATTCCAAGACCCAGAAATGCCAATTTTTCTAGAGTTGTGAGCTCTGGGTTTCCAAGATTTGAAAGTTCTACAGTTTGATGATTCTGAGATTCTGTAATATTAAAGCCCTAACATTGTCATATTCCAAGGAGATAGAATACAGACCGTCTAGAATACTGATGTTCTAGAATCCCAGAGTATAAGAATTCCATTCTAGAGCTCTGAATTCCAAAACACCAGTGTTCTAGCAGAGGGGTTGGCAAACTTTTTCTTTTAAGGTGCAGCTTTGGGGTCAAATAATCTCTATCACAACTACTCAAGTTGGCCACTGTAGCAAGAAGGCAGCCATTGACACTGTGTAAATGAATGGGTGTGGCTGTGTTCCAATAAAACTTTATTCACAAAAACAGGCCGTGGGTTTTGGATTTGCCCTGCAGGTCATAATTTGCCAACCTCTAGTCTAGCAGATGAGAGTTCTAGAAACTGAAGGTTCTAAAGTACTAATGTTCTGGGTTCTACGATCTGGGTATTCTACCAATTCTGTAAATCTGAATATCCATGAGGGCAATTTCCAGAAGCTCTAGCATTTCAAAGGAGACAGAAAACAGAACTTCTAGAACACTGGGGTTCTAGGGTAAAAGAGGTGCTAGTGTTCTGAGGTTCTGCAGCCCATTCTAGAGCTCCATGTTCATTCCTGAATCCACATCCAGAATGAAGATTCTAGCAAGTGAGGGCTCTAGAAACAGAAGGTTCGAAAACGCTGAGTTTCTGTGATTCTGAGACTGGAAAGTTCTAAAATCTGAGATTCTGTGAGGGCTAGCTTCTAGAATTCTACATCCTGAGATCCTAGCTCTGGATCCAGTGTCTAGAACCCAGAATGTCAGGGTTCTCACAGGCAAGAGTTTCTGCAAGAGGAGGATTTTAAAACACACGGACTCTACCACACTGGCATTCTAGATTTTTCTGCTTTCAGGGTCCAGGTTGGGGATCAACTGGAGACCGTGTTTCTCCTGAGTGGGAATGACCCGGCCATTCATCTCTACAAGGAGGTGAGGCAGGGCGAGGCTTGGTGGGCAGAGCCCTGCCGGGGCCACCATGGGCTGGCACGGGGTGCAGTGTGTGAGGCTGGCCACTGACTCCAAGCTCGTGGCGGGTCTTGGTTCCCCCAGAACGAGGGGCTGCATCAGTTTGAAGAACAGCCCGTGGAAAACCTCTTCCCAGAGCTTACGAACCTGACCAGTAGGTAGGAGAGGCCCTGACAGAGGCCAGTGGGAACCGGGGCAGGCAGCCTCAGAGAAGTCAGGTGGTGGGAATTGACCCCTAAAGAGTCAGGCCCAGCGGAGGCCCAAGGCTCTCCCGGAGGTGGGGTGGGGTGGATGCTTCTAGGGAGGTGGGGGTGGGGGCTGGGGCCTGGCGACGGCCCTCAGGCCCCTCTGTCCACCCGTCCACCCCCAGCGTCCTCTGGCTTGACGTGCACAACCTGCCCGGCACGTCCCGGCGGCTCTCAGCTCTCGGCTGTCAGAGCGGTTATGTCCGTGTCGCCCACGTAGACCAGCAGAGTCGAGGTGATGGCTGGGGCGGGGGCCCAGACACGGGGTGTGGGGCGAGGCCGGACTGGGGCGGGGGTGCTCGGGACGGGGCCCTGAGTCCTCGCCCTCCACACAGAGGTTCTGCAGACTTGGACGATCCTGCAGGACGGCCCCATCTCCCGAGTGATCGTGTTCAGCCTCTCGGCCCCCGAGGGTGAGCTCCGGGCAGGGGGAGGCCAGGCCGCGGGCTCGGCTCCTCCACCCGCATTTGTACCCCTCTCCCCACATGCCCAGCTCCCCACCGTCCCTCCCGCCCCGCTGTGTGCCCCACTCCAGCCCGGGAGCCACAGTGTGCCCATTCCCTCCCCACGACGCTCCTGAATTTCAGATCCAGCTACTTGCCCCTGTGGTGGTCTGATTTGAGCTTTCACCCTGGAGCTGAACTTCTGCCTTTCCCTTGGTGGTCTGACCTTCACCGCTCACACTGTGGCTTCCTCGGACCCCCCATCTGTGGCCTCTTCACTCTGTCTCTTGCTGCCATCCAAGTCCAGGCTTTTCTCACGGACTCAGCGCCGTCCCCCCACTCGGCGTCTCTCTTTTCGCCCCACATGTTGATCTGTTCCTCTTACTGCGGTCTGTCCTTCTCTGGCGTTTCTCTTGGCCTCACCTCTGTGGTCTTTCTTCTGCCCCTTCCACTGTGGTTTATCCCCTGATGCTCTCACTGTGGTCTAACCACGGACTTCTGTGCTGTCACCTAACCTTTGTCTCTTCTAACCTGGTGGTTTAACCTTGGACTTTTTAAACTGTCATCCAACACCTCTCCCTCCTCCTGGCATCTGACCTCCATCATTCGCTCGTGGTCTAACCTCTAACCCTCCCCCTGTGGCCCAACCTCAGGGGTCTAACGCGTGTTCCTCTCAGGAATGGACGGGTGGGGAGGAGGGAGGAGGAGCCTGGAACCTGGCCCCTCACGCCTCCCCCGCCGTTCACGTTCCTTCTCCAGAGACCGAGGACAGACCACAGCGGGAGGAGTACAGCGTGCTGGTGGCCAGCATGTTGGAACCAGCGGTGGTGTATCGGTGAGGGCCACGGGGCACGTGCGTGTGGGCTGACCCCATGCCTTTGCACGGTGATCTAGCCTTGTCATTCTCCACAGAGAGTAAAGCTTTGGGTGTAGTGGTTCAGGGCTGGGCAGGTAAAGGTGTCTGTGTCCCAGAGAGAAGAGCACGAGTGTTTAAGTCTAGAACTTGTAGGGCATGTGCTGAGGCCTCGGGTGGGAACCGAGATGTCCAGTCCCCCTGGGGTAGGTGGACAGAGCACGCTGGCAAGTGTTTAATCACAGGCTCCATGTGGGAGAAAGCCCTGGCTTATAGGATCTGCCCGTTTCCGTGGTGTCAACACTCCCGCCTCAGTGGATTGTGAGCCACCAGCGTGACGCCAAGCCGCTCACAAAGTTTCTGAAAATTTCCCCGTCGGCTCCCGTGAGCCAATGCGAGCCAGCTGTGGCTGGGGCTGAGCTCTGAGCCTTCAGGGGGCCTCGTGGGTGTCCAGGCTGGAGACAAGGGGCTCACAAGAAGGAACGGTGTGGGTTTCCATTTGGGAGCGAGACGGTCCCACCTCCAGGGGACAGTGTGGGTGTCCAGATCAGAGACAGTTTGAGCTCCCCTTGGTGGATATGAGGTTGTCTAACTTGGAGACGAGGGTGTCCAGGCTTCAGGAGGAACAGCACATCCAGACCTGACCCGTGAGGGTCTGGCGCTAAGGGTGGCGGGCACCGCGGTCGGCCTCAGTCTCCCCACCGTGGTCTGACCCTCAGGGACCTGCTGAGCCGGGGCCTCGAGGACCAGCTTCTCCTGCCTGGCAGCGACCAGTTCGACAGCGTCCTCTGTGGCCTGGTCACTGACATCGATTTGGATGGGCGGCCGGAGGTCCTGGTGGCCACCTACGGACAGGTGGGACCGGAGGGCTGGGGCTGCCGTGGCCTGTGTCCTCTGCCTCCTGCCTCTTCCCGTGTGACCCCAACCCCTGCCCCTGCAGGAGCTGCTCTGTTACAAGTACTGCAGCCCAGGGCGCGGGCTCCCCGGGGCCCAGCGTGGCTTCCGCTTGCTGTGGCAGCGGAGCTTCTCCAGCCCCCTGCTGGCCATGGCGCACGTGGACCTGACCGGGGACGGGCTGCGCGAGCTCGCTGTGGTCTCCCTGAAGGGCGTGCACATCCTGCAGGTAGCCAGGGGCCCCTGGGACGGGGCCTTAACACCCACCTTATTGAGGGCACGTTCTCACGGGAGAGGGGCAGTCGGGCCTTGGCCCGATCCCTCTGGAAACTGGAGCCTGGCCCCCACTTCGGGCAAGGGGGTCATTGGCTGCAGGCCCCCTCTTGGGGGAGGCAGGCGGTTCCTATTGGTCAAGGACAAGGGAGGTGCTGGGGGCGCTCACAGCCAGGGGTGAAGGGCGCTCAGCCGCAGCATCCGTCCCCCCCGGCCCCCTGGCCTCCCTCAGCCTCCCGAACGTCTCTACTGTGTTCCACCTGCTTTGACCGTGTCCCTTCCCTGTGGCCCAGCCTGGATCTGCCCCCGGGACCTGACCTGCACTCTTCCACTGCGCCCTAACCTTGGCCCTCCTACTGCAGCCACCCTTTCTTCCGCCTGTGTGACCGGCTTCGTTCTGCCTGTGGTCTAACCTTGCCTCCTTCTCCAGCTTTTTGCCATAGTCCAACCTCAAACCCTTCCCCTTTGGTCTAACCACTGAACTTTCTACTGTGGTCACGCCCACAACCTGTGGTCTAATGTCCAGCCTTCTCCCGTACTTTGACCTCTCACCCTCCGACAGCAGCTTAACCGCCCTTACGGTTTAATATCCAACCATTCCAATGGCCCACCGTCCAGCCTGGAGCCTTCCGTTGCTGTTTAACCTCCAACTAATATGTCTGACCTCTGACCTTTTCACTACGGCCCGGCCCCAGCCCTTCAGCTATGATGTACCTCTGTTTCCTGATCTGGTGTTTGCCCACCCCTTCCCTTTGGTCTGACTCCAGGCTCCTTTCCCATGTGGTCTAACCTGGGTTCTTTCTACTGGAGTCTAACCTTACTGTCTCCGCTGCAGGCTTTGCTGGGGCCTTTTCCTTCAGTCTAGTCATCAGCGGAATGGTCCAGGTTAGACCTCATAGAGGTAGAGGTTGGACCCCAGTGGAAAAGTCTGAGGTTGAACCACAGTACGTGGAACAAAAGTTAGACCCTCGAGTAAAACGGAATGAGGAGAGGTCTGAGGTTAGACCACAGTGGACAGGGCTGTGGTCCATCTGTGGGAGAAGGGGCTTCCCTTCTGCTGTGGTCTCAGCCTCCCAGCATCCCTCATTGTGATCTCTTTCAAGCCATTCCACTGTGATCTCCCTTCCTTCCCTTCTGTCAGGGGCTAACTTCAGACCCTCCAACCAGGGTCTGGCTCCGTCCCTTGTGTGGTGACTTACTCCTCTCTTTTCCACTTTGGTGTGCTCTTTCTCTGTCTTGTGGACCTAACCTTTTCCGCCAGTGTCTCACCTTTGTTCCCCCTGCTGTGGACTAACCTCAGCCTCTCTCGGGTGGTCAAGCCTCACCCCCATGTAATGCGAGCTCTCTTTTATGTTTTTTTTTGGGGGTATAGTTGTTTTACTGTTGTGTTATCTCCGGTATGTTTTGATCCATCCCCGTCCCCTCCACTGAGTTCTAACCTCAGACCCACACATCTGGGGCTGGGCTTTGTCCCTTCCACCGGAAATTCACTGAAGGCCGTCCCCCTGGGTCTGACCTTCACCCCATCACAGAGACCCATTCTAAGCCCACACACAGACCTCCCAGCGTGGCTGCACTCTCAGCCTCTGGGGGTTGGGGGGGAGCGTGTAACCTGCACCTTCCAGCTCTGTCTCAGCCCTGTCGTCCTCTCTCATTCCCCACAGCACAGCCTGATCCAGGCCTCGGAGCTGGTTCTGACCCGGCTTCGGCACCAAGTGGAGCAGAGGAGACGTCAACCACAGAGGCTGGGGGACAGGGTGGGTGCCGGGCCTGCTGAGACCCCGGCCTCCTGAGTACCCACCCGCTGCCCACCCCAGGTTCCTTGGGGTGCCCGCCTCCAGCTCTTCATGGCGGGGGAAGCATCCTGAAGGAGGCACTGGTCTCCCCAGACACCCCAGGGTGGTGGAGCGGTGGGTCCTGCTCTGGCTCCGCCCCAGCATGCCCTGTGACCCCCACTCCCCTCTCTGTGTCCCCATTTGAAAATGGGATGATCCCACCCCACCCCGCCTCTGTCCCCTTGAGACTCGGTCCGTGGTGATTATTTCTGTGTCCAGAGGAACCAAACTTGCACTCGTCTCCATTCTTTTGTTCGGCACACGTTTGATGAGGAACAGTTGTTGCCAGGCTTTGTGTCGGGAGCTGGACTCACCCGGAAGAATGGAGGGAGGGGACTTCGGGGATTGGGGATCCAAGGTCAGACCCAGCCGCCAGACTGAAGTGGGACTGTAGTGTAGATTTCAGAGGAAAGAAGGGAAATTAGGCACTGTAGGAGGTTAAACCTCCATAGGAAAGACTGTAGAGCATAAGGGAAAGGTTCGTAGGGTTAGACCTCCGCAAGTGAACTGAGGTTAGACCCCAGTGGAGAGCTCCGGATCTGAGGTCAGGGCTCAGTGGGAAGATAAGGAAATTGAGCCTCAGAGGAGAGGATGTGGGCGGAAAGGACTGTCGTGGGGAAGCCATGGTCAAATTGTAGCAGGGAGTCTGAGGCCAGACCCCCTGTGAATAATACTGAAGTTGGACCCTAGCAAAAATTACTAGGGTTACACCTTGCGCCGAGAGCCAAGGTTAACACCCAGCAGAAGTGATCAATTTAGATCTCAACTAGGGAGTCCTGAGATGAGCCCCAGGCTACACTGTCCTGGAAAGGGCTAAGGGTAGGCCTAGTTGAAAAGCCCAGGGGATTGGGGGACCAGGAAGTGGGAGACAAGGCTAATTCCCTGCCCTGTGGCTGTAGTGATTGCCCCTCCTGTGGCCACTTCCGTGGCACCAGGAGAAGGCATTGAGGCCTACATCACAGGGACCAGTGGAGGGCGGGGACAACAGAACAAATCTTGCCAGGAATAGAATCGGGTCGGGAGGGTGGGGGAGCAATTCCTGAGTGGGGTCCAGGCTGGCTGTGGGACCTTGCTGCTGCAGGGTTTGGGTGGGACCCCTGCTTCCTGGGGGCGGGAGGGCAGGCACCATGGTCGTTCTAGCCATCTGTCTACCTCCTGCCATGGAAGTCCACCTGTCAGTCTGACCATCTGCACCAACAGTGAAGACTAAGCTACCAGTGCCCCACAGTGGGTCTTCAGGAGGCTGGAGCCCACCAGTTCTTGGCCACCCCTGTCTTCACCTCACCTCCCAGAACCCAAGCGTGGGAAATCGCAGGGAGCCAGAGCTGGGTCGTCTCCCTCCTCTCCTGGCAGTGGGCCCGGGGGTGTCCAGCCAGGACTGGTGATGGGCATGGGCCATGGGCAGCATCAGGGTCTCTCTCCTGCTGCCCGTCTGCAGAGGCTGAGTGTTCCATCGCCTCTGTCCTGGACAGGAGTGGGGCCCTAGGGTGGGATCTGGGGCATTTAAGTAGTGATGTTCTGGGTCTGTGAAGTGTGTGCACGTGTGTGTGTGTTCACCATTTCAGGACTCGTGAGTTTGTGTTCCCGGCGCCTGCCCGGTCCTTCGCAGCTCGCTGCCTAACTTCTTGCCAGCCCCTCAGTCTGGGACAGTGTGTAGTGTAGCAGTTAAGGGTAGAACCTGAAGGCACACTTCACCACTCTGTGCCTCAGTTTCCCCATCTGTAAAATGGGGCTGGTAGCGTTTACCTCACAGGGTTTTTAGGAGGGTCAGTTGTGTCAACGTGTGTCAAGCACTTTTTTAAAGTGTAACAATGCCTGGCACGTAGTAAGGGCTGGAAGCCCCTTGTGAAAGGCAACTGTTGTTATTATTATTAATGGGTGCCTCTGTGGTTGTTTCTGGCTGGCTTTGTCAGCAGGCACAGCATGTGAATTTGCATCTGACTCTGGCTAAAAACATTCTTGCCCTCCCCCCAGTTCTGGGAGCCTGTGACTATTTGTAGCTGTTTTGCCTCGTTGGCCCTTGTATGGATCAGCGAGTGTGTGTGTGTGTGTGTGTGTGTGTGTGTGTGTGTGTGTGTGTGTGCGCGCGCGCGCGCGCGCTCTCCGCCACTGTCCCTTGCCTGTGGTGCTGAACCCAGAGGGTGGGTGGGAGGCTTGGGCTGCTTCGTCTCCCCCCACCCCACCCCCCGCCCCTCCTCTCTCCAGGCCCCGCCCCGGCTCCCCGCGCCGGCCTCCCCTCCTCCCTCTCTAGCCGACTCCCCCTCCCCCCGAATCCCTCCCCCCTCCTCCTCTCCTCTCCTCCCTCTATCCCCTCTCCCTCCCCTCCTCCCTAGCTCTCCCTCTCAGTCCCCAGCTCATCCCTCTCTCTCTCTCCCTCTCTCTCTCCCTCTGTCGGGCGGAGTCGCCCACCACTGCCAATACAGTGCTGAGGGAACCTGCTCTAGGCTGTAGCTGCAGGTAAGAGACCCCCAGTTAGGGGGGCTTGGGGGAAGGATGGTGTTACCCCAGGTGGGTGGAGGGGGGCATTTGAGGAGCCCGGAGCCGCTTCTCGCTGAGCTCCGTTATAGGGGATGGGGGGCTGCATATCCCGGGGCGCGGGTACCAGGGCCCTAACGTGCGGTAGGGGCGCCACCAGCCGTCAACATCCTCAACCCCTCCGGCGCTTCAGGGAGCATGGCGGGCTGGGGAGGGGGTGCCTCCTGGGCACTGTGGGGGTAAGAACACCCCACCCTGTCTGGGGCAGCACCCGCACTCCCGTTCTCCGCTTCCACCTCCGCCCCCGCTTTCCTGTGTCGGTCTCGTCTTTCTGTGTCTCCACATCTCTCAGGGGTCTCTGTCCTGCGGAGTCTGGACGCCTCTCCGAGTCCCTTTCCCTGTCTCCCTCAGTCTCACTCTTGTCTGTCTCTCTCTGTGTCTGGGTCTGTTCCGGCTTTCTGTCTCTAAGTCCTTGGTTCCTCTCTGCTTTCCTCTTTCGCCATCTCTGTGTGTTTCCCTCTGTCTCTGTCTCTACTGTCTCAGCTTTCCCGTGTCTCTGTCTCTGTCCATCTCCGCGTGTATCTTCCTCAGTCTTCCCTGCTTCTCATTCCATCTCCGTCTCTAGGACCTGGTCTCTGTGTCTCTCTCTTTCCTCTCTGCTTCCTCTCCCTGGTTAACTGCCTCCTACACACCTTTGTCTCCGCCCCTGGCAAGGGGAGACCTGGGGGAAGAAGACCCGCCCCGCCCCCTGCCGCCGCCGCAGAGTGGGCTCCCCCAGGAGGCACGGAGTCCCCCAGACTCCTCTCCCTTCCTCAGCCGAGCTCCCCCCATCCTCCCGGCTGGCATCCGCCCGTCCCTCCCCTGAGGATAGAGCTCCTCTGCTCTCCCCTGCCTTATTTCTGGCATCCTGAGGCCAGTCCTTCTTGCAGTCTAACCTGTACCCTTTGTAGAGGAGACTGAACCAGTCCTGCCTGCAATCTAACCCCCCATTCCTCTGCATACTGACCGGACCAGTCCCTGCTGCAGTCTAACTTCCATACCTCTTTTGCCGCTTGTCCGTTTCTTGACTCATTCATTCTTTTGACAGTTACTGAGCACCTTTCCTGCTCCAGGCACAGCTCTAGGTACTGGGCCAGGCCAGTCCTTCCTGCAGTCTCGCCTCCATCATCTCATGGTGTGGCAGCCCCAGACCTGTCTCCCAGTCGGGCTGGAGCTCAAAAGCTTCTCCACCGCGCCTTGGGGGCTCTGAGAGGGCCCTTCTGAGTCTAGAGTTCCCAGGCCAATACAGCCTCTTCTTTTCTGTTGGGAAGGGGGCCCCAGAGAAGGCGGGAGAGATGAGAGGTGTGGGACTGAGTCTGTAGCCCACGCTGTGATGGGGTGAGGTCCCCGAGTGCCCACGTGGGATTCCAGGTGGGTTAAAACAAGCACCAGCTTAGGAGTCCCACACCTTGAGTTCCATCTCTTCTCTGCCCCTGACTTGAAGTTGCATGACTTGGCCAAGCTGTTTGCCCCTCCAGACCTCAGTTTACCCATCGGCGTACCGTAGCCTGAACACTGAGACTGTGTGTGTCTGTGTGTGATCCCCAGGCTGGGACACTGTGGGCAGGCGGGAGAGGCTGGCTTACCCCGGAGCAGTAAGCGTGCGTGTTTAGAAGGCCGTGTCCCCACCGAGAGCAGGCGGCGGGCACCCCCCGCGCCCAGGCTGAGCGCAGTCAGGAACCATCACCCCCCTTACCGATATGAGAGACTTGAAGGAGGGGGTCCCACCTGGCCTGCCAGACTGACTGCCCCACCCCACTCAAGCGTGCAGTCCCACCCTACAGATGAGGTCTCCGAGGCCCCGAGAGGTGGGTGAGGCAGAGCCGGGGCACTCACCGCTGACCCAGCTGGCCACTGGCCCACGAGGGAGGGGAGAGATGGCCCCAGGAGATGGTGCCCGCCATCTGCCCTCCAGAGTCCCACCCTGGCCTCCACCTGATGCTTTCGCCCCTGGATTCTAAACCCAGATTAGGTTTCAGGGCTGCTCATGGAGCGAGAGAGGCAGAGGCAGGAGCCTCGAGAAGAGGGAACCCAGCTGTCCCCAGTGACAGGGCTCAGACCTCGTGGTGGTTCCTTTAACAGATATTTATCTAGTGCTTTCTCTCCCTGACTCCCTTCTTCCCTAAGGCCCCAGGGAGAGGAAACCAGGTTTTGCAGGAAAAGGCACTAAGCCAGGCTTGAGGACGGAGGCGGGAGGGACAGGTGGTTGGACTTGAGGGAGGACTTCCCAGGCCATGGCCCTTCCCTGAGAGAGGGAGTGAGATGCTATAGATGAATTCTTGACTCCCAGGTCGACCTGGTTTCTCCTGAAAGCTGGGGGGAGGGGAGGGAGAGAGAAGAGAGCGTGAGTCTTTGCCTTGGATCCTGGTGGGTTTGTAATTATGCCTAAGTCGTTGCTAATTAGGGGGCTGCTAATTAGATATATCATTAGGGGCCTTGCCGAGGGGGCTAATTGTGTGGTGGCCCTTTAAGAATCACCCCGCCCCCTGCCCCCCTACACACACACACACACACACAGACACACACACTCTTCAGGGAAGTTCTGCCAACATTTTGCCTCCCTCCCCCAAAGGAACCAGCTCCCAATCTGTGAGGACATGGGTGTATGTTGGGGGCAGGCTGTGGGTTAGACCGTGAGAAGAACTTTTCAGACAGAAATGGACGTTACCGGGAGAACTGAGGCTGGTGGCCAGGAGAGGGGTCGGGGAGGGTGGAGGCCCT
This sequence comes from Tursiops truncatus, assembly GCF_011762595.2. NCBI lineage: Eukaryota > Metazoa > Chordata > Mammalia > Artiodactyla > Delphinidae > Tursiops > Tursiops truncatus. The sequence goes on along the minus strand of NC_047052.1, from coordinate 50,251,125 downwards.
GAGGACCCCTGCCTTCCTCCCTCAGTTCCATTTTATAGCTACGGGGTTACCATGACAACACAAGGGTGGGGCAGGGGAGCTGGAAGTCAGGACCACTCTAGGAGAGAGAAACTGGGAGCTGCAGAATGGGTGCTGGGGGACGTTGGGCAAGTTATTTCGCCTCTCTGCGCCCTGGTCTTCTCATCTGTGAAATGGCTGGGGACTCCCCAAAGTGGGATGGTGTCATTACAGACAGAGCGGCCACGGAAGGTGACATCTGAGTGGAGAGCTGAAGGAGAAGAGGGAGCGGATATGTGGGGAACAGTGTCCCAGGAAGGGGGAACAGCAGATGCAAAGGCCCTGAAGCAAGAACTTGCCCGAGGAACAGCAAGGAGGTGGTGTAGCTGGGGCCAAGTGAAGGAGGGAGAGAGAGAGAGAGAGAGATGAGGCCAGAGAGGGAATGAGGGGGCCAGATTGTGCGAGACCTTATGAAGCGGGGAGGGGACTTTGGTGTCTGAGTGAGACCAGGGCCATGGAGGGTTCTGATCAGAGGGGAGAATGTGAACTGATTGGCATTTTTAAAGGAGACCTAGGTACAGAAATAGCCACTCGAACCCACGACCAGAGGCAGGAAGAGAAGTATTCACCCCACACCCACAGTGTGGGGTCCAAAAGCCCAACCTAGGACCTCATGTCACAGCTTCTAAGGAATCCTGCACCTGCCAGAGACCCGGGGATGCTGGAGACAGAAACCTGCCAGCATTGCGGGGAAGGATGTGAGTGAGAGACCCTCCAGCAGCCCCTCCCCAGCCCTACCTGAGACAGACAGACAAACACCCCAGCACCTTCCACAGCCCAAATCCCAAGCAGGAGCCCTCCGACGCCAAGTTGGAAACCATAGGAATCACAAAATGAGTTGAGGGCCCCCCAGCCCCTTGCCTCTCCCACTAACTTATTCAGTCTGTGTTCTTTGCACCTGACTTCACTCTTCCACGGCATGTCTGTGAGATTCATCTGCATTGTTGGGTGTATCAGTTGCCCGCTCCCTTTTCAGTGCTGCATAATATTCCACTGCATGCCTATTCCGCCATGTACTTCTCCATGTTCTTGCTGATAGGCATCTGGGTTGTTTCAAGAGGGGAGCCATTATAAATGAAGCTGCTGTGAACATTTGTGTATGTGTCTTTTTTTTTTTTTTGTATGTGTCTTTTGATGAACACTTGACTTATTTCTCTTGGGTACATACCTGGGAGTGGAATTGCTGAGTCCTACGATGCTTGATGTTCAGCTATAGTTTCCTGCAGTGGTTTGACTCCCATCAGCAGTGCATGATGTCTTTATCTTTCTGTGTCTTTCTCTCTTGGTCTCTGCCTGGTGCTCTCTGTGTCTCTTTGTGACCCTGTCTCTTTGAATCACTGTCTCTCTTTGGCTCCCCCAGTCTCTCTCCTCCCTCTGTTAGTCCTCAGCTTCTCCCCTATTCTCCGACCCCAATGAACCTTGACTCCTGAGCAACAGGGAGGGGTTTGCTCCCCTCACCCAGACTTCCTCCTCCCCCACAGGACCCTGACCCCCTCCATGGCTACCCTGGCCTTGGTGGGGTTTGCACTCCTCCTGGGGACTCCCCCATGCTCAGGGGCAGCCACCCCGACCCCCTCCCTGCCGCCTCCCCCAGCCAACGACAGCGATGCCAGCAGCATGGGGGGCTGCCAGGGCTCCAACCGCTGCCAGCCAGGGGTCCTGCTGCCCGTTTGGGAGCCCGATGACCCGTCGCTGGGGGACAAAGCAGCGCGGGCCGTGGTCTACTTTGTGGCCATGGTCTACATGTTCCTGGGTGTATCCATCATTGCCGACCGCTTCATGGCATCCATCGAGGTCATCACGTCCAAGGAGAAAGAGATCACTATCACTAAGTCCAACGGCGAGACCAGCGTGGGCACCGTCCGCATCTGGAATGAGACTGTGTCCAACCTCACACTCATGGCCCTGGGCTCCTCGGCCCCTGAGATCCTGCTGTCTGTTATTGAGGTCTGCGGCCACAACTTCCAGGCGGGCGAGCTGGGTCCGGGCACCATCGTGGGCAGCGCCGCCTTCAACATGTTTGTGGTCATTGCCGTGTGCATCTACGTCATCCCGGCCGGTGAGAGCCGCAAGATCAAGCACCTGAGAGTCTTCTTCGTCACCGCTTCCTGGAGTATCTTCGCCTATGTCTGGCTTTATCTCATCCTTGCCGTCTTCTCCCCGGGTGTGGTCCAGGTGAGCAAGGACCCACAGACATCTCCCTGGTGCATGTATGTCAGCAAAATCCAGAGGGGTGGCTCCCCGGGCTTGGAGAGTCAATGCCTGTATTTGCAGAAATGCATGCTCACGTTTGAGAGGGCCGCCAGGTATGGTTGTACAGGTCACGCACTGCACAAAGGCATTGGGCCGGAGAGGGCAAGTTGGGACTGGAGCCCAGCGGGTGCTCCCAAGCCAGATCTGGATGGTGCTGCAGGTCCTGGAAAGGGCTCATCTGCACAGTATGGGGCGCCATTTTGCAATATGCCCATCCAGAACTCTCACAGGGGGGCCATATGTGCTAGCAGAGTCCTAGTGATCTGTGTAATGCATACGACAGTCTAGCCAGGTATTTGCCAGGTATGGTCACACATGTTTTCCTATACTCCCTGCCTTTTGCATAATTTATTTCCACTTTGGCAGTAAGACATCCCCCATCTGCATAATTCACGTTACACTTGCATAATCCAGCCTTGTGTCTTCTGACAGCGCTAACTAGGGTAACTTGGTGTAACTCGGTGCAACTTGGTGCAATTTGCATAGTTTACCCGTGGACTTCGCATAGATCCATGCCCACATCTGCGTAATCTAGCTCTGTATTTGCCAGATATGCAGTCGTGGTTTGCATAATTCATTCATTATTAATAATTGATTTCTGATGTTAGGATAATTTATGCCACTTCACTGTAATTCATACTCACATCCAATCCAACCTAAGTATAAACCCAGCCCACTGCAAAGACCACTTTGCATAATTTATTCTAATAGTGAGACAAAACGTAGACCCACAGATGCATAATTTACACCCACATTCACATAATCATTTGCCTCTCATTTACCCAGTGTCTTAACGGGCATACTGCTTAGTCTTCCTTTAAAACATCTGCCCAATTTATTTCCCACAGCCCCCATGACCACCACCTACATTTGCATAATGTATGCATAGGCCTGGCTTAATTCGCTCACGCACGTGCATAATTTATTTGAGCCTAACCAGGATTCCTTCACACATGCGTATAATATACTCATGCATATCTGTCATGTTCTGCCAGTTATAGTTTCTTTCCAGGAAGGATCTAAAGTTAGAGCTATAAAAATTCTTTGCAGACGATATCAAGGCAGATCTGAGGGATTAGAAACCACAGTGAGGAAAAGGGGAGATGGTAGCACCAGAAAACTGGGATAAGAAAGGGAGAGAGACAGTTACTGTGACTGACTCACTACTGTAACGCTGAGTTTCCTGGCTGCCATGGCAAAAATTACAGAACGACGCTTCACACGATTCTCAGGCACTATTAAAAAAGGATGCTATTCTGACTCGGGTTCTCAAAGTGATCCCTGACAAGGATTTACACCGAAACTGTGAAAGGAATTTTAGACACCATGGGTGGGAGGTGGGATAGGGATGGGATAGGGAGAGGGAGAGATTTCCCCTGAGAAGGAGCTGGCTCAGACATAGAGAAGACAGTGTAAAATGCCACAGCTCTGGGTAGAGAAGTGGCTACGGAGGATCCCTTCAGGAGTAAATGGAGACCAGACTTTTGGGATGTTTTCATGACATAATCGAAAGAACGGGCACGAGCTAAAGATGATGCCCGTCCCTCCTAGAGGCGATGACCTGGAGGAGTGAGAGATGGGTCTGGCTCTGGGTTTTCTCCAGAAATGATGTGTGACATCAGGCAAAGCCCGTACCCTCTGGACCTCCGTTTACACATCTGAACCATAGAAGGGGTTGAAGTAGACCATTGGTTCTTGACCCTTCATATCCAATCCTCCCTTTTTATAACAATTTTTTTTATATCCCCTTTATTCTGCTGGTGTGAAATTCTTAGCTAATAGGAGAGAGGTTTTCTAGCCTCGGAGTTTGGTGTCTGGACTCTTGAACCTGAGGCCTGGGTTCAAATCCCATCTCTGTTGTTTCCTAGCTGTATGACCTTGGGCGGGTTCCTTACCTGCTCTGTGCCTCAGTTTCCCCACCTGTAATCAGGGGGTCATCCTAGTACCAGCTTCAGAGGACTGCATGAGGATCAGTTGAATTGCTACATGTGGAAGGGCTTAGAACAGCGAGCCTGGGACAGGGTAAATGTGAGCTCGTCTTCCCGTTAACAAACTTCCCTACACGGGTTGGCTTCCCAGAAGTCAGTATATTGCCCAGACCCTGATATAAAGGAAAGTAATATCTAATAGAACCATCTGCATTTCTACATGTAAACGCTTGGGCATGACCACCTTCAAAGGCATGACGAAGAGCCAGATGGTGGCATCTACTTACATATAATGAACAAGTTGGGGTTTAAGAGAAAAAAAAAAATCAGAAACCATTCCCATGCACAGAGACCAGCAGAGGAGCGGGTAGCCATGAGATCGAAATCAGGCATATTCAGCGTACATTAAACCGTACAGGAAAATACTTCATACAGACATAAAACAGAATGGAGTGTAGACTCCAATTATCATAAGCAGGGTTTTCGCTGACGTGAACGTCCAGTGGGAGGTTCTGAAGTCAGGCAGGACGTGGGACAATTCTGCATTGTGTGGGACTGTCCCATGGGTCGCTGGATGTCACCAGGCTGGGACCATATCCCCCTCCCCAATTATGGTGGCAACCCATAAATATCCCTAGATCTGTGACAACCCCTCTTGGGGGCGTTCTATCCACTGAGACCTGAAGGTGTGTCTCGCTCCCCTCCCAGGGTGGGCAAGCCCGTGAGCCCCTTTGCAGGGGACGCCCTAGAAAGCAGATGTGAGTCTATCAGAATCACCTTTTGTTTACCTGCAGGGAAGAAAGCTGATCTCAGGTATTTGAGATCTCTCTTCTGATTAAGAGAGAATCGCCCACAGCATATACAGTGGCCAGTTCAATGAGCACAAGGCAAGAGTTCATTTTACGGCTTGCGTGGAAAATTCAGTTTCTTTTCACAAACCTGCTTGGTGGCTTTGTGTGGTACCATTTCCAAGTCCTGCCTTTCCCCTGAACCATCAGTAAACACAGCGACAAGGGCCTGTGGCAGTCGGAGCTTAAAGATCGTTCCTTCCCCTACCGGGCTCATTTTAAATATAACTCTGGGGCCATCTGATTTGTAAATACTCTTTAATCTTTTCTTCCTTATCTTTAATGAGAAAGGTAACATAGGAGTCTTTACATGAATATTTCAAGGCGAACTGTCAGGTGTTTCCTGTACGTGCCTGGACCTGTGCCAGACCACAGGCAGACTGAGTCCCAGACCTCAATGAGCCCAAGATAATAGCGCTAGTAATAATAATAATGGTAATGGTCATTTCATGTTTTGTGTATTCTCCATGTGTCAATAACCAACAAAGCTAAGTGCTAGGGGTACATAAGCTCATTCAATCTTGGGGATGTCCCCATTTTACAGACAAGAGGCTGGGCCAGGCATTCCTCTTCTAGAACCAGGATCTAAACTCAGCATTGCCTTGTCCCTCTGGGGCGGTAGCATGTAAATATGGGAACTCGCTTTATGAGGCTGTCAGACAACGAGCCGAACTTGGGCTTCTTTTAGAGTCAGAGTCCTGTCCCTAAGGGCCAAACAAAACCTAAGGAAGGAGAATCTGGCAAGGGCTGTACTCACTGGTGGGGGGCGTGGGGGGGAGGGAATACGACAGTTTGGGGAGGTGACCAGAGGGCAGACCCTGGGTGATGGGTAGGCTTTGGAGAAGTGAAGGCATCCCGGGTGAGGAGGGGCAGAGGGGAAATGGAGCAGGGAGAGAAAAGATAGAGGGAGAGAGAGGCAAGAAGAGACACCAGCTCTGCCCCTGGACAGGGGCTGGGACCACACGGTGGGGACGTGTCTCTGGCTTGGTGGTGGCTTAGGATGTCTGGGTTCCCGGCACTGGGGCAGCTAAGTGTGGTTCTCAGTGTGACAAAAGGTGGATGGATGGATGGATGGATGGATGAGACCAGGAGAGAGACAGGAAGGGCGGGGAAAGGGGGGGGGACATAAAGAGGGAAGAAGGGTGGGGTGGGAAACTGTGAAGAATTTCATGAGGGAGAGAGGTAGGTATCTACAAAAGATATGAAAGAGAGACAAGGAGACAGCGGCAACAAGAAAGGAAGACACAGAGGGAGAAAGATAAAAAACCAACTGACATAGAGGATGAGACAGAGGCAGAAAGAGAAAGAGACAACGACCTAGAGAAACAGAGAGAGCGAGATATGGGGAGAGGCAGGCAGGAGCAGAGACAAGAGCCAGAGAGAGAGAGAGAGACAGAGATGGAGGGAGATAAGGGAAAAGGGGTGAGACAGAGACACGAAGAGAAAGGCGGAGAGGCAGAGATGAAGAGAGACAGGAGAGAGGCAGAGACAGAAGGCCAGATGCGGACAGATGCAGGAGAGAGACGCGGGGAGCGCCGGGTGGTGGCGGGGACGGGGCTCCGGGAAGAGAGGCGCCGGGAGGCGGCGGGCCGGCTACGAACGCGCCCCCTCCCGGCGCGGCGGTCCTGACCCGCGGGGCCGCCCGCAGGTGTGGGAGGCGCTGCTGACCCTCGTCTTCTTCCCGGTGTGCGTGGTGTTCGCCTGGATGGCTGACAAGCGGCTGCTCTTCTACAAGTACGTGTACAAGCGCTACCGCACCGACCCGCGCAGCGGCATCATCATCGGCGCCGAGGGCGACCCCCCCAAGAGCATCGAGCTGGACGGCACGTTCTTGGGCGCCGAGGCGCCGGGCGAGGTGGGCGGCCTGGGCCCGGGGCCCGCCGAGGCCCGCGAGCTGGACGCCAGCCGCCGCGAGGTCATCCAGATCCTCAAGGACCTCAAGCAGAAGCACCCGGACAAGGACCTGGAGCAGCTGGTGGGCATTGCCAACTACTACGCGCTGCTGCACCAGCAGAAGAGCCGCGCCTTCTACCGCATCCAGGCCACGCGGCTTATGACGGGCGCGGGCAACGTGCTGCGGCGACACGCGGTGGACGCTTCGCGCAGGGCCACCTCGGCCGAGGGCCCCGGCGAGGACGAGGACGACGGCGCCAGCCGCATCTTCTTTGAGCCCAGCCTCTACCACTGCCTGGAGAACTGTGGCTCCGTGCTGCTGTCCGTCACCTGCCAAGGCGGCGAGGGCAACAGCACCTTCTACGTGGACTACCGCACGGAGGACGGCTCCGCCAAGGCCGGCTCCGACTATGAGTACAGGTGGGTCCCGGGCAGTGCTCCCCGGCCCGCCTGGAGTGGGTGGGCAGGGAGGGCTGGCTGTTGGAAGGTCATAGGTTCCGCCATCCAGCGGCCTCCAGGCTCCCCAGTCTCCTGGCTACCTCTGGCGTCCATCCTTACTTTGCTATGGGCAGACCTGCAGTATTCATTCATTCATTCACTCTTGAGAGTTTACTTTGTACCAGGCACTGTTCTAGGCATTTGGCAAACGCTGCTGGACAAGGCAGACAGCGGTGGCTGTCCATCTACCACAGGCTGCTCCTCCCATGTCCATGCTCTACCCGTGCATTCTTGTGCCTGACACTCCACTGTGTTCATTATTATAACTCCATTATATGTATCATACCTGGTAAAACAAGTACCCTCCCACACACCATTATTAAAGTAAAAACGTTTATTGAGCACCTACTATATGCCAGGTGTATACCCCGGTGAACAAGAGAGCTAAGGTCCCTACCCTCAAGTTGCAATAAGGTTATAAACTATGAAACACATAAAAACATCAGGTGATGGGGGAAAATGAAGTGGGATAAGAAGACAGACAGTGTCCAAATTGTCTTTGGGTCTTTGGTTCCACCATAAAGCTACCCACTCTTTGCACCCTCCTGTGTCTCACTGCCCCAGTCCCTCTCCTCACCCCTCTTTGAGCAGAACTGTGATCTTGTTCAGCAACTCCTACTGCACGCCTACTAGGTGCCAGATGCTTTTTTAAAAAAAATTATTGAAATATAGTTGATTTGCAATGTTGTGTTAACTTCTGCTGTACAGCAAAGTGACTCAGTTATATATACGTATACATTGTTTTTCATATTCTTTTCCATTATGGCTTATCACAGGATATTGAATATAGTTCCCTGTGCTATACAGTAAGACCTTGTTGTTTATCCATCTGACAGATGCTTTTTTAAGAGGCTCGACAGAGAACAGTAAAGAAGATAGGTAACTGCTGTGTTCTCATGGGACCACAAAATTCTTTATGTATTTGTAGTTCTGTCCATACCACACTCTTTCAGGAATTATAGGTTTACAGTATGTTTTGTTATGTTAACTGATGTGCAAGTCTCCCATGATTTCCTATAATAATAGCATTTATTGTGTGTCTTCTATGTGCCAGAAATGAATCTGGGCAATGGAGACCAGCAGTAAATGAAAGACATAAAAGTCCCTGCCCCGATGCAGCTGACATTCTCATGGGAAAGACAGGCCATTAGAAAGTATAATTCAATACATTAAAATATCAGGGAGTGGTAAGAACAGTGAAGAAAAATAAAGCAGAATACGGGAGAGAGTGTTGATGGCCGAGCTTTTCATGGGTTCCACCTGCTAAGTTGAAGCTGAACTGTTCACAGATCTTTGGTTCTGCCATCATGCAGCAGCCAGCCCCTCATCCGCGAACTCTTCTCTTTCTGGGATTGAGGTCCCTGTTTCACAGACCTTTAGTTCCACCACTGTGCCTCAGCAAAGACCTTTGGTAGCCCAGGCTCCCCTCTGCCCCATCATATCTACATATCTTTCCACTGCTTTGGACATTTGTAGGTCATTCCCTCCACCTCAGTCAGTCCAGGATCCTTTAGCCTGCCCATCCTCATCCACCTCTCCTACCCTGCCCCTCCGCAGCCTTCCCTGAGTGGAGCACAACTGTTCACGGATCTTTGTTCCATCATCCTGTAGCATGGGATCCCTTTGGTCACCCATGACCTCCTGCCTCCATCCTCTCTGCCCATCCTACATCTCCAGCCTCCTTCGACTGAAGAAAAGGTATCCACTACTTGGGGGCTTGCTGTGACTCAGTCTATCCACCATTCCCCTCCTACCCACACCTCTGGGTCTGCATTGCCCCCATCAAAGCCCCAAGCCTTTGCAGAAGGAAGTGAGTACACGTGTCACCTGCTGGGATCAGAGGCTGCCTTCTCACCTGCCAATGACGTCATGAAGATGTTTGAAGTGAAGGAGTAAATGCTGTTCAGTGGTGGAACCAAAGAGCCAGGAAGAGTTGACACCTTCCTACCCATCCCTGTTCTCCCAACGCAGTTGATATTCACAGGTCTGGCATCGTTTATCAAGGCAGCTTAGGTCCAGGACTGGGAGGGAGGACACCTGGGCTCCAGTACAAGCTTAGCCCTGCCCCCTGTTCCTTGTGTAAGTTCCTGCCTCAGTCTGGGCAGACAGGGCTGTCACGTACAGTTGTTGAGGTTGTGCACTGCACAAGAGCAGCACATCTAAGAAAGCGCTATTTGTATAGTGGACATTGTAGATTTCTATGTCTATTATGACAATTTCCAGATTCATGGAAATAGTGTCTTGAAGAAGGGGAGCCGTTTTCTAATTTGCCCACAGGTATCACTAGGCTATGGTGGTCCTGTGGGGTCTTAGTTTCTCCAAATTAATAATGATCTCTGAGGCCCCCAAACCGCACAGCTCTTCCAAGACTCTGAGATTTAAGCCCCTATAATCCTAACATGCTAAGGGTCTAAAATTCTAAGATTCCAGGTTTCCCACATTTTGATATTCTAATCTGTACCCCAACCAGTCTCTGATCTGATGGTTCTAAGATTTTCATTTTCTCAGATTTTGTGCACCCAGTATTGGAATATGAGTCCTGTGAACCTAGCCTTCTATGATTCTGATATCTGGTTTCTAAAATCCGCATGTTCTTTTTCTCCCCAACTTTCTTTTTTCTTCATTTACTTATTTATTTATTGGCTGCATTGGGTCTTCGTTGCCGTGCGCGGGCTTTCTCTAGTTGCGGCAAGCGGGGCTACTCTTCGTTGCAGCACGCAGGCTTCTCGTTGCGGTGGCTTCTCTTGTTGTGGAGCACGGGCTTAGTTGCTTCGCGGCATGTGGGATCTTCCCGGACCGGGGCTCGAATCCGTGTCCCCTGCATTGGCAGGCGGATTCTCCCCAACTTTTTATTTTGAAAAATTTCACACCTACAGAAGGGCTGCAAATATAGTCTGGCGAGCCCTCATGTAACCTCCACCCAGATTCACCAATTGTTCCTATTTTGTCCTGTGTGCGTTCACTCTCTCTAATATATAATAATATGTTTATTGAGATGCTACTCTATTTTTTAATTTTTATTTTATATTGGAGTATAGTTGATTTACAATGTTGTGTTAGTTTTGGGTGTACAGCAAAGTGATTCAGTTATACATATACATATATCCATTCTTTTTCAGATTCTTTTCCTATATAGGTGATGACAGAATATTGAGTTTCCTGTGCTATACAGTAGGTCCTTGTTGATTATCTGTTTTATATATAGTAGTGTATATTAATCCCAAACTCCTAATTTGTCCTTCCGCCCCACCCTTCCCCTTTGGTAACCATAAGTTTGTTTTAGAAAAATATATAATAATATTAATAACTGTGGCACCTTATTAGAGTTGCAGGCAGCATGGCCATTCACCCATAAACATAAGTGTGCATCTGCTAAGAATAATGATATTCTCCTCCATCATCACAGTACGATGATCACACTTAGGACATTTGATACTGAATCAATATTATGATCCCATCTACAGTCTATGTTTGCATTTCCCCGGTTGCCCCTATCTCACCCTTCATGGCTGTGTCTTCACTCCCTCTCTTCCCATCCAATCTGGAACCACAAGGTGCATTTGGTCGTCATGTCTCTTTCACCTTCTTCAGTCTGGATCGATCCCTCAGCCTTTGCATGACTTTCATGACCCTGACACTTTTGAAGACGTTAGACCGCTTACTAGAACAAGCCTCAATTTGGGTTCACCTAATATTTTCTCATGGTTAGATTCAGGTGATGCACTTTGGCAGGACTCCGTGGAGGTGATGCTGTGCCCTCCTCGGTGCATGGTGCCGGGAGGCACATGACGCCCACGTGTCCCATTACTGGTGATGTCCAGGTTAACCGTTTCGTAAAGATGGTGGTAAAAGCCCAACATTCTACTATCCCTTAAGTGTCCACTTCTAACATGCCATTACTTTAGGATTCACTAGTTTGCTAGTGCAAATATCACTAGCTAACTTTTGTTGAGTGTTTCCCCTGTATTAACTCAATCCTTGTAACACTACCATGAGGTAGACAGGGTTATTACCTCCATTTTACAGATGAGGAAACCGAGGCTTAGAGGGTTGCAGAATCCTAACTGCCTGGAGATCCCACAGCTGGCACAGGTCGGCCCACCCAGCCGGGTGCCTTAGCCACCATGGATAGCGCCCCTAGGCTGACGGCTGCCCCAACAGGGAGGCCTTGTTCCCTCCATCCAGATCTTGTCATCCAGTTCTACCTCTGCCAGAATCTTGGGGTCCCTCTTCCCCTCCCACAGAGGGATGTGGGGGGATATTATAGACTTTTGACATCTGTTAACATCCCAGAGTCATTTTGATGTCTGCAGCCCTGCCAGGAGGAGCCCACTCATTCCCTGTTCCCTCAAAGTTTCACCCTGTCTCAGGCCCTGCCTCGTTCCCTCCCCCACCCCATAATAGAACATCTTGCATGTGCTTTAGAGAGTCACACAACTGACGCTCTTTTAAACCTAAGCCAGTTCACGTCCCTCCTCTGCTCGGAGGCCTCCCATGGTTCCCATCTCACTTGGAGTAAAGGCCAAAGTCCTCACCATGGCCCACCAAGGCCCCATGACATCTGCCCCTGTTCCCCCTGCTCCCTCAGCTGCAGCCACACTGGCCTCCCTGGTGTTCCTCAAACACTCCAGGCTCACTCCTGCCTCAGGACATTTGCACTGGCTGTTCCCTTTACAGGAATACTCTTCCCCAGATATCCTCCACGTGGCTCCCTCCCTCAGGCCTCTGCTCAGATGTCACCTCCTCAGAAAAGCTTTCCCTGACCACGCTAACACAGCCCCTTCTCCTCACTCTCTACCCTCCTTCCTCTATTTTCTCCAGAGCATCATCACCACCTGACATTATATGTTTTATTATTCATCTCCTGCACTGGAACAGAAGCTCCACCAGGGCAAGGATTTTTCTCTGATCTGGTTTGCTGCTGTTTCCCCAACACTAAGAACAGTGCCTGGTGTTTGTTGGATGAATGAACTGTAATTAAGTCCCTAGATGTGTAATTGTCGCTGTGATATGGCTCTGCCGTGGGGCTGTTCCCATGTTCCCAGCATTGCCCAGCAGTTACTCTGGGAGTGTATGTTGAATGACTGAATGATGCCAAGTTAAGGAGTGTGGACTTTATCTTGGGGATACCTGGGAGCACAGAATGTTTTTTATGAGAAGCATGGCAAGGTCAATTCTGGGCCTTATGTCCCTGCTACTGAAAGCGTGGTCCATGTACCAGAACCATTCACATCCCTTGGGCGCTAAGTAAAACTGCAGAGTCTTGAAACCCTGGTGCTACTGAACCAGAATCTGCATTTTAACAAGATGCCCCAGGGAATTCGTGTGCACCTGGAGGTTGGAGAAGCATGGCTGTGGACCACTCAGGCTCCCTCTCCACCCTGGGACTTTGCAAGTGCTGTTCCCTCTGCCTGGAGCTCTCCTGCCCACTAAATCTTCTCCCATGAAGCCTGCCCTGATCTGACCTTCATCATCAGATGATGATGTTGGGAGGGACCAACTCTGTCTTGTTCTCCCTCTGCATCTCCTGCCCCGGAGAAGCCCACCCTCATTCCCCCTCAGTATTACTTGTTTAATGCCTGTCCACCATTATATTTGTAAGTTCTTCCGTGGTGCGGCCCCCTCCTCTAGGAGGCCCCCCTGACTCCTCCCACCTCCCCCACAGCCTTTGAGCGACCTTCACCCCTTTCTTTCCCCTCTCCTCCACCGCAGCGAGGGCACGCTGGTGTTCAAGCCGGGCGAGACACTGAAGGAGCTGCGTATCGGCATCATCGACGACGACATCTTCGAGGAGGACGAGCACTTCTTCGTGCGGCTGCTGAACCTGCGCGTGGGCGACGCGCAGGGCATGTTCGAGCCCGACGGCGGCGGGCGGCCCAAGGGGCGGCTGGTGGCGCCTCTGCTGGCCACCGTCACCATCCTGGACGACGACCACGCGGGCATCTTCTCCTTCCAGGACCGCCTGCTGCACGTGAGCGAGTGCATGGGCACCGTGGACGTGCGCGTCGTGCGCAGCTCGGGCGCGCGCGGCACCGTGCGCCTCCCCTACCGCACAGTGGACGGGACGGCGCGCGGCGGCGGCGTGCACTACGAGGACGCGTGCGGCGAGCTCGAGTTCGGCGACGACGAGACCATGTGAGCGCGCCGGTCCGGCAGTCAGCCGGCCGGGGCAGACCGAGCGCGGCCCGCGAGAGGGGCGGGACCAGGATGGGACTGTGCCCGGGCGGGGCGGGGCCTGGATGGGCGAGGTCGAGAAGTGGGTGGACCTAGGAGAGGCGTGGTCTTGGAAAGGGGTGGGGCCTTGATGGAGCCTTGCTCTTGAAACGGAGAGGTCAGGGCAAGTGGGGCAGGGCCCAGGGAAGAGGTGAGACAGGGGAGAGGAGGGAGGAGACTGGAGTGACGGGGCGTGGCCAAGGTGTTGGGACTGGATGTGGGCGGGGCTTGGGAGAACTGGGCAGGTTTGGGGAGAGGAGAGTGGGACACCAGGAAGAAAGGCCAAGTGAGGAGAGAGGAGAGGAAATAGGATGGGGCCTGGGGAGAGGAATGTGGAAGGCTTAATTTGTAGAATGGAGGAGTGTGGCCTGAGGTTCCTTTCGAGGTGGGAAGGTGTCTGTGGAAATGGAGGGCGAGTGGGGTCTGGGTAGGGACTCAGGGAAAAGGACAAGGACGTTAGAGGGGGGGGGTCTAAGGAGATGGGGCAGAGACTGAGGAGGTGGATGGGGGAAGGGGTGAAGCTATTGGGTAGGCGGAAGAACCTGGGGAAATAGCAGGAGACCTAAGAGGAATGTGGGAGAGGCTTTGGGAAGAGGCCGAGTAGGAATTTGGGGGCCTAGGAAGACACACGGGAAACTGGAGGGCTGGGATTTGGGAGGGTGGGGTGGAATCTTGGGAGGTGAGCTGGATACACAGGAATAAGTATGTAGACACACAGACACAACCAACACGCACACCGGCACATACGGACACACAAAGTCAAAGACACAGAGTCAGGGCTGTTCTCACGCCCAGACACCCGGCCACCCCTTACACAGATGCCCGAGTTCCCCCTATGTGTGCCTGCAGCCTCACATCCCCTCCCCCTCCTCCTCCCCCCCGCCCCCCACCCCCCGCCTGCCTGGGATGCAGAAGGTGTCTCCCTTCCTTTGCCCGCTCCCTTCCGCCCCCGCACGCCAGTCTGTCTCTCTCCTCCTGCCGCCCACGCTCCTCCCACCTAGCAGAGCCCCCACCGCGCTCCCCTTCCCTCTCCCTCCCCACTTCTGTGGCTAGGCCTCCCGCTCAGCTTCTCACTGCTCTATCTCTCCATCTCTCCGTTTGCGTCCCTGCGTCTCTCGCTCCTGGCACCTCCCCTCTGGGTTTCTGTTAGTCTCTAGATCTCTGTCCCCAGTATCTAGCTAGCTCTCTGACTCGGGTTGTATTTCAGTCACGAACTCTCCATACCTTTCCATCTCTCTCTCTGTCTGACTTGGGTTGAGAACTTAGCTTGGGGGCTGAGGGCACCATTCCAGGCCCCATGTCTCACACCCAAGAGGCCGAGGGGATGGAGGGCGTTATCTTTCTACTTGTTCCAGTCCTTCTTGTAGTCTATCGCTTCCAACCAACTTCCCGCCTGCCACCACAAACCCACAAGCCCTCTCCTCCCCCGCATGGCTTCCCCAGGCTGGGACACCCTCTGTCCCCCACCCCCGCCCAAGCTTCCAGCTGTGGCTTCAGGAGAGGGAGAACAGGAAATTAGCGTTTAGGGAAACACATCCTTCCTCTGACGGGCAGGCGCTAATTAGAGATGCTTCCAAGAAGCTGGGCTGGAGGGCTGGCCCCAGGCAGGATCAACACAGAGGTGGAAGAGAGACACCCAGAGATGGGGTGTCGGGGAGATATGCAAGAGAGAGAGACAGACAGAGAGGCACCCAGAGACAGAAGAGACCTAGCGAAAGAGAGACAGAGCCAGAGCAAGGGAGAGTCAGAGAGAGAAACAGAGAAGAGAGAGAGAGCACGAGAGAGACAGAAAGACACAAACTTAGAGATGGATACCAAGGAAGCCAGAAACTGAGTGACAGAGACCCATCAAGAGAGGGAACACGGGATTGGGAGACTGGGATGGAGGAAGAGTAAAAGGAAGAGAGTGCAGGGGAGACAAAGAGAGACATTCTTCTCACTGAGAGGAACTCCGTGGGACTCAGGGAAGGAAAGGTCCTTCTGATGCTACAGAGAGAAAAGAGTTTGGGTCAGCAAGAGAGGATGGGAGACGGGATAAGAAAGAGACTGGGTCTGAAATTAGAGTGGAGTGCCCAGGAAACGAGGAGGGCAGGCGTGAGGATGACAAAATGTCAGGCTGGGGAGGAAGGCTGTTTCCTTTTTAAAAAATAATTAATTTGTTTTTATTTGAACTATAGTTGTTAGTTTCAGATGTACAGCTAAGTGATTCAGGTCCATGTATATGTATATATATATATGTATTCTTTCTCAGATTCTTTTCCATTATAGATTATTACAGGATATTGAATATAGTTCCTTGTGCTCTATAGTAAATCCTTGTTGTTTATCTATGTTATATATTAATGGTGTGTATCCGTTAATCCCATACTCCTAAGGCTGCTTCCTTTGACCTCAGGAAGTCCTGCCCTTGCGTAGCTTGAGTCCCTCTTGCTGTCTCTTGCTAGTTGGGTTTCTCCTCCTTTTGGGCCCCATGAGGGCACACTTGTCTGGGCGCCAGTTGGCGCGTGTGTCACTGCGTGTCAGTCACTGCGTGTCAGAGGATCACGGCGTGTCTGCGAGAGAGTGAGCGTCAGAGGCGTGTGTGTATCACCCTGTCAGTGTGTCAACGTGTCAATAGCTGTCTGTGTGTTAGGAGACCCCCCTCCTTGCTCTGGTGTTTCAGCACCGCGGACAGCTCCCAGCCCACTCCTGAGGTGGGGGGCACCCATGTTCCACCCACAGAAAATTTTAAATATCTTGAGACTGGGAGTGGGTGAAGGTGGAAGTAGGCGTATGTCTCCACGTGACCGTCTTGTGTGCGTCTGTCTTTGCATGGGTGTCACTGTGTCCTGTGCGTGCGTGTGTTGAGATAGGTCTGTTGATTGAGACCCCTTTGCTTAGATGGTGTTGACTTTGGCTATCCCATTGTGTTCCGTTCAGTCTCTCTGACACTGACAGACGGAGATGGGAAGAGGAGGACAGAGAAAGAAAGGCAGAGAGCTGGGGAGAGACTGAGACAGAGAAGGTCAGAGAGATGGAGAGAGAGACACAGAGAGGCTGACAGATGGGCAGAGAGACAAGGGAAGATTGAGAGACTGTGATGCACAGAGAGACGTTGAAGGGAATAAACAGACACCAAGAGGCATAAAGAGTGAGATGTAAGGAAGGAGAATCTACATGGAACCACAGCAGGGGTCTCACACGTTGGTGATGTCACCCAGGCTGCGGAGGGGGTGTCGTGCTAGTTGGCATCTGGTCCATGTGATTTTGCCACTGCATAGGGAATGGCTGCGGGGTATGATGGTGCGTGGGTGTGGGCGGTGTGACCGGCTGTGCTTCCTCTGCTGGGTGACTGCGTGGGCTGGGTGTTTGTGTTTCTGGGTTCTGGGGCCAGGCCTTGTGGTTCCTACAGCTGAAAGAGCTGCTAGCGGCAGAGCTGTGGGCTTTGGGGGGTTGTGGGTCTTCGTAATCGAGGCGGGGTCGGTTGTGTGCCTGAAAGGGATGGATAACTTTTGGCTGTTTCTCCCCCGCCCACCGTCCTGGTTACCATGGCAGCAGGGATGCAGAGAAAAGCAATTAGCCCTCTGTTGCACCTCCGAATGTGGTCAGGACAGGGAACAGGAAGCCAAGGGTCTCCCGGACTGAAAATTTTGAGCGAACAACTGTTTAGGGAGGGCACACTATATGCCAGGCCCTGTTCTAGGTGTTGGGGATACAGCAAAGAACATAAATGAACAAAAATCACTGCCCTGGTGGAACTTACATTTTAATGTGAAGAGGCAAATGGCAAACAATAAACAAAATAAACATATTAGACAGTGTGTTAGAAGATAATCTGGAACAAGGAAGACATAGAGCAGGGGAAGGGGGCCAAGCGTGCTGGTGTAGGGGTAGGGATGGATTTCAATATTAAAGAATGCGGTGGGAGTGGGTCTCATTGAGAAAGAAGGTAAAGTTTGAACAGAGAGCTGGAGGAGCTGAGGGAGTGAGCATGGGGAAACCGAGTGAACAGCCGGTGCAAAGGCCCTGAGGCACAAGCAGGCCTGGTAGGTTCAAGGAACAGCGAGGAGGCCAGCGTTGCTGGAGGGAGTGAGCGAGGGCGAGAGGGCTGGGAGGCCAGAAAGGGCACAAGGGCCGGATGGCAGGGGTTCTTGGGGGCCATTCTTGGGTCTTTGGCTCTTATCCTGGGTGAGATGAGAGCCAGGTGAACGTTCCGAGCAGAGGAAGCACCCAATCTAACCTAGGTTTTATCGGGATCCCTCAGCTTGATACTGAATACAAACGCACCTTCGTCAGATGCTTCTGAGCTCGTTTCTGTAAAATGGGGATAATAAGAGAGCCTTCCCCCCAAGGGTTGTTGTGAACATTGAATGAGATTCCAGAGCCTGAGATGGAGCGAGTGCTCAAGAAACCGGGTGGCTAACGTGCGAGTTATTGGTGATTCAGGGGGAGGGAGTCTTACGCTGCGTGCTCTCCCTCTCTGCTCAGGAAAACTCTTCAGGTGAAGATAGTTGATGATGAGGAATATGAGAAGAAGGATAATTTCTTCATCGAGCTGGGCCAGCCGCAGTGGCTTAAGCGAGGGATTTCAGGTAAGGGGCGACGGGTGGGCTGTGGGAGAGGTAAGGGCTCCAGGGCGGGGGGACCCCTGGAGGCTCAGTTGTGGGCAATCCTTCAAGCTCGTGGACCTGAGCTTCCCAGGGAAGATCTCACCCTCTCCCTGTCTCTGTCTCTCCCCAGCTCTGCTACTCAGTCAAGGTGAGTGGAGTTACTTCCAGACTTTGGCGGGGGGGGGGGGGGGGGGGGCACTGGAGGGAGGGTCTTGGGGGTGGGTCAGTGCCTAAAGTTCCCCTCAAGGTCAGGTTTGAGGCAGGTTGCAGGTGCGATAAATTTGGTGGAACATGTGTGAATGGGGGGTGACAGAAGTTTAAAGGCCCAGATCATGTTTTGGTTGTAGTTAAGATGGTGGGGGGCAGCAAGTCCCCAGCTTGGGTTTCTGGTAGGGTCTGAGGGAATCAGGTTTGAGGTTGGTTAGGACTGGGTTGAGGTTGGGATTTGGGGTCAGTATTAGGAACTGGGTCAAAGCTAGCATTAAGACGGAGATTGGCTTCTGGGTTTGTGGTGGGATCTGATTAGAACTGGGGTCAGATTTAGGTCAAAGCTAAGGTTGGAATTTGAGGTGAGTTTGAGGAATTTGAGGGTAGAGTTGGGGCCAAGGTCAGAGATTGGGGTGAGAGTTGGGACTAGGGTCAGGGGCTTGGAGATAGTGACAGAGTGGTTTTGGAGCTGAGATCAGAATTGGGGTTTGGGGTTAAGATTAAGGATAGACTGAAGATTATATTAGTCAAGGTAAGTGATACAAGCTACTATAACAAATAGGTCCCTAAATCTCAGTAGCTTAACACAATAAAAGTCATTTCTCACTCAGGCGTAGTTTTCTGAGACTGTTCCTGGTTGGCGGGTGGCTTTCTTATGAGAGTTAGGATTGGGTTGTTGCCAGGCTTGGAGCAAAGGATCAACATACTTTGGGGAGGTCAATGAGCCCAGAGCCAACTGTAGATGGTTCTGGGTCCAAGATTTGTACCAAAATCGGGAATCCCCCTCTCTCCTCACCACCTCAGACACACTCTAGGATGTTTTCAGAGCTTGGATATAAAGACCAGGCCTCTTCCACAGGGTGGCGATAGTAATGATAATAATATGATAATGATAATAATAATAATAAAGTAACACTTTTGGTTATTGTGAGCCAGGCACTCTTCTAAGCACTTCACATGAATTAACTCCTTTAACTAGGAGTTAATAGGAAACCACCCTATGACGTAGGTACTGTTATTGTGCCCATTTTACAGATATGAACTCGGAGGCACAGAGAGACTAAGGTATTGTCTTAGGTCACACAGCCCCCATCACATGAACCTCAGAGCCCACCAACTGAACTTCGTGGACCAGCCCATGGGAGCTGGCTCTCAAGTTGGGGAAAGACAGGGTTTTCTTTAATCAGTGGGAACAGGCAGTAAAGGCATCGCAGACCCAGGTAGGTAGGTCTCCTTGGAGTCTAACTCCCATCTCTCATGCTGCAGGGGATGGGGACAGGAAACTGACGGCTGAGGAGGAAGAGGCTCGGAGGATAGCAGAAATGGGCAAGCCGGTTCTTGGGGAAAACTGTCGACTGGAGGTCATCATTGAGGAGTCGTATGATTTTAAGGTGATTTTCTGGGACCTCACCTTCCTGGAGTCTTGCCTGGGTCATTTCCTTGGGGAGAGTCCAGGAGGGGATCGACCATGAGGGTCACAAGGGAAGGGCAAGCAAGGTCCGAGGCCACGTCTGTGTCCCTCCGTTAGCACCATGGACAGCACACGCTTCCCTTGTCCCTTCTTGCTAGAACTGGGATATGGAAGGTTGAGGACCCCTGAGCATGGGGTGTGAGCCCGCATCCCCAGTACCCCTCATGGAGCTGCCCTGGGGTGATCATGGGCCATGGTCTCTCCCCACCCTCTCATCCCCAGAACACAGTGGATAAACTCATCAAGAAAACGAACTTGGCTTTGGTGATTGGGACCCATTCGTGGAGAGAGCAGTTTTTAGAGGCAATTACGGTGAGCGCAGGTAAGTGGGAAGGGAGGAGAGAGGAAGAAAGAAGAGAGGGATGGAGAGACAAAGAGACAGAGGAAGAGAACTGAAAGGGAGAGGGAAAGAGTGACGTGGAGAAAAGGACAGAGAGCAATAGAGAAGAGAAAGAAGACAGGAAAGGCACAGAGATACTCAAAGAAAAAGACTAAGAAACAGATACAGAAAGACAAAGGAAAAGATAGGGAAGGTGTACAAATAGGAGAGAGAGGCACACAGAATCCCAGAGAAGGACAGAGACGCGGAGAAAGCATGAAGGGTGTAGAAAATGAAGACGCAGAGGGCCAGAGAGAGAGAGATGCAGGTAGACACAGAGACGCAGAAAGTTGGTGGAGACAGGGGCGGAGGTGGAGAGCTGTGAAGCGGTGGGATCCCAGCCCGGGCTTTCTCCTGGCCTCAGGTAATTGGAGGGTGGAAACAGGTTAAATGGCATGGCCTCTCCACACAGCCTGGGTTCCTCTGTTGCTATGGAGACAGTCTCCAGGGCACCTAGCTCTCCCACCTGAGCGGGTTCTCACCCCCTTAGGCCTCAGACAGGCTCACACTGCCCCCCTGTGGCCATATATATGATGACATGGATTCACAGACAATCTTGGAGGTCAACACTGGCCATCTGTGATAGGAATTGGGGAAACTGAGGCCAAGAGACATAAGAGGGACTGGCCTGAAGTCCCTCAGGGAATCCAGAAAGGACCAGGGTGGAACTCAGGACTTCTGTCCCTTGAATAACATCAGGTTTCCTTCAGGGAGGCCAAGCTGGTGGGAACTGAAAACACACGAGGAATTGTGGGTGGAAAGAAACTGGTCGGTGGGATCAAAAGAAACCAGGCATCAGGGATGGAAGAGTACCTGGTAGCAGGCCTAGAGACACCAGATTGTAGGCCTAATAGAAATGGAGTGGCATCTCCCTCTGAAGCCACATTCTTCCTACATCTACTTCTGAAGGATCCTCTGGACCCGGTCCTATACAGGGCCATTGCTGGGGACAAAGAAATGATCATGACAGCTCGGGACCTGTCCTGACACAGCTCACTGTCCGGTGGGGGAAACAACCTGTCACAAGAGAGTGACAACCCAGATTGGGCAGGACTGGGACGGGGTCCCCAGGGAGCTATGGGAGACCACATCGGGTGTCTGACCCAACATGAAGGTCAGGGAGGGCTTCCTGGAGGAGGAGTCTTCTGATCTGAGTCTTCAAATAGGAATAAGAGTTAGCCAGGAGGAGGGAGCCAGGCAGAGGGAAAACCAGAGTCTGGAAATGTGCAAGATTATGGCACATTTAGGGAGGGCGATTGGTTTCAGGCATGAAGAAAAGGCATGGGATGAGGCATGAGAGATGAGCAGGGTTCAGGCCCCAAAGGCCTTAGAGGCCACAGGAGAGGGCTTGGGTGTCATTTTATGTGCAGCGGGGAGCCATGGAGCTTTTTTCTTTTCTTTGTTTTCCTCATGGAGTGTGTTTTGAATGAGGGGGACTCCTGGAAGTGGAGACAGCCTGTGGAAGGAAGAGGGAGAGGGTGGGATGGGGTGTGAGTTGGGGCTGTCAAAACTGGCAGGAGATGGGTCATGCAGGGTCTGAGAGGATGTGGTGAGGAATTTGAGCTTCAAGAACAGTGGGGAGCCAGAGAGGTCCCTCTAGGGGCTTAGTGAGGGTAAGAGGGTTGCATGAAACTGCAACTGTGGGTGTGAGATGGTGGTCGTGGAGGCCATGGGTCTATAGAAAGCAAGCGATTAGATCAGAGGAAGTAGTAGAGGAAGGATAAAACCATTATGGTAATAATAACAGTAATAATAATCACGATGATGACAGCGATGAAGACAGATTGAGTGTCAGGCAGCTTTGAAGTCCATTTCCTGTACTAACTCATTTAATGAACGTATCCCGAGTATCTGGGTTGGGGCTTGGTCATTTTGTACTTTGTTCCTTTTGGGTCCTCACGTGAGCACAAAGCTTTCTGAGGTGCTGAAGAAGGGTGGTTCTCGCTTCCTTAGGGGTTGAATCATGTCCCATCTTGCACTTAGAGGTGATTTTGTATTTCCTTTACCTCCCGATGGAAAGTTCTTTGCAGGCTGGACTTGGTTTCAGGCATCTTTGAATCCCCCCCACCCCCAGGCACCGGAATGGGCCTGCAACAATGACAGTCACAGTGGAGATATTCCAGGCCCCATAGAGAGCACATTATATGGCCTGACTCGTGTAGTCATCACAGCCCTCTCTTGAGGCAGGTCTGATGATTATTCCCATTTCTCAAATAGACATTCAGAGGCTCAGACAGGTTAGGACACTGATTCAAGATCACACAGGGTTTGACACCAAAGAGTCGGCTCCAGAACCACAGGCATACCCGTGAGGCTCCCTCTAGATGGGAGAGGCTGGAGAAGTCAGCAGAGGCCAGAGCCTGTGGGTACTGGAATGCCAAGCTCAGGAGTGTGGGCCTGGATCTGAGGGCAGTGGGAGCCAAGGCAGGATTTGGAGCAGGGCAGGGAGAAGCCCCAAGAGACGGAGTGATAGCAGCCCCCTCCCTCCCAAGAGTGTGTCCTCCCTGCTCTGACCTCCGCCATGTCTCAGTATGGTCAATCAGGGATGCGTTCAGTGGCAAACAACAGAAAACTTGACCGTAAGTGGCTTAAGCACACCAGACTTTATTTTTTCTCACGGAACAAAAAAGTCTGTAGGAGGCAATCAAGAGTTAGCAGCAGCTCAGTAGTGTCATTAAAGGCCCAGGCCCCTTCTTTATTTCTCTTTCCCATTCCCGGGTGTTGTCCTCATGGTTGCAGGACGGCTGCTGTACCTCCAGGTGTCCATATTCCAGGCAGGAAGAAAGGAAGCAGGGAAGCAGGAAGGGGCAGAGTGCCTGTTGCATTTGAGTTTCCAGTTCTAGTTTCCAACTGCATTTTACTTGGGGTCGCAGCAAAAACATTTTCTTTGTGATGCAACGTGCAGAACCGAGAAGCCTCACAAACCACTTAGTTAAGCATTTACAAATTCAGCCATTTATTTCTTTAAGAAGCCAAGTGGCTAAGTGAGCTAGAAAAGTGGGAAAGGGATGTATGACCCGAATCCCCAAATCCGTCAGTCTCTCTCTGCCTCCACTGTCACCAGCTGTCCTATGCTCCCTGACATTCCAGGGAACCGTTGGGTGGGACCATGGAAAGTGGCTTCAGGATTTGGTGGCTGGCCTGGCTCTTATTTCCTGACTTGCTGTGAGCAGCTGGTCAGGGGTGACAATGTTTCTAATCAGCATCCTTCCGGATGTAATTCGCGGCACACGCAAGTGTGTTCATTGCTTCTCATTCCTTGCTTTCTGCTTATGAGTTTCAGGTGAGGTAGGAAGACATTTCATTTGCACTTTCCCATTACACAAGTCACTGCAGGTCAGAAGTGGGTCAAATTCGGCCACAGTAGGTGACACAATCAGCTCTAAGGATGATGCATCCTTTACAAATCTCAGAAAACACATCTATAACAGTACCCCTATCAGGAAAGCTAGAGCTTTCCAGAAACCCTCTGTTTACGTCTCATGGCCAGACTGGATCACACGACCACTGCTGCAAGGTATTCTGGGAAACCACGTATTTAGCGGAGGACCTGACTGCTGTTGGCTGCATGGAATTCTGGGAAAGTGAATATTTTTATCTGAGGACAGTGCTGTTGCTAGCCTCAGGGGGTTCTGGGAAAGTGAGCACCTTTAGCTGAGCATGTGGCTACTGTCAGCTGCAATGAATCAGAGGAACTGAATATTTCTAGCTGCAGACCTGGCTGTCAGTAGCTGTGAAGGCTTCTGGGAAAGGCATATCTTTAGCTAGGGACATGGCCACCCCTAGCAGAAGGGATCCTGGGAAACTGCATATTTTTATCTGGGCACATGGCCTCCTCTAGCTTCAAATGATTCTGAGAAAATGAATATTTTTACCTGGGCCCGTACATTCTCTTAGCTGCAAGGGATTCTGGGAAAGCAATTCATTGGGGACTGGCTGCCTAGAAGTTGAACAAAAGGGGGGCTCTGTAGGCGAGGAAGGAGGCATGGGTGTGTGCCCCAGCTGGGTCGTGTGCCCACAGGGGACGAGGAGGAGGAGGAGGACGGGTCCCGGGAGGAGCGACTGCCGTCATGCTTTGACTACGTCATGCACTTCCTGACGGTGTTCTGGAAGGTTCTGTTCGCCTGCGTGCCCCCTACCGAGTACTGCCACGGCTGGGCCTGCTTCGGTGTCTGCATCCTGGTCATCGGGCTGCTCACCGCCCTCATTGGGGACCTCGCCTCCCACTTTGGCTGCACCGTTGGCCTCAAGGACTCTGTCAACGCTGTCGTCTTCGTGGCCCTGGGCACCTCCATCCCCGGTAACCCCTCAGGAGACCCCTTGTTGGGGGAGTGTCTCAGAGAAGCCAGGCAGGTGGACCCTAAGAGAAAGGCCCTGCAGAAATAAGGTGGTGGAATCATACAGAACCCATATGGTGGGGTCCCTTGGAAATAGGCAGGTGGGTATGATAGGAACTAGGCGGAGGGAACCCATGGATTCAACATGTGAATTGAATCCTCCCCAAAGCAAGCAGGTGGAATGTCCCATAGAATTAAGATGGTGGGAAATGGTAGAAACCAGACGATGGATTCCAGGGAAAGAAAGTGGCAGGACATTGAAGAGACAGGTGTTGGAAGGAGGGTCCCATAGAAATAAGGTGGGAACTTCATAGAAACCATGCAGTGAGTTCCACAGAAACAAGATATTCATTTTCCCTTTCCTCCCCCTGCCAAGCAACCAGATGAAAGATTCCATAGACCTTTGTTGCTGGGCATGATAGGAACCAGGCCAATGAATCTCAAAGCTTTAACTAAGAGGAGAGTCAGAGTAGAAACCACATGTTGGAGGAGATGCCATGGAAATAAGATAGTGAGGCCTCAGAGACTACAGTGTACGTGACCCCCTCTTTCCCCCAAATCTGAGGGAGGGTCCCTTAGAAACCAGGTGGAGGAGACTGAAATTCCTGTAGGAGGGAGGAGACCACGCGTGGAGGCAGACACCTTGCTTTTCCACATCAATGTGTTCACCAGCCAGGTGGTGGCGCTGTAGGCCCAGACAGCAGGTGATGGGTCCTGTAGAAAGCAACCATTGGTGAATGGGTCTGTGAAGCCTGCCCTCCGCAACAGAGACTTGCAGTCTTGGCAAGATGTTCAGGAATGGGTGGAGGCCAGAGAAGCGAAGCCGTATGCTTGACAGAAGCCAAGTGGGGAACTGATGGGCGGGCAAGGGGTGCCACGTGGCTGGGGCCTAACATTTATTTTGTCCACCCAGGTGGCAATGGGATAATTGCGCCTGTAGAAACACAGGCAGTGGGTTCATGGGAAACAGCTAGTGATTCCCAGCAAAAGCAGGCAGCAAACCCCATAGAATAGAGTGGATTCCACAAAAATCAGGTGGGGTGTGTGTCCCACAGAAAGCAGACTGAGTCCCACAGAAAGCGGGCAGCAAGTCTTGTAGAGGGCAAGCAGCAGACCCCATAGAACATAGGCAATGGTGGGGAATAATAGAAACTAGGCAGGGGGGCCCATAGATTCAACATGTCAACTGAATCCTCCCCCAAAGCAACAAATGGGATGTCCCATAGAACTAAGGCGGTGGGAAGTGGTAGAAACCAGACGATGGATTCCATAGAAAGAAGGTGGCAGGGCATTGAAGAGACAGGTGATGGGATAGGGGTCTCATAGAAATAAGGTGAGGACTTGATAGAAACCATGTAGTGGGTCCCATAGAAAGCAGGCAGCAGGTCCCATTGAGGGAGGTGGTGAGTTCCAGAGAGTAGGTAGTGGATCCCATCGGACGCAGACAAATTCCGTAGAAAGCAGGCAGTGGGTTCCCTAGAAAGTAGACAGCAGATCCCAAAGAAAGCAGGCAGGGGGTCCCATAGAGAGGCGCTGAGTTCCAGAGAGTAGGTAGTGGATCCCAGTGGATGTAGACACGTTCTATAGAAAGCAGGCAGCGGGGCCTGTAGCCAGCAGGCACAGAGATGGCGATCGACTTTGCCCCCTGGGTGGGGTCAAGGGCACAGAACTCCAGGAGTGGGAGGCTAGACCCGCGCGACACTGGGGTGAGGAGTCTGGATCCTTGGGCCAGCGGGGTGCTGGTGGGTCTCTGGGGAGCAAGTGACTGACGAAGCCAGGCGGATGCTCGTGGGGGGCCCACGGAGCCCCCCCTGACCCGCGGTGTCTCTGCCCCTGCAGACACGTTCGCCAGCAAGGTGGCGGCGCTGCAGGACCAGTGCGCCGACGCATCCATCGGCAACGTGACGGGCTCCAACGCCGTGAACGTGTTCCTGGGCCTGGGCGTGGCCTGGTCGGTGGCCGCCGTGTACTGGGCGGTGCAGGGCCGCCCCTTCGAGGTGCGCACCGGCACGCTGGCTTTCTCCGTCACGCTCTTCACCGTCTTCGCCTTCGTGGGGATCGCCGTGCTGCTGTACCGGCGCCGGCCGCACATCGGCGGCGAGCTGGGCGGCCCGCGCGGCCCCAAGCTCGCCACCACCGCGCTCTTCCTGGGCCTCTGGTTCCTCTACATCCTCTTCGCCAGCCTGGAGGCTTACTGCCACATCCGGGGCTTCTAGGGTCCTCCCCAGGGACTCGGCCTGCCCCTCGAGACCACCGCCTCCGTGCTGGACTGGCTCTCCTCTGCCCTCCAGAGATTCGCCTCCTCTCCTGGGACTCGGCCTCCCTTCCTCCTGGGAAGCCATCTACCCCTCTCCTCGGTCCCCACTTACAGCCTCCTCCCTTCCCCTCGGGAGCCTCCCCAGGTCCTCCTGCGAAGAACAGCCCCCTCAGTTACGTGCATCTCCAGCCAGTCCGTCCCTGTTCGTTACTGGCTTTGTAACTGGAGCAATTTCCACCTCGAGGCCCCTCCCCAGAGAACCCTCCCTCATCCGTAATCCCCTACAGAGTCTCCCATGTGTCTCCCTAGACACCCAGCCTTGCTCCATGCCGTAAGTCCCCCTTCCTCTAGGGGACCCCCTCACCACTTCCGCGGACCTGTGCCCCAGGGCCTCAGAACTCAGCCCTGCGGGGGCGGGGGGGGGGCTGGAAGGGGGCTGATCCATCCCAGGAGGTCACAGATCTCAGCCCTTTCCCCCACCCTCAGGGAGCTCTGTGGGCCTCGGGGGATGGGGGAGGAACAGATGGGTATGTGCACAGGGGCGCACACCTTCCCTGATTTCTCCACTCAGGCCCTTGGGAGGACACTAATTCTCAAGGCTTGGAGAAGGGAGGGGAAAGTTTGGGGTTCCAGAGCTGGAGGAGGCACATTTTGGACCTGTAACTTCTCACCTTCCAGCACCCTCACTTGCCTCCAGTACCTCTGAGAGCCCAGCCACGCCTTGGAGGGGGGTGGGGCTGTGTGTGTACATAGTGTGTTTGGGGGAGGGGGGACGTGGGAGGGTGCATGACTTGGGGAAAGGGTGACAGACTTTTCCACTGAGAGGGCAGCAGACTCCCCCAGCCGTGAGAATTGGCTTTGGGGAGGAGGCCAGGAATCCAAGGGAGTGCAGCCAATCTCCCCTGACTATCTAGAAGGCTCATTTTGCCCTCAGTGCCAGCCAATCCGGGCAGGACCCTCGAAGAGGAGACCGAGGGTCCCAGAGGACCAATGCTACAAGCCAGCAAATGCTGCCACATCTCTGCCTGATGGGGAGCAGGGGTGGGTGGGAGGGTGGGACTGGGGCCGGGGGGTCTGGGTGGGCATTTTTAACTTTGGAGGCCACCTATCTGTTGGTAGGCCATGTGCATTTTCTTACTGTTGATGTTTCCTGCCCAAAGGACACACTTGGGGTGTGAGGAGTGCTGCCCACTTCTTGGGACCCTGAGGATGACCCCGCAACCCCCGTAGCACTCTTCTTCCCACAGGTTTTTAGCGTCCTATCGTCCTGCTGTGCATCAGCCCCAGCGTCCCAGACCTGTTGCCCACTTGCCTTCTCTACTCCTAGCTCATCAGCACCGGTCGCTGTCTCTTTCCTTTGTGATTTCTGTAAAAGTTGCCATAAAACTTTGAAATTCTGCCTGGAAAAACAGCCTCCCCGTGGGAAGTTGGGATTCACGAGGGGAGGGCTAATGAAGTCTTCGGTGGAGATTTGGGCAACTGGGAAACACACCAAATAATCTGGGTTTTTCCATGCTCCCCTCTCCCCTCATCTGCCAGGACACACCGGCAGGCACCAGCCACTCTGAAGATAAGCGCAAAGTTCCCCCTAGCCACACCCCCACTCATTACCCACGAGCTGCACTAGCTCGTGCACTCGTGAAGCTACTCGTGAAGCTACCATCACCCAGTAGCTTCCCTAGCCATGCCCCCATTCCCTCAGCCACGTCATAGGCTATCCTGGGAACGCAGAAGAGAAGGACCTGAGTCGCCTGAGTAGGAGAGCCGGGGTTGATGCGGCTCTCAGAAAGCAGGTAACTGTCTCAGAGGAGGGATGTGTGTGTGTGTGTGTGTGTGTCCAGATAAAGGGAACAGCCTATGTAAAGGTGTGCAGCCTTGTGAGTTAATGACTTTTTCATAGTCTTACAAGTGGTTGAATCCTGCAAGCAAGAATGGAGTGTGGGCACGTGGGGAGTGGGGAGTGGATCTGGGAGGGGGTGGACAGTTTCCAGCCCAGAGAGTGAGGTCTCCCCAGGTCTTGGGGGACCAAGTTGGGGGCAAGTAGAAAGAACAGGTTTGAAGGATATGCTGGATTCAGGTGAGTACACGCCGAACGTGAGATGCCTGGGGGACATCCAGAGGAGATGTCAGGGTGGGGAGACAGCCAGGGGACACCTGGAGCTCAGTAGAGGAGGCTGCACTTGAGAGAGATTTGGGATTTGTTGGCAGTGAGGTGTCATCGAGCCACAGGAGGGCTTGGGCTGCCCGGGGCGTGGGTAGTGTGAGAAGAAAGCAGTGCCTTGAGGAGCCCCAATATCTAAGGGGCACGTGGAAGGTGGGAGACCTGTCGATGGAGAAGGAGCCAGAGAAGTAGGTGGGAAGGCAGGAGACTGGGGCACCTGAAGCCGAGAGAAGTTTCCAGAATGAAGGTGTGGTCAACAGGACCCAAGGCCATGGAGAGGTGGAGGAAGATGAGAACTTAGAGTCTACCCTTGGGTTTAGGTTTTGATGTGAGCAGTTAGGGGGAGGGTGTGGGGGTAGAAGTCAGGCTGATATAGAGTGAGGAGGGGGTGGAAGTTGGGGAAACTGAGTCAGAGCACGTAGACCTCGCTTTGGAGAATCTTGAGAGAAAGGGAGGAAGCTACGGGACCTGAGAGGGCTTTTCCTGCAAGGTGGGGAGACGTGTGAAGCAGGAGGGCACTGAATGCAAGGGGGCTGAAGCAGTTAGGGAGCACCCACGATGCCGGCACTGTGCTGGGCTTCCCAGGGCACAGCCTCGTCCAGTCCCCTGCCAGTCCCCGGAGTACCCCCCTTCTACCAGTGAGGAAACTGAGGCTCAGAGAGGCGAAGCAACTTGCCCCGAGTCTCACAGTGAGGAAGGACAGAGATGGAAGAGGATGACATCCAGGGTGCAGAACGGGACCAGGACACTTGTATTTTACCAGACGTGAACAGGGAAAGGTGTGAGTCTGGGGACAGGGAGAGGAGTGAGGTCTCAGCTTCCAAGAGGGGCGTCTCCAGAGCTTGGGATGTGGACAAGACAAGGAACAGTACAAATGCCCCTTCATCCCACCCCAGATGCCATGATCTTCACCGGGATGCAAGGCGATCCAGGGGGCAGCTTGGGAGTGATTGGAATTATTTGTCATGGGATGCAGCATAACGTAAAGGTTTACTTTCTGGGTGCTTCAGTTCCCTCATCTGGAAAATGGGGATAATAGGAACTAATAGTACCTGTTTCACAGGATTGTTCTATTAAATATATACATATATATTTTTAGAATAACACCTGGCACATAGAAAGAGCTTAACAGATGGGAATAGTTATATTTTCCAAGTATTTCCCCCTTACTTACTTACACACACACTCCTGGAACAGACAGCCTCAGAAGGACAGAGAAATGCAGATTCCCCATGAACTGCTTTGCCACCTGAGTCCCAGTTGCTAAGTCATCAAACCCAGGGGACAAGAATTAGCCAAGGGGGAGTATTCCTTCCTCTCTCTCCAGACCTTGGGTTTCTTTAATTCACTTTTCCATTGGGTTCCCGCCCTGTGTCTGGCGCTGTGCTGGGGACACTGCAGTGACCACAATGTCTCTGGGCCCTGTTCTCCCAAGGCTTACACAGTAGTGGCGGGACATACGCCAGGGTGCCAGAGGTGGTGATCACAGTGGGACTGGTGAGGGCAAGAACTCTGTAGCAAGGCACAGCAGGACACTCATGGCACTGAACTGGGTGACTTAGGCAAGTGTAAAAGGGGATATTAACGAGGCTGTGCAGAGTGCAGGGAAACAGACAAGGGATGGTGGGGCACCCTGGGGCTAGCAGAGGTGGGAGGGGAGCTATTACTCCCCCTAGCCTGCTGGGCAATAGAAGGGGGGTGATTTCCAGAACCGGAAGAGGGTGGGTGTAGGTAAGTCCTCGTAAGAGCTTCCTAATCAGATTTTTATTAATAGCAGTTAGATATGGGTTTAGATGTGAATAACAAGGATCCAAAATAATAGTGATTGAAATAAGATAAGAGTTTATTTCTTATGCAACAGTTCACGTCTGGCATAGCACCCCTATTTCAGGGGGGCAGTACAGAACCTGCTTCTACCTTGTTGTTCTGACGTAGCTAGAATATGACCCTCATCTGTTTAGTCCAGGATGGTGCACCTCCATGTCATCATCCTCCAACCAGAAGGATGGAGAGGGAAGGACGGGTCCCGGATCCACCGTCCTCTGTAAGGCTTTGACCCAGGAGTTCCACTTAATGATTCCTGCTACGTCTCAGTGTCCAGACCTGAATCATCTGGCCACACTGAGCCGCAAGAAGAGCTGGAGAAAAAGTAGTTTTAATTCTGAATCATTATGCTAAAAATCATAGAGAATTTTTAAGGAAACGTGGGGAATTGGAGGTTATCAGGCAATGAACAGTCTCTTCTGCAAAAAGGTTTGAGGGAACTCACAGAGCTGGTGCTCCAAAGACCAATCAGATTGTGGGTACTGGATGAAACCACCCCTGAAATGGATGCAAAGGGGCCCTAGATCCTCTGTTCTGGGATCCAGGCCTGAGCCTCTAACCTTCCCCAAATTCTGAAACGCACATTTCCTCTGCTTCATCTTTCTCACAGTTTCCCAAGTTCTTAATCGATTTCCTCCAACTAAAGCTTCAGCTTAAAACCTCCCCCGATTTCCTCGCCTGCCTTTCTGTGACACTCCATGCATCCTGTTCTGGGTATCTGTTGCTACAAAGCAACCATCCAAAACTTGGTGGCTTAAAATGACAAGTTATTGTCTCTCATGGTTATGTGGTTGGCTCCAGTTGACTTAGGCTCTACGGGTTGACTTGGGGTCTCTCACGATTGCAATCAGCTGTCGGATGAGCCTAGTTATCTGAAGGCAACTCACTAACTCGTGAGATAACTCACTCACATGGCTGACAGTTGATGCTGGCTGTCAGCTGAAAGCTTAGCCGGGGCTGACAGGAGCCCGTGTCTTTCTTTTTTCTTTTTTCTTTTTCTTTAGCCCCTGTCTTTCTTGACAATTTCTGTTTCTCTCTTTCTTTACATCTTGTCTGTGCGCTGCTGTCCCCTGACCCGTCTCTTTCCAGAGGTCTCTGTCTCTTTTTGACCCTTCCACCTCTGTTTCTCTGCTTTGCTTCCTTGATCTGTATCTTCCGCCCCCCACACCTTATCTCTCCGTTTCCAGATGTCAGTGGCCCCTGCCCACCGCCCCTGTGTCTGTGTGTCTGTGTGTTTATCAGTTATCTAGTTCTGAGTAACAAACCACCCTGAAACCTGGTGGCTTAAAACAATGATTTTAACGATTCTCTGTGTTGATGGTGGTGTTGGCTGACGTCATCGTGTGGCTGCATTCCTCCTGGGGCTTGGCTGGGGCTCAGATGTGCAAGGTGCCCTCGTTCATGGCTGGCAGTGGGCGCTGTCTGTGGGCTGGGCCACCTCACTTCTCCCTGGAGCCCCCCTTCCTCCCCTAGTTGTCTAGACCAACTTCTTTGCAGCACGGTGGCTGGGTTCCAAGAGAGCCACCGTGGAAGCTGTAAGGCCACGTCTGCCATATTCTGTGGGTCAAAGCAAGTCACAAGATTCAAGGGGCAGGGTAGTAGACACCACCTCTTGGTGGGTGGAGAGGGCACCCTAGAAGGAGGGGAGGAATAGTTGGTGGCCCTTCATGGTAGGCTGAATAATAGCCCCCCAAAGATATCCACATCCTAATTCCCAGAAACTGTGAATGTGTTCCCTTATATGACAAAACAGGATCTTGCAGGTGTGATTACATTAATGATCTTGAGATGGGGAGATGATCCTGGATCACATGGGTCCTTAGAAGAGGGAGGCAAAGAGGAGATCATACTACACACAGAGGAGGAGGCCATGGGAAGACGGGGCAGAGATTTGAGGATGCTGGCCTTGAAGACTGGAGCAATGTGGCTACAAGACAAGGAATGCCACGGCCCCCAGAAGCCGGAAGAGGCAAGGAACTGATTCTCCCCTAGTGCCTCTGGAGGGATTGCAGCCCTGCGGACACCTTGATTTTGGCCAACTGGGACTGATTTGGGACTTTCAGCTTCCAGAACCGTGAGAGAATAAATTTGTGTTAAGTCACTGAGACTGCACTAATTTGTTACAATCGCAGCAGGAAATTAACACACCATCTCTAGAGCTAATTCACCACCGCCTCTTGTCTCGAGTTTCTATGGATCGCTACATCTTGAACTCTTTTTTTTAATTGCGGTAAAATACACATAACATAAAATGTACCATGTTCACCATTTTCAAGGGCACAATTCAGAGGCATTTAGTACCACCACGATGTGGCGCAACCATCATCACTATCTAGTTCCAGACCTTTTTCATCTCCCCTAAAGGAAACCCCGTACCCCTTAGGAGTTACGCCCCATTCGCACCCCATCCCACCCCGAGGCAGCCACTAACCTACTTCCTGTCTCTATGGTTTTGCCCATTCTGGACGTTTCACATAAGGGGCATCCTACAACGTGTGGTATTTTTTGACTGGCTTCTTTCACTCAGCATGACTAATGTTTTCGAGGTCCATCCATGCGGTAGCATGGAGCAGAACTTCATTCCTTTTTATGGAGGAATAATATTCCACTGGAGGAAAATACCACATTTTGCTTATCCATTCATCTGCTGAAGGATGCTACATCTTCTTTTTTCTTTCTTTCTTTGGCTGCGTTGGGTCTCCATTGCTGCACGCGGGCTTTCTCTATTTGTGGCGAGTGGGGGCTACTCTTTGTTGCGGTGCGCGGGCTTCTCGTTCGGTGGCTTCTCTTGCTGTGGAGCACGGGCTCTGGGCGCGTGGGCTTCAGTAGTTGTGGCACTTGGGCTCAGTAGTTGTGGCTCACGGGCTGTAGAGCTCAAGCTCAGTAGTTGTGGCGCACGGGCTTAGTTGCTCCGCGGCATGTGGGATCTTCCCAGACCAGGGCTCGAACCCGTGTCCCCTGCATTGGCAGATGGATTCTTAACCACTGCGCCACCAGGGAAGCCCCGAAGGGTGCTACATCTTGAACCCTTATGTTCTTTTTATTTCTTTGTCATGCCTCACATGCTCATAGCAATTTAGATTTTGGAAGTATATTAGTAAGGGTTCCCCAGAGAAATGAAACCAATAGGATGTATAGATAGTTAGATAGGTAGATAGACAGATAGTAAAGGATTTATTTTAAAGAATTGGCTTATGTGATTGTGGGGTCTGGCAAGTCCAAAACTGGGAACCCAGGGAAGCACTGAGGTTGCAGCTCAAATCTGAAGGCAGGGCTTCCCTGGTGGCGCGGTGGTTGAGAGTCCGCCTGCCGATGCAGGGGACACGGGTTCGTGACCCGGTCTGGGAAGATCCCACATGCCGCGGAGCAGCTGGGCCGGTGAGCCATGGCCGCTGAACCTGCGTGTCCGAGCCTGTGCTCCGCAACGGGAGAGGCCACAACAGTGAGAGGCCCGCGTACCGCAAAAAAAAAAAAAAATCTGAAGGCAGTCTGGAAGCAGAATTCCCTTTCTCAAAGAACCTCAGTCTTTTCCTTTTAAGACCTTCAACTGATTGGGTGAGGCCCACCCACATTATGGAGGTTAACCTGCTTTACTCAAAGTCAACTGATTTCAGTGTGAATCTCATCTGCAAAATACCTTCACAGCAACATCTAGGCTGGTGTTTGACCAAACAACTGGGTACCATAGCCTAGCCAAGTGGACATATACAATTAACCATCACGGGGGGGGGGCATCTCTTCTCACCTTGCCCCCCTTTCTGCCCATCCTCCATGTCCCTGGCTGGCCGCCGTCTCAGGCTGGGCTCCAGAGAAGTCAGCCCAAAGCAAGTGGCTTGTTTGGAAGGCGATTCCAGGAAACACTGGAGGGGAGACAGGGAAGGAAACCATTAAGGGGTGTGTTGACACACAGGTCACCCCCTGTAGACAACGAGGTCTGCTGGGGACTCTGTAGAACCCTCTTTGGGGGCCCAACCCGGGGTGAAGAAATTGGGGCGTTTATTTACTAACCCCCGGCCGCTTCATTCAGTGGGGGGCGTCCCAGGCGGCGGTGTGGGGACTGCTATTGGGTCAGAGGGGTGTGAATGGGGCATCCCTGTTCCCGTGGGAAAATCTGTGGGCACCAAGGAACGAGGGGAGGCACAACGGTGCCCAGGTCTCCCCCTCCGCTTGCCCCACGCCCCCCAGTCCCCTTCTCCCCGCCTCGCCCCTGGGAGCACAGAGCTTCTTGTCCCTCCAGGGAACAGGGAGGGCTTGCTCCTGCCACCTAATCTGCATCCTGCTGTCTCCCTGAGGACTGAAGTCAGACTCTAGGGAGGACTTCCAGGCACTCAGGGCTGGCGGTGGGGGGAGAAGGGACGGGCCTCCCAGGGTACCCGTCCTCCTCCCCCTGCCCTCTCCCAGCAATTTTCTCCCCCTGGGTGGGGAGGGAAGGAAACGTCTAGGATGATGGATTGAAAAGGGGCAGCTGGGGTCAGGAGAGAAGGGAGGGCGTCCAGAACAAAACATCGGGTGGGGGGAGGGCAACAGAGACAGACAGGAGAGAAAGAGGTCCCCAGAGATAGAGAGAGATGGGGAGGGGAAGGGGGGAGAGACAGAGAGAGAGAGAGAGATGGAGACAGAGAGAAAAAGATGGAGGGAGAGACACATGAGACAGACGGATGGATGGACAGACACACACACACCCAAGACAAGGAGGGACACAGTGAAAGAGGAATGGGGGTGGGGTGAGGGGATAGGCAGCAAGAGGAGTGAAGAGGGGAGACCCAGAAAGGAGACAGGGAGGCAGATGCGGAGAAAAAGGAGAGAGAGGCCGGAGAGACGGGAAGTGGGTGGGGAGTGCGGCCCTGTGCCCCTCCTCCGCCCGCGTCAGGCCCGGTCCTCCTGGTGGCCTCTGGCCAGCCATGGCTAATGGTACGATTGCCTGGTGGGGCGGCAGGCAGCGGGTGACAAATGAGCCTCCGGAGTCACCAGCTCTGGTGCTGGATGGGCCTGGGCGGCAGGCGGAGGGCCGGGCCCGGGAGCGGAGGAGAGGGGGCCCACCAGCATAAATGCTTCCTTCTCCTGGGGCCGGGCCAGGCACAGGGGAAGGAACTGGGGATTCGGTGCGATGCATCTATGAAAGGCCTGGGCAGCCGGGTGGAGGAGGGCTTGGACGGGGATGGGGGTGCAGAGAGGTGGAGAGACAAAGGCCCAGAGACACAGGTCCCCAGGGACGGACTGGAGGTGGGGGAGGGAGGGAGGTCTGAGACAAAGAGAAGGGGAGAGACTGGGAGTGAGAGAGAGAGAGAGATGGAGACAGAGACACAGAGAGATCGCCCAGGGAAAGAGAGACACAGAGATAGAGAGACAAAAATATAGAGGGAGAGACACATGAGGCAAACAGCTGGAAAGACAGACACCCAAGACCGAAACAGAGACACAGAGGCCCCCTCGTGTAGGATCCACTTTCCCCACCCCTGAGATACAGACCCTTGGAGAGAGACTAGGAGTGGGGGAGGAGGGCGAGGCGAACGCAGCTGATGAGAAAGAGAGGAAACTGAGGTGGAGAGCTCGCAGGCCCACGAGGGAAGATGGGAGGCCCTGAGCTGGTCCTCGCTCGCTCCCTCGGCTCCCACAGCCTCGGAGCGCAGACCCTGGGGACCCCTGGGGTTCCCTGGGGGTCGCCGCTCCCTGGTGGGCACAGCCCCTGTGGGGGGACCGAAGAGAGCAACAGGGTCCCGCCCAGCCACTGAGAGGTTGGTGGCCACGCTGGGGGAAACCAGCTCTGCAGAGGAGGCCTGAGGTCTGAGAGAGACGGGCCAGGGTGTGTCTGTCAGACAGAATGGAGGCAGCAGCAGTGAGAAAACCAGCTTCCTGCCTCCTCCCTCCAGTATCTTGCCTTCCCCAGCAGGTTCTCTCACAGACACTCCTGCTTTCCCCTTGCTCTTCTCTTTAATTAAAAAGATTTATGCCCAAGAGTTCAAGCCCCTCCTCCTTGTTTGGGGGCTGAGTGATGCAAGGAGTAACTCTGGTCTCTGTCTCCTGTCTTCTCTGCCTCTGTCTCTCCCTCCCTCTCCCCCCGACCCCCTCCTCTGTCCGGCTCGCTCTGGGCCTCAGTCTGACCCCCTTTCCTTCTTTCCCTCTTTGCGCCACTGTTTCTGCCTTTCCCCAGCCGCCCTGCCCCATTGGCTTCACCAAGGCCGCCACCCAGTTAAGACACAGCTGGTTCCTCCCCTCCATCCACTTACCGCCCCCTGCTCCCCCCATCAGATCAGGCCACCCTCCTTGTTTTCAGAATCAGCTTGGGCCAGGGGACCTCAACACACATCCCCCAAGACCCAAAGAGAGGCTGGGGGCCCAGACCCCTGGCTCCCGCACCCTAAGCCTCGGCTGGGAGCGGAGGGGGTGCACCCAGAAAAGCTTTGCATCTTTAATTAAAAAGTTATTTAAATAAATTTTCTGCTCCAAAACCCCAAAACCCCTATCTGGGGGGCGGGGTGTGTGTGGCAGTGATTAAAGGCTCTCCCCTGCCCCTCCGCCTGCCTTAAAGGGCCAGCGTCACCCGTGGGACAGTGCGTGGGAAAGTTTCAGGGGGAGCACCCTTTGGCTTGAGGACACCGGACTCAGACAAGGTGCCCAGAGTCCTGGCATCTACCAGTTTAACCATTTCGCCATCACTCCTCACTCCTCAAGCCCAAGGCTCATCCAGCTGATGGGGAGATTGAGGCTTAGGGAAGGAAGAATTGGTCTGAGGTGGGTCTGGACCCCAGATTCCTGGAGGAGACCCAGGCATAGCCAGGAAGGAAGGTTGGTGGTGTGCCGAGGGGGGGTCAGAGGACAAGAGTCAGGGACACAGAGAAAGACAGGGATGGAGATCCTGGATGAGACAGAGAGAGTGAGGACCGGCGAGAAAGCGATCCAGGGAGAGACAGAGTTGGGGGTGTGGGCTGGAGGTGACGCTGAATCCTGGCTGGACGAGGAACGGCCTTCCCCAGGCCTGAGGGGGACCAGGGCCATCATCCTCGCCCTCAGCCAGAGCCCTCCAGCTTGCCCTCTCCCTCTGGGAAGTGCCGCTGCTGTCCTAACCTCAGTCCGTCATGCTGTAGCTGCAGCTCTCTCACCCGCTTGCCTGGCCTGGGTGGTTTGGCTTAAGGTCCACAAGCTGGGAGGAGGTAAGAGCAGCAGGGTGGGGTGAGGTGGAGCTGTTTATGAGGGTCATAAACATAACCTTAGAGAGCCCAGCAGGGGTGGGTGTACGGCTTGCAGCTCTCTCTCGCGCGCGCTCGCTCGCTCTCTCTCTCTCTCTCTCTCTCTCTCTCTCTTGCTCTCTCTCTCTCTCTCTCTCTCTCTCTCTCTCTCTCTCTCTCTCTCTCTCTCTCTCTCTCTCTCTCTCTCTCTCTCGACTCTGTCTCCCCCTCCCATCTCTGCCCTCCTTTCTCTGGGTCTTTGTCCCCTCCTCCAATTTCTGTCCCTTTCTCTCTGGATCTCTGTCTCATTTCTCTCTGGAGCTCTTACTCTGGGGTGATGGTTTGTAACTTTTGGGGGGTCAAGTATCCTTTTTGATCATAGGATGAAAACTCTGGGCCATCTCCCTAAAGAAAACACATAAGCACCAAGACCATAATTTGCCAGGCAACGTGATGGAGTTCACAGGCCTCTTGATACCCACTTATACATCCCCTTGGGAATCTGCAGCCACCAGAGGCTAAAGACACTACTGTAGAAAAACCAGTGAGAGAAGGAATCCCAGGGGTATCAACCTCCCTCCCCCCAGCCCCATGCCCTCTCCTGCCCTTGCTGGCCTCCAAAACATTCCTGCCCCAGGGCCTTTGCACCTGCCACTCCTCTGCCTGGAATGATCTTCCCCAGACATCCATGTAGCTCCCTCCCTCCCCTCCTTCTGGTCTCTGCTCAGATGTCACCTCCTCTGAGAACTTGCCCTGTCCAGCTTTTGTCATCCCCCTGTCCTTATTCTGCTTCGTCTCAGAGCACTTATCACCTCCAGGCATGATTTTACACTTACACATTTATTTACCGGACAAATCTGTCTCCCCCACACCATCCCCAGTAGCATGTGAGCACCAGGAGACCAGGAACGGTTGTCTTTTGTTCCCTGCTACATCTCCAGAACGTTACCCAACACACAGTAGGCAGTCAATACACTTTTGTTGCGGAAATCTTTCTTTCATTAGAACACCAGTTTCAAAGGCTGCCTGGGTCCCAGGCTCCTCCGGGAATCAGGTCAAAGCTGTGAACCTGCTCTCCAGCAGATGTGTAACCAGGCACATCGTTTACCCTCAATTTTGGAGATGCCATCACAAACTCCCTGAGAGCTGTTGAGGGGGTTTCAGGCTAAGAAACTTCCAAAAGGCAAAGGTGAAACATTGGCAGAGGGGCAGAGTGGTATTTCCAGGCATGTGCGCGCATGCGTGCGCACACACACCACTTACACACCCACTATATTCAGAAACAGAAACAACACACCCACACCAGGCATGATCCAACAACCAGACACACAGACAGACACAGCTGGGGACACACACACACACACACACACACACACAGATGGCTTCAGGCAAGCGCACAAGTGTCCCTGTCTCCCGGGGTGGGAAGTTGGGGGGGGGCGGGGCTGGAGAAGGAAGAGAAAGTACATCATAGGGTTTGGTTACTTCCAGCCTCTGGTTCTCCTCTGAGCTGTCTCCCAGTCAGAGAGAGAGAGAGAGAGAACAGGGGAAGGAGGAGGGGGAGAGGCACTGATCAGAGGGCCTGAGTGGGAGCGTGGGCGGCCAGGAGCGGGGCAGAGCTGTGGGGAGCAGAGGATGGGAGAGAGACACAGACACAGAGACAGAGAGAAAAAGAGAGAAAGAAATGGAGAGAGAGAGACTCGAAGACCTAGCGAAAAAAGGGAAGCAGGGAGATGGAGAGAGAGAGAGACGGGGTCGGGTGGAAAGGAGGAGGAAAGGAGGGAGAGAGAGAGAGAGAGACAGGGACCTGGGGCGGCCGGGAGGGGGACAGGCGTAGAAGACCCGAGCGCGCGACGTGGAGAGAGGAAGGCAGGAGGGGTGGGGACCGAGTTAGACCAGACGCTGCGAGACTCCCATAAAAAAACCGCCCCCGAGAGCGGCCGCAGCCCCCGGGAGTGGGGAGGGCGACGGGAGGGGAGGGGCTCCGGACGCTCCCGCCCCGCCCCGCCCCGCCCCGCCCCTCCAGCGGCCGAGCCGCCGGCGGACAGTGGGTTAAGCATCTCCGCTGTGGAACTTCCGGATGTGACCACAGAGAGAGGGAGAGACCGGGAGAGGGGGAGAGGGGGAGAGAGGGAGAGACGGAGCCGCCAGCATCCCTCCGGCCCGCCAACGCCGGGACCCCGCACCGCGCTGGGAGCCGCCGCCCGCCGCCCGCCCCCCGGGCCGGGCCCCCTCGCGCCCCCCTCTCCCCCGCCTCTCGGTCTGTGGATCTCGGGCTGGTTCCATCCTCCCAGGACCCGGGGGAGGGACTGGGGGCCCCGGGGAGGGGGCCTCGGGCGGCCCTTCCCCGCCTTCTCGCCCCTGCCCTCGCTGGCAGGAGCCCCTAGCTGTGACCCCCGCGGGGGCAGGAGGCTGGGGGTCCATGCTCGGAGCCTCCGTACGGCCCGGCGCCTGCCGCTGACGGCGGTGGGGGTGGGGGGGCCGGGCACCCAGCCTCCTGCCCCACCCCCTGGCGTCGGCCCCTCGGGCCATCTGGGGCCGCTGCCCCTGGCTGCGCCCTCCCCGCCGGCCAGGCCCTGGAGGGACCCGGGAGCTGCCGCCGGCATCAGCCCATGGCCCGGAGGGTAGGTCTGAGGGCGGACGATCCTGTGCCCCGGCCGGTGGTCGCATCCCCCATCCTTCCGTCTCCTCCCTGGGGAGCTCTGGCCCCCATCAGCCCATCCCGCTCTCTCCACCATCTCTTTCTCTGCCTCCCCTCTCGCTGCCCCTGAATCTCCCCTCTTCCTAACCCCGGGTCTCCCCTCTCTCTGCCCCTCAGTCTCCCCTCTCTGCCCCTGGTCTCCCCTCCATCTCAGGCCCGTTATCCTACCCCCCCCTTCTTTTTCGTCCCTCCCCTATTCTTCTCCCTGGTCTACTTTTGTTCCATGTCCTCCAGAGGGTTAGGCGTGGGGACAGTGCTGGGAGAGGTGGGTCTCACCAGGCAGGGCCAAGGGATTCTCTTCCGCTGTCCTGGGGTTGGAGAGACAGGCGAAGAGGTGAGCAGGCACCTTTGGGGGTGGAGGGGGGCAGGAATACCGCAGGATTCGAGGACATCCTGAGATGTGCGATGAACGGTGGGGGGGGCAGTTGGATTTAACTTCAGTGCTCAGGAGAAGTTAGGAGAAAAGGAAAGACACACACACACACTCAGAGCCCTCCGTGCACACACTCAGAGCCCTCCGTGCACACACCCGCTATGGCAGGAACACTGGTACCTCCCCCTCTCCAGTCCCTTTGCCTCTTTGAACCTCAGTTTCTTCCGAGGAAAGAGGAAAGGATTGGACGTGGGTGACTTAAAGGTCCCCTGGCTTCACCGGTGCGTGTGCTTCTGTGGTGACAGGACACAGAAATCTCACGCGTGATTTCTCTTTGGGGCTGTTGGCACAAGTGCGTTGGTGTGGTTGAGCCGGGTTACACTTTGGTTCAACAAGTGTTTATTGACTGTGCGCCAGGCACTGTGCTAAATGTCTCGCGCATTGATTCATTCACCCACTCATTCATTCCTGCGCCTGGCTTCTGGCTGTGTGTGTGTGCGCGCGTGTGTGGTGGGTCCACATGGGGAGTGGAGTGTGACAAGTTAAGATGCACTCAGACGTGCATATTCATCTGTGAAATGAAATTGAAGCGGGGGAGACTGTATGTGTACATTTGTGTACAAACAATGAACTGCTTTGATGGGCAGTGCCCAGGAGCGAGAATCGATTTCTCTCCCCTCCTCTCTCTCCCCTTCTCTGTCTCTGTCTCTGCCTCCCTCTCTCTCTCTGCCCCCTGTCTCCCTTTGTGTGTTTCTCCTGTATCTTCTCCCTGTGTCTCTCCCTCTCTGCTCTTCCCTCTGACTCTACATCTCTCTTTATCTCTTGTCTCTTTCTCCACCTTTTTTGTCTCTCTCACCATTTCTCTCCCTCCCTCTAATCTCTCCTTCCCTCTTTCTCTTGCATCTCCCTCCCAGTCTCTCTCTTCTCTCACATCTCTCTCCCTCTCTCTGAATCTCTCTCCCCTAAGTCTCTGTGAGAAGCTAGCAGTTACCAGCCAGCCAATCCCTGACCCCCCCCAACCCTGACCCTCAGATCCAAGACCTGGGTCAGTCTCTCTCCCCTGGACCCTCCTGCCCACACACTGGGAATCTCTGACGGGACATTTTTCACAGTCCACGGGTCCAAAGGAAGGCTTGAGGACAGGGCCTTCAGTCCCACCCAGACAGCTCCATGGGACATCAGGGGCCTAAGGGAGCAAGGCTGGGACACTTGGGGACAGTAGGGCAGGTGACTGGGGCAAGGAGGGGGCATTTCCTGGGTGCGAGGGTAGGGAGGTTTCTTGTTGGTGCTGACACGTCCCTGGGGCTCTTCCCCTCTCACCTTCCCCCACCCAGTACGATGAGCTGCCCCACTACCCCGGCATCGTGGACAGCACTGCAGCCCTGGCTGGCTTCTCGGAGGCAGTGCCCTCGGCACCGAGAGCCCCCGGGCCCTACGGCCCCCACCGGCCTCCCCAGCCCCCGCCCCTGGGCTTGGATAGTGATGGCCTGAGGAGGGAGAAGGATGAGATCTACGGGTGAGTGGGGACAAGGCTGAGGGCTCCATGGGGTCTCGGGATGTGCCCCCACCCTGTTTCTTTGTCTCTCTGGATATGTTTCTCTTCTCTGACTCTGTCTCACTCTGTCTCTATCTCTCCACCTCTTCCCTCTGGGTCTCCTCTCCACCTCCCGGTTGTGCCATATTTCCCAGCCCCCCTGCCCTCCCCTCGTGAACTCTCACCCCCTGCTTTCCCCAGACACCCGCTCTTCCCGCTGCTGGCCCTGGTCTTTGAGAAATGTGAATTGGCCACGTGTTCTCCCCGTGATGGGGCTGGGACTGGGCTGGGCACACCCCCAGGCAGTGATGTATGCTCCTCCGATTCCTTCAATGAGGACATCGCAGCCTTTGCCAAGCAGGTGGGCACCCACCATCCGCTGTGCGCCAGGAGAACCAGTGAAGTGGGGTGGGCAGGAGACAGGATGTGCCCTCCCTGGCCTCTCTCTTTCTCCCAGGTCCGCTCCGAGAGGCCTCTCTTCTCCTCCAACCCGGAGCTGGACAATCTGGTGAGACCTGGGCC
Source organism: Tursiops truncatus (assembly GCF_011762595.2). Taxonomy (NCBI): domain Eukaryota; kingdom Metazoa; phylum Chordata; class Mammalia; order Artiodactyla; family Delphinidae; genus Tursiops; species Tursiops truncatus. Next base: position 50,207,917 of record NC_047052.1, on the reverse strand, counting down.
CTCCCCAACTCCTTCTCCTCCAAGGGGGTCTCCTGTTCCACTCTCCATAGCCCTGGGATTGGTTGTGGGAGCAAAGAGGAGACCGCCTGGCCCACGTCCTCAAATAGTGATCATTGTTGCCCATTTGCAATGCAGTGTAGCCTAGAGTTTGAGAACAGGGACTCGATGGCCTGAGTTCGAATCCCAGCTCTCTACTTACTAGTTCTAAGAACCAGGGCAGGTAGTTCCAGCTCCCTGGGCCCCGTTTTCCTCATCTGTAAAGTGTAGCTAGTAATAATTTCTATCTTGTAGGGCTGTTGCGAGTGTATAATGAGTTAAAGAGAGTCAAGCCTGTAGCACAATGCCTGGCACTGAATGGGGACTCATTAAGTGTTTGCTGTTCTATCAGTCAGAACAGGGCTCACATCAAAATGAATAAAAGCAGTTAGCTGTAAAGGAGAGAGGAGAGGAGAGAGAAGAGGGAGAAAGGGAAGAGAAGGAGGAGAGGGAGAGAGAGGGAGAAATACCCCGACTTGTCCCTTCCTTTTGCTTTCCAGCTCCCACCAGAGCTTCCTATTGGCTGAACCCTTTGGCAAAGGACTCTGGGAAATGTAGTTTTCAGGTGAAGGGTGGGAAATGGATCCAAGGGCAAGCAGGCAAAGGATGTGGTGCTATTATTAGAGCATACCCTAACTCACTCTTCTTGTGATGGGTCCTCTTCTGTCTCTTGCACCTCTTGCTTCTCTTTCTTTGTCTCTGATCTCAATCTCACACTCCCTTGTTCCTTAATTCTGGGTCTCCATCTCTGTTCTCTATTTCTCTCTGCCCCTGTCATTTTGTCTTTGTCTCTCTTTGCACTCTTTTTTCTGTTTGTCATCCAATGCACTTTATCTGTTTCTCTCTCTTCTTCTTCCTCCTCCCCTTCATCTTCTTCTCCTTCTCCTTCTCCTTCTCCTTCTCCTCCTCCTTCTCCTTCTCCTCCTTCTCCTCCTCCTCCTCCTCCTCCTCGTTCTTCTCCTTCTCCTTCTTCCTCTTCTTCTTCCTCTTCTCCTCCTCCACCTCCTTCTTCTCTTTTTTCGCCTTCTCCTCTTCCTTCCTCTCTGTCTCGCTCCCTCGCTCCCTCTATCCCTCCCCTCTTGTGTCTCTGTTTTCAGATGATACAAGCCATTCAAGTGCTCCGTTTCCACCTGCTGGAGCTGGAGAAGGTGAGTGCTCCTCACTTCCCCTCACGCCCTCACTTGCCCCCCATCCCTTCCCTTCTTGCCCCCTCCACCCCTCCTTCAGGCTCTCTCCCCACCAGAGTTGGAGCAGAAGGCCACCCCCATCCCTATACACCCCAGCCCTGGCCCCCGGGTGGCCCCCCCAGTACCCCGGTGCCCCCTCAGGTCCACGACCTGTGCGACAACTTCTGTCACCGCTACATCACCTGCCTCAAGGGAAAGATGCCCATCGACCTGGTCATCGAGGATCGGGACGGCGGCTGCAGGGAGGATCTCGACGACTACCCGGCCTCCTGCCCGAGCCTCCCAGATCAGGTGGGCCCCAGGATGGGGCGACAGGCATTGCCCTGAAACCAAAGGCATGCCCAGAGAGCTGGGTTCCAGTATCAGGGCACACACAACACACCACACAGCCTGAGACAGCCACAGTCAGACATGGCCTGACCACAGGACAGGCACCAACTATGCAACAGCCACACAGACTGCAATACAGCTGGATGACAGGACGCATACACACCCCAACAGCTGCAGATGCCACACATAGACTTGGCTACACCCACATAGGTTCACAGACAGCCACAAAACCCATTACACTCACAGTAAGGTGATAGCATATGCCACATACTTAAACACTCACAGCCCAACGGCATAATAGCATCATAGATCACACAGCCTGATTGAGACACTGCCGTTCTAGAGAGAGAGAGTGTGTGTGTGTGTGTGCGTGTGTGTGCAGTATACACACCTCAACAACGTAACAGCCACCCAGCTGGAGATGGAGCCAAATGGCCCCAGATCCTACGACATAAGCTCAGCTACAGCCACACTTAGACCCAGAGCAGCCACAGTGCTTGCACACACACGCACACACACACACACACACACACACACACACGCTACCCTAACCTCTTTTTCTTTTTTATAAATTTATTTCTTTATTTTTGGCTGCATTGGGTCTTCGTTGCTGCATGCAGGCTTTCTCTAGTTGTGGCGAGCGGGAGCTACTCTTCCTTGCAGTGCACGGGCTTCTCACTGCAGTGGCTTCTCTTGTTGCGGAGCACGGGCTCTAGGCGCGCGGGCTTCAGTAGTTGTGGCGCACGGGCTTAGTTGCTGCACGGCATGTGGGATCTTCCCAGACCAGGGCTTGAACCCGTGTCCCCTGCATTGGCAGGCAGATTCTTCACCACTGCGCCACCAGGGAAGTCCTACCCTAACCTCTTAACAATTGGACTGCTGTAGGTGTGGGCACACACCTTGCCACTCAGTGGCCACGTGGCCCCAGATTCATTCAGTCTCAGATACAATCAGACTATAGTTTCATAGACTTAGGCACCCAGGCAACAATCACACAACAGCTGTGCGGATCCCAGTGAGGCCCATACCCACAAGGTGGTCACACTATCAACGCAGCAATTATACAGCATGACACCCAAATACAGGCACGTGACCATACCACAACCACGCAGACTGGAGCAGGCGCACACAGCAGTCACAGACGAGCCTCAGGGACCCTCTGCCCCACAGCCCGTATTATGCACCCACTCAGTAGCCCACCATGTGCGTGTGCTGACCAGTTACAACTCCCTCGGAGACGTAGCCATATTCTGTATCTTCACACAGCTGCCAACACACTCCTCTGGCCATCGTCCCCCGCCAAAGAATCACGGAGCTGCCTGCCCACTCATGCAGGACTCAGGATAACCACACACTGTCTCCCAAATAGGACCCCAACCCCTAGAACTACAGCCACAAGCTTAGAAAAATAAATGTAGCCTTGCATTTGCCAGGTATAGCCACCTGGCCGGTTGAGAGAGTGACACAACCACGCTCAAATACGGCTGCGTGTCTCAGCTCTGCCCACGTGACACCTCTTCTCCAGGGACAACCTTGCCTTGTCGGGCACGGACGTAAGCACATTCACACTCACATGCTGCATGACAGTCTCAGGACAGCGTCAGGTACACTGGCATGGACGCTCATCCGATCAGATCCAATGCCAGAAGGGCAGGGTGACAGTTCCAGCAGTGCTCAAAAGCCTTCAGACCTCATGATTCTGTCGTCTGCACACAACCCATCCCCAAAGCCCTCAAACTCTAAATTGCACACAGATATTCTGAGCCCAGAGAAAGCTGCTCTAAGGTGCCGTGTCTCAGGCTGAGCCCTGGAAGGACACAAATGCTGCATCCGTTTGCAGGGGTGAGGGGCTAATTACAAAGCAGAGGGCAGGGTCTAGGACATTCACCAGGGGCAGGGGTGTACCCCAGGGCTCAGCAACAGCAGGCGGCTGTTGCCATCCCCACCTCCACCCAGTCTGCCTCCCAACAACTGAAGAACCTTAAACCAAATGACAAAGAAATGATGTATCTATACAGGTGGGTGGGCCTCCTGGACACAGAGCTGGGGCAGGGGGTGAATTCAACACATTGTCAAGTTCCTCAAAGTGTGTAGGAGTTTGGATAAAGAAAATACAACCCCCGACTCCCTGATCTGCAATTTGGAGACCACCAAATCTCTGAAAACTAGAAGTTGGTGTTTTTTTCCCCATAAGTTTAGTGCAGATTTATTTGGCAGCAAAATCTGACCTGAACTGAGAGGCTATTTACAGCCTTTATTTATTCCACTTAGTTAAATATTCATCCATTTTGCTGCAGAAATGTTAATGAGTTTGATGACGAGGTTACGCCCCAGACACTGTGGAGGTGTTAGGAAATAGTGGCGTGTGCACTGCCTAAAGATATGAAAAGTTTTGAATTTTGAAAGAGCGCTGGCTTCCCGGGATTTCTGATCAGGTGCCAGAGATCTGTACAAGCTCACCTTTCCTGAGTGACTGCGGTGTGCCTTTATGTAAATTAACTCACTGAATCCTTACCACACTCTGTGAGGGGGGTGGGGATGGTTGTCCTCCATTTTTGCAGTGGAGGAAACTGAGGCACAGAGAGGTGAAGTGACTTGCCCAAGGTCACACACAGCCAGGAGAGAGGCAGACACAGTCTTCACACTCAGGGCTCCTAGCTCCAGAGCCCGTGGTCTTAGCCACTGTAGTGTATTATACCCCAAGCCTTGGCACTGACTTCCGAGTCTTATTTTCCAGAATACTACATGGATTAGAGACCAAGAAGACAGCGGGTCTGTACATTTGGGGACTCCGGGTCCATCCAGCGGGGGCCTGGCCTCCCAGAGTGGTGACAACTCCAGTGACCAAGGTGAGAAGCTTGAGAGGTGGAGGGGAAAGGTGGGAGTCAGTCTGAGGATTGAAGTTAGACAGCAGGTAGGACTTCCAGAGGGGCAAGGATGACTGGCGTGTGGAGTGGTGCCTTGGGGGAAAGTTCTGGGTCCCTCTGGTCCCCCACCTTTCCCGTCCACAGCACAGCATGCCTCTCCCTGCTCAGGAGATGGACTAGACACAAATGTGGCCTCTCCCAGTTCTGGGGGAGAGGACGAAGAGCTGGACCACGAGCGCCGGCAGAACAAGAAGAGAGGGATCTTCCCCAAGGTGGCCACCAACATCATGAGAGCCTGGTTGTTCCAGCACCTCTCGGTGAGAGCCCTGGGGCCCTGGTGCGGGGTGGGCAGAGAGAGAGATGGAGAAGGATGGCTACACAGAAACTGAGGCCCGGAGAGAGACCCAGAGACGGGAGACTGAGGCAGCAGGGAAATATTGAGGGAAAATCTCAAGCAGATGGGGATTGACAAGAGCAAACATCCATGAGCACTACCTGTGTGCCAGGTGCCACTCAGGGCTCTGGACTCATTCAGTCCTCTCCCCCGCCCCAGACCCTCCCATCCAGTCACCCACCCATCAGTCATCCACCATCCAGCCAAACATACCCCATGAGGACAGCGATGTCGTTAGCTCCATTTCGCAGATGAGGAGACTGAGGCCCAGAGGTCTCACAGCCAGAAGTGGGTTCAAATGCAGGCAGTCTGGCCTTAATCAGCAAACCACCCTGCCTCAGGGAGACAGGAGGACAGACAGGGAGAGGCCGAAACAAAGATAGAGATGGGGAGTTATGGAGAGCAGAGTCAGAGCAAGAGAGACACAGGGGGAGACTGAGTCACATTGGGGGAGGGACAGACAGACAGACACAGAGAAAGGTAGAGATTGTGACGGGGAGAGACATGCACAAGGACCTGTCGGACTCAGAGAGGGCTGGTGCTGGGCTTTGCCTCCTTTCCCCAGGGAGGTGGAGTTCCCCCAGTTCCCCCCTCCCGCAGCTCCACCTCCCTGATGAGAGCTGGCCAATTAGCCTCTAATTGCTGGAAGAGGTTGGGGGACACCCACCGGTGTAATTGCCCAAAGCTTGGCTCTGCCTCCCTCCATTGGGCCCCGGGGAACACGGAGAAGCTCAGACAGGCCGCCAGCTGTCCTGGCCTTGCCTCAGCCTGGGCTCACCAACTCCCTGGGACCTGGGCAGGCCAGGCCTGGGGGATCAGAGGGCAACCAGGCAAGCAGGGTGACTCTTGCTGGTGGCCACAGCACCCGTACCCCTCAGAGGAGCAGAAGAAACAGCTGTCCCAGGACACGGGGCTCACCATCCTACAAGTCAACAACTGGTGAGTGACACCGGAGGCCTGGGCGCTCCGTGGGCCAGCCCGGGGTGGGAGGCCGGGCGCTGTCCGCGGTGCTGAAGGAGGCCCCAAAGCCCCTCGGAGCCTCTCTTCGTCCTGCCTCTGCTTTGCCGCCCCTGTATCCGTCCTCTCTTGCCTGCTCTCTCTCTGTCCCTGTGTATTCATTTCTGTCTCTCTTCTACTCCCTCTTTGCACCCTCCTCCGTTTCCATGGCCCCCTCCCAGGTTCATTAATGCCCGGAGACGCATCGTGCAACCAATGATCGATCAATCCAACCGCACAGGTACAGGGAGAAGGTGGGAAGAGAGGGCCTGGTGTTGCCGGGGGAGTATCAAAGCCTGAACCGGGCATCCTGGGGCTCAGCCTGCACCCGTCAACTCCCCTAGCAGGGCAGGGTGCAGCCTTCAGCCCAGAGGGCCAGCCCATGGGGGCCTACACGGAGACTCAGCCACAAGTGACTGTCAGGCCCCCAGGTAAGCCCCGCCCCCTAACTAAGCCACACCCCCAGCACTCCAGGCCCCTCCTCCAAACAATGTGCCCTACCTTCTGGGATTAAGTTCTTGAAAAATACCTTGCTTCATTTGCTTAAAAGGGGAGTCGAAGATGCAAATGCAGATTTCCTGGTCCCCACCTTTCCTCCCAGAGTTTGCTTCTTCCAGGCTTCAACCACCCATTGGAAAGCTCCACTTTTCCTTAAAGGACCAGCACCCTCTTAAAGGATGACTCAGTTTGTCCTGATAGAGGAGTCCCCTGGGGAAGGAAGGGGGAGTGGGGCATATGGGGGTGTCTGGTGAAGACCACTAACACTCCTCTTTTGTCTTCCAGGATCAATGGGGATGAGTTTGAACTTAGAAGGAGAGTGGCATTATTTATAGAGGCTGGAGTCAGGAGAGATGTGAGTGTCCTAGGTCTAGGGGCACTAGGTTGGAGAGTGTGCTATTCTCAACCCCTCGTAAGACCTCCAGACTCCAACAGTGAGCCCACCCAGGGCAGGGTCAGCCTGCGTCTCTGAACTGAGGGTTCTCCAATCCATCCATCCATCCATCAATTCACCCATACATATATTTATCCATCCGTCAATCATCCACCAACCCCCGCATCCATCCAAACATACATTCATCCACTCATTCATTCATCTATCCACCCACCTATCCACTCATCCATCCACCTCCAAACTGATCCATCCACCCACACATCCACCCTCCTATTCATGCATTCATCCACCTACCTACCTACCTGCCTACCCGTGGATCCATCCATGTGTGTATCCACCACCCTTCATCCATCAGAAGATAGAGCTACCCACTCATTCACCCACCTCCACATTGATCCCCCCACCCACATGTCCACCCACTTGTCAACTTACCCATGCATTCACGCACCTACCTACCCACCCACTCATCCACCCATCCACATATTACATACATTTCCAAACACATATTGACATGCCTCAGGTAGGGTACAGCTCTTGAGAAGATTCTGGGCTCATGAGGAGGTGGACATTAGAAACCAATGGCAATCTAGTCCAACAGTTCAAACAATAAAACACAGCTATCATCAGCTATCTCTGAGATATCAGGGAAGACTTTATAGAAGAAGTGGCTTCTGGGTAGGGCATTGAAGGATGAATAGGAGACCACTGGGCAGAAAGTTGGGGGCAAGGTAGCAGGGTGCATTCTTTTACTCTCCCAAGTCTTCAGTCTAGAGTATCTTCTCAGTCTTTACAATAACCCCAAAAGAGAGAAGCTATTATTATTTTCATTTTACAGATAAGAAAACTGAGGCTCGGAGAGAAGAGTTCACTTGTGCAGGTTCACTCAGCTTAGAAAAGCAGAGGGAACAGCATGTGCAAACGCCCAGGGTTGAGAGGCTGCCTGGAGTTTCTAAAGCAGCGGCCGTGGCTCACGGGCCCAGCCACTCCGCGGCACGTGGGATCTTCCCGGACCGGGGCACGAACCCGTGTCCCCTGCATCGGCAGGTGGACTCTCAACCACTGCGCCACCAGGGAAGCCCCACAGATCAGATCTTGACTCTCCTTGGATTAAAACCCTTCTGTGGCTCCCTAGTGCCCATTGGATGAGGTCCAAACTCCTTGGTTTGGCATCTGTTCATTCATTCATTCCATACACATTCCCTGAGCAGCTGTGTGCCCAGCCCTGTGCTGGGTGGTGATGGGGACACAGCAGTGACCATGACAGCCCAGCCCTGTGCCCATGAGGCTCACAGTCCAGTGGGGGAGACAGATCTGTCCCCAGACAGTAATGACCTACAGTAGGCAGGGCTGGGAGGAGGGAACCCAAGAACTGGAAGAACCCAGAGGGGGCATCGGGCCTAGGCTGGGGTGTTCAGGGAGGACTTCCTGGAGGAGGGCACTTTGGAGCTGAGACCAGGAGAATAAGAGGAGTGAGACAGGAGAGGAAGGAACAGTATATGCAAAGGCTATAAGTCCCTCACTACACACACACGTACATACAAAGGGACTGGGCTGGGCTGAGGCTGGTGTGTCAACTGGGTGAGTAATGAAATCAAGGCCCACAGAAAGGCTGGGATATGAGAGTGGAGACCTGCAAGGGCTTAGGCTTGGAGAGCACTGGAGGCCTGAGCCTGGGAGGAGAGGTTTGTTCAGTGCCCGGCAGGTCCATGGGGGGTCTCAGCTCTGCCCTGACCAACTGCAGACAGGTGAGCCCTGGTCCAGAGTCAGGGGACCTCTGGGACCAAGAGTGATGGAGGGAGCTTCTTATCCTGCTCCCCAAGCAAGCTGCCTTTTCTCCCCACTCTTTTCTGTCTCTCCCAATCCCTGCCTTTTCCTCTTTGTCTCTCCCTTTATTTCTGTCTCTCTCATTCTTTCTCTTTCCACATCTCCATCTCTGATTATCTCCATGTCTCTTCTCTATCCTGCTCTGTCTGTCCCTCTCGCCTTATCTTTTTTTTTTTTTAATTTATTTATTTTTGGCTACGTTGGGTCTTTGTTGCTGCACGCTGACTTTCTCTAGTTGCAGCGAGTGGGGGCTACTCTTCATTGCGGTGCATGGGCTTCTCATTGTGGTGGCTTCTCGTTGCAGAGCACAGGCTCTAGGTGCGCAGGCTTCAGTAGTTGTGACATGAGGGCTCAGCAGTTGTGGCTCACAGGCTCTAGAGCACAGGCTCAGTAGTTGTGGCACACGGGCTTAGTTGCTTCGCGGTATGTGGGATCTTCCTGGACTAGGGCTCGAACCCGTGTCTCCTGCATTGGTAGGTGGATTCTTAACCACTGTGCCACCAGGGAAGCCCTCCTTATCTTTATCTCTTTCTTTGTCTTGACTGTCTCCTTGTCTTTTTTTCATCTCTGTCTGTCTCTTTCCCTTCATTTCTGTTCTGATTCTCTGCCTCTGTCGCTGTCTCTCTCTCTGTGTCCCTCTCACTGTGGGGCTGGTGGGGACAGCGCAGAAGGCCTGATGTAGGTCCAAACGCCCTCTCCATCTCCTGACTTGGCCTCTCCTCTCCTTTCCACAGACCCCAACCTCTGGACTGTGACTGCCAGGTTCATACCTGCTTCTGGTCGACGCCTGGCCCTCTGGCTTCAGGACCCCACCTCCTATGGCCCCCCCAACTCAATGCCTACCTCCCTGGGGCCCTGCCGGGACATGAGGGGCCTGAGCACCCACTCGAGGGTCTCTCAAGGACAAAGACAAGGCCTCTAGGCCCTGTGCCCCACTTCTGCCCTCACCTCTGCCTGGAACCTGAGCTGAGATCCTGGGCCTGGCAGTTCAGAAGATGGCGGCTGGGTACCCCCCCACCCCTAGGACAGAGAAGGGATTGGGGGTGGGCTGGGGCCATCAGGGAAGGAGGGTCACCCAGATCCGACATTTAGAGAGGTTCCCTTCATCCTCCCAGCCCACCCTCTTTCCCCCTCCCCCACTCCCCTCTTGTGTTGTCTTCTACCTTTTTTTTTTAAGCATAAAGTCTTAAAAACAAAAGGCCACCAATCTGAGTTCGTGGGTCTCTTCCATGATTCAAATTCTCATCAGTTTGAAGCTCATGAATCACTAATTATAATAATAATTGATGCTTTTTATCCTGCTCTCTCCTCAGGCCCTCGGTATGTATCGGTTAGCTATTGCTGTGTAACAAACCATACCAAAGCTTCATGGTTCAAAAGGCCAATTAATTTTTAGCACATTAATCTACAGGTTGATGTAGTAGGCTGATCTGGGCAGTTCTTGTGGCTTCAAAAGGGCTCTCTTGTGTATCTGTGGCCAGCCACAGGTCAGCAAGGGGGCTCTGCTGGCAGGCAGTGGGGACAACAGGAGTGACTGGGGTACATGGTAACATACCCCAGCAGGCTGACCTTGTTTGTGGAAAATGACCAGCTCAGTCCCCCTTCGGGGTGTCTGTCCTGGCTGTTCCCTTTGCCTGGGACACCTTCCTGGCTCAGAGGTCACCTCTGCAAAGACAGGAACAGCCAAACCAAAGCACCCCGCTCTGTCCACCACTCTCTCTCACCTCATTCCCTGTCCCCCATCACCCCCTCCCTGGAATTCTTTCCATCACTTATTTGCCTATTCATTATTGGCTGGAACCTCAGCACTTCCAGAAGGCAGGAGTTTGTCTCTCTCTGTCACTGTGGTGACCTGGGGCCTCAGACAGCAAGCACCCTATACCCAGCAGGTGCCTGGGAAACAGGTGAAGAACGGAGGAAGAAATTCCATAGTTCTGAGACTCAGCCGCCTTCACCTCGTCATTCATTCCTCCTGGCCACGGGTATGCCCTGGACACGCACCCTCTGCTCGTCCCTGCACTTGAGTGAACAAACCCAAGACCCTGCCCTGGGGGAGCGGACGTCCTAGTGGGGAAGACCCACGATGGGCCAAATAAATGAGTACATCATTTAGTCTGTGAGAAGCTGACAGTGTCATAAAAAGCAGAGCAGGGTAGGGATGGGAGTACAGGTGCCTCCTTTACACATTTATTTACCCTTTCTCTAGTTCGTGCTGTGCCAGGCTCTGTTCCAGGAGGTTTATACCTATCAATCTGGTAAACGCTTACCACTAAGCCCCAGGAGGAGGTATGATCACTGGCCACATTTCCCAGATCAGGAAACTGAGGTCCAGAGAAGTGAAATCGTTCGCCCGGGGTCACAGAGCTGGAGAGTGGGTGTTCCCATTAGAACCCAGGCAGGCTGTGAGCTAACCACTTGCCTCACAACCCCTCATTTTTAAAAATAGAATTCTAAGAGTCTATGATTTCTAAAGGGCCTATATCACCGATTGTTTTCTGAGTTACAAATTGTTTTGGCGACTACGATTACAGTTTGTCTCTCCCCAAACTCCCGGGGACTGAAGTGGGATGGACGAGGGATATACAACAAGAAGGACTTTGGACACCTCCCCACTTTTAAAGGCGGGTGGGGGAGGGTTATGGGGGAGGGGGCAGGGCTGGGCCAAGGCCTGAGGTCTACATCAAGGGGAGGGCTTTGTATTCCTGCAACCTGGCCTGGCCGGCAAAGGGACACTGGCAGGTGGGGGAGGGGAAGCTCTCCTTTCCCCCTCCCCCACCTGGTTGAAAATACCTCTCATTTAATCCTCTCTAATTAAATCAATTGGCTGTGCCGTGGGGGAGGAGAGAAACTGGGCGGGAGGTTAATTGTAACTAAAAATACCTCCCCCACTTCCTGGGGTGAGGAACCAGCTGAACCTGGAGTTCTGAGGCTGCCTGTGCAGTGGGTTGGTGTTGCTGAGTGGAAGGGGCAGAGAGGCGGGGACTCTGATGGGTCTGCAGGGTGGCCCGTGTGGGGCTGGATGGCAGGGCCAAGTGGTCACCGGGGTTGGTGCATGTGCGTGTGTGTGACAATTGCATGACTGCTGAGGCCATGGACTTAGGATGCTGGGGTCGACGTGCCATTGTGGGGAGGGGCATCGGTGTAGCGGCCACCTCCAGGAGTGTGTCCGCCGCCGAGCCTACTACTGAATGGGACGTATGTCACCGAGGAAGGGCTGTGGCTGTCACGCTGTGCCTCATAGGTTGTATGTCTCCGTGTGAGTGCGTGTCCATGACTACAAGACAGTGGGTCTTTATAACTGGGGACCACCTTGCGTATGTCCAAAGCCTGGTTGTGTCTCCACGGCCGCTCTTCTCTGCAGACCAGACCTCACGGTGGCCGCCCCTGAACTGGGAAACAAGTGCAGTGGGATCATCCGATCCGGGGACGGCAGGGGCTAAGACGCGGCACTGAGCCGCCGAAGGCCAGGTGGGCGTGGCCACCACCCCGCGGTGGGCGTGGCCACCACAAAGGACAGCCCCGCAAACAACAATCAGAAGAGACCATGGCGCTGGGAGTTGATCATGGCGCTCCTAGGAGGGAAATAGAGGTCCTCTCCACTAAGTTCTGGCTTGGTCTGCATACGCGGAAGAGTTCTGGGTCTAGTGAACCAAAGTCTAACCTGAATCCTAAAACCAGAGAGTCACGGGCCCTCCATCAATCCCCAGGCTTGAGCCAGGTTACAGACCCAAGGCCCCTTGAATTAGGGGAGGCCGGGTCCCCTCGAGGAAGGACCCCAGTACACTGCCCAAAATTCATACTGTTAATCTTTCTACGGGTCTTCCCCAAAGGGACTTAGGGCCTTTGACCAGGGTCACTGCGCACTGGGAAAAACGAAATAATCAGACCTTTCGGGGACTGCCAGACACCGGCTCTGAACTCACGCTGATTCCCAAAGACCCCAAACTTCAATGTGGCCAACCAGTCAGACGGGGTGCTCATGGAGATCAGATGACTAATGGTTTTTTTCCACTCAGGTCCGTCTCACCGTGGGCCCAGGGCATCCCCGAATCCATCCTGTGATAACTTCCCCAATTCTGGAATGCCCAATTGAGATAAACATACTCAACAGCTGACAGAATCCCTGACAGACACCACCTTGGTGTCTGGCTGGGATGGTGGGCGAGACCACTGGGCCACCTGGTACGGTCTGGGGGTGTGTCTGGGTGGGATCATGTGGCAAAGTGAGTCTTTATAACTGGGGGCCTCCTTATATGTGTCCATGGCAGTGTCTCCTGTGTGTGGCTTTGCAGCCTCTTATGTTACGTGTCCACAACAGTGTGGGGTCATCCTGCGCGGATGCATCAGAACGTGGGGCCGGGCAATGAGGCCGGGATCCCTCCAGAGGGCGCTGGGGAGCCAGGGAAGTTGTTTGATAGCAGTTTTATTGAGATATAATTCAAATACCATAAAATTCACCAATTTAAAGTGTGTAGTTCAATGACTTTCTTATCTTCACAGAGTTGTGCATTCATCACTACAATCAATTCTAGAACATTTCCATCCCACCCAAAAGTCACTCCCAATTCCCCCTCCCCAGCCCCAAACCCCAGGCAACCACCGATCCACTTTCTGGCTCTGTGGATTTGCCTGTTCTGGACGTTTCTTATACACGGAATTATACAATACGAGGTCTTTTGTGTCTGCCTTCCTTCACTCAGCATAGTATTTTCAAGGTTCATCCGTGTCATGGCAGTGCTTCATTTCTTTTTAGGGCTGATAATATCCCATTATCTTGGAAGAACTTTGAGCAGAGAAAGGACAGAGTCGGTTTGTGCTTTGCCCCTCGGGCTGCCACATGGAGGGTGGAATAAAGGAGGGGTGTTATGAGTGGAATTCTGTCCCCCAAAGAGATATACTGAAGTCCAAACTCCAGGACCTGTGAATGTGACCTCATTTGGGTCTTAGCAGATGGTCAAGTTCAGATGAGGTCATCGGGTGGGCCCTAATCCAATATGACTGTAAACATGTTCCTTATAAAAATGTTCTTTATAAAAGGGGAACATTTGGACATGCCCAGACATGCCAGAAGGAAAAGACAGCCATGTGAAGACGGAGGACTGCAGTGATGTATCTACAAGCCAAGAAATGCCAAAGATCGCCAGCAAAGCACCAAAAGCTGGGAGAGACAAGGGAGGCTTCCCTTGTGGGTTTCAGGGGTGACAGGCCAAGGCAGGGACATGGGGAAAGAATATGAGGAAACAGGGCCATTTTATTTTGTAAAATAAAATTATTTATTTTATTTTACATAAATAAATAAATTTTTTACATAAATAAAATTATTTATTTATTATTATTTTATTTTGTAAAATAAATTTATTTATTTATTTATTTTTGGCTGCGTTGGGTCTTCCTTGCTGCGCGCGGGCTTTTCTCTAGTCGCTGCGAGCGGGGGCTACTCTTCGTTGCGGTGCGCCGGCTTCTCATTGCGGTGGCTTCTCTTGTTGCAGAGCACGGGCTCTAGGCGCGCGGGCTCAGTAGTTGTGGCTCGTGAGCTCTAGAGCGTAGGCTCAGTAGTTGTGGCGCACGGGCTTAGTTGCTCCGCGGCACGTGGGATCTTCCCGGACCAGGGCTCGAACTCGTGTCCCCTGCATTGGCAGGTGGATTCTTAACCACTGCGCCACCAGGGAAGTCCAAGGCCAGACTTTTTAGAGATGAGAGTGCCATCAGATTTCTACATGGTATCTCAAGATATCACTGTGCTCACTCCCACAGCTCGTGGTGTAACTGCAAACACTCAAATAACGCCTACTATGTGCCAGGCACCGTTCTAAGCACTTTACATATATGGATTCACTTAATCTTTGAAACAACCCAGCAAGATAGATAATCTCATTACCCTCCATTTTGCAGATGGAGCAACTGACACCCAGAGAGATTGGGTAACCTGCCCAAGGCTGCACAATGAGTATGTAGCAGAGCTGGGATTTGAATCCAGGCTGTCTGGCTCCTGAATCCATGCCCTTAACCATGATTCTGTGCTGCGTGGAGAGCTTGCTTTTTCTACAGCCAAGGAGAGCTCCGAGGCATAACTTATTCAGCCATCACCCAATTGATGAGTGTCTTTGTGGCTTCCAATTTTCTGATATAATTGGGTGGATCCAGGTTTTGTGGGGCCTGAGGATCATACAATTCGAGGGGCCCTCTTTTGGAAAAACTATAGAACTACCAACACATTAGGTGCAGGGTCTTGTAAAAGGCCTGAACAAGTGAGGGTGCTGAAGCCCCGGCGGCACTATCATCACAGTAAATCCCCCTCTGCTAACTGTACTGCAGAAACGGTACTAGCTGTAGCAAACAGAAGCACAGAATATCCACATGCAGTCTGCACATGTGTGCAAGTGTTAGGAGGAAAGCCTCCTAGAAGTGAAGTTTGGACTTTCCATTCCCAGTGCCTAGAGCAGTCATGCCCGGGACATAGCATGTGCTCAATAAATAGTTGTCAGATATCTTTAACAGGACACAAAAACACTAATTGTACAGAAAAACTGGACAAACTGAAGTATAAGATGAATAACTCCTGTTCGTCAGCAGACATCATTAAAATAGGAAGGCAAGCCACAAATAAGATACTGGTAGTCCAGACATTCAACAAGCATTTGTATGCAGAATATATAAAGAACTCCTACAAACCAGGAAGAAAAAGACAACTCAACAGAAAATAGATCAAACACTTAAATGGACGCTTCACAAAAGAGACCATCCAAATAGCCAATAAGAACATGAAAAGATGCCCGAGTTCATTAGTCATCAGGGAAATGAAAATTAAAAACCACAAAGTGGATCTACCGGAAACTTCGAATTGTGAGCGGGAAGGTAGAGTGGATGAACCACTTTGGAAAACTGTTTAGCGGTTTCTTTTAAACATAAACATACACCTACCTAAGGCAGCAATTCTGCTCCTAGGTATTTACCCAAGAGAATTGAAAACATATCCACATAAAACCTTATACATGAATGTTCACAGCAACTTTATTTCACAAATAGCTTCCCACTGGAAACAACCCAAACATCTAGAGAATGAAGAGACTGTAGAATATTCAGACACTGGATTATCACAAAAAGGACATGCTGTATGGTTCCATTTATGTGAAATTCTAGAAAAGAGAAATCTAATAAATGGTGACAGAGAGCAGATCAGTGATTGCCTGGGGCTGAGGCTGGGCTAGGGCATTGACCCGAAGAGGGGGGAACCATGAAACTTTCTGCAGTGTTGAAAATGTTCTGTGTCAAAACAGACTCACAGACCTAGAACAAACTTACGGTTACCAAAGGAGAAAGGGGAGGGGGGTAGGGATAAATTAGGAGGTTGGGATTAACATATACACACTACTACATACAAAATGATAACCAACAAGGACCTACTGTATAGCACAGGGAACTCTGCTTAATACTCTGTAATAACCTGTATGGGAAAAGAATCTGAAAAAGAATGGATATATATATATATATATATATATATATATATATATATATATAATTAAATCACTTTGCCATACACCTGAAACTAACACAACATTGTAAATCAACTATATTCCAATATAAAATAAAAATTTTTTAAAAATGAAATAAAAAAAAGAAAGAAAATGTTGTCTTGATTGAGATGGTGGTTACACAGGTGTGTTTGCCAAAATGTATTGACATTTTATTGTATGTAAACTAGACCTCAATAATCTTGATTTAAAAAGAAAAATCACCCTTTCCTGTCTTCTGTCCCCACCCCTCCTATCCCCTGCCCTTCCCTCCACAGAGATGACCATCATTCAAGTTTGCTGCGTATCTATTGTATCTGGTGTGTGATTCTATTCAATTACGTGAGCATATGGAAACATGTCAATTTTTTTTAAATTGGGATATCACACATGGTTCTGCAACTTGCTTTTTTTTACTTAGTAAAATTTGGAAATATTGTTTGTATCAATACAGAGCCTGCTTGTTGTTTGGCATGGCTGCATAAGTGGTCAATTATATGGATGGGTTTTATTTAAGCAGATCTATATGGAGAGATGTTGACGCTGTTTCCCATATTTTGCTCCTACAAAGCTGGTGTGAATATCCTTACACACGTCATTTCCAGACATATGTGTATCTGTAGGATAAATTCCTGAAGGTGGAATCACTGGTCCAGGGGAAGCGGCATTTTTCACAGGTCATTTGATAGATTCTCCCAAATGTCTTTCCAAACAGGCTGTACTGATTTACATTAATTTCCCCTGATTGCCAGTGAGTCCGAGCATCTTTGCATATTATTCTAGGTCATTTCTATTTCGTCTTCTGTGTGGGTTCAAATCTTTTGACTGTGTCCTTCCTAGGCTCTTTATCATTTTCTTATTGGTTTGTGGCAGCTCTTTATATATTTTGGATCTTAAACTTCATCACAGATATTACAAACACTTCTCCCAGTTTGCTGCTTGTCTTTTGGCTTTATGGTGACTCTACCCTCTCAAAATATTTCCATTGTTTGGTTGTCAAATCTCTATCCCTTTTCTGTTATGGCCCCTGAAAATGACTTCCCAACTAAAGGTATTAAAAACAGAGAAATAAGTGGAAGAAGGGAGGAAACTTTAAATGGCCAGAGACAGCCATCAGGGCATCTGTCATAATTGAGGGCCCAGAGGTCACAGCCCCTCAGGGGTGAATTCTACGGCCCTTAACAGTTCCAGAAGCTCTTACTGTCCATTAATTACCTGGGGAAACATGTCTGTTCCAATACATGCACAAAAATTCCAGGTGGGGCTGTGCCTTTGCTGTTCTGAACTGCCTTAAATAACCCTCGTTATAACATTATTTTTCACCCATCAGATTGACCCAGGTTAAAAAGATGATGCTCACTGCTGGTGAGGCTGTCGGGGAAACGGGCACTTTCATCTTCCTTGAGGGGAATTTGTACAACTTCAATTTAGCAGGATCTTTCTAAATACAAAGTGGGTAGGCACTCATTCAACAACCTTTTAAAACTTTCTCTTGAAGCTTAATATACAGAAAGGTGCACACATCATTATTAGTTTGGTGAGTTTTCCCAGAAAGTGAAACATACTTGCGCCACCAGCGTCCAGACCAAGAAACAAACCCTGAGCAGCCCCCTGCAGCCCAGCTGATGCTGCCCCCACCCCCATTATGTTGCCGGAGCTGCGGTTTAGTCCTTCTATTGCATGAATTCATCACAATTATTTAACTATTCTTCTGTCAATGGGCATTTGGCTGGGTTCCAGTTACGAATAATGCTGCTAACACACCCTGGCTTTGGGTGGACACACGTGCATTTCTGTGGAGTGTGTGTCCACGAGCGGAACTGCCAGGCCACAGAACGTGCCCAGGTTCGATTTTAGCAGATTCTTAGTTTTTTTCCAGAGTCGTTTTACCGATGAATGCTCCCACCAGCAACACGTGAGCTCTGACTGTGCCACATATTGAATTAGTATTGTCAGTATTTTTTGTTAGCCATTCTAATGATATTTATATATATTTATAAATATCTAATGATATTTATTGTGATATTTATTGCAGTTTTAATTGCATCTCCATGACAGTATTTTTTCATGGGCTTATTAACCGTTTATCTACTTTTTGTAGTTTATATTCAGTATTTTGCCTCTTATAAAGCAGTTGTCATTGATTTGAAAGAATTCTTTGTATAGTTTATATATTTGTAACATGTAGTTATTATATATGTATTTGTTAAATATACATATATAGTGAATATTTTCTCCAAGTCTATACTTGCCTTTTCATTTTCATTCTTTTTATTGTTCTTTTTCTTAGTATCTTTTGCAAAACAGATTAATTTTGATGAAGTTCAATTACAATTTTATTACTTGCACTTTTAAATAATCTTTATTATTTTATTGATTTTAATTGTTTAGTAATTTTACATTTTATTTTTATATTTGTATTTCTATCTTATTTTTATATTTATTTTATTATGAAATAAAGTTAAACCCAAGATTTCTATATCAAAATGAAACCTCTGGGGAAAATAGTTTAGCTGTGTTCATTTGTCAGAGAAAAGAAATATTGGAGCAGAGAGGTCAAGGGGGTTTACCCAAGGCCACAAGGTGTTGTTAAAATCTGTCAAACGCATTTTCTGTTTTTAATACGGTGAATCACACTGATTGACGTTCGAATGTTAAACCTACTTTGTATTCCTAGGATAAATGCCCCTTGGCCATGACGTACTACCGTTCTTTTCATATGTTGCTGAATATGAGTTGCTAAACTTTTAGGAAGGAGTTTTGCGTCTGTGTGTCGTCTGAGTCAAGTTTTTCATTAGGGCAATGCTGGCCCAGAGGTGTCGCCTTCCACACTGTGAATGAGCCGTTGTTGAGCTCCTTCCCCGTCTACTGGAGGTCACCAGTGAACCCACCCTAGCCTGTTCTCTGTGTTTGTAACTAAGAATTACATTTCCTAATAAGTTCATAGCGTTGTGCAGTTTCTTCTTGACTGAGCTTTGGTAGTCTGTGCCTTTCTCTGTTTCTCTCTTGCTATGTCTCTTGTTCTTTCCTCTAACCCGCAGCTGTCTCTGCCTTGGCCACGTCTATCCTGTTGTCACCCAGATTTCAACTGAGTCATGGAATTCATTGGCATCATCATCGTTCACAGCGTTCCCTATCTTTTTCATGTCTGTAGGGGAGACGTGGCCAGGGAGTCCAGAGGGGACGGCTGAGGACTGCCCATGGACCCCGCAGAAGAACGACCCTGGTGAACAGGCAGCCTGTGGGTCCACAGGAACACTGAACCCACCCCGTCCAACTCTCAAAGTGGCACATGTACATGGGCCAATGCAGCGTCTCTCAGGTTCAAGGGAAAGCAGAGGCCACGAGTACAGACTCAGGAGACAGCAGTCGCCAGGGGCGATCAGATCCTGTACCTGGAATCTGAGGTCCCTGCTCAGCCTTAGCTCCCCGGATCTACCCCAAAACATCTCAGATGGCCTGCTGCAGCAGGAGGGATGAGAGCCAGACCATGAGGAGGACCAACAAGAGGCAGCTGCTACTTTCTGGATGGGCAGGAGCAGGCTTAAAGATCTGAGCCCATCGGTGAGACTTTTTTTTTTTTTTTTTTGCTGCATTGGGTCTTCCTTGCTGCGCGTGGGCTTTCTCT
Organism: Tursiops truncatus; assembly: GCF_011762595.2. NCBI lineage: Eukaryota > Metazoa > Chordata > Mammalia > Artiodactyla > Delphinidae > Tursiops > Tursiops truncatus. Next base: position 50,188,252 of record NC_047052.1, on the reverse strand, counting down.
AGTTGCGGGGAGCGGGGGCTACTCTTCATTGTGGTGCGCGGGTTTCTCATTGCGGTGGCTTCTCTTGTTGCGGAGCTCAGGCTCTAGGCGTACGGGCTTCAGCAGTTGTGGCTCGCGGGCTCCAGAGCGCAGGCTCAGCAGTTGTGGCTCGCAGGCTCAGTAGTTGTGGCTCACAGGCTCTAGAGCGTAGGCTCAGCAGTTGTGCTGCACGGGCTTAGCTGCTCTGCGGCATGTGGGATCTTCCTGGACCAGGGCTCGAAACCATGTTCCCTGCATTGGCAGGCGGATTCTTTTTTTTTTTTTTTTTTTTTTTTTTGCGGTACGTGGGCCTTTCACTGTTGTGGCCCCTCCCGTTGCGGAGCACAGGCTCTGGACGCACAGGCTCAGCGGCCATGGCTCACGGGCCTAGCCACTCTGCGGCATGTGGGATCTTCCCGGACTGGGGCACGAACCTGTGTCCCCTGCATCGGCAGGTGGACTCTCAACCACTGCGCCACCAGGGAAGCCCAGCAGGCGGATTCTTAACCACTGCGCCACCAGGGAAGTTCCATCGGTGAGACTTTATTCACATATTTATGCTCCCTCCCAGCGGGGCTGGGTCCAGACCACAGCTCCGCGTCTAGGCTGGGGGCTTGGGCGGGAGCCCTGGCCCTGGCCCTGGTCCTGGTCCAGGACAGGCTGGGCTCACACATGCTGCCTCCTGTGCCGCAGCACCTCCGTGGGTGTGAACAGAAAGTCCTTCTGGCAGGCCTCGCAGTGGTAGGGCCTCTGCAGGGCGGATGCCTTCTGGAGGGGCTCGGGGGCAGCCTCCTCAGCCCCTAAGGGAGAGGAGATGGGAGGCTGTGAGGGGGACGCTCCATTGCATGCTCTCACCCCCACCCAAATCCCAGAAACCTGGCGGGGTTAGGCTCTCTCCTGGCCTCTGGGGACTCCAGCTCTGTGTCCTCCAGGAAGCCCTCCTTGATCAATACACACACAGAGGCGAGTCTTTACTCTGTGTCCCAGGGGGTGAAAGGGACACAGAGAAAGACACAAGCAGAGACACAGAGACTGAAAGAGACAAACAGAGCCCTGGGGTGGGACCACGTGGCCCTACAGCCATCTCCCCAGCAAGCACCAGCGGGTGGCGCATGGGGCACCGCAGAAGACTCTGTGCCCGGGCCTGCCCACTGCAGCGTCCCCTGGATGACAACAGGATGGACGTGGCCAAGGCAGAGAGAGCTGTGGGACAGAGAAAGAACAAGAGACACGGCAAGAGAGAGACAGAGAAACAGACAGGAACACAGAGGCCAACCAGACAGGCGGAGACACAGAGACCAAAGAGAGACAGACACCACGACCTGAGAATGAGGTGGCTGCAGGGCCTCCTGGTCCCGGGCTCTGGGTCCTTGTGACGGAGTCCACACGTGGCCCCAGCCAGAGCAGACGGCTGAGGTCGTGAGTCCCCAGAGTGTCGAGCAAGTGCCCAGACGCACAATCAACAACCACAGGCTGGACGGACAGCTGGGCAAACACAGGCGCCCCGGCCGCCACTGCCCCAGCCTCACCTGGGGGACCGTCCTGTGGGGCCTCGGGGCAGGTGCTCTCGTGGGCGATGCGCTCCAAGGGCGTGAAGGGCATGTGCAGGTCGCAGTGGGGGCAGGTCCAGAAGGTGCGGAGACAGTCGCTGTACAGGTCCGCGTCGCTCTGCAACAGGCAGGCTGTGTCAGGCCTGGCTCCCCACCGCCCCCCGCCGCCAGCCTGGGACCTTCCCAGAACCCCTCGGGGCTGGCAGGCCCCTTTCTGAAACTGCATCCCTGCACTAAGCTGGAGTGCAGTTGGGGGCAGAGGGTGGGGGGAATCACTGACGTCACATTTTCAGGGGCAGGAGGATGAGGGGCCAAGGTGGGGTCCGTGCTCACCGTGAGGCAGCTGTAGGTGAGGAAGTCAGTGACTGCATAGCCCCCTTTGGTGGGATGGGGGGACGGGGTAGAGCAGCCAAAGAGGCCAGGGAGGCTGGGGGCAGCAGTGATGGTCTGGGGTCCCACATAGAGGTTCTGGATTTCCAGCCCTGTGAGCCGCCGGAGGCTGTAGGAAACCTGAACAAAGAGAGACAGGAAATAGGGGAGAGAGACTCAGGCAGACATGATCGGAGCACCTGGATCCAGCCGTGCCGAAAGTCCACCCCTGGGCTTCTCAGTTATGGGGGCTAATTGCTTAAGCCAATCACAACACGGTTTCAGATGCTCATGACCACAGGCTTGTCTAGAACATTCCCTGATGCCCCATCCCCCACCTCACCTGCCTTCCCCAGAGCCCTTCTCTCCTTATGACTGCTGGGAACACATCCAGACCTTAAGTCTGACCTTCAAGTCTGGCCACCTTGCCCCTTCTCCTCCAGCACGTCAGCCTGTTCCCCTTTCCCTGGTCGACTGGGTCGCACCCCATCCACGTGTAATAGCAATAGACTCAGGAGCAATTCTCAACCCCCCGCCACTTAAAGAGGTGGGGGATCAGTTTCAAATCTGCTCCGTCTGAATTCTTCCCATCTGTCCTCCACGAACAGACAGACACCTTACAGCTTCCCTCTCACACCCTGCACGCCCTTAACTGCTAACGGGGGTAACCTGCACCACACATGCAGCATGTATTCATAAACGTCTGTTGAATGAGGGCCGCAGGGGTTAATGGCATGGCTCCTGGGGTCAAACCCTGGCTCCCCCCTTACCAGCTGTGTGACGCTGGGCTTGTCATCAACCTCTCTGGTTTGAAAACCCCCAAATGTGTGCATATTGATGAGCTGGAAGCCAGGCCTTCCAGAGCTTTCATCCCTATGGCTGATGGCCCCTCTGGCCAAGGGTGTGCAGGTGCCCAGGAGGCGGGTACCTTGGACGCCGTGAACTGCAGCAGCTCCCTGCTCAGGGCTGCCACCTCCTTGCGGTTGACTGGGTCCGTCTCCTCGTCGTCTTTGTCCTCCATCCGCCACCGGGCCTGGTGGGCCAGCTGCCGGTCCAGGGCGCTTTCCCAGTGGGCCCGGAGCCGCAGGGAAGCCGCCAGGAGCCGGACAGCGCTCTCACTGTCCACCAGCTGGAGCTCCAGCCAGCCATCGGCCACCAGACGGCAACAGTCACCATTGGTGTCCAGGGACCGGCTGAACAGCAGGAGGGACTGGAAGAGAAGGGGCGGGGACAGGCAGTGGCGGGAGGGGGAGGATGCCATCGTAGAGAGGCCCCCCGCCTGGCTGGGCTCCTGCCCACCCCCCACTCACCCACCCACCCAGCCCTGCAACAAATACTGACCACACGCCTACTCTGTGCCAGACACTCTTCCGGGTGCCAGAGACACAACGTGAACAAGATGGACTCAGTCCTCGCCCCACGGAACTGAAATTCTACTCGGAGAAAGAGACTAACGAAGACTAAAGAGTAAAATACAGAGCAGGTTCCAAGAAGTCAGGGGCAGGGGAGTCACCACCTGCGCTGGAGGCCAGTGGCCGTCTCTGTCTTCCTAGGGTTGGGGCTACACGTGTGTGTCTTTGTCAACCTTGTCAGATGGCGTGCTTAATATGTGTACGTGTCACTCTCTATACCTTTTATCCTCAAAATATATAAACAAACATTGAATGTTAGTTGACAGGAAGCGTGCTGGAGTGCTTACAGGTGAAGGGTACTGATGTCAGCAACTTACTTTAAAATGCATCAAGAAATTCAAAGGAAAGCCCACCTGTTAAAATAGATGGACGAGTGGAGAGGTGATAAAGCAAAGACCGAATGTTAGCTGCAGGACTGGGGAGTGGGAATGTTGAGTGTTCCCTCTACACTTCTTTCAACTTTTCTCTGGGGAAAATCCTGTGGGATGGGGCGGGGGTGAGTGGGCGGGGCAGGGCTCGCCGCGGGCCGAGGGTCTGCGGGGCTGGTGATAGAACATGAGAGTCCAGTGCGCTATTCTACTCTTGTGCATGTTTGAAAGTCTCCATCATCAGAAACTACGGGGCAGGGGCAGGGCGGGGGGGATTGAATATCAAGCAGCATCTCAGCCAGCAAAGCCGTGTTTCTGTCCCGAGGTCCTGCTGACACCAGCACTCCGGCCCTCACCCCACTTCATTCCTCCTCCGGCACTGGTACAGCATCTGGTGTGCTTCTCTTTACCATCTGCCTCCCCCACTTATACATGAGCCCCGCGAACACAGGGAATCTTGTCCATTCTGATCACGACTGCATTCCCAGCACCCGGAAGAGTACTTAGTGGCTGGTGCCAGGTGGCCACTCAGTACATGTTTGAACGAAGACATAGCGGAGCAGATCAGAGTTCGCTTTCTTGGTGCCAGTGGAAATCAGCGTCAACAACATCTCCCAGGGCTCTAGGAAGGGTTTCTCTCTTCCCTCTATGTTCCCTGGGATGGAAGCGAGGGGGTCGGGGTAACGGGGACACCCACCTGATGGGGGGAGGCCTCAGGTGTGGCCTGTGACCCTGAGTTCAGGCTCAGCCACTTGCTCACTGTGTGGCTTAGTCAAGGGACACGCCCTCCTCCTCACTGCCCCCTGCACCCAGCCCCATCTTCTCCCCTATAAAGCGAGACTTGTGGCCAGGCCTGGAACCACAGGGTGGCCACAGTGGGCACACAGGTGTGGCAGCTACTGCTGTGAGGAACCCCCCTTCCTGGCTGCAGACACACATACGCACGTGTATCTGCAATCTGAGCACATGCTCAGCCTCCAGCACCATCCGCTTCTGCCCTACGACCTCAGTCGCCTCCTTGCTGGGCTCCTGGCCTCTGCCCCGGGTCAGGCCCTGTCCCGGCTCTGCTCAGAACCCTCTGGTGGTGGGGGGGAGGGGGATCCAGTCTCACCTGCCTCCCTGATCTCTTCTCCAGCCATGCTCCCCCTCACTGACTCTGCTCCAGCTGTTCCCTGTCCACACCAGGCACGTGGTGCCTCAGGGCCTTTGCACTTGCTCTTCGCTCTGCCCAGGACACTCTTCCCGCAGAGATCCCTATGGCTTCCTCCCTCCCTCAGGTCTTTACTTGACTGCACCTTCTCAATAAGGCCCACCCGGATCGCCTGATTCTATACTAGAACCTGTCCCCTCCCCTGCCCCCCAACCCACCCCTCCCCAATCCCCTCACCCGTACTTTTTATTTTCCCCAAACGCTTATCGCCCTCTACCCTATCAGTTAGTGCTGCACTGCGTTTAGTGCTCCTGCCCGCCCTCCCCCCACTAGATGTGAGCTCCTGGGGAACAGGAACCGGGTCTTGCCCTGTGCACCTTCCAGAGGTCCTGGCACCCAGCAGGCACTCAGTGAGTCATGAATGACAGCAGCCAGCCTGGGGGAGGGCAGCTCCTCCAGGCCCACCTGGGGCCCCCTGCCCTGGGACACAGCCATGGCACGGGTAGTTGGGAGGCAGGGAGGCTGGGGCGAGGACCCACCTGCAGAGCGGGGATGCGGACACAGTTCACCAGGTACGGTTTGTTGGTCTCCAGCAGGGAGACGAAGGCGAGGAGCTGGTGCCTGCTGCTCATCTTGTCCTTGTCATCTGGAAGGGTCGAGGGGACAGCTCAGCTCCCCGCCACACCCCACACCCGTCATCCCCCAGTGGCTGCCTGTCCCACCCGGGCCATTCCCGCGTCCACACAAAGAACGTGCTCACGTGTGCCATGGTGAAATGCCTGCGGCTTGTTCTTAACACTCTGCCGGGCCGGATGTGATTTTGGCTATGCAGTGACACTAAGAACTATTGTTAATTTTGTTAAGGGTGACGACAGCATTGTGGTGATGCAAAAAACCAATCCTTATGAATATGATTTTTATTATTATTACTAACTGCTAAGATGTCTGGGACCTGCTTTAACATGCTCCAGCAAAAAGAAAAAAAAAAATCAAGGGGACAGAATAAACAAGGATGGAAAAATGGTGACAGCTACAGCTAGGCAAGAACACGGAGGGTTCCTCACACACTCTCTACTTGCAGAATGCCTGGAACTTACAAAATGTTTCCAAAAAGGAGTAAAACAATGTAATAGGAAGAGGGTAAATTCACTTGGAACTTACAGCACTTAAAGATTAGAGAGAAAACTTCAAATTCTATCTCTGGTATTTAAAATCATAAACCGTACCTTTGGGGATTACCGTTTACCATTTTAGTGCAGTATGTTACTTTCTTTACAAACAGAAGGATGAGCTGTGTTTCAGCGCTCAGGCAGAGCACACAGCTAGACCTTCACGTTGCAGACGTGAAGCCCGCTCCTGAGGGCAGGGCCTGCACCTGGGGAAGGGCACCCTGGTGGGACTGGCCTGGCCTGAGTGCAGCCTCAGCTGAAGCGACATTTGTGGCCTGGATCCCACTAGAAGGTAGACCGAATCCAACTGCCTGAACGCTGGGGCTGGGGGAGCCCCCCAGGCAGGACCAAGCCCTGAAGTTCACGGGGCTCCCGGGACAGGTCTCCTGGCAGGCGCTGCTCTAATTGCTAAAAGCTCAGGCCTTGGGACGGGCTCGGGGCTCGGGGCAGCCAGCACCTCATGGGGAGGGGGACGCTCAGCAAGGGGCGGACTTGCCAAGGCCACCCAGCCAGGTCTGGCTCTTGGGACCTGCAGGTCCCACGTCAGAAGCCCCAGCGAAGCTGAATGCGGGGAGGAGCGAGGGGGTAACCCCAGACGGCGAGGGGCACCCTGAGGTCACTGTCCTGCCCCTCACGTCCCCGGTGGAGGGCTTCCCCCAACCCCCGCCTGGGCTCATGGTACCTCGGCTCCCATCGCTGCCCCTGGCCTCCTGTTCCTGTGTGTGCAGCACCTCAGGGCTGTTGGCGAAGATGCAGGTGGGGTGCAGCACGGCGCCCTGCTTGGTCTTGGTGTGGAAGATCTGGAGAAGCCGAAGGCGGGCGCTGGGTGACAGAGGCCCTCAGACTTGCTCTTCCCGCTGCCAGGTTCCCTCCTCCTCAACTCAGAAGGCTCCTCCTCCAGGAAGCCCTCTCTGACCTCCTCCAAGGCTAATCAGGTCCCCCTCAGCCCCTGGGTCCCCATCCCGACCACAACCACTCTGGTCATCTGTCTGGGAACGAGTCTATCCCCTGTCCCCGCCACTAGACTGCAGCCCCACAAGGGCATGGCCAGGGCTGTTTCAGTCACTGCTGTATCCCCAGCACAGAGCAGGTGCTGGGAAGGGGTGACAGACGACAGAACACACACAGGGACGGGGAGAGGGAAGGAGACCCACCTGGTCCGAGTCCTTGCGGCCGCTGTTGAACGGGTCCGGGATGGCAAGCTGTGGGTAGAGGCCCCGGCCCAGCACCAGCTTGAGCAGGGCCATCTGGTCCCGAGTCAGGGCCTGGGCTGAGCTGGCGGCCGCCTGCAGCTGTTCCAGGTTGTGCCGGAGCTTAAACTTCACATCCTGGTGGCAACACGGGGGAAGGTGGGTTCCTGAGGGCCCTCCCCACTACCCCAGGGGCTTGTACTGGAATCTGTGGATCCAAGGGTTTCTGTAGACTCCTGTCCATGGAAACCTGCCTACTGAATGAGGGCAGGGCTGTGTCCTCTCAGGCCCGAGAGCAAGGCCATGTCCCATAAGACCCCCAGGGCAGCCCACATCCCCGCTCTGATCAACTCCATCCCCGCCCACCCCAGGCACCAGTCAGCCCCACGGCGCCTCACCTGGATGTCCACGTTGTCGCCGCCCCCCTGGGAGGCTGCGCCGCCCCGGTCCTCATCGCTGGAGCAGCCGTCCTGGTCCTCCTGGAGCCGCAGCACCTTGCGCCTGCGTCCCTGGCCCTGCTCATGCTGGCGCTTCAGCTGGTAGAGCGCCTGGCGCTCCCGACGCTGCCGTAGCCGACTGTAGCTGTCCCCCGGCTTCGAGGCCTGGGCCCTGGCCAGCAGCCCGTGGTCTTCCAACAGCTCCTGGGGGCGGGTGGGGCCCGAGTGAGGGACACGGGGCAGGCCAAGCGTGCTCTGGATGCAGCACGTTCCGGTCTGGGGCCTGCTGCTGGTGGCACAAGACCTCACCCTCAGAGCCAAACTTTTCCTCAAATGAAGAACAGGGACCTTCCTGGGGCCTCCCTGCTAGGGCTGTTAGGGCTGAAAGGGGCTGTATGAGAACAACTCTTTGCACGGTGCCGGGCACACGACTGCTCCAGGAAAGAGCCGTCTCTGTCATCGGCCAACGGAACACCTGGGCCAGCCGCCAGGAGGGAGGAGAGGAGGCCGGGCCATCACCACCCAGGGTCCTCCCCGGGGCCTCCTCTGCACACAGTCGTCACCAGGCTCCGGGTACGCTCAGAAATGCCAAGACCTGGGCCCCATCCCAGAATGACTGAATCAGAATCTCAGGAATCTGGATAGCACGGACCCTCCCTGTGATTCCAATGCACATTAGAGACCTACTGCCCACGCCTTTGGAAACAGTCTCCCAGGGACCTACTGCATTGGACCTTCTGTTTCTCATCGAGCCCCGACCAACGAGGAGAGATAGGATATCATATGTGACTCAGAGTGAGAGAGAGAAAAGGACCCACACTTTTCATTAGTTTCTCAGCATCTGGGGCTCAACAAAGGTTGGACCGTCACTCTTTAGAAAGTCAGAGATGTTGAGAGATGCCGAGAACAGCTGGGATGTTGGTGGTCCCCAACATGGAGCCCCCCGTGATTGCGTGGGAGGCCTTGGCGCTGACCGTCCACTCTGGGCCTCAATCTGCCCTCCTGCAGGCGAGAGGAACGGTTACCCCAGGGGCTCTTTTATTTTCGTTCCGTGGCACGACCGCAGAGAAGTGCTCGGCACTGGATCTTTCTGTGCTCGAATGGAAAGAGGCCCGTGGAATATTAGCAACACAAGCAAGCTGTGGAACCACATCCTCTTTTTCTTTTTTTTTTTTGCGATACGCGGGCCTCTCACTGTTGCGGCCTCTCCCGTTGCGGAGCACAGGCTCCGGACGCGCAGGCTCAGCGGCCATGGCTCACGGGCACAGCCGCTCCGCGGTCTGGGATCTTCCCGGACCGGGGCACGAACCTGTGCCCCTGCATCGGCAGGCGGACTCTCAACCACTGCGCCACCAGGGAAGCCCGAACCACATCCTCATAATGACGATGAAAACTGCAAACACTTGTATGGGAACACCTGGGTGTCGGGCCCTTCTAAATGCTCTAGGTGTATTAACTCATTTAATCTTCATGGGAACGCTGGGAGGCAGGGGCTATTTTTGGCCTCCCCGTTTTCAGAGTGAGAAGCTGAGGCCCCGAGAGGCCCAGTAACTCGCCCAGGGTTGCACTGCTAGCAAGCGGCAGAGCTCAGATTCACTGCTGGGATGTCCGGCTCCAAATCTGGTGCCCCGTGCGGTCTGCTGGCACTCGGCCAGCTCGGCTCCCCCACTCCAGAGAAGGCGGCTTTTCGTGAGGATGCGGCTTGTGACCCTGTCCACCCCTCCAGGAAACCCTCCTGGATCTCTACTCCTTTGCCCGGGCCGCACTCCACACCTGGTGATGTGACGGTAGGGGAGGCGGGTGTAGGGTGGGACTCTGAAGACTGTCAGAGGATGGGAAGCCGTGCCGCAGAAGGTGTCATGCACACCCCACTCCAGCGCCCCCCACCCCCGCTCGCCAGGTCTGTTCCTGGCCCTGTCTGCCTGGGCAGGCCGGCCCTCACCCCTCCTCCCGGGCCTCACCTTGAACTGGCGCCGCAGGTTGGCCATCTCATACAGCCGATGCTCCTCTATGCCCCGGTGGCGGCACCACCTGCGAGAGTTTCTGCTCCGTTCAGATTTCACCTGGGTGGAGGTCCGGCCACCAGAGGGTCAGGGCCTGGCCAGCTGGGAGGAGGGATGGGGGTGCCGACCCACTGCCCAGACGAACCCAGTGTGAGCCCAAACACCAGCCTCTGGGAGGATGGCAGGCAGGCTTGCCAGCCCTCCCTCAGCACCACCTGCTCTCCTCCTTCTTCCAGGTCTCAGCCCCACTGCCCCCTCCTACAGGAAGCCCTCCCAGACACCACATGGGGTCAGACACCCTCCCTGGGCTCTCCCAGCCCCTTTGGACTCCCCATCACAGCCCATTCTGGCTGGTCACTGTCCAGGGACAGTCTCTCTCCTGCACTGAGCTGGGAGCCCCAGGAGGGCCGGGCCAGGTAGTTTTAGTCACCACTGGGTCCCCAGCACTGCCCAGAACAGGACCCGGCCCGGTCAGGGAACGTGTGCTCAAGATATAGCCCCCAGCCTAAGGCATCTAACTTTCTCCAGATGGCACTGGCTTTCGTCAGTGCTTTAGAAACCTCAGGCTCCCCCTCAGGCGGGGGCCTCTGCACGTGCTGGTCCCATGAGTGGTGGAGTCAGGGTCCTCCCCAGACAGGCCCGGCCTGCGGAGGGCTCAGTGGTCGTCCCTGGGGTGGCGGTGGGGGCACAAGGAGGAGCCACAGCCGCAGGGAGGCCCTGGCCCCGCGCAGAACGACAGCCAGACGGGGGCACCCTGCTGTCAACCTCACCTGCACCCAGGTGTTGAAGACGTTGAAGAGCGTGAAGGGGTCACCCTGGTCACTCTCCAGGGGTCGCCGCGCCGCCACACACTCGGGGTTGCTCTGGGCGCCGCGGGTGAAGGGCGACTGGACGCTGAGGGCGGCGGCGATGGTGAGCACAGGCTCCGCCAGGTGGAACATGGAGCCCAGGATCAGCATCTTCCCTGGGGGCAGACACTGCGCTGAGCCTCCTGGGCGCCTGACAGCGTCCCCAGCCCTCTGGGGCCCCTGACCCACCCTCCACCTCACCCACAAAGGGCCTCGGGAGCCAGAGGGACAGAATCAAACCCAGAATCGGATCCCAATGTGATGGAAGACTGTTTCCACCTGCCCCAAGGTCAGTGGCCTGCATGTCACACATCTGACTCACCCTCACTGTTCCCCTTGCCTACCTTTCCAGAAAGTTCCTGTTACACATGTAGCCTCATAAGATAAAGTAGGGCAGTAAAACAAGGCTGTCCCAGAACCCCTTAGCTCCGTCACCTCAGGCAAGCCCCTCCTCCTCTCTGCCTCTGTTTCCCCATCTGTGAAATGGGTTAACCGCAGCATCTACCTGCTGTGAGGATGAACTGTGCTTCACCTGGGAAGCACTGGGAGCTCCACCTGGCTCAGAGGAAGAACGGTAACTGAGCCACCGGGGCCCCCCCGGGGCCCAGAACTGCCCAGCACTGCATCATCTGTGTCGCCTGCTCCGCAGGGCCTGGGGACCCACGGTGCCAGCCTGGCTGGGGCGTGCCTCCCTGGCGAGCGAGTGACAGCCTTTCTCTGAGCCTCGTTTTCAACTGTACAACAGGAGCGCCCAGAGGCCCTCCCCTCACCAGGTGAAGATGAAATAAGGGCCACAAAGTCTTCCACTGACACAAAGCAAATGCTCACAGACTGTTCTCTTTCTTCTCAGATCTGATTCTCCTTGCACTAGCCCTGTTTCCTTCTAAAATAAACAAAAATAACCATTTCCATGGCTGTCGGTGGCCCTCAGGGTTGGTGGTATCCAGGCTGCTGCCCGTACTGACGCTCCAGCGTGTCGCAATGATGGGGACTTTAACGACATTGGCGCAGGCAGAAAGCTCCCCTGGGAAGTGGTGCCCCAGGTGGTAGAACTCAGCGAGCAATATTCTCTGGGCCGTGGGTTGCTGGTAGACACAGAATGTCTCAAGTCAGGAGAATTGGGCAAGACATATGCCTCGGTCAGCAAGTTCCTCGGCAGGGGCAGGGGTGACTCAGGATGGGCAAGAGGAAGAGGCAGGCGGTTTTGACATCCAACCACAATAGAGGGGGTACCACGTGGAGCTGGGGACAGGCTGTGCAGAGGAGGGAAATGTCTGTTTTGTTTACTGCTATCTCCCTGGCGCTAGAACAGGACCTGACCCAGAGGACCTGAGAATGAATGGACAGGGCCCAGAGAAGGACCAGACTTGACCCCGGGCACTCAGAGCAAGCGGTGTCCCACACCCATTCCCAGGACCCTATGTGATCACCCCAAGGCGGGGTCCTCACCAATCACGACGTCCACAGGCAGCTGGGCCAGCAGGGACCCAATGGGGGTGAGGGCCTCTGAGCTGTCCAGGGCCCCCTGGTCCCGGAGGTAGCAGATGGCCGTTTCCAAGCTGGTTGGTGGGGGTGGCTCGATGAAGGGAAAGGTTCGGGGGTCCCCCACACTCATGCCCTTCATCTGGAATGAGAACCAAACCCTGTCAGGAACGGGGAACACATGAGCCACTGTGGAACACCGGGGGACTCAGGGATCACAAACTTGTGATACGTTAAAATGCCCAATGTCAAGGTTCATTGTACAGAAGCAGGGAAGGAGGGCCAGTATCTGTCTGTCTGCCTAGCAGCTCTTCTCCACACCCTGGCCATGGAGCGAGCAGACGATCTAAGCTGGACCAACTGAGGTTTCTCAGCCCCTGGTCAGAGCAACTGACTAAGGAATGAGCACATGACCTGAGCTGGGCCATTCAGAATCCTTCCCTGGGACTTTGCAGACTGGAGCTGAGAGAGAGAAGCTCCAGCATCCTCTCTGGTTGTGAGGGGCCAGGATGGAAGCCCAGAGCTGTTGTGGTTAGTTTTTCCACTGCCTGGAAATTAGCCCATTCACAGCAGATGGAGAAATCCTTAATTTTTCCTAAGCTAGACCTCCCCCCAACATGGACACACAAAACCATAAAAGCCCCTTTTCTGCTAACAACAGTTTGAGTTGGGTTTCTCTCACTTTTGACCAAAGCATCCCGACTGATTCAAAGGCCCAGAGGGGTAGCAGGTCACGGGGAGAAAGCAGTGAAACACGTATCATCACCAGGCCTGGCATGGCATAGGGAAACGGCACCTCTCTGGTGAGTGGATGAAGGAAGGGCAGGCATGGTGGCTCCCATGACCATGAGAGAGTGAGAACAAGGCTCAGAGAGACTAGGGGATCTGCCAAAGTCTCTGGGTAAGGTGATCTGCTCTCCTGGGCCTGATCTGCAGGGCACCAGAGGTTCTGGCATCCACCCAGCAGCCAGTGGTACCACCTTCCTCCCTGCTCACTCAGCTATGGTGTTGTCTGGGAGATCACTAATACTCATTAAAAGACCTTTAAATGAGAAGCTCTGGGTGAGGGGTAGGGCACGGCTGTTTTTTGTTTTTTTAAGCACTCTCGTGATTCCAAAGTGTAGCTGAGACTGCGAATCACTGCTCTGATCCAGTTGGGCAATGCCACCCCGCCACCCCGGACAATTACAGGTCACAGAGTGGACACGTGACCTAGTTCTGCTGACAAGACAGGATGGGAGACCAGCCAGGGGGCTTCTGGAAAAGGTTCCCATGGCCTTAAAAATGAGACCCACAAACTGGGAAGTCCCTGGCAGGCCAGTGGTTGGGACTCTGCACTTTCACTGCCGTGGGCCTGGCTTCAATCCCTGCTTGGGGAACTAAGATCCTGGAAGCTGCTCGGCGCGGCCAAAAAAAAAAAAATGAGACCCACAAAGAGGGGCAGTTCATCGCCTCTGCAGCCAGACAGTAAAGGAGGAGGAGGTGCTGCCCGTGGCTACCAGAGCCAGGTGGCATTCATGAGGCACACTCTGGAGCCTGACAGCCTCAGATGGAAGCCGGGCTCTGCCACTTGCCAGCCAAACCACATGGATCAAGCTACGTAACCTCTCTGCATCCTGTTTCTCATCCATAAATTGGAATAAGTTTACCTACTACAGAGATTGTGTGAGGAGCAAAACTTATATACGTAACTCAGGCACCTAGAACAGAGCTAGCACCCCGGAAGTACGAGGTAAGTGCTTTTTATCATCATCATCATCATCGTTATTAGGACAGCTGCTGATAAGCTGAGGCTGGAAAGCTAGAAAAAACCCTGTTCCTTTATGACATCACCATTCTATTTAAATAACCAAGCCTGGGGACTTCCCTGGTGGTCCAGTGGGTAAGACTCCACGCTCCCAGTGCAGGGGGCCCGGGTTCAATCCCTGGTCGGGGAACTAGATCTTCCATGCCGCGACTAAAAAAACATCCCAAGTGCTGCAACTAAGACCTGGCACAACCAAAAATATATATATATAGATAGATATAGATATAGATATAGATATAGATATAGATAGATAAATAAATAAATAACCAAGCCTGGAATTTCCCTATCTCAAGGTTTCCTGTTATGTGAAACGGTACGTTTTCTGTATTGTTCAAGTCAGCATTTTTCAAACAGCAGGTTATGTGAGTCAGGAACTCCATGACATGGGTCGCAACTGGCATTTTTTTAAAAGGAAATCAAATGGATAGAAACAATGAGTGTGCATCACCCATAGGAAAGGGGGCTGGTTCATGCCTCTCTCTCACCTGGGCACGTGTGAGCCTGAGGCAGATGCCACCTGCTGTTCCCCATTTTCAATTTCTGCTTCTTCCTGAGCACAGAGACTACACTTCCCAGCCTCCCCTGCAGTGAGGTGTGGCCACAGAACCGAGCTCTCGCCAGGGTGAGGGGAAGGGAAGTACACGGCTTGTGGACCTGGCCCTCACACCCTCCCAAACGTAAGTCCCACGCTCTCTCCCCATCGCTGGCTGACACACATGATGAAGACGCCCCAGGGAGATGATGGAGCCATGAGAGGAAAAAGGCCCAGGTCTCTGAATAAAGGAAACTGCCCACCAACCCAAGGACTAACGTTCTGCTGTGTTGGCTGTTATGTGAGTGGGTCTATTTGTCACAGCAGCCTAATCTAAGCAAATGACGTCTAAGCCATGACATAAAATGTACTGAGAAACCCCGTTTTTTTTGGTTTGTTTTCGTTTTAATAAATTTATTTATTTATTTTTGGCTGTGTTGGGTCTTTGTTGCTGTGCGCGGGCTTTTCTCTAGTTGCAGCGAGCGGGGGCTACTCTTCGTTATGGTGCGAGGGCTTCTCACTGCAGTGGCTTCTCTTGTTGCGGAGCACAGGCTCTAGGGGCACAAGTTTCAGTAGTTGTGGCATACGGGCTCAGTAGTTGTGGCTTACGGGCTTAGTTGCTCCACGGTACATGGGATCTTCCTGGACCAGGGCTCGAACCCATGTCTCCTGCATTGGCAGGCAGATTCTTAACCACTGCGCCACCAGGGAGGCCCAAAACCCCGGTTTTAAAAGCCACTTCTTGATGGGTTTTCTGTTACAGCTGAAAGCATTGTGACTGAGTCACAAGGTTCTTCCCATGACCCTGTGGATTTGGGGGAACAGTTGTCCCCTCAATACGGGATCTGACATTTGGAAGGAATGAGTTCCACTCAGTGGCCTGGCCAGCCCTGCCCTTCCTGACCCTGAAACCATGTCTAAATGCCTCCTGGGTTCCTCTCTGGCACCAGCACTCAGGATGCAGTCCCCTACCAGCCCCTGCCTCACCTGCAGCACCAGTGCATCCAGGGCGACCCTCCGAATCTCCGGGACAGGGTAGGGGGCGAAGGCATCGTAGTCCGATTCGGCATAGAGGCGGAAGCAGACACCAGGGCCCGTGCGGCCCGCCCGGCCCTTACGCTGCTCAGCACTGGCCTGACTGATCCAGAACTCCTGCAGCCGCTGCAGTTTGGCCTGCGGGTCATAGCTCATCTCCTTCACCTTCCCTGGGTGGGCAGGAGGGTAGCAGGGAGGGAAGGGAATGCGTGTGCAGGAGCCACGTGGGCCCTCCATGCGCCTGGCCCTCTACCCAGCCGTTCACTCACTGACACCCTCACTTACTCCTTTGTTCCAGTAACACTAACTGAGAGCTTACTCTTGGCCCCACCCTACCATTTTGTTAATGTATTCTTTAGTTTCCTCATTCATTTATCTTTTCATTTATTTTCTCAAGCCTTTTCTTACTCAGAGGTTCAGTCATCCAACATAAAATTATGGAATCTTTTATCGTCAGTGGCATCAGATTCAATACAATAAGATAACTGCTGACATTTACTGAGCATTCACCCTGTGCCAGGTTCCAGCCTCAGCCTCCAAATGTATTAACGTCTTTAACCCTCAACACCTGAGGGAGGTGCTGTTATGATTGCAAATCATATGAGCAAACAGACGCACTGAGAGTCACACAGCCGGCAGTGTACCTGCAGGCTGGCCCCAGTGCCTCCTCGCCACTAGGCTATGCTGACTTTCCAGAGAACAGTCTAGTTGGGAAGACAGACAATAACAGATCTTGATCTTAAATAGATCAAGATATATAAAATATAATGCCCATACTATGGACAGATCTTGATCTTAAATAGATCAAGATATATAAAATATAATGCCCATACTATGAAGAAAAATAAAGCCTCATAAGGGGAGTGACAGTGAAAGGAGATCACTTAGATAAAGTGAACAAGTGGGCTTCTCTAATGGGGAGACATTTGCGCAGGTCCTGAAATAAGGTGAGGGAGTGAGCCGTGTAAAAATCTGGGGAGAGACAGCTCTCTGCAGAGACGACGGTAAGTGCAAAGGCCCTGAGGCAGGAGCAAGCTAGGAAGGCCTGAGCAAGATTAAGATGCTGCCACTGCTACACAGCCCTAAACACTACCTCCTCCCTGCTGTGGTCCAGAGTTCCCTCACTACATGTGCACAGCTCCAAACCCCACACTTCTCGCCAGATCCTTGAGGTAGCTGGGGGGGCAGCGCTTACCAGAATCTACGACAAAGCGGATCCCATCAATGGTGACTGAGGTTTCAGCGATGTTGGTGGAGAGGATGCACTTCCGGACTCCAGGTGGGGCCACGTCGAACACCTGGGGTATAGTGAAGAGGCGGCATCAGTGCCTTGTCTTTCTCTCACCCCAGGCCCTTTGCACAACTAACTCGGCACTCACTAACCCATGTGTCCAGTGGCCTCCTGGATGTCCCACGGGCACCTCACAGCCATATGTCTAAAACAGCCTCAGCACCTTCTACTGAACCCTTCCCTACTCGGGCCCCCATCTTAGAGATGGCTCCTCATCTACTGCATCACCGGGACCAGAACCTGGGCTGTCCTGGGCTGTCCTGGGCTGTCCTGTCCCTTCTCACCCACCCCGCCACACCAGATCATCTTGAACATCTCATGAATTCACTCCCTCCTCCCCAAACCCACAGCCCCTGCCCTGCTCCACGCCCCTCCTTTCCCACCCTAATCCCGCTCCAGCTTCCTCCCTGGTCTCTAGTCTCATCCCCTCCCATCCAGCCTTCACATGCAGCAGAGGGATCTGCTAAAGCACAAACTGGCACTGCCCGCCACCTTGCTCAGAACCTTCCCGTGACCCCCCTCCAGTGCCCTCAGGACAAAGCCCACCACCACAATGGGTCTTCAAGGTCCCTGGTGGTCTAACCCTGCCCACCTCTCCAGTCCCATCTCTCCTGACTTCCCCTTCACAATCCGGACCCAGCCACTTTGAGTGCAGTTTCCCAGCTGTCCCATCTTTCTCTCACCCCAGGCCCTTTGCACAAGCCCTTCTCATGGACCCAAGAGACAGCCAAGCACAGTGGTTAAGAGCGGCTGTCAGCAACTGCAGCCTGCAGGCCAAATCCACCCTGCCACCTGTTTTTGTAAATCAAGTTTTAATGGAACACAGCCTCACCAGGTCAGTCTACAGCTGCTTTCTACCTGTAATAGTAGAGTAGTTACGACAGAGACCACAGAGCCCATAAAAACTAAAAATCTGCCCTCTTCACAGGAAGTCTGCCACCCTCTGGTTAAGAGTATGGGCTCTGGTACCAAATTACCAAGTTCTACAGCCTGGCTCTGCCAATTATGTGACTTTGCATAAGTGCCTACGCCTCAGTTTCTGTATCTATTGAATGGGGACAACAGGACCTGGCAGACAGGGCGGCTGTGAAGCTTAGAGACAAGGAGTGCACAGAGCTCAGGACTCTGCCCAGCACAAAACCAGTGCTCCACACGCTTCAGCTGGGACACGCTTCTCCTCACCCCCTTCCTAGAATGGGGCTTTCTCAGGTCTCCACGTACAGAGTCCCTTCCTCCAGAAAGCCTTTCCTGAATCCACCAAGACTCTGCTCTCAGAGTATCCAGAGTTCTCCTCTACCACTTGTGGGATTGTCAATTACTTGTCTATCCCCCCTCAGTGGACCAGCAGCTTGAGGGGAAGAACCATATCTCAGCTCCCACTGTATCCCAAAGAGGCCCCTTGGAGCAAGGGGAGCACTAAGGAGGTGCTCAAAGCTTGTTTCTTTAATCACTAAACAACCAAGTCTGACCTGAAGGGATTCTTCTGGAGGTGACTATGGTAGTCAGCCTCCAGGACAGCCTGGGGGAGTCTCAACTCCCAGGATTCACACCCTCACCCAGTACCTTCCCCCTGAACAGGGCAGACCGGGTAAAAAACTAAGGGATAGGGCTTCCCTGGTGGCGCAGTGGTTAAGAAACCACCTGCCAATGCAGGGGACACGGGTTCGAGCCCTGGTCCAGGAAGATTCCACATGCCGTGAAGCAACTAAGTCTGTGCGCCACAACTACTGAGCCTGTGCTCTAGAGCCCGCGAGCCACAGCTACTGAAGCCCACGTGCCTACAGCCCATGCTCCACAACGAGAAGCCACCACAATGAGAAGCCCACACACTGCAACGAACAGTAGCCCCCACTCGCCACAGCTAGAGAAAGCCCGTGTGCAGCAATGAAGACCCAATGCAGCCAAAAATAAACAAATAAATTTAAAATTAAATAAATAAAATAAAACTATCTACTATCTGGAAATTAAAAACAAAACAAAAAACAAAAAACACTAAGAGATACTGTAGAAATGATGGTTTGTGATTTCCAAAGCTAGGTCATAAAAGATGCTGTGGCTTCTACTTTGGTCTCTTGGGAAGAGCCAGCCACAATATCGTGAGGACACTCAAACAGCCCCCTAGAGAGGCCCCCAGCCAACAGCCAGCTCCATCTGAGAAGATAATCCTCCAGCCCCAGTCAAGCCTTCAGATGAGAGCATCCCCAGCTGACATCTGACTGCAACCTCATTAGAGACCCTGAGCCAGAACCATCCAGCTAAGCTCCTCCCAGATTTCTGATCTACAGAAACTATGTGAGATAATGCATGTAACAGTAAACGTGCCGCTAGGTTTGGGGGTAATTTGTTATACGGCAATCAATAACTAACACAGTGACCCAAAGGCCTCTCTCCCAGCACCCTTCCATTCCAACCAGGCAGTCTCTTCACCTTTCCCCACACCCCACTCACAGGTTCCCACCTCCAGGCCTTTGCTCAAGCTGGTTCCCCCCACCTGGACTGCCTTCCTCCCTCTTCTCCTACTCAAAACCCTCCTTGTCTAGGGCTTCCCTGGTGGTGCAGTGGTTGACAGTCCGCCTGCCAATGCAGGGGACACGGGTTCGTGCCCCGGTCCAGGAAGATCCCACATGCTGCGGAGCGGCTGGGCCCGTGAGCCATGGCCGCTGAGCCTGCACTCCACAATGGGAGAGGCCACAACCGTGAGAGGCCCGCGTACCGCAAAAAAAAACAAAAAACAAAAAAAACAAACCCTCCTTGTCCTCCAAAGCTCAGCTCCAATGCCTCCCACCTCATCAGGAACTCAAAGATGGGAGCAGCCCCTCTGCAGCCCACAGCCCTGGCTTGTGGGGTCATATCTGTCCTGCATTAGCTGCCCTCAGCCCCCCCAGACCCCCAACTGCCCCACGTGGCCTGGCTGCATGCGCCACCTTGTCCTGGTCGGCCACAGAGAGGGCACTGTGCAGCGGCAGCACCGCCCAGCGCTGGGTGTGGCTGGCGTAGGTCTGGGCGGCCTCGAGCACGGCGCTGATCTCCGCCATGCCACTGAGGAAGACCAAGAGGTCACCCCGCTCCTCGGGTGGGTACTTATTGTCAATGGCCTCCAGCACCCTGAGGAAGGGCCGCGGGTCCAGCTTCTCCGACTTGGATGTTGTCGGCTCGGCCTCCTGCGGCTGGTACACAACCTGTGAGGAGACAGCCCCAGGCAGGAGCATACCTTGTCACTCCAGCTCCCAAGCAATGGGGCGAGGAGGCCACAGGCTGACAGAGAAGACACAGATCAGTCAGGCAGCAGACAGCACACTCAAAGACGGTATCTGAGGAGGATGTAATAAAAGGTCGAAGTATCAAGGTAACTGGAAGGTTTCTGGGGTGCTGGTAATGTTCATGTTTTTTAATCTGGGTGCTGGCTCTATACAGGTATTTAATTTGTGAAAATTAATTGAGCTGTACACTTGTGATATGGGTACTCTTTTGTATCTGGAGTATAACTCCAACAAGAACAAAATTTTAAGGGGTGGAGTTGGGATTAAAACACTAGAAATCACTTCTCTGAAAGTAACCTCACTGTTTCTAATGGTTACTTAGAAGACAGACCGATGGGCATTTAGACCCAGAAACCACAAGGGACAGTGCATCTCCTGGGGCTAGGAACCTCAGAGCTCTTATCAATTCTTGGGCCCCAAAACAAGAGGAAGTAGTGGTTATCAAAACCATAAAGGAGGGCTTCCCTGGTGGCGCAGTGGTTGAGAGTCCTCCTGCCGATGCAGGGGACACAGGTTTGTGCCCCGGTCCGGGGCAGCGGCTGGGCCCGTGAGCCATGGCCGCTGAGCCTGTGTGTCCGGAGCCTGTGCTCCGCAACAGGAGAGGCCACAACAGTGAGAGGCCCGCGTGTGGAGAGACATCTCGAAAAGGAGCTGTGACTTCGGGTGAGGGTCACAGGTCACTGGAGACCTCAGGGGAGGGGCTGACTCTCCTTTTCCCACTGGCCAACCAGAAGGCAGAGGGGAAAGGGGTCCGTTTGTGCCTCCCAGGGAAGACAGGAAGGTGGGGAAGGGACAAGGAGATCTGGAAGGGCAAACAGAAGCTATCGGGCACAGGGACATGTCTGTCTGTGAGTGGGATTCAAGTCCTGGCTCTGCCACTTCTGAGATACTGCTAATCACCCTGTGACGCACAGGGCAAGAATTACCCAGACCCAAATGTCCAAAGCACTGAGTCTAGAAACCCTGCCCTGTGAGATGGGAGAGCAATGAGAAAAGAGGAGCCTGGGTCCCTGAACGACCACGTAGAACAGAGCTGCCCATCAGCCTGGACCAGCCACACCTGGCTGGCTTGGGTTATATAAGAAAAATTTATTTCTATGTTATTTGAGCCTTTAAATTTTGGGGTCTCCTCTAACAAGCACTTAGCACTCTATCCAGCACACTGTAAACGCTCCAAAAACAGCAACTTTAAAAAAGAGAGAGAGAGAGAACATCATTAATCAAAGAGATGGGAAACAGAGAAAAAGAGAAGAGAAGGGACATGTCCAGGGTGGCCAGAGACCAGGTGGGAAGTCTGGGGAGGGGCGAGGGGGGCACTGACCGTGATGGGGAAGAGCCTCCCAGGCACCTGTACCACGGGGGCACTGCCGAAGTAGCTGGAAAAGAGCGAGATGTTGATGGTGGCTGACATGAGGATGACCTTGAGGTCAGGTCGCTGGGGCAGCAGGCGCCGGAGGATACCCAGGAGGAAGTCGTTGTGGAGGTGCCGCTCGTGGACTTCATCGACGATCAGGACCTGGTACTGCGGCAGGCGGGGCTCCCGCTGGATTTGCCTCAGGAGCAGCCCCACTGTCAGGAACACGATCTTGGTGGCCGCCGAGCGTGTGCTCTCAAAACGGATCTGGTAGCCGACCTGGGAGTGGGGGGCAGTGGGAACGTGTGGTCAGGAGAGGACCTGGGCCTGGGCCACAGCCCCTCGCCCTCCCCAAATTGAAAATCTGAGCAAATGTCCCACATCAGACTCTGGAGTCCAACAGGCTTAGGTTCAAATGCAACCTCTGCCACTTAGTGCTGTTGACTTGGGCAACTGCATCCCACAGATGCGTATTTCTTCCTCCTAGATGCGGTGAGAATTACATGTGCTAATGCACATAAAGTACTTGGCACAGAGCCTGATGTATGATACTAATTAATTACAATAGTAATGCTTAACCCTTCTTTGAGTCCTTTCTATGTACCAGGAACTACTTTAAATCTTTATGTATGTCAACTCACTCCATCCTCACAACTGCCACACAGTATAAGCACTAGTGTTACCCTCACCTCAGAAATGGAGAAACAGACACGAGTCATCCAAAGTAAAATCGCTAAAAAGTGTTATGGAGAGGAAATGTATCTTAACCCCTACCTCACATCATACACACATAGATTTCAGATGAATTACAGTCCTAAATGTAAAGGTTTTTAGAAAAAAACAGAACATCTTCATGACCTTAAAGTATGCAAAAATTCCTTACACAGAACCCAAAGGGTGGCAACCGTAAAAAGAAAATGACAGACTGTATTATATTTAAATGAAAAGACACCATCATCAAAAGACACCATTCAGAAAATGAAAGGAAACTCACAGAATAGAAGACAAGATTTACAATACATAAATCCTACAAAGGCCTCATATCCAGATGCTATAAAGACAGATAAATCAAGAACAAAAGCACAGAAAACACAAAAGCGAAACGGGAAAAAGACTTGAACAGACACTTCACAAAAGAGGATCTCCAAATGGCTAATACATACATGAAAAGGCACTCAATGTCCTTAGTCATCAAGGAAACACAAATTAAAACTCACAATGCAGGGACTTCCCTGGTGGTCCAGGGGTAAAGAATCTGCCTTCCAATGCAGGGGACACGGGTTCGATCCCTGGTCGGGTAACTAAGATCCCACATGCCGCAGGGCAACTAAGCCCTCTCGCCACAACTAGAGAGAGAAAAACCTGCATGCCACAACTAGAGAGAAGCCCGTGCGCCACAAGGAAAGATCCTGCATGCCTCAACAAAGATCCTGCATGCCACAACTACTACCCAACGCAGCCAAAACAAAACAAAACTCACAATGCAAATTAAAATGTGATATCACTACAGACCCACTGGAAAATCTAAAATGAAAATGATTAACCATAACAAGTATTGGTATGACCCAGTGATCCTACCCTTATTAGATATATACCCAACAGAAATATGTACCAAAACACACCAAAAGGCATGTTATAGAATGTTCGTAGTGGTACCATTCACAAGAGCCTAAAACTAGAATTCTCCGCAATGCCCATCAACAGTAAAAGGAACCAATATCTGTGGTGCCTTCACAATGGAATACCATACAACAGTGTGAATGAATGGTGTACATCTACATGATGATACTATAGGTGAGTCTCACAAAACTAATATTGAGCAACAGAGGCCATAACTGGTAATAGTGAGCAAGAGAACATACTTTTTGATTCCATTTATAAAAAGTAAGAAAAAGAGGGACTTCCCTGGTGGTCCAGTGGGTAAAACTCTGCGCTCCCAATGCAGGGGGCCCCAGTGCAATCCCTGGTCGGGGAACTAGATCCCGCATGCATGCTGTGACTAAGAAGTCCGCATGCTGCAACTAAAAGATCCCGCGTGCTGCAACTAAGACCCGGCATAGCCAAAACAAACAAATAAATAAATAAATAAATTTTCAAAAAAGTAACAAAAAGAGGAGAAAATAATCTGTGATATTCTATCACTAACGCAGGTCTGATAATCTAGCACTAAAATAACGATCTATCCCTAAGAACAGTGATGACTCTTGAGGCCTCAAGGCAGTAACTGGGAGGCGAAACGAGGAGGTTTCTGGGGTGCTGGTAAGTTTGACTTTTTTACCTGAATGCTAGTTACACAAATGCAGTCAACTTACGAAAATTCACAGAGTTATATACGCATGATACGTGCATTCTTCTGTGTTGAGAGTATGATAACTTCAAAAACAAAAATTTTTAAGTGGTCGAGCCAGGATTAGAACCCTAGAACTCATTAGTAGGAAGCATCCTCATTCTTTTTTTGTGACTGCCTAGAAAAAGACTGATAAACACAGAGGCATTGCCGATTTTTGACTGTTAAGGTGCTATATTGGGTAATGTTAGTGCCTTTGTCATTTGGACCATCTCCAGGCCAATCGATAGATAAATTTCTACAAGAATCATCTCTGGGTCAAAGGGTAAGGGTTTTCGTAACGATGCTGCCATAGGGCAACCAACTTATTCCGCGAGGTCACTGGGAAAAACCGGAAACCTGTTCTGTCCCACTCACCTGTGAGCCATACTGACTGAGGCTCTCAAAGCCGACCCGCTTCGCCAGTGAGATGCAGGCGATCCGCCGGGGCTGGGTGCATGCCACGTGGCTGAAGCCAGCGGCCAGCAGGTACTGGGGCACCTGAGTGGACTTGCCACAGCCCGTGTCACCTGCCACCACCACCACCTGGTGCTCCTTCAGCGTCTGCAGGATGCGATCCCCATACTGGGCGATGGGCAGTGCCATGCGCTCACGCTGCAGTTTGGCCAGCCGCCCAAACGCCTGCTTCTGGCCAAAGTCCAGGTAGTGCAGCAGGGCTTGGCGGAACTCAGACACTCTCTCCGGGGCCAGGCGCCTGCCTAGCCCCCGAGAGCGCCGAGCGTCGGGGCCAAGGACGGAGAGGTTGATGCGGTAGCGTGGGTCATAAGCGCGAGGTAGGTCGGCCAGTGCCGGGATGCTGTGCTTGGGATGCCTAGAGTCTTTCTCCTCCTTCCTGGTGGTCTTGAGATTCTGGAATCTCTGCAAGCGTTCAAAGAAGGTCCAGAATTTCTGGCACTCCTCAGAACCCTGCCGGATATAATCCTCATCACCGAAGAAGGCGTCCTCGAAGAGGCGACGCGTCTCTGGACAATTCCAGTCCCATTTCTCCGGGTCCTCTTCCTGACTGGGAGCCGGGGGTCGGTCTCGGGGACCCCTGCCCTCCCATGTTCTGGGAGGCGGCATGCCGTGGCTAATCCCAGTGTTGTCACAAAACTGGCCTCAGTTCTGATCACCTAGACCAGATATTCCCCACCTCCTGCAGTGAGAGGCCAGTGCCTGCAATAAGGGAGCACTTTGTCTTCAAAAAGCTAATTTCCTCCTCAGGGGTGCGATAGGATCACGGCAGGTGCTGGTAGAGTAAATGCCCTGCAGCCTGGGTCAAGCTGGTGACACACAGGGCACCTCATGACTCCTGTGGTGATCTCTGGGATGGACACAAGTTCATGCTGGGATCTCGGGCCCTGAATGTTTGCGGGAGAGAACAGAAGACATTCATTCATTTTTAGAAACACTTATTGAGAGCCTGCTGTTTTGCAAGCACTGGGATGGGGGGAGGGACAGCAATGAATAGGACCACACCGAGATCCCGAGATGGAGGCTGTGATAAAGGAAGCCCAGGGGGTTGCGAGAGCCTTCCTTGACTGTGCTTGGGAGTCAGGGAAGGATCCCCGGAGGAGGGAATGTTTGACCTGAAGGAATGTAGGTCATGTGGCCAGTCAACAGCAGAACGTGGTCCTGAGAGGTGATAACATGAGAGAGTTGTGGTCCACTGAGTTTCAGGGCTCCTGGGAACCCTTTGAAATCAAGTGCACAGTTTTGCAAGTGTTGCATTATGTATGTTTTGTTTTTGCCTGCCCGGCAATTCTTTTTTTCTTTTTTTTTTTTTCAGAAAAACCTATGCACTTTCCTTTGGAGAGCAGCCCTTCCTGGAATCCACATGGTTCCCACTGCCTTTAAGTGAAGAGAATTCCTACTGGTTGGGCAAGTGACAAAGGCCTGGCCAATCACAGTACCCTACTCCCCCTTTAACCAGTGACTGGTCTGAAGAGTGGACACATGGGCCGGGGAGGTCCAATCAGGGCCTTTCCCTGGAATTTACACTATGTTATTAGGAGACAAAAGCTTATTTACTGTGGCTAAGCAAGGACAATATAAACAGGGAGTTGTTTGTAGTAGCTCTTAAATAGTCTTTCCTAGAAATCTATCCCACAGAAAAGGCTGCACGTGGGCACAGTGAGGCACACACAAGGATGGTCACCGAGCAACTACAAGGAGAGAAGTGGAAGAGGGACGGGGAGAAGCTTGGCAACATCATTCAATGCCTGAGGCTTAGTTCCCACCAACCCTCCACTTCATGGCTACACAAGAAAATGTCTTTTTCTTAAGGTTTGGTTTCTGACTCTTAGCTGCGTAAGTCCTAACTAACAAAGCACATCCCCGCGTATGTGCAATTTTCTGGAGCGAAGCCTATCACTCAGATTCTTCAAAGAGTTTATGATCTTAAAAGGGTCCCGAGACTTCCACGGTAAAGACTTCATGGTCAAACAGATCTGGGTTTGAATAGCAGCTTTATCAGATGTGTGACCACTGGCAAATTAAACCCTTTGAGGTTTTCTTCATCTATAAAATGGGGGCAATACCCATCTCAAAACACTGCAATGTTTATTGCCTAGCCTGGCACAGAGAAGCTAAACGGGTAACTGGCATACAAGTCCAGTGAGAGGAACCACAGGCATACAACCTGGAAAAAAAATGACACTCAAATGGCCACAATTCACCCTGGTTCATTAGCAATGCTTTCACCTACTCTGCCTTCAGTCTCTGAGGGCCATCACAGAAGAGTTCTGAGGTTCCACCTCTGTAGCCTCAGAGGGACCCAGACCAACCCTGGGGGTTATTAGAGCCAGGTGAGGGTTTCAGCTGAAGAACTTGTGAACTGGCAGACCTGTTTCCCACAGGAGCAGTAGCCATGCGTGGGGATGTGTGGGGAGTGCACATCACTTCCTGGTAAACACCTGGGCTGCGTGATGCCTCAGCGCCTTCAGAAGGAATTCCTGTTCTAGAAGGGAAGGAAAAGGCCTTGAAAGACTGCTGGGATGCTGAGCCAGTGTTTCTCAGAAGACAAGGACAATTAGATGGAGGAGAGCGTTCCTCCCAGACTGCTGCCTGCCTGTCCTTGCATGTGGGCCGGAATGAGAGCACCCTCATGACCCTCAAGGAATCCATTCTCTTAAGACTACCTTTTCGACTTCCTGGATCTACTAGTTTCTCTGTAACTGTGTCTCGGACCATCTCTTGGTCTCTTGGCCTGTATTTCCTAGGCTTAAGGCTTTTAGAGGTTTTCTCCGCTTCCCTATTTCTCTCCTGTCTGGCTCTCCATCTTCAGGTCTCTTGTCTTTTTTGGTCCATCCTGCTCACCATCCTCATCTCTCTTCCCTTTCCTTGCCTGGTCCCATGTCTTTTCATTTATCTAATGCTCTCCCATTCGGATTCTGTTCTTTAGTCTGATTTTCTCTCCAGCTGTCTTCCTCCATTCGACGCCACTCTACTTCAGTTTTCCATCCGACTGTCTCATTTTCTGTTTGAATTTTTTTTTTCCGACTCTCCGTTTTCGTCTCTCTCCATCACGCTCTTCCTCCATCGTGACTCTCTCATCTCTCTCCATTTCTCCCTAAAATTTTGTCACTCAGTTGTCTGAAGCTTTAACAATAGCTAACATTTACTTAGGGCTGACGCATGTATCAGGTACTATTCTAAATCACTCATATATATTTATATGCATACATATACATCATACACACATATACACACTTTTCTCGCAACCTTAGTTTCCACTCTCATCTTTCTACGTTTCCCTCCATTTCCCAAGTTCCCGGTGCGATCGCATTTCTCTCGTACTCCCTCTAAGCCTCTCTCGGTAGGACCCATCAGCCTCTTGCCCTCGATCTCTCCAGTTTTCGGCTTCCCTCCTCTCTCAACCTCCCTGTCTCTCGGTCCCTCAGTTTCTCGAAGCTTCCTTCCGTGCCTCCATTTCTTTCAGGCTCTCTGACCCTCAGGTTCTCTCAGGAACGCTCAGGCTCCACCCCGGTCTGTGTCTCCCGGCTGCTCGGCCTCCTCCAACACACTACCTCATCTCGGGATTTCCCTCCCCCCTCAGCTCGCTCCCAAGACGTTCCCGGACCCGATCGGACTCCGGCCGCCGCCGCCACCACCCTGCGCAGCCGCCCCACCCCCTCACCTCGTTCGCCACCGCGAACGCCTCAACTTCCGGTCCGCAGGGTCCCCCACGCTCCCGAAACAGGTCCTGCGCCTGCGCACGCCATCCTCACAGCCCAGCCCCGCCCCACTGCAGACTCGAACCAGTGAGCAGCTGCGAGCGCCCAAGACTCACTCTGCGCCTGCGTACAGCACGCTCAGGCCCCGCCTTACTTAGGGCGGAGCCTCGGGTGACGCTGCGCCCTCTAGGGGTTCGGTGGGGGCGTGACGGTGGAGACTTGCTCTACGTTGCGCTAGAACTTGCATCTGGGCATCGCCCGGACGCTGGGGTTTTAGCCGAGCTAGGAAGCTGGCCGGAGCCCAGACACTATTAAAACAGTCCCGTTATTTATTTATTATGATTCATAATTATTAATACATAATTCTATCAATGTATAATTCACCCTATCAACTCACTAATGAATAATACAACTCAACTTCCCAGCTTTCTGTCTTAGACGTCCTATGTTTTCCAGCGACGACCACAGGGATTAGATAGCCGTTAAGTGTTTGTTGAATGAATGACTAAATGAACGAGAAAAGTCAGTCCTCTTTAGTCCTAGATGGGCCAGTCATTGCAGCCCTGAGCCTGTTTCCCTATTTATAACACGAGGATAATACCTACTTTTCAAGGTTGTTGGGAAAAATAAATGCAAAAGTATACATAAGGTACATAAACTTTTTTCACTACTGTACATATAGGCACTTCATAAATGTTAGATCTTTCATTTTTATTTTTATATCCTTCCTGTCATTCTCCTCGTACCTTTGGATAACTTTGCAGTTAAGGAGGTACAGCCTTCATTTCTGGAATCAGTTATAGGCACTGAGGATACAGAAATGAACAAAACAAAGGAGCTCGTAGTTTGGTGGGGGAGACAGACACATAGATTAAAATAAATAGACTGTCAAGAAGAACTGCATCCTCTATGGAGAAAAACAAAGCAGGGAAGGGGCAAGGAGTGATGCTCTTTGGCCCAGTGACAGTCAGAGAAGACATCTCCCAGAAAGTAGCATTTGAGCAGAGAGCTGAAAATAGTGGGGCTGCAAGCCATGGGGATCCCTGGGCGGGGACGTTCTAGGTAGAGGAAGCCCCAGAGGCCAAGACTGAGATGACCACAAACTTGGAGGGTTCAAGGGCCAGCAAGCAGGTTTGTGTGACTGGATGAAGGATCGGGGAATAGTAGGGAGAGAGGAAGAGGATAGATCGTACACACCAAAGTGAGGACTTTGGCTGTCAATCTGAGTGAGATGGGCTCCATGGGCAGAGTTCCATATGACTTAGATTTTAACAGAATCCTCTGGCTCCCATGTGGGGAACAGACTATAGGGAATCAAGATGAGAAAAGGGGACCAGAGAGGAAGCAATAGGTGGCTGGACCAGGACGTTAGCAGAGAAGATGGATATTTTAAGATAGAATCTGCAGGATTGGCTGCCAGATTGACCATGGAATGTGAGAGAGAGACGGCAAGGATGACCCCAAAGTTCTTGGCCTGAGCTCCTGGAAATACAGAGTTGCCATCAACCGAGATGGGGAAGATGCAGGAGGATGGCCGAGAGAGAAAATCCAGAGTTCCATTGCGAGCATATTGAGTTATTTACTGTACATTGAGTTGGGATGTCAAGTGGGAAGTTGCATGTAACTATCAAACCCTTGGGAAACAGTTTGAACGTAGGCCAATTCTTGTGTCATTATCAAAAGAAGAAGAGGAAGAAATTGACTAACATCTGCTTAAAATGTACAAAAGAGAACTACAATTTTTTTTAAAAAAAGGAAAATAGGAAGAAAATCACAAACTACCAACACTGAGATTGAGTAGCAAACTTGAAACTAGTTCTTGGAAAAACTATTAAGATTTGGTTCTTTGGAAACCTAAGGAACTCGATATATCCATGCTAACAATAAACAAAAACAAAGGAACAAACTTGAGAACAAAAGGGAGAAGTTACAACAAACAAAAAGCAGGATTTTTCTTTTTTTAAATAAATTTATTTATTTATTTTTGGCCGTGTTGGGTCTTCGTGGCTGCACGCACGCTTTTCTCTAGTTGGGGCGAGTGGGGGCTACTCTTCACTGTGGTGCACAGGCTTCTCATTGCGGTGGCTTCTCTTGTTGCAGAGCATGGGCCCTAGGCACACGGGCTTCAGTAGCTGTGGCACACGGACTCAGTAGTTGTGGCTTGTGGGCTCTAGAGCACAGGCTCAGTAGTTGTGGCACACAGGCTTAGTTGCTCTGCGGCATGTGGGATCTTCCCGGACCAGGGCTCAAACCCATGTCTCCTGCACTGGCAGGCAGATTCTTAACCACTGTGCCACCAGGGAAGCCCACAGGATTATTTTGAATGATTAAGGGAGTTCCATGGAAAATTCCACAGAAATACATCTGAAAGCTTTCATGAAATTGATTCTTCTTAACAAAAAATAAGGCTGATGCAATAAGAAAGGAAAATAAATTTCAAAAAACAGAAAAGACTCTTTGTAAATGTATCAAAGAAGAACTCTCCTAAATGGCACCTGGCCTTAATGGATTAACAGCAGGATTTCTCCCAACTTTTCATGAAGTTATATAAATTGTCACAGGACATAGTTCAGTCTACAAGGCAGTCTTGGTCGTAATAATTCACGCGTGAGAGTTCTGAATAAAATATCAAAAAATAAAATATGTCTTGTTGAGGACTTACTAAGTGTCTCTGTATCAGATAAAGAAAAAAAAAGATAGCAAGAAAGAGATCCCCCCCCACAAAAAAATAAAAATTAAAAAATTAAAATGGGCAGAAAAAGAAAGAAAGAGATCCCCACCAGTGGAGAGCTCACAATCTAGTTGGAAAAAAACAAGGTGTAGACAAATACAGTTTGTCTCTTTTTAAGGCTTGGGATGGGTGGAGGAGAGACAGAAATTAAATTGGCCCAGATGTTGTCCTTAGGAAATTTACAGTTTAGCTGGGAATTTTTGTTCCAGAAACTTGGAGAACAGAACACTACTTCCTCCCTGGGAGGGGAATGAATCAGGGAGAGCTTCCTGGAGGAAGTATTATTTGAACAAGGCAATGAAGGAAAAGTTTGGTGATCAAGAGCATGGGCACTGGAGTCAAGTAAACATGGGGTCAAATCTCAACTCTATAACTTCCTTGCCGTGTGATCTTGGGCAAATGACCTCTTCTCCCTGGGCCTCAGCTTATGAAAAGAGGCATCTCCCCCTTCCTGCCTGGGTGTTGTAAGAATTACCTTAAAGTAGAAACTATGTGTAAAGTGCTATCCTGGAGTAGTGACTCTACATGAAGGTGTTACTGCTATGTGATTTAAAAGATCTGAGCAGGTAAGATGCTAGAGCAGCCCTGTCCCATGGAATTTCCTGCAATGATGGAAATGTCCTATATCTGCACTGCACATGGCAGGGGACATAATGAATATTTGTTGAATGAATCAAGGGATAAATGACAATATCATTAAGCCCCTGGATCCAGCTATGCCTGAAGCCAGTCTTGTAAAGTGGAAGAGGAGGATACAAACCAATTTCCCTCTAGCTTACACTTCCACCTCTGAGACCAGGTCTCGGCCAGTGGATTTCTTGCTGACCACACTTTCATCATGGCTCTGTGACTCCTTCAGGGCCCAGCGACATGAAGCTGGCAGAGACTTTCGGAGTTGAGACCGCCCGAAATACAGGAAAAGCATGGGATTGAGACAGCTGTGAGCAAGGGCCAGGCCCACGACCAAGGGTTCAGCCCGCAGGGCCCGGGCCAAGAGCACAGAGTGTGGGGCAGCCAAGGTGAGTACCAGCCCCAGTGTGTGGTAGGGGGACCAGCAGACAAAAAACCCTACCACAACGGCCATGCCCAGTGGCCAGCGGCGTCGGGTAGTACAGCACAGGAGGGCACCATGGCAGCCGGCCACGACCACCAGCGGCCCCAGGAAGCCGAAAATAAACCGGGTGGCGGTCACTGAGTTCTCGGCCACGGTCGAGCCACCGTAGTCCACTACGCACTCCAGCCGGTGTGGGAAATACTCCTGACGCAGCCGGCGGTAGATGGCTGAGGGCACAGTGAGCAGCAAGGCCAGTGTCCAGGATGCCCCACAGCCTACCTGCACCCTGCATGCCCTCCCAGCTGCACCCCACCAGCTGGGCCCGAAGGCCAGCAGGCAAAGGTCAGCGCTTAGAGTGGCCAGGAGGAGGACGC
Organism: Tursiops truncatus; assembly: GCF_011762595.2. Lineage (NCBI taxonomy): Eukaryota > Metazoa > Chordata > Mammalia > Artiodactyla > Delphinidae > Tursiops > Tursiops truncatus. The sequence continues at coordinate 50,156,317 of NC_047052.1, read as the reverse complement.
TGGCGTACATGGACAGCAGGATGACGGCGGGCAGGGCCTGGCAGCCCACGGCCCCATACAGCCAACGGCCCCCGTGGGCGACGGACACCGCTAGGATGGGGAGAGACAAGCAGCAGAGTAGGTCCGCCACGGCCAGGTGGAGGAACCAGGTGGCACCGATCCTCCGGCGGGCCTCTTTCCAGGTCACCCAGGCCACCATGGCATTGCCTGGCAACCCCACCAGGAAGACGGCGGCATACAGCAGGAGTGGGGCCACGTGGAGGGGTTCGATGGAGACGCAGGTGTCATCAACACAGTCCACAGGGAGATCTGGAATCTCGCCGTAATCCCCATACTCGTAGCCGAGAGAAGAGTTCTCCATCCAAACCCCAGACACCTGGACAGGCGAGAAATGGCATGAAACCTCAGAGATAAGAACTCTCAGGCCCTTGGAATCCTAGATGCTAGGATCCTAGCATCTCGATCCTGGATCCTAGATCCTTGGAATTCCAAGATGCTCATGGGCTGGGACTTGGGCTGGGGTCCCAGCCCATGAGCATCTTGGAAACCAGAATAGAACAACCTTAGAACTCCAGCACATTAGAATCTTGGAATTCTAAAATATTCCAGTGTTCGAACCCCAACTTCTTAGCATCAGCTTATTAGCATCTTGGAATTCTAGAATATCAGCTTACTAGCATCTTGGAATTCTAAAATATTACAACATTCTGTATCTACTGACCAGTGCAGTAACCGTCAGCCACGTGTGGCTACCGAGTATTGAAGTGGCAGCCCGTGTGACTGAGAAACTGAATTTTCAACCTTATTTAATTTTAATCTATTTAAATAGCTACACGTGGCTAGTGGCTACCTTATTGGACAGTGAAGTTCTAGAGCATCAAAATGGTAGAACACTAGCCCGTTAGTAACCTGGAATTCTAGAATCTAAACTATTGGAATCTGAATATCCATCAGGATGGGAAAAGGTTAATATGTCTTCACAGCAAAAGTGTTTGTCTTGGTTCTTCTTCCTCTGGATTTTCGAATCTTGATGCAACAAAAATGTACCTCTGAAGCAATGTTGTCATCTTTGTTCTTTTTAATGTAAACTAGATCATTTTAAAACATGCAGATGGCAAAGCGTACACATCTGCAGGTACACCCACTGAGTTGCACCCCAACCCATCTGTGTCACTGGCACCCAGAGGGGGGAACAGAACATTTCTAGAATCCTGCTAGAGCAATTTTTAAAAGTAATGACTGTGTTAGGAAAACAAGAGGAATAAAATTTTGACATTTCTATAATTCATTTATTCTTTCATCCAGCCATCCTTCCAGCACAGTTGCTGGTCCAGGCACTAGAAGCCCAGCGGGGGGCCAAGACAAAAACCTCTCTCCCTTTGGAGCTGACATCTTGGTGGGAGGAGTCAGACAGTCCAGGAATAAATAAGCAAAATACACAGTATTTTAGAAGGTGATCAGTGCTACGGCAAAAAGAAAAAAAAAAGTCACACAGGGAATTTTTAATTTCCTATGTTGGAATTTTAAATGAGGGGTCAGGGAGGGCCTCTCTGAGAAGGTGATATTTGAGCAAAGCCATAAAAGAGGTGAGGGAGGGAGCTGAGTGGGGATCTGGGGGAAGAGAGTTCCAGGCAGAGGGAACAGCCAGTGCAAAAGCCCTGAGGTGGGCACATGATGGTCATGCTCGAGGAAGAGCAAGGGCACCAGTGTGGAGTAGATGGGAGGTAAAAACAGATATCAGCGGCCACATAGGTATTGTAAGTTCTGTATCTTTTATTCTGCGTGAGATGGGAGCCATGGGAGGGTGCTGGGCAGAGAAGTGACATTGTCTATCATAGGAATGATAATCATAACTATTACTACTGTTATTATTATTATTATTATTATTACTATAAGCCACCATCTATTGAGACTTTGTGTTATGTGCCAGGCCTTGCTCCAAGCCCCTTTAAATGTTATATCGTTTAGTCCTTATTACAAACCTCTAATTTTCCTACCATTGCTATACCCATTCTGCAGATGAGAAAACAGAGGCACAGAGAAATTAAGGAACTTACCGAGGATGACTCAGCTAAGCAAGTAACAGACCTGAGTTTCAAGCTGTGTTAGTCCCACTCTGGAGCTCTGGGCCCTAGAACATCACCATCCAAAAATCTGAGGTTTGGGAGAGTCGGAAGGCAGGACAGCCAGTGACCCTAAGCAGAACTGGGCTCTGTGACTCTGGGTGAGCAGTTTCGGTTGGCTTTCTCTCTCGAGATTTCCTCATCTGAGAAGTGAGTTACGGAGGTGAGCCTACCTCACCAGTTTGGGGAGGCCTTGAAGAGTTAATATGTATAAAGTACATAGCACAGAGTAAGGACTTGGTAGATGGTAGACCGGTCCATGTGATGTCCCCATGATGTCATAGTAACCTGACCCTGCAGCTCTCTGCTGATTCTTTGGGGCTGACTTGCGCTGCCCAGAGTGCCAGCTGGAGTTGATGCAACAGGAAGGGCAGAGAGGAAGTTGGGGCACTCCTCCCTGCCAAGCAGATGCTAAGGGGCCAAGTCATTGTGTGTTTGTGTGTGTGTGTGTGTGTTTGGAATTTGGCACTCCGCTTTCATATTATTTTCATCACTAAAGTAAAACGTGTGCAGGTTTTAAAAATTCAAACCCTCATCAGCTGTGTGGCCTTGGGCAAGCCACTGAACCTCTCTGTGCCTCAGCTTCCTCATTTGCAAAATAAGAATAATATACTCACCTTGGAGGGTGTTACGAGAATTCAAGTTAAAAGGCGTGAAGAGCTGAGCACGGCGCCCAGTCCATTGTGAGCATTAGACATGTGTTAGCCACCGGTACAGAGACACACACACCCTCTCCCTCCACCCTGAGACCCCGCCCTTTCCAGCTCTATCCGGTTCAAATCTGAGTTTTGTGTGTGTAAGCACCTCAGTCGGGGAAAGTTCAACACCCCCTGTGCCGTCTCTTAATCTTTTCAATTTAATGTCTTAGATCTGTTTCCCTATCCAGACACCCCGACTCCTTTCTTCACAGTAACTTCAAAATCAATCCACGGGCTGGGCGTTTTGTGCTTATTAACTAGCCTTAGACTAAAGGACATTTAAGTATCATCATGGGTAGCATTATTATCTTCTTCTTATTTTATACACCAAATAAATTATATTTCTATATGTACGTCTATAGATAAAACACTTACCATGATTATTATTTTATAAGCATTCAAATAATAGATGACATTTATCAAGCTTCTATCATGTACCAGGCATTCCCCTTAGAACAACCCTATAAGGTAAGTACAATTATTATGCTCATTTTCCAGAGCGTCACCTGTTCCCTGCTTCGGGCTCTGCTGTGTCCCCGGCACTTGGAGTAGCATGCGGCACACAGCAGGTGCTTAGTTGATATTTATTTGTTGAGTAAAAGAATGAAGAGGGAGAATCTGAAAAGAATATATATATATGTATGTATAACTGACTCACTTTGCTGTACACTTGAAACTAAAACGACATTGTAAGTTAACTACACTTCAACAGAAAAAAGAAGGAAAGGGAGGGAGGGAGGGAGGGAGGAAGGAAGGAAGAAAGGAAGAAAAAACGAGTTAGCTTTGCCTTTAATGGAAGAAGCTAAAAAATACCATCATTTTATTTTTATTTTTAACTCAGTATGTAATGATGTATGTATTAACATGAAAATACATTCACGAAATACTATTTTGTGAGAAAAGTACGTAACTAAACTTCTAATATTTTTAAACAATGCATTCATTTTACAGCCAGAAAATTAACAATAAAGATATTGTCATTAGGGGCTTCCCTGGTGGCGCAGTGGTTGAGAGTTCGCCTGCCGATGCAGGGGACACGGGTTCGTGCCCCGGTCCGGGAAGATCCCACATGCCGTGGAACGGCTGGGCCCGTGAGCCATGGCCGCTGAGCCTGCGCGTCCGGAGCCTGTGCTCCGCAACGGGAGAGGCCACAACAGTGAGAGGCCCGCGTACCGCAAAAAAAAAGAATGAAGAGGGAGACTGAGGCACAGAGAAGCAAAGGGGTCACTTAGATTTCTTTCAGTTCCTTGCGATCACAAGGGCCCTTGTGCATGCTCTTAGCACACGTGTGTTTGTGTATCAGCCAGTCTGGCTGGAACCTCTGCCCTGGGAAACCGTGGGGAGCATCTACTAAAGCCAAATATATGAAAACTTTCCCCTTCCCAGAGAAGCATGCATATGCTCACCAAAAAACATGCACCAGAATGTTCCCAGTGACCCAAGATGGGACACCATCCAAATATTCACTCACAGGAAAATGAATAAACATATCGCGGAATATTCTATAACAGCGAGAATGAACAAACCACACGCGAGAATGTGGATGGACTTCACAAATATGATGTTGAGGACAGAAAGGCAAACGCACAGGAGAATTTACTGAATGATCCCTTTCTCCTCAAGTTCAAAAATGGGCAAAAGAATTCGATGGGGATGGGGAGTGAGGGCAGGCGGAGGGAACTCTGGGGCTGGGCTCGGGCTATTTTTAACCGGGATGCTGGTTCCCTGGGTGTCCTCAGCTTGTGGAGATACGCAGAACTGCTCAAGTCTCATGTGCATACTTTTCTGTGTGTGTGTTCTATGTGAAAATGAAGTTAAAGGATCTTTCTTAAGAAGGGGAATCGCTGAGTCAAAGGGCATGTTTGGTGGATTCCCCAGAAGCTGCAGGTTTGGGAAGGGCTGTTTTCCTACACACCTGAGTGTGGCCATGGACGGGACCATTTGACAAAGGCTTTTCCTGTTGTACTGCCCAAGTAAATTCCAAGAGTCTGGGATTCTGGTGTGGATTCCAGTGTGATGGCAATAAGATTCCACTCCTGAAATTCTAGTTCTGATTCCCAGATTCTAAAATAATGAGTCTAAAAGGCCAGGATTAAAAATGAATAAATGAAAAAAATTTTTAAATAAAAATAAAAGGCCAGGATTGAGAAATGACCCCCGCATACGCCATCATTCCCTCCCTCCTTCCCTCCATCCTTACCATCTCTTGAGGAATGGTCCCCAGTTTGGCCAAACACCACTTGGGAGCACGATCCAGGCCCACAGCAGGACCTGGGAAGTCTGCAGTCTCTCCCCCGAGTCTGGCAGTAAGTGGATTCCTGCAAGCTGGTCCCGTTTGCCAGGATTCCTAGGGGACTCCACTGGGCACCGTCACCTCACAGGTCCCAGCCAATTCTCTTAAGCAACAAAAAACAGGAATGGCCTTTTTCTACTCCCAGGGTGTGTTTGTCCTGGATTCTTCCCATGACTCACACATCCCAAAATTACTGGGCAGCAGGCAAGACTGGAGCGGGCTCGGGTGGGTGGAGGGTTGACCCAGTGTCAACAACAACAATCTCAATGTCACCAGCTTCCTGGAAGCCAGATCTACAATGTGGTGTGACCTTCAAGGCCTGGGGGTCTTGGCCTAGACCCACTGTCCCTCCAGGGCCCTCTGAGGTCTTCCTCACCAAGTCCCCACTGTCTGCTACCCCCATCCCCGCCCCAGACTCCAACTGTGCACCCAGCCCCTCCCTTCTGCCCTCTGCAGAGCCCTGAAGACAGATCAATATTCCTCCCACCTCACATGTTCTGAGAGAGACAGCTCAGAGTCACAGCCTCCACCAAAAGGCCAAGCGTGCCCAGCACAGGGCCTAAGGCTTCAGAGGCAGACAAAACACAAACAAGTCCTATCCATTCTGTGGAGCCTCTGTTTTCCCTCTTTAAAATGGGAAGATTTGGGGAATTCTCTGGTGGTCCAGTGGTTAGGACTCTGCGCTTTCACTGCTGAGGGCATGGGTTCGATCCCGGGTCAGGGAACTAAGATCCTGCAAGCTGCGCGGTGCGGCCAAAAATTTTTTAAATAATAATAATAAATAAAATGTGAAGATTTTGAGCATAGTGGTTCCTAACCTCCTTCCAAGCATAGCACGGAGGCTGAGAACATGGATTTGAGAGCCACAGAGATAAGATACATATTCCAGGTTTCCCACTGTTGAGTTTCTGGGTCTCAACCCTTCTGAGCCTCAACTTCCTCATCTGTGAAATGGACGTTTTAGCTACGGGCATTAAATGGATAAAGAGATTTAAAATACACACAACAGGGCTTCCCTGGTGGCGCAGTGGTTAAGAATCCGCCTGCCAATGCAGGGGACGCGGGTTCGAGCTCTGGTCCGGAAGATCCCACATGCCGCAGAGTAACTAAGCCCATGCGCCACAACTACTGAGCCTGCGTGCCACAACTACTGAAGCCCACTCGCCTGGAGCCCGTGCTCCACAACAAGAGAAGCCACCGCAATGAGAAACCCGCACACCGCAACCAAGAGTAGCCCCCACTCACCGCAACTAAAGAAAGCCCGCGCGCAGCAACGAAGATCCAACGCAGCCAAAAATAAAAATAAATAAAATAAAATAAATTTTAAAAAAAGAAGGAAATCACCTTTAAAAATAATAATAATAAAGTAAAATACACCCAACAGCGCCTGGCACACAGGAGATGCTGTGTACATGTTTGTTAAATTAGCAGTAATAAAAAGCATATGCTATCAATTTTTTTAAACTTACATTTTAGGAAGACAGACTTAGCAAGAGGAAGTGGCCCTATTTATTCCAACTTCGGAACCCTTTATTCAGCGGTTTTCGGTGTTTGCGCCACTGTGTGTGTATGCTTTAGAGGTTGAGGGGGCACATTTATACATTTCTTTTATTTTTTTAATTTTATTTATTTATTTTTGCCTTCGTTGGGTCTTTGTTGCTGTGCGTGGGCTTTTCTCTAGTTGCGGCGAGCGGGAGCTACTCTTCATTGTGGTGCGTGGGCTTCTCGTTGTGGTGGCTTCTCTTGCTGCAGAGCACGGGCTCTAGGCACGCGGGCTTCACTAGTTGTGGCACGCGGGCTTCAGTAGTTGTGGCTCACGGGCTCTAGAGCGCAGGCTCAGTAGTTGTGGCACACAGGCTTAGCTGCTCCGCAGCATGTGGTATGTTCCTGGACCAGGGCTCGAACCCACATCCCCTGCATTGGCAGGAGGATTCTTAAACACTGGGCCACCAGGGAAGCCCTATTTATCATTTCTTTTGTTGTTGTTTGGAGAATAAACTCATGTTGGTAAAGGAAGTTATTTTTGTGCCAAGAGACTAGAACTCGCAGCGTGGGCTGGGGTGTCTCTGCGTGACCCAGTCTTGGCTGAAACTGGCCCCAGACCACCCCCTTCCACCATGTTCTCGGGGGGGGGGGCCTCCTCATCCCCACATCCCACCAGCCCCAGGCCCCTGTGGGAACCCACCCTGGTCAGAAAGAGAAACTAACATGGGAGAAGCATTGGGTGGGGAGGCATTGGCGGGGGTGGGGGGTGTTGAGTGAAGCACTGTCTTTTATCAGCTCAAACTTTCTCTGATCTTTTTGATCTGGACCATTTTTAAAGTCTTTATAGAATTTGTTTCAATATTGCTTCTGTTTTATGTTTTGGTTTTTTGGCTGCAAGCCATGTGGGATCTTAGCTCCCCGTCCAGGGATCGAACCTGCACCCCCTGCATTGGAAGGCGAAGTCTTAACCACTGGACTGCCAGGGAAGTCCCAGACCTTCTCTGATCTTGAGTTTACAGGGATGTGTTTCTCAGATCACTTGATCTTAAACTCCTCGGTCACTGAGTCTCGGGCATATGTTTCTCAGATTCTGGGAAGCTAAGGCTTTCTGGTGTCTCTGGAGCTGGGGGATCTTACCTGGGGATCTGAGGGATGCTGTGAACGGGGACAGGGACACAGCTGTTATAACAAGTGAGGGGCTTTTGGGGGAGTGGGATTCGTTTTACAGATACCCTGAGAGATACTGAGTACCAGCCCCTCAACAATGGAGAAACTTACAATGAGGACATCCTTAGAAGGTTATTAAATTGACCCGTATGAAATTGCCAGTTTTGTGAGTCAAAATAGGTTGAAGTCTGGCAAATCGTGGCAACAGAAAACAGATTAATGGTGGCCAGGGCCTGAGGGGAAGGGAGGATGTGAATGGAAATTAACTGCTTAATGGGAATGGGGTCTTTATTTTGGGGTGATGAAAATATTCTGGAACTAGTTACATAGTGGTGACAGTTGCTCAACATTGTGGATATACTAAATGCTACTAATGGTGAGTTTTATGTTATGTGTATCTTACAAGTTTTTTTAAGTAATAAATAAACCGTTATACCCCCTCACCCTAAAACAGGATGAAGCCTGGTAATTTCATGGAGTGCAGCCTAACGGAATTCTAGAAGTCCAGAGAGTGAGTGGCCAAGATGGGGAAACCAGTCTCTTTTGAACAATACATACTATTACGTGATATCTGATGCATAAAAAAGAGTGCCTGTAACTTGTGTAAAGTACAAAGTACAACAAATTAGCATCTGTAAAATCACCATCCATCTTAGAATCTTTGAATATCTAGATCAAGAGTAAACTTTTTCGGTGAGAGAACTGAGAGTAAATGTTTTAGTTTTTACTGGTCAAGAGGTCATTCATCTCTCTGCTAGAATGAAAGCGGCCACAGATTGAATGGCATGGCTGTGTTCCAATAAAACTTTATTCACAAAAACAAGCAGTGGGCTGGATTTGGCCCGCAGGCTGGAGTTTGCTAACGCCTGATCTAGTTCAAAGACTCTGAAGGCTGAATTGTTGGCATCACAGACTTTCAGAAAGTTGGAATCATAGGTGATTTGACCCAAGGGATCCTACAACATTAGCCACAGACTATTTGAATCACAGGATTCTAGAATGTCACACCAGAATCTTCGAGTGTTAGAAGTATAATAAGGGCTTCCCTGGTGGCACAGTGGTTGAGAGTCTGCCTGCCAATGCAGGGGACACGGGTTCGTGCCCCGGTCCGGGAAGATTCCACATGCCGCGGAGCCGCTGGGCCCGTGAGCCATGGCCGCTGAGCCTGCGCGTCCGGAGCCTGTGCTCCGCAACGGGAGAGGCCACAACAGTGAGAGGCCCGCATACTGCAATAAATAAATAAATAAATAAATAAATAAATAAAACTCCAGCTGTTAGATGTTACAATTTTGTAGATGATCTGAACGTTAATCAAGATATTCTAGCCCTGAGCTGTCCAATATGGTAGCCACTGGCCACATGAGGCTACTGAGCATTTAGAATGAGCTGGATCGCTCATGCAGCTCAATATTAAAAAAACAAACAACCCAATCAAAAAATGGGCAGAAGACCTAAATAGACATTTCTCCAAAGAAGACATACAGATGGCCAAGAAGCACATGAAAAGCTGCTCAACATCACTAATTATTAGAGAAATGCAAATCACAACTACAATGAGGTATCACCTCACATCAGCTAGAATGGGCATCATCAGAAAATCTACAAGCAACAAATGCTGGAGAGGGTGTGGAGAAAAGGGAACCCTCTTGCACTGTTGGTGGGAATGTAAATTGATACTGTCACTATGGAGAACAGTATGGAGGTTCCTAAAAAACTAAAAATAGAACTACCATATGACCCAGCAATCCCACTACTGGGCACGTACCCAGAGAAAACCATAATTCGAAAAGACACATGCACCCCAACGTTCATTGCAGCACTATTTACAATAGCCAGGTCATGGAAGCAACCTAAATGCCCGTCGACAGACAAATGGATAAAGAAGATGTGGCACATATATACAATGGAATATTACTCAGCCATAAAAAGGAAAGAAATTGGGTCATTTGTAGATACGTGGATGGATCTAGAGACTATCATACAGAGTGAAGTAAGCCAGAAATAGAAAAACAAATATTGTATATTAACGCGTATGTGTGGAACCTAGAAAAATGGTAGAGATGAACTGGTTTGCAGGGCAGAAATTGAGACACAGACGTAGAGAACAAACGTATGGACACCAAGCGGGGAAAGTGACAGGGGTGGGGGTGGGATGAATTGGGAGATTGGGATTGACATGTATACACTAATATGTATAAAATGGATAACTAATAAGAACCTGATGTATAAAAAAATTAATTAAATTAAATTAAAAAAAAAAAAGATAAGCAGACACAGGAAGAAAAATGTTAAGTTGAAACCAGAGATGAAAATAAACAAGACAACCAAAAAACTGTGTGAAAACAGAAATAGTGCAAAGAGGTAAAGAAAAAAGATTTATTATAATTAATAAATTATAATTAGAGAGTTAAAAGAATATATTGCATAAGAACCAGTAGAAAAAAATGAGCTGGATCTGAGATGAAAGATGCTGTGATACACACCAGATTTTGAAGACTTGGCATGAAAAAAAAAAGAATGCAAAATCTCTCAATAACTTTTTATACCAATCACATATTGAAATGACAGTGCTTGAAATATATTTGGTTCAATAAAATATAGCACCAAAATTCATTTTACCTGATTCTTTTTATTTCTCTTTGCTTGTCTCTTGCTTGTCTGCTGAAAAATGTAAAATCATCATGTGGTTTGCATTATATTCCTATCAGACAACAAGAATTTGGAGTAATACCATCCTGGAGGTTGGAGATGGGGTGCTTGGGAAGGTCACATGGCACAGATGCAGGGCGGGAGTCTCTGACCCACCAGGCCTTGGGGGGCCAGATCTGAGCAACAGGTGGGGCCGTGACAGGGAACTTGAGGGCGGTGGTGCGGAGGTAGGAACACCGCCAACTCAGCCAAACCCATCATTCCCGTCCTTTCCCCACCACTTCCTCTTTAGAACTTGTTGACCTAGCAGATTTCCCAGGCTCCAGATTTCCCAATCGCCTGGCCCTTCAACCCACTTCCCTCCTGGGCAGCACTGATCAACACCAGGCTGAGGATGCCTTGAAGAAGACACCTGGATCCCACATGTTGGCCTCCAAGTGTTTCTAGAAGACCACTGTGGGACCCAGCTTCTGGGAAGCATCTTCTTTCCAAATCAGCATGAAGGAAAGACCTTACTGCCTGCAGCCCACTGCCCAAACCAGGAAAGCCAGAGGATGGCCAGGAACAGAGATGGAACATAGGGGTGGGAAGTCAGGGAGGACTTCCTGGAGGAGGCTGCACCCTGAAGGAAGGTAGAATAGCGATAGAGGTGGTCTTTTAAAAACAGACCAAGCAGCTGGGAGACCAGACAGGAGAAGGAGCAGGGATCCAAGTGGGAGGGGATGGAGGGTTTGGACCATGAAAGGCATGGGATGGGAAGAGGGTGGCGTCCAGCATGGGTCCCAAGTGCAGGCTTGGGTGACTATATGGACGGTAGGGCACCCCCTGCATTGGGGAATGCAAAGGGAGGGGGAGGTTTGGGAGAAGATGCCGAGATCATTTTGGGCAAAGTAGGTACGGAGTCCACACCCTGAAGAGAGAGAGAGAACTGTGAAAGTATTGGGTGAAGTCACAAAATAGGAAGCCTGTTCAAGAGAACTCTAGAAAGCCAACATTTCAGGGCAGAGGAAGAAAGTCTGCAGAGGAGGCAGGGAAGGATCACACTGAGAGAGAGGATAATCAGCCGGCCTGGAACCAGCCAGGGAGGAGGCCCAAGCAGCTGGGAGGAGGGTGGAAGGAAGGATGTGGGCTGACCAGGCAGAAGGGATCGCCAGCATCTTTACAGAGGGTATCAGACCTGAAGGCAGCTGGGGCTCAGGTCTTCCCCCAACGATCTTGCTGCTAGAGGGTCTGCACAGGTACCAACATTTACTATCAAAAACCACACACAACCTCTTCTGGAAGTCCTGCAGAGCACCTGTCACTCTAGGTGCTCAGACAGCATCTTTAAATAAAAGTTGTCCCCAAGGCAGACATGAGAACACTGTAGTAGCAGGATTCAGCTATGTTTCCCATCGGAATAAGGCAAAATCCCAGCCCAGCGCCCCATGCTGGAGGCTGTTCCCTGGACCCAGCCAACTCTTGAAAAAAGGAGGGAGTCGGGTGGGAGGGAGGGAGACCAACAGGGAAGACATATGGGAACATATGTTTATGTATGACTGATTCACTTTGTTATAAAGCAGAAACTAACACACCATTGTAAAGCAATTATACCCCAATAAAGATGTTAAAAAAAAAAAAAAAAAAAAAAAAAAAAAAAAAGGAGGGAGTCGATATCTATGTGGTCGTCGGATTCAGGGACCACCAGCTCTGTGTGGCTCCCTGGGCACTTGTAATGTGCCAGTCTGAATGGAGATATGCTGTGACGGTAACACACCCAGGATTCTGAAGACAGTACCAAAAAAAAATGTAAAATGTAACAGCCACTATGGAGAACAATATGGAGGTTCCTTTAAAAAACTCAAAATAGGGTTACCACATGACCCGGCAATCCCACTCCCGGGCATATATCCACAGAGAACTCTAATTAGAAAAGACACATGCACCCCAATGTTCATAACAGCACTATTTACAATAGCCAGGACATGGAAGCCACCTAAATGTCCACTGACAGATGAATGGATGAAGAAGATGTGGTACATATATACAATAGAATATTACTCAGCCATAAAAAAGAATGAAATGATGCCATTTGCAGCAACATGGATGGACCTAGAGATTATCATGTTAAGTGAAGTAAGTCAGAGAAAGACGAATACCATATGATATCACTTATATGTGGAATCTAAAAAAAATGATACAAATGAACTTATTTACAAAACTGAAATACTCACAGACGTAGAAAGCAAACTTATGGTTACCAGAGGAGATAGCGGGGTGAGGGGATAGATAAATTAGGAGTTTGGGATTAACATATACACACTACTATACATAAAATAGATAAACAACAAGGACCTACTGTATAGCACAGGAGGGAACTCTACTCAATATCTTGTAATAACCTATAATGGAAAAGAATCTGAAAAAAATATATGTATAACCGTATCACTTTGCTGTTCACTTGAAACTAACATAACATTGTAAATTAACTATACTTCAATTAAAAAAAGAATGTAAAAGACCTCATAATAATTTTTCACACTGATTACATGTCAAAATAAAAATATTTTCAATATATTGAGTTAAGCAAAATATATTACTGATTATATTATTATTTTATCAATTTATATTAGATATCTCTATATATAGTAATATATAAATATATTAATAGCACTAATATTACTATAATATATTCATACGTATATACATTAATATAGTATTGATATATGTTATATATTTTGTCATATTACATATTTATATATTATATAATTATAAACAAAATTATTATATAATATATACTACATAGATATTCATGTAACATATAATCACATAGTACATAATAAATTATTATAATATAATTAATATAGCATTCATATCATTGTTGTTAATATAACATATAATTGCATTACATTATTAAATATATTACTATTATTTCATCCTTTTCATTTAAATTTTTAACGTGGCTAGTAAAAAGTTTTAAACTACCTACGTGGCTCACATCATATTTCTGTTGGTCTGTACAATATTTCTAGCCAATGTGGACACACACACAGACACACACAGAAAACACTAAGCAGGAATATTTCCAAGTCAGTTATAAACAACACAATATTTCAAAATTTATTATTTTTTATTTTCATTTTTCAACTGGTGTGTACTAGCTTTTTTGAAAGTCCAAAGGTTACATGCTTTGTATGTTATATATGTATGAGTCTATCGATATAACATTCTTGAAAGGACCAAATCACAGAGATGGAGAGAGGATTCGTGGTTGCCAAGGGTTCGGGACAAGGCTGGGGAGGGTAGAAGGCAGTGAGAGTGGCTAGAAAGGGGTGTCACGAGGGATCCTGGCAGTGATGAAAATGACCTGCGCCTCGACCGTATTCACGTCATCTTGGTTGTGATATCGTAATGTCATTTTGCAAGATGTGCCTATTGCAGGAAACAGGTCAGAGGTACCCAGGGTCACTCCGTTTTACTACCTACAACCCAACGGCATGAGAATTTAAATGAGGTCAAAATAAAATGTTTAATTTTTTTTTCAGCGCAAACAGAACAGCAGTTGACAATGTAAGACAGCAAATTCCCCTGGGACCCCATTCCCTCGAGGGGCCCAACCAATGTTTCCCAACCCTAGGTGTCTTCCTCACTGCTTACTTTTTGCCATAACTATATAACATCTTTTTACTTAGTACTTTTTTTTTAACCCAGTGAAGTAACATACTGACTTACTGTTTTTCTTTAAATCCACTCAATTCTAAAAGCTGAGATAGGTCCGTGGACTTTTGCTTTGTACTAAACAAGAATAACTTCTGAGATGCCAGTTACATTTTTCTTTTTTTGCCAACTCTCCATAAAATAAATATAGAACTCTGTTTTTCAAGGTTTGAACGTTTCTGTTTGTCTGGGTTCTACGTGTCTAATGTATTCACACTCTCTGCACACGAACGTGTTGTTCTATGGAAGGACTCCAGGTATATTGGTTGCTGTTTGTTTTCCAAAGTCCTTGGATGGAAAGAAAGGTTGGGGGTCCCTAGAAGGACGTGCTAATCTTGGAAATGAGGAGTGATGAGAAGGGTTCGCCTGGAAGAGGAAGGACAAGTCTGGGAACGATGGAAGGAATGGAGGCGAATTCACTCAACCACCACCCACCTCGCCAAGATCCAATAAGCAAAGTGAATGGACCGGAAGTTTGGTGGAGCGCCGGAAAGATGGGGGCCAGAGAGGCCTCCCCTTACACCTCCTGGCTCTTCAGGGCCGGGGTGTCCACCGTGGAGAACGTGTTGGACTTGCTCTCCCTGCCCACGGACTCTTCGGCCAACACACCCCGGATCCTGGAGGGGAGGGACTTGAGGAACCGGGTATGAAAGCCCTGGGCAGCGACCACGTAGATGATGGGGTTAATACAGCAGTTGATGTAAGCTATGGAGACACACAGGGCATCCAAACTGGACACGAATTTGAAGTTTGTCTTGTGGAAAAAAGACAGCATCATCCCTGTCACCTGGTAGGGCAGCCAAAAGACAAAAAAGCTGGTCACCACTGCCACCACCACCTTGAGAGTCTTGGTGGAACGGGTGGCACTGCGGCTCCAAGCCCGGATCAGAAGGAAGGTGTAACAGACTGTAAGTGTGACCAGCGGCCCCAGGAAGCCCACGACCAGCCGGATGATGGCCACGGCCCTCTCTATATGTAAACCGTCCTTACCATAGTCAAGCACACACGTCAGCTTGTATGGGAAGTGTTCCACATGGACCTTACGATACAAAAAGGAAGGTATGGTCAGCAGCAGAGCCAAGGCCCAGGCCACACCGCAGGCCGCCCAGGCCATGCGGGCCCCTCGATAGTTCTGGCACCAGATGGGATTAAGCACCAACAAGAAGCGGTCGGCGCTGATGGTGGCCAGAAGCAAGATGCTGGCATACATGTTGAGCAGGATAAGACAAGGCAGGATTCCACAGGCAGCATCACCGAAGGGCCACTCGTTGTGCAGGACAATGGATGTAAACAAGACAGGCAGCGCCAGACAGGAGAGGAGGTCAGCCACCGCCAAGTTGAAAAACCAGATGGCATTGATGGTTCGCTTAACCTCGGACCCCGTCACACAGACCACCAGGGCGTTGCCTGGCACTCCCACCAGGAAGACGACTGCAAAGATTACCAGGGCAATCACATCTGGAATACGCAGCCTGCGTCTTTGGGAAGAGTCATCCACCATGTCGGGAATATTGGTCCAGTTGCTATAATCGTAGTAATCAGAGGTGCTATTAGTCATGGAGTCCTGGGTGGAATCAGAGAAGCAGGGATGGTATAAGTCTGCAGACAGGTGGCGGGGGGGCCCATCAGAGCTACTCAAAGCCCATCACTCCACTTCTTTAAGTCTTAGGTTTCTCCCGGGGAAATGGGGATGCTGGGGGCTGAAAGCCAGCTGGGGTGTCATACCACTTATTAAAATAGTGAAAACCCTTCCACGTTAATGGGTCAGGTGCCATCCTGCCACCTCCCCCTGAAGTCCCTGGACTTCCCCAGAGTCTAGCGACCGAATGGTTAAAGCCTAGGCCTGCTACAATACTGTGGTCACTATCGACTCTGGCCAGTACCCATGACACACTGCTTGTTAGACATCTTTAATGTCACCAACACACTGAGATGATATTACTGAGCGGGTAGTTCCCCCACCAGCACCACCACCAGCAGTATCACCCCCTTTTGCTGCCTCCCACCCACTGAGGCAGCTCTGTGCTCTGCCTGGGAGCAGCTACCCAGAGTCAGCAGTGTTTCAACAGGGCCTCATATACTCAGGCATCAGGGGTAGACAGGGAGCATCAGTCATCAAGATACATAATATCTTTTTTTAAAGTTAATTCTGCACTTTAATCCTTACAGGAGAATAAGCTAATAATCATACGAACATAAATCCAAAACTGATAGCCCAAGTCCTGAGCTATTCCCTAAATTTAATTTTTCATTTACTTCTTTTTCAAATTTGCATTGGAGTATAGGCAATTTAACAATGTTGTGTTAGTTTCAGGTGTACAGCAAAGTGAAGATATACAATATCTTAATGAAATATTTTAAAGGATCAAGATGAATGCACCCCCTCCACCCCCAGAAAAAAACCACAGTGCAAAAAAATTCTAATTTTAAATGAAGGCAACCTGCTGCAGTTGTTTGTTTGTTTTATGGCCCTGCATTATTATGCGAGAGGAACCTGCAGATCAGCCCACAGTTTTCATTCTCAGCTGGGTGGGGTTTTGCAGGTGGACAATGGCATGCAAACATTCAAGCCACGTGGGGCTTTACGTATAGTCATGGGGTTTTAGGAGGGGTTGTTTTGGGAAGGGGGCTGGTAAAGCTTTATTTAGTTTTTCTACTTGGTTCAAACTATGGAAGGATATTTTCCTGAGTGTAGATAGGGGCACACATGTGTCCTTCTGCCCTGGGTACCAGGGTGGCTCGGCACGACACTAGGATCCAAACCCCGACTGTCCTACTTGAAGCCTACGTGGCCCTCTGCAAGTTCCATTACTGCTTCATGCCTCCATTTCATTCCTGGTTAACTCCTATAGCAGTCCTTCAGTTTTAGCTATCGTTCTTCCAAAACCTCAGTCTCAGAGCAGAGAGAAGATATTTAGGGGCAGCAAGAGGAAGAAGAAGAAATAAGAATAAGAAATAGACATGTACCTTGCTAGAGGCAGGGCAGAAGGGATGAAAGGAATAGAGAAGGATATGAGTTCAAGAACAAAGGGTATCTTAGTGCACAGATTCTGGTCTTTAATTACCACCTGGCATTCAGAGGAACCAGGGCTCCTTGGAGAAAGGCTGTTTCCTGTTCTGGGACAGAAAATATACAAGATGAGCCCAGAACATCTCACACTAGAAAGTAAGAAAAAATGTTAAATAATGAGAGGGACTTATCAAAGAGACAGCCTGAAAAAGCTCCCACGGGTCAAAAGATGGTACAATTTGCGTATATAATAATAACAATAATAATAAACAATAACTGATGCAATAAAATACATTAATAATAAAGATCTATGAGTTCATAATGGTAATAAAAGCAAATAAGCCCATTGGTCATATTTTTATTCTGGAAAGGGAATGAATCAAGCACTTATCCTGCCATTTCTGTACAGAGCCTATTTCAGGGATTAAAAAGAGTCAATGTGGGAGGGCCTTCTTTAGAGAAGAATCTAAAAATAATACTTGCAGAAGGAATGACAGACGAGGAAACATGGATCTGGATGACAATCAACAACACCTAATAAAACCATCAGGTGAAAAACAGACAGGAACTTTATAATAAACAGGTTGAGCTGGCACTGCACACCCTCCATTCAGCCTCAGCGCCTGGAGAAGACAGACAAGTAGACTTTTGCTCTATCTGATGTGATGCAGTAGAAAGGATACGGCACCGCCTATGAAGTAATTTTTGCAAAAAAAAAAAAAGAAGAAGAAGAAGGTCAATCTAATCAAGATTCTAGCTCTAAAACTACCAGTTTACAGGAAAAGCAGAGGAAAGAGGAACACGTTAACTCACACCACAGGGACAAAATCAGCCCCATCGGAACTCAGGAAACGCTACAGGACAAATGGTCTTGTTACTCTCACAAATAAATGGCGTTTTTAAAACGGAAGGGGAGGGACTTCCCCGGCGGTCCAGTGGCTAAGACTCAGTGCTGCCAATGCAGGGAGCACAGGTTCAATCCCTGGTTGGGGAAATAAGATCCTACATGTCGTGCAGTGCGGCCAAAAGATTAAAAGAAGGGGGCAGGGGAAGGAACGGGAAGTGTCATGGGTTAAAAGAGGTTTAAGAAGCATATCAAGCAAAGGCAAAATGGAGACCTTGGTTGGATCCAATGGGAATAATCATATGGGAAAGAAGATACTTTAGAGACAACCTGGGAGATTTAAAGATGGACCGGATAGGGCTTCCCTGGTGGCGCAGTGGTTGAGAGTCTGCCTGTCGATGCAGGGTACACGGGTTCGTGCCCCGGTCTGGGAGGATCCCACATGCCGCTCCGCGGCTGGGCCCGTGAGCCATGGCCGCTGAGCCTGCGCGTCCGGAGCCTGTGCTCCGCAGCGGGAGAGGCCACAACAGTGAGAGGCCCGCGTACCGCAAAAAAGGTAAATAAATAAAAAATAATAATAAGAGCTGGATTTTTAGGGCACCTAAATTTGCAGGCTGAGGTTGATACCCACTAAACACCCAGCTCGTGGATTAAATAAGATGAAAAATGTTTAAGCACCTGGCAAAATACCTGGTACACTCTAGGGAGCCGAGAAATGGTAATGCTCTTATTATTTATCGATCTTACAATTACTGAAGAGCTCAGATCTTTCTCTGAACAACTGTTTTTTATTTCTAGTTCCTTTATGTTACCCTAAGGTCAACTGGGTCAATAGGGCTGATGGTCCAGGGTACTTGCTGGTAGAGCCATCGCAGTGATTAAATTATTCAGAGGGAAAATGTCAGTGTCAGCTGATGAGTGGGTGAACAGGGTGTGCGATACCCATGCCGTGGAATATTATTTAGCCATAAAAAGGGATGAAGCATTGATGCAAGCTACAACGTGGATGAAGCTTGTAAACATTATGCTGAGCGAAAGAAGTCAGACACAAAAGGTCACGTATCATATGCTTCCATTTACATGAGGTGTCCGGAATAAGCAAATCCATAGAGATGGGGAACGTGCTAGTCATTGCCAGGGACTGGGGAAAGGGAATCAGGGAGGGAGTGCTTAATGGGTACGGGGTTTCTTTTGAGGGTGGTTAAAAGGTTCTGGAAATAGATACAGATAGTGATGGGACAACATCTTGAATGTACTAAATGTCACTGAATGGTACACTTTAAAATGGTGAATTAGTGTGTGTGGCTGATTCATTTCGTTGTGCAGTAGAGGCTAACGCAACATTGCAAAGCAACCATACTCCAATAAAAATTAATATAAATAAATACATAAATAAAATGGTGAATTGTACATTAGGTGAATTATACTCAATTAAAATTAAAATACCAGTGTCATAAAGACAAGAGATGAATGGGGACGAAAGAGCCAGGACAACCCAATGTCATGTGACATCCTGGACCAGAGTCTGGAGCAGGAAAAACAAATTCACTCTAAAGGGCATTATTTGGACAATTGAGCGAGTTTGAATATGATCTAGTATCGCACCATTTGCATATAGATAATAGTATCTCACCAAACGGTAAATTTCCTGACATTGATCATTGTGCTGTGCTCGTGTAAATGAATGTCCTTGTTCTTGAGAAGGAGACATCGAGACATTGGGGGGGCAAAGGACATGATGCCTGCAACTTACTCTCAACTGGTTCAGGAAAAAAAGACAGTAGATGATAGATAGATAGATAGATAGATAGATAGATAGATAGATAGATAGATAGATGATAGATAGACAAAGCAAACTTGGAGAATCTGGATAAAAAAGAGTATATGGAAGTTCTTTGTATTATTCTTGTAATTTTTCTATAAGTGTGAAAATGTTTCAAAAAAGTTAAAATTGTTGAATTGTTTCCATTGATAACGAGCCCCTGCCCTGAGCCACCCACCTGTACCATCCCCACTCCCAGAACCCTGGCCTCCCATCTTTCTACTTTGGGACCCCCACCCCCAGTTCCCATGCTCGGATCACTAAAGGGTTAATGCCGGGCATGGTAAGAGGCCCCAGACCCTGCTCAGCGGGGGCTCTGCCCCTTAGCAGGATGTGAAATATTTTAAAGGTCCACCTCAGACATGATACATGAAGCTAACTTTTGTCCCTGCTCGTTTCACAAGCTCTCGGCCATGCTTAGCTGCAGAATAAGCCAGACCTCAAAAAGGGGAGCCTCCCCACCCCCTGCTGTCACGCTCACCGTTACCCCTCTCATCAGCTGACAAAATTCCTTTTCTGGAATGAACTCACGAGACCCCTTCCTCTCACTGACTTCACGAGTGCAGAAAAAAGATGCTAACTCTAACCCTTCGTGATTTCTAGGATGCTCCGGATAAAAAAGGCTTGCAAAGGTTTGCCATCGCAGCATAACTACAAAGACTAGAAATAGCTGAGGCATCCAGAAAGAGGGGAATGACTAAATGAATGACGGCAAATCCAGGCAAAGTAGCACTATGCAACCGCCGAAAGAATGAGGAAGTTTACGTAAGGATGTGTGTGGAAAGCGCCAAGATCTAGGGTGAAATAGAAAAGGTAAGAACTGAACAGTGTGTGAAGCACACTACCTACAAAAGCTCTCTCTCTCTCTCTCACTCTCTCAGTTTTTCTCTCTCTCTCTCCCTTCCTTCCCCCCTGCTGCCTCCCCTCTGTCTCTATCATTCTATCTCTCCGTGTGTGTGTGTGTGTGTGTGTGTGTGTGTGTGTTTGCTTGTGTATGCACAGACTAGTTCCAGAAGCAGACAGGAAATCTGTAACAGTGGTTCCCCCTGGGGAGGGGAAGTAGTGGGTTGGAGGCAAGCATTGGAAGGAAGATTTTACCATACATGCTTTTGTTCTTCTTATATGTCGAGCCATACCAGTGAATGCACCATCCTTTCCCCCCAAAATGGATGTTATATAGACTATACAAAAGAATTCATGGTTCTACCATTCTAGGAGTCTAGGAAAGATTCTAATGATATTTCTTCATTGCACAAATATTAACAGGCTAGGGGATTTGTTCCTGGCATACCTGGGCACCTGCCCTTGGAGAGGTTATGGTCTACTGGGAGAGAGAAATGAATCCCCAGGGATGGTAACTGAGTGTGTTCCATAGAGAATCCAGCCTGGTGTGGGACCAGGAGAAGGGTCTTGGTGAAATAAAACCACAGCACCGTTCAACAGAATTTTCCGTACTGATGGAAATATTCCAGATGTGCACCTTCCAAGATGGTAGCCACCAGTCACCTGTGGCTGTGGAGTGCATGAAATGTGGCAGATGTGTCTGGGAACTGAACTTTTACTTTTCTGTCATTCTAATTAAATGACCGGCCACATGTGGCTGGTGACTACCGTCTTGGACAGCACAGGTCTGGGGCTCCTAAGTGATTCCTAAGTGCTGGGCGCTGTTCTCCATGCTTCCCAGGTGTTAGTTTGTCAATTCCCTAAACACAGTATTTATGCCACAACAACCCCAAAGGCAGGGTACTCTTATTGTTCCTAAGTTCACAGGCTCATTTCAAGAGCCCTTGTCTGTTGTGTGGAGAAATGGCTCCTGATCAGAAGCTAAGAAGAGGAGGTTGGGATTGTCTAGCTGCGGTGAGGGATGGTGGTGGCTTGCACTAGGGTGGTGGCAGTGAGGAGTCATGGATGAATAGGAGGAGAACAAGGTGAAGAAGATGCTTACGAGAAAAGAACTCAGAATTGCCAAGCTCTGTTCTAAGTCCTTTTCACATATCAGCTCGCTTATTTATTTAGGCCATGTGGCATGCAGGTTCTTAGTTCCCCAACTAGGAATTGAACCTGCGCACCTTGCAGTGGAAGCGTGGAATCTTAACCACTGGACCGCCAGGGAAGTCCCATGTATCATCTCTTTTAATCCACAGGACGACCCTATGAGCATTGTTGCCATTGCAACACCCATTTTACAGATGAGAAAACTGAGGCTACAGAGCTTAAGAGACCTTTCCTAGTCCTCGCAGTTAGCAAGTGGCAGAGGTAGGAGAGAACTTCTGAGAGTCCAACTCCAGAGCCCTCTCTGAGAGGCTACCAGATCTCAAGTGTATTGGGAGTGAGGGGCATGCATTCAAGGCAAAAGGCCACAAGGTAACAGGGAGGAGTGTCCACACACCAGAAAAATGAACGAACATCAGTGTGGCTGGCAGGTAGCCAAGACGAGGTGGGAGGAGCCACAGATGCCATGTTAAAGGATATGTATTTTATCCTGGGGTAATGGGGAGCCATGGATGGTCTTGGAACTGAGGAGGGACTAGATGAGAGTTTCTCTTTAGAAAGATACCTCTGGCTGCTGTGAGGAGGTAAGACTAGAGGCAAGAGGACCAGAGAGGAGGCAGGGGCAGGGACCCAGGCCAGCGAAGATGGTGGCTTGGATGGGGGTGATGCCCAGGGGAGGAAGAAAAGTGGAAAGACTTAAGAGGCATGACAGGGGACTTCCCTGGTGGTCCCGTGGTTAAGACTCCGCGCTCCCAATGCAGGGTGCCTGGGTTCGATTCCCGGTCAGGGAACTAGATCCCGCATGCATGACACAAATAAGACCCAGCACAGCTAAATAAATAAATAATAAATAAATTTTTTTTTAAAAAAGGAGGCATGACATGACTACAGTCAAGCAGCTGGTGGGTGGTAAACTCTGCCCCAGCCCCTTCCCTCCCTCACTGGGCTTCAGTCTCGCCATCCTCACAGCAGGAAAGTCCTGCCAACTGTCCCCTCCATTACGGTGGAAACAACAGACTCACTTAGGAATGCTGTCAGAGCTCATAAATACGAAGAAGGCACAGTTTTCTTTTTTTTCCGGAATATCCCTCTCCCTGTTCCTACATGGACACACGTCTTTAAACAATCCACCCACAGAACCACTTGAAACCATTACAGCATCCTCTGAGACATGGGATACAAGGGTGGAGGTGAGCACCTCGACTCAGATTTACCTTCCTGAGTTTGCAATCTTTGTGACTCAGCATCCCTGAGCACGAAGAAACATAAGCACTTGCATTTTAAAAACCACGAGAAAAAGACAAGCCTTCAGATCCTTTGAGGATGCAATGAACTGCCTTTCAGGTTGGCAAAAATTAAAAATTTCCATATAACTATGCAGATGGGGGTCTAGACAAGTAGATACTCTCATGCTCTGTAGATGAGGAATGTAAATTGGTACAAGTTTTGTCAATATCTGTTAAAGTAAAAATTGCCCATGCCTTGGATTCAGCGTTTGCAGTTCTGGAAACCCAGATGTGGGTCCAAAGATATAATTTGGGTTTTGGTTTGGTTTGGTTTGGTTTTGCCACGCGGTTTGTGGGATCTTAGCTCCCTGACCAGGGATCTAACACCGGCCCTTGGCGGTGAAAGCACCGAGTTTTAACCACTGGACCACCAGGGAATTCCCTAATTTTGGTTTTAAAGACAAAGTATTGGACAGCCTAAATCTCCTTTGATAAGAGGTGGAAACTCCCACTGGCATATCACACAGCTGATAAAAGGAAAGAGGCAATTTCCCTGAAATACATGGGGATGATACCTTCCTCACAGATGGTTTAAGTCAAAATTCATAAGTGTCAAGTGCCTAGCACGGTGCCTGGCATGCAGTAGGCGCTCAGTAAATGCTGGGCAATAATATAATATGTTATTCATGAAAGAAAAAAAAAAGACATAGGACAATGTGTAAAAGAGACTTCCCTTGGGCTTCCCTCGTGGCACAGTTGTTGAGAATCTGCCGGCTAATGCAGGGGACACGGGTTCGAGCCCTGGTCTGGGAAGATCCCACATGCCGCAGAGCAACTAGGCCCGTGAGCCACAACTACTGAGCCTGCGCGTCTGGAGCCTGTGCTCCGCAACAAGAGAGGCCGAGATAGTGAGAGGCCCGCGCACCGCCGTGAAGAGTGGCCCCCACTTGCCACAACTAGAGAAAGCCCTCGCACGGAAATGAAGACCCAACACAGCCAAAAATAAATAAATTAATTAATTTTAAAAAGCCAAGCATTTGAAGCCCTTTAAAAAAAAAAAAGAGAGAGACTTTCCTTTATAGAGTGGGTGGGGGAGAAAGGATAGACATGTCACAAGCATTGAGGGCCAACTGTATGCCAGGCACTGCTGTAAGAGCTTTCTGTGTATTATCTCATTTAATTCTCTCCACGACCCTACCTACGATGTAGATTCCGCTCTGCAAGGTTACTATCCCCATCTTCGCGGTAAAGAGAAGGAGGTTCAGAAAGACGGGTCTCGTCCGCTATTACACAGGAAAGGCAGGGTTTGAACCCCATTTCAGTATGACCCTCGTGTCAAACTGCTCCTTACTTCGTTCCCTACGCTGCCCTGGAGCACCTGTAGACTGTTTCCAGAAGGATCCACCACAAACTGGTGCCCACCGTTGCCTCTGGGGGAAGCTACAATGAATCTGAAGCTCTGGGGAGGGAAGGGAGTTTCACGGAATACCCTTTAGGGGTTTGGAGCTATTTAACAGAAAGAAAAAGAAAAAGTCGAAGCTAATCGTGGGCCCTATAATCCCTTGACAATCTAACTTTTAACTGCCTCTCGGACCTGGAGTGGGAGAGTCTGAGATGAGGGAGAGGGGAGAAGGAGGGGGCTGGGGGCTGGAGATCCAGGACCAGGAGAAGGGGGAAGGAAAGGGGGAGAGGTAGCAAGAAGGGGCAAGTGGGGAGAGCAGACGGAGCCCAGAAGGGTAGAGGGTGTCTGCCCCCCACTCCCCCCACCAAGACTCACCATATTCAGGTTTCTCCCAGGTTCTCCGCTGATCAAAGTTTCCCTCCTGCCTGAGGGTTGTGGTTTTTAAAGCCCCAAGTGACTCTGCAGAGAGGCGGAGAGGAAATGACCCATCTTTCCCCTCTGGAGTTCTCATTGGTCTAGGGCTCCTTCCGCGGGGCACACACCCAGAGAGACCTGATCACCTCCTCCCAGCCACAGGAAGGAGGCAGGGGCTCCGAAACCTGAGGAAGTTCCAGGTCCCAGGAGGGAGGAAGCCAGAGGAAAGAGACCCACGCTCCATTTAGGCTCAGCCCCTCTCCAGGCCTTGGTTTGCCCCATTTGAGATGATATCTTCCTTTCCTTCTATGGCCCCAGATAGCAGTGGAAAATCTCAGGGGTCCAACTGGCTTAAACCTGGGAAACAGGGATTGTGAGACCCAGCCTCCCAACCAGGTTCCATTGAGGCCCAGAGAGGCAAAGCAGGTCTGTGGAGGTGGCCCAGCACTTGGGGACTGTTCCGTCTTCCTCCCTAGAGTTTTGAAGTTGGCACACACACACCCAGAGCCACCACCATCCTTTCCAGCCCCATTCTGGGTTCTTGTGGAAACACGCCGGAGTCTGGGGCAGGGAAGGATTCTACCTGATTTAGTTTCTTATTGCTGCTGTAACAAATCGCCATAAAACAACAAAAATGTATCCTTTCACAGTTCTAGAGGCCAGAAATCCGAAATCAAAATGTCGCCAAGGCCACACTTCCTCTATAGGCTCCAGAGCAGAATCTGTTCCTGCCTCTTCCAGCTCTGGTCTCCGCCAGCATTCCTTGGCTTGTGGCCACATCACTCCAATCTCTGCCTCTACGGTCACATCTCCTGCCCTCCTACTGTGTGTCTCAAATCTCCCTCTGCCTCCCTCATTTAAGGACCCTTGTGATTACATTTAAGGACCCCCTAGATAATCCAGGATAATCTCCCATTTCAAGATCCTTAATTTGTCTGCAAAGTCCTTTTTCCTATATAAAGTCACGCCCTGGGTTCCAGGAATTAGGATGCAGACATCACTGGGAACCATTCTTCAGTCTACCACAATGAGCATGATTATTACGACGGGTGCAGAAACAGGTTCATTTTTCCCATGCTTGTCTGCAACTCTCCTGTAGACCACCCACATCATTCCTCCACAAATAGTATTTTTCTCCAGCAAGCTTCAGTTTGTGAAGATCTAGCTTTCTTTTTATTGCAAAGATGATCCATGCACCTTGTAAACATTTGAACAATCCAGAAATGCCCTCCTCACCCCCACCCCCCAAAAAAAGCATTGAAAAATCCTCTGACTGCTAACCTTCTGAAACTCCTATTAGCAGTTTGGAGTGTATTCACCCAGACTTTTACAAATGTGGTGTTTGTGTTTGGGAATGGATATGTGAGTGCACGATGTTCGGCAAGTTTCTGTTCTACTAAATGAAGCCATGTGTTGTGGACGTGACTCGGGGAGGATTTTGAAGGTCTAGTTGTGGCGATTTGGGGCTGGTAGGAATGCGTGGTTGTTATACCAACCCTGACCTCAAGAGGGCGTCTGAGGCACTTCCCTGGTGGCGCAGTGGTTAAGAATCCGCCTGCCAATGCAGGGCACACAGGTTCCAGCCGTGGTCCGGGAAGATCCCACATGCCTCGGAGTGACTAAGCCTGAGCGCCACAACTACTGAGCCCATGCGCCTAGAGCCTGTGCTTCGCAACAAAGATAAGCCACCGCAACGAGAAGCCCACGAACCACAACAAAGAATAGCCCCTGCTCGCCCCCAAGTAGAGAAAACCGGGACTCAGCAATGAAGACCCAATGCAGCCAAAAATTAATTAATTAAAAAAAAAGAGGGTCCCTGAGCTGTGGGAGACTCAGGAGGCAAGGTCACACCCGCTTGATTTTTTTAAGATTTTTGGACCAAAGTTGTGCATTGCCTTCAAATCTTGAGTTCTTAACATTTTCTATGTCCTGGACCTTTAGCGAAGTTATGAACTGCCTCTCAGAATAATTCTTATAATTTTTTATGTTGATGTAATTTCAAATTTAAAAGGAAGTGGCTGGGATAGTAAAAGCAGAAAGGAAATGTGATACAACACCTTATGTAAGGCACCATCCTCATTCACATTTCATCAATTGTTCCAATAATGTGTTTTTATCACTATTTTTTCAGAGCAATGTTTTTGTAAGTACATTTAAGCCCCTCGTGTTTTTGTAACAGCATCGTAAGTCCACTGTTAGTTTGAAACCTGTTTATTTGATCACTTCCATGTTGGTGGAACTTTAGGTTGTTTCCAATATTTTTGTCCATATCACAATGAGCAGCCTTGCACATACATCCTGGTGCCTGTGTACGAGGACTTATTGCAGATAACTCTAGAAATGGACTTGCAGGGCAGAGGGGGTACATATATCGTTCTCAGTATTAGCAACCTTTATGCTGGTGTCTCTTCATCCTCTTCCTCAAGACCCGACCTGGGCGGCTCAATACAGCAGCCACCAGCCACATGCAGCTACTGAGTAACGGAAATGTGGTGAGTCCAACTTGAGATGTGCCCTCCCTGAGTATAACACACACACCAGATTTCCAAGACTTACTGGAAAAAAAAACAAAGATTGTAAAACATCTCAACAATTTTTATATTGTATTACATGTTCAAATAATAAAATTTTGGAGAAATTGTGTTAAGTATAATATATTATTAATTACAGTTGACGCCCGAAGAAAGTGGAGGTTAGGGGCACTGACCCCCATGTGGTCGAAAATCCTAGTACTGCTCTCTCTGTCTCAAAAACAAAAAGGAATTGATAAATGACTCACCCAAGGGCAGGAAGTGGAAACAGTTTGGATAGAATCAGGACTCAAACTCTAGTTCTTTTGATTCCACATATTGTGATCTCTAATCGAACACAAACTTTTCCACACACTTAGTTAATTTAAAAATCTGTAAAATGAAAGTACAGGTACTATATCTATTGGGAAAAAACCCGCAAGTAAGTGGATCTGCCCAGTTCAAACGCATGTTGTTCAAGGGTCAGCTATATATTATTGTTATTGTTACATAGTAAAGATCATTTTTAGGGCTTCCTTGGTGGCCCAGTGGTTGAGAGTCCGCCTGCCGATTCAGGGGACGTGGGTTCGCGCCCCGGTCCGGGAAGATCCCACATGCCGCGGAGCGGCTGGGCCCGTGAGCCATGGCCGCTGAGCCTGCGCGTCCGGAGCCTGTGCTCCTCAACGGGAGAGGCCACAACAGTGAGAGGCCCGCGTACCGCAAAAAAAAAAAAAAAAAAAAGATCATTTTTAAAATAGATAACTAATGGGAACCTACTGTACAGCACAGGGAACTCTACTCAGTAGTCTGTAATGACCTATATGGGAAAAGAATCTAAAAAATAGTGGATAGATGTATATGTATAACTGATTCACTTTGCTGTACACCTGAAACTAACACAACATTGTAAATCAACTACACTCCAATAATTTTTTTTTTTTTTTTTTTTTTTTTTTTTTTTTGCGTTACGTGGACCTCTCACTGCTGTGGCCTCTCCCGTTGCGGAGCACAGGCTCCGGACGTGCAGGCTCAGCGGCCATGGCTCACGGGCCCAGCCGCTCCACAGCATGTGGGATCTTCCCGGACCGGGGCACGAACCCGTGTCCCCTGCATCGGCAGGCGGACTCTCAACCACTGCGCCACCAGGGAAGCCCCAATAAAAATTTTTTAAATAATTTAAAACATTTTAAAACATCATTATATGTTACAATATAACTACATAATATTAACATCTTACTATGACTATAATATATTAATATATGTTTATATTGTTGATATTAATCTAAAATACAATTATATTATTAAATATGTTATTATTTCATTTGTTTCTTTTCTAACACAGCCACTTGAAAAATTAACATTACCTATGAGGCTTGCATTTATGGCTTACATTATATTCCTATAGGATAGGGACTTCCCTGGTGGCGCAGTGGTTAAGAATCCGCCCGCCAATGAAGGGGAAATGGGTTTGATCCCTAGTCCAGGAAGATCCCACATGCCGCGGATCACCTAAGCCCGTGCGCCACATCTACTGAGCCTGCACTCTAGAGACCGTGAGCCACGACTGCTGAGCCCGCGCACTACAACTACTGAAGCCTGCACGCCTAGAGCCCGTGCTCTGCAACAAAGAGAAGCCACTGCAATGAGAAGCCCGCGCACCGCAACGAAGAGTAGCCCCCGCTCGCCGCAAGTACAGAAAGCTGAAGCACAGCGACGAAGACCCAACACAGCCAAAAGTAAATAAATAAAATAAATAAATTTAAAATATATATTTCTATAGGAGAGCCCTGCTCTGGAGCCACCATTAGCCCAGCCAAAACCTTTGTGAAGTATAAAGAGGTACCCTTTCCAGACAGCGCTTCATGTCAGGGCACACACACAATCTGACCAGGGGACCCATCTCTGACTATTCCCCTTAAGTTCATTTCTCTCTCACAAACCAGTGTAACTCATGGCTTCCACTGTGGGGTCTAAGGTGGCTGTGCTGGCTCTCACCTCATCCGAGCAGGAAGGGAAAAAAGAGGACGGGGCACAGATGCCCAAACCTTTTAAGGATGAGACACAGAAGTGGTACCCTTGGCCTCCCATTCACAGCCCATTGCCTGAAACATGGTCAGCTGATCACTGCAAGGGAGGCTGAAAAACCTGGTCTTGATCTGGATGTTCCTGTGTCCTGTTAAAACTCTATTCCAGTGGGCAAATGGGAAAATACATCCTAGAGGACAGAAGTCAGATCAGCATCAGGAAGGACTGCTTTAATTTAAGAAACATGGCATCTACTAAAGCTAGATACACACCTAACCTATGACCCAGCAATCCCACTACTAGGTATTTACCTGATAGGGAACCCAACATATGTCCAGCAAAATAATGTACTAGAGTGTTCATAGAAGCTTTATTCATAATAACCAACAACTGGAATCCAATCTAAAAGTATCCAATCAGCTGTAGAATGGATAAATACATTGTACATTCATACAATGGAATACTATATAGCAGCAGAGAAGAATACAAAAACTAATATTTAAAAAAACTAGGAGAAGGGCTTCCCTGGTGGCGCAGTGGTTGGGAGTCCGCCTGCCGATGCAGGGAACACGGGTTCGTGCCCCGGTCCGGGAGGATCCCACATGCCGCGGAGCGGCTAGGTCCGTGAGCCATGGCCGCTGAGCCTGCGCGTCCGGAGCCTGTGCTCCGCAACGGGAGAGGCCACAACAGTGAGAGGCCCGCGTACCGCAAAAAAAAAAAAAAAAAAAAAAAAAAACTAGGGGACTTCCCTGGCATTCCAGTAGTTAAGACTTCATGCTCCCAATGCAGGGCGTGCGGATTCGATCCCTGGTCAGGGAACTAAGGTCCTGCATGCCACACAGGGTGGCCAAAAGAAAAGAAAAGAAAAGAAGAAAACTAATACATGCAACAAACAACATGGCTGAATCTCAGAGTGATTCCGCTGCATGAAAGAAGCCAGGCACTGATGTGTACATACTGTATAATTCTGTTTACATGAGGTCAACAGCAGACAAAACTAGGCTTTGGTGTCATAATCCAGGATAGAGGTTATTTTCGAGGGGTAGAAATGGTAAGGGGCACTGGGGCAGAGAGGAATCTGGGGGCTAGAAACATTCTTTTTCTCGATCAGGTTGTTGGTCCCACAGAGACATTCAACTGTGAAAATTCCTTAAGCTGCCCCTTTATGGTTTGTGAACTTTTCTGTCTGTGTCCTATATTTCAATGAAAGGTTTTTTCTTTTAATATTTATTATTTTGGCTGCGCCGGGTCTTAGTTGCGGCATGAGAACTCTTAGTTTGCAGCACGCATGCGAGATCTAGTTCCCCGATCAGGGATCGAACCCGGGCCCCCTGCATTGCGAGCATGGAGTCTTACCCACTGGACCACCAGGGAAGTCCCAGGTTGTTTTTTTTTTTTAAAGTAGCCCTGAGAGGCTTAAAATTTATGCAACGGAAAGGGAAAGCAGAAAAGGATTGTGACCAAGTGGCATATAGACTCGTGGTTTTGTGACATCAAGTCCCTAGGATCGTTCAGAGCTGACCCCATGTGGAGGGGCAGGACTGAGTAGGGGGCTGCAGCTACCACACCCCAAGGAGGTAGAGCTGTGGTCAGCCACCAGCCTGCCAGCAGCCACAGGAAGCCCAGAGCCAGTCAGATGTTAGCAATCCATGCCAAGGCTCTCAGCTGTGGGCACAGTGGCTTCTGAGGCAGGATGTTGTGAATTAACAGCAACAGGTCCACACAGGCTTCTGATCCTGGCTAGACTGGCTCACCGGAACTTTCGGCACTGTGGAATTTGAGACACAGGAGGTGGCAGTAAGCACCACGGGGAGACCGGGAGGAAAACTCTGAAGGATGCGTCAAGGAGAGGGCCTCTCAAAGGCTGGCGGAAAACAACACCACCAGCAATAATAATAATAATAATAGCCAACGCTCATCAAACCATTGCCTGGTACCAGGGGCTGTTCTAAGCATTTCACAATAACCTGAACAGATTAAGATACAAAGTGCTGGGGCTTCCCTGGTGGCGCAGTGGTTATGAATCCACCTGCCAATGCAGGGAACATAGGTTCGAGCCCTGGTCCAGGAAGATCCCACATGCCGCAGAACAACAAAGCCCGTGCGCCACAACTACGGAGCCCACGCACCTAGAGCCCGTGCTCCGCAACAAAAGAAGCCACTGCAATGAAAAGCCTGCGCACCGCAATGAAGAGTAGCGCCCGCTCACCGCAACCAGAGAAAGCCCGCATGCAGCAACAAAGACCCAATGCAGCCAAAAATAAATAAATTAAATAAAGAAATTATTTTTAAAAAGAAATATGAAAAAAAGGAAAAAAAAAAGAAATATGTATGTGAAACCATCACTACAATCAATTTAACTAACATTTCCATAATACCCAGAAGTTTCTCTGTGGCTTTTTGTAATCTATCTCTCGCTCCCTCCACCTTCTTTTTCAGGAAACCACTGATCCTCCTGTCACTATACATTACTTTATATTTTCTAGAACTTCATACTGATGGAAACACACAGTATGAAGATTTTCTCTTTTTTGACCCGGCTTCTTTCACTCAGTAAAATGCTCTGGAGTTTCATCATGTCATTGCAGGTACCAGGAGTTTATACCTTTTTCTTTCTAACTTTCCATTGTACAGTGTGGTAGACAGAATAATGGTCCCTGGGTTCTTCATGCCTATGTGACTGACCCCCAATGAAAACCCTGGACATGGAGGCTCAGGTGAGCTACCTGATTGGTAGTACTCCGTGCGTGTCATCACATGACGTACTGGAAAGAAATAAGTACTGTGCTATGACTCCACTGGGAGGGACCCCTGGAAGCTTGTGCCTGGTCTCTCCTGGATTCTGCCCTGTGCACCTTTTACCTTTGCCGATTTTAATCTCTAGCCTTTTACTGTAATATACCATAAACATGACTATGACAGCCTTTCTGAGTTCTGCGAGCCCTTCTAGTAAGTCTCTAAACCTGAGAGTTGTCTTGGGGACCCCCGACACACCTGTCTAGGTGTTTCTCAGTTTACACCTCTCAGAATTCCAGCGACTTCATCTCCGTTTGGTCTTTATCTCAATCTCCATTTCCATTTCCCAAACCCACATATTATCCAACTCCCAGGTCTTTCCTTGTCTCATTTTTCCTGTCTCTCCCTCTTCTCCATTTCCTTACAACATCTGCTGTTTCTGTCTATCAATTTGACAGCCAGAATTACAGCTGCCTCTTCTCTCTTGACGAAAACCACACTTTGATTATTTTTATTACAGTAAAGTGGGAATTTTAGGACATCAGAAAACAGAATAGATAACAAGAAACACTCTCTCCTTGTTCCCTATCCAACTCAGTGCCAAGCACTTCCTAGGGGTTTACCATCATTGCTCCCATCCTCTGCCAGAAAGTGGAAATCATCCACAGTCCTGAGCCCCAGGTTTCCTGGGCAGTGGGGACAGACAACAAAAAGATTTCTCATCCTCTGAACAATGTTCTGAAAGAGCACTGGCTGACAAAGCGTTAAAATGTTCCAAGACCTTTATTGTCACACTAAGAGAAGAAATGAAGAACCCGTGGTGTATCAGTTAACTATGGCTCTTGTTACAGACTAAATGTTTTTGTCCCCTCCAAAATTCGTAGGTTGAAACATAATCCCGAATGTGATGGAATTAAGAGGTAGGACCTTTGGGGTGATTAGGTGATGAGAGTGGAGCTCTCATGAACAGGATTAGTGCCTTTATAAAAGAGACCCCAGAGAGTTCTCTGACTCTTTCTGCCATGTGAGGACACAGCAAGAAGGCAGCTGTCTACAGACCAGGGAGTGATCTCTCACCAGACACAGAATCTGTTGGCATCTTGAACCTGGACTTCCCAGCCTCCAGAACTATAAGAAATAAATATTTGTTGTTTAAGCCACCCAGTCTATGGTAATTTGTTACAGAAGCCCAAATGGACAAAGACAGCTATGTAACAAATATCTCCCAATATTAATGGTTTAAAACAATAACTTTTCTTGTTGCTCACAGATCCATGGGTCAGCTGAATGGTTCTTTTGGTCTTGGATGACCTAACCCATGCATCTGAAGTCAGCTGTGGGTTGGGTAGGTGGCCCTGTTTCCGGGAGTTGGATGGGTGCCTGTGGTCTTCTTGGTTCAGGCTCTCATCCTCCAGCAGGTTAGCCCAGGCTTATTCCCATGGCAGTGGAAACTTTCCAAGGAAGCAAACGGAAGACACAAAGACTCTCAAGACCTAGACTCAGAACTAACACAACATCACATCTGCCACATTCTATTGGTCAAGGCTAGCCCTAATTCAAGGGGTGGGGAAACTGATGTTACCCCTTGAAAGGAGGAGCTACAAAGTCAAATGCAAAGGGCGTAAGTGGGGAGATTTGTGGCCACTTTTTACTTGTGACACTAGTGGGCAATGGTGATTCTATTCTGTTATAAAGAGAAAGCAAGCCCAATTTCTAGTCAAAAATGGTGTCTTTCACAGAGGATCTGCAGAATGTGTGACTCGTGGTTCAGAGCAGGAAACAACCCATTTGTGACAGTCATTAGAGACGGTCTCAAATACTGTGGCTCTCCTGGGCACATGGTAGGGTTCCACCTATTGGAGGTTTGGCGGGGCCATGTGACTTTCCCTGCCCAGTGAAACATGAGAAGAAGGAATATGTACCACTTCAGCCTGCAAATTCTAAGAACTAGTCCACGCTTGACCATATTTTTAATTTTCCCTTGGCCAGTCGGATGCTGGCTGGGGCTGCACTCATCTGAAGGCTTGGCTGGCTGGATGTCCCAGGGGGCTTACTCACATGACTGACAGTTGATTCTGGCTGTCAAGTGGGAGCACAGCCAGGATTTTAAACCAGAGTGTCTGCACGTGGGCTCTCCATATGGTTTGGGCTAAGAAGCAAAATAAACAGTGAAATGAAACAGTTCAGAGTCAGATGGCCTGGATTTTCATCTTCCCACCCACTCATCCCCCCAACACACACACTCACTGCTCTGCAAATTACTATTTAACCTCTCTGAGGCACAATATTAATATTCATGCCGTTCATATCACCCTTACTGGATGCTCATACTTTGGTTCTCAGGTTCAGGTTTGAACACAACGTCCAGGCCCTTTCCCCAACCCCCCCTCCCCCCACATGGTGGCCTAGGTTGGGACATGACCACCTGTAGCAGATTGGATTACTCTTCAGAAGTCTTCACTCCATCCACCTCATCTCCTTGGAAGGAATGTATAATACTTCCATCCCTTTATATTGGGCTTGGCCATGTGACTTGTTTGGCCAATAGTATGATGGTACACAGAACACAAACAGAGGCTTGACATGTACCTGTATAGTTAAGTTCACACCTCTGCCATCAACAGGAGAGGTCCTGGGATAGACCGCTGGTCCCAAGCATTGAATGCACTAGCCAAGGCCAGCCAAGATCAGCCCATCCACAAACACCTGAGGCAGCCCAGTCAAGATCAGCGAGGCAGCCCGCCATGCCCAGCCCCAATCAATCATGCCCCAGATGACCTCAGACATATGGGATGGCCCAGCCAAGATCAGTAGAGCTATCCAGCCACAATCAGCTAGGTGACTCTCAGCATGAGCTAAATAAATGTTCATATTGAAACGGAGCAAGACCCTAAGGTCCCTCCCCCTCCGCATGTCCTCCACCTGCCTTTCGTCTGTGGAAAAATGTTAGCCCAAGAATAAGTTTAATCAGAGAAGTGAGAAAACGAAGAAACAGAGGAAATCAGTCCAACAAGACTAAATAATAATAATAGTTTAGTCATTAAGCATAGTCAAGGACCTTTAGTTCCTTCTCAAGGGCTATAGATAATATTCTGAGCCTATCCTGTGAGCTGTCTGATACTGAAAACTCCAGCAAGTGGAAGAAGTTAACTACATGATGACCAGAGTGTAACCATGACATAAGCTGCCACAATTCTGAGAACTGGCCTCAAGGAAATGGGAACAAACCGACCCTGGAACTGAAGATTAACTGTACTTAAAACAATCAAGATGATGCTAATCAGACCACTGATGACCAATTTCAAGACGACTGTCAGAGCTGATTGTTTTGTTTCTGCATGGAGCCCCCTCCCTCTGTCTATAAAAGCTCTTGCCTCCTGATTGTCAGGGCGGGGGGGAAAGTCAGCCTTTGAACATGTGTCCACCCTCCCCGCCCCACCACTGGTTCCTGGCAACCAAAGTAAAGAAAACTTTCCTTGCCACCAACCTTGCCTCTTTATTGGCTTTTGAGCTGTGAGCAGCTGGACCACACTTTTGGTTACAATATGTGTACATCACACACAGGTTTTGATTGTTTGTTACCCAACTATAGTGAATTGATACATTACCAGCAGTATATCCACAGACTCATCATCATTACGTAGTTGCAGTGTGACTGTATGACCACCAGATTATTTTTATTTTATTTATGATCCATGGACCACATAGCAAGATGACACTGGCAAAATCATAAGTAATTGTACCCAGACCAGATGTTAAATGCAGATGACATGGAAGGCTAAAGGCGGTTTTACAACCACATAAGTTTCAGGGTAGCGTGGTTGGCGGTTAACAGGCTGGAAAAGCCCACTCTCAGGATTTCCCATGACTTGGCTGGACTTCACCCAGAATTTTCCAGAGGCCAGATGACTTGTGATATTGCAACAGATCAAGTGAAAAAGCAACTCTGAAAATCCAGTTGTCTTCTCTTGAACTGGACATTACTTATTCTCAGAAATGTAAAATAATGTCATTACATTTTTTTATTTTGGAAAATATAGCATTTCTCATTTAAAATGTTATTTATGTTTAAATGCAATGTTTCAAAATGTCCATCAACACATGAATAAACAAAATGGGGTATCTGTGTGCAATGAAATATTACCCAATCTTAAAAAGGAAGGAAATTCTGACACATGCTACAACATGAATAAACTTTGAAAACATGATGCTAAGTGAAATGAGACAGGCACAAAAGAACAAATGCTGTATGATTCCATTTACATGAGGTACATAGAATAGGCAAATTCATAGAGACCTAAAGTAGAATAGAGATTACCTGGTGTGGGGGTGATGAGGAATTATTGTTTAGTGAGTAGAGTTTCAGTTTGGGAAGATAAAAAGAAATGCTGGAAATGAGTGGTCATAATGGTTGCACAACAATGTGAATTTACGTAATGCCTCTGAACTGTATACATTTTTTTAAAATTATTTATTTATTTTTGGTTGCGTTGGGTCTTCGTTGCTGCGTGCGGGCTTTCTCTAGTTGCGGGGAGCGGGGGCTCCTCTTCGTTGTGGTGCGCGGGCTTCTCATTGCAGTGGTTTCTCTTGTTGTGGAGCATGGGCTCTATGCGCGCGGGCTTCAGTAGTTGCAGCATGTGGGCTCAGTAGTTGTGGCTCACAGGCTTAGTTGCTCCAGGGCATGTGGGATCTTCCTGGACCAGGACTCGAACCCATATCCCCTGCATTGGCAGGCGGATTCTTAACCACTGCGCCACGAGGGAAGCCCTCAACTGTATGTTTAAAAATGGTTAAAATGGTAAATTTTATGTTATGTACATTTTACCACAATAAAACCGTTGCAGAAACGCAATGGATTTATCATGGTTATTTTTAAATGACTTACTAAATAATTTTTAACTTCTCCATCTTAATACTTAAATATATATTTTTAAAATATTTATTTAGGCTGTGTCAGGTCTTAGTTGCGACATGCGGGATCTTCACTGAGGCATGCGGGCTTTTAGTTGCAGCACGCATGCAGGCTCTAGTTCCCCGACCAGGGATCGGACCCTGGCCCCCCGCATTGGGAGCGCAGAGTCTTACGCACTGGACCACCAGGGAAGCCCCTTAATGCTTAAATATCGATAAATATAACACACATACAAAAAAACTCTTTGGGTTCTCAAGAATTTTTAAGGGTGTAAAAGAATCCTGAGACCAGTAAGTTTGAGAACTGCTGCTCTATGTGCAGCTGAGGCAAGCCTGAGCTAGCTGTCCCTGGCACTTCTCTGCAAGGATCTACAAACTCCCAGGAATTAGTTTCTTCTGGCCCAGGTGGACAGGCGACCTCTAGTGGAAGTATAAGGTATTGCTTGACAGCGCAAAATTTGAGTCATTTTGTGGAGTTCGCTGAAATTCTAAGACAGAAGCAGAGATGGTCGCGAGAAATGAGGATTTTATTTCAGCATATTAACTTTAAACCGTGAAGCATGTCTCCTCTCCTGCACATTCACACACATACACACAGACATTCACACGGAGATCCACGGTCACATGCACACACACAAAATTACATACAGACATAACTAGATGCTCACAAACACACACAGGCACAGACACGCAGACAAGATCAAACACACACTCACACACACCATCTCTCCACAGATCCCCATATGTACACACACAGAAATACTTTCACACACATACAGACACAGCTTCACACATGGACACACTCACATAGTCATACACAGACACACTTTCACATGCACAGACACACACACACTAAAATAGCATATCGTTAACAAAAGGGATTTAGTAAATGAACTCATTCTCTATTTTTAAAAAAAGATCGTAATGGAAAATGAGTTTCTTCCCAAAGCCATTAAATAAATGTTGAACAAATAATTAAGATGAATCTAGGTTTGGCAGCGTGCCCAATTAGAGGTCCACAATCCCTTAGCTGAAGTCTTTGGGGACAGATGCGTTTCAGAACTCAGAACTGTTCCAATTTTAGAAAGGTAATTCTGAGCGAATGCCATATATTATGTAATGCTCCCAGGGGATTGAAGCAGACCCTGCTCCATCAGACATGTTAATATATTTGCAGCAAAATGTGTGAAAATTCACACCAACGGAGATAGTGTTAAGAACGCATATTAGGTGACTTGCCGCCATGTGAGACTGGGCCAAAATGACCCCCTGAAGAAACTCTTTTTTTGGTTGTCAGAGCTTTTTGGAATTCGGAATTACGGATAAGGGATAGGGGATTCTATCGGCAGGCCTTTCACACGTCATCTACCCATACTCCTGCTCTGATTGTTGTAAATTTTCGACTTCAACTTGGACGTGGGGGAGAACGGCAGGATCCTGGAGGACTGCGACTCTTTAGCGCCCCCTCCTGGTAGCCCCAGTCCTTGCAGTTTGGCTGAGGATTTGTCAAGTCTGCCGGCTTTGGCCAGATCCAGCAGTAGGTCCTGATTGGTCTAACCCTCCTGGCACAGGCATTGGTTCCGGGGTTGTCATGTGACCCAAGCTGATCCAATCAGACTGAAGACAAGCCTTTTGGCTCATCAGTAGGGAACTAGGCCTCCCTCTCTCTTTAGGATGGGAATGAGGGGCTCACAGGTTCCTGGATCTGTGGGCACCAGGTGAAGCCGCCTGGGGATGAGGCCAGAAAGAACTAGAAACAGTTAGATCCCTGTGGTGGCCATGGAATGGCGCTGCTCAGATCTCCCTGTAAGAGATCCTGCTGCTAACAGCACAGCTGTCTGACAGCTCCACCTCATTGGTGCCAAGGCCGCGCCTCCTTTGGGCAGCTCCCAATGAGAACACAGTGGGTACTAGTGCCAGTCCACTGCAGCCCCACCCAGGAGTCCTCTGATGGGCAACCTTTGCTCAAAGACCGCTCCAGAGACACACACACCCCACCCCCACCCCACAGACGTACAGCCAAAGGCTCCTCTGACCCAGTCCTTCTTTCCCTCTCTCCTTTCACAGCTGTCAGACTGATGGATGGTGGTGACTGTCCACTTCAGAATGGTTAAAATAGTAACTTATATGCCATGGGTATTTCATACACACAAATTTGACCACCCACCTCTCCTTGCCTCTCCATCACCACCCTGGTCTAGCCGCTATCGTCCGTCACCTGAATCACGGCTGTAGTCTCCTTACTGGGCTCCCAGCTTGCACCCCCGTTCCCTGCAGTTCATTCCCCACGTGGCAGTCGGAGGGTCCTGTTAACACCTATGTCGGGCTCAGAAGCCTCCCACTTCCCCACCTCAATCAAAGTAAAAGTCCTCACCCTGTCCCATGGGGCCCTGCACAAATTACCCCCATTCTCTCTCCCCCAACCTTCTCCTGCCCTCCCTCTCATTCACTCTGCTCCAGCCACACTGACCTCTTTGCTGTTCCTTGAACAAGCCAAGCACCTTCAGCCTCAGGGCCTTTGCACTTGCTGTTCCTGATTCCTGGAGCACTCTTCTCCCAAGATCTGCATGTCCTGCCCTCACTTCTCTTAGGCTTCTAGCCAGTAACCAGCAACTTCATCACTCCCTATCCCCTATGCCCTGATTATTTTTCTCCTTTGTGCTTATTACTACCTGATAGTAATAACATATACTTAAGTTATTCATCTATATTTCTTGTCTGTCTCTTCACTGATATGTCAGCTCCATTGAGAGCAGAAATTTCTGCCTGTTTTGTTCCCTGCTGTGTCCTCAGTGCTTAAAATAAGGCCTGGCACATAGTAAGTGCTGCATAAATATTTGTTAAATGAAAGATCAAGAGACAGCGACCAAAAGAGAGCCTGCGAAAAACAGGAAGAGAGAAGGGAAGAGAAACACACAAAAGAGGGGGGTGAGGGCTTCCCTGGTGGCGCAGTGGTTGAGAGTCCGCCTGCCGATGCAGGGGACATGGGTTCGTGCCCCGGTCCGGGAAGATCCCACATGCCGCGGAGCGGCTGGGCCCGTGAGCCATGGCCGCTGAGCCTGCGCGTCCGGAGCCTGTGCTCCACAACGGGAGAGGCCACAACAGTGAGAGAGGCCCGCGTACTGCAAAAAAAAAAAAAAGAGGGGGGTGAGGAGACAGGGGAGTGAGGGAGGCTGAACTACGGGAAAAATGAGAAGCAGGGGTTGGATCAAGATGGGGGGAGAAAGGTGAGGAAGCGGGATGAAATAGAGAGAGAGCTGAGGCGAGCGAGTCAGAACAGAGTGAGGGATAGAAACAGAGATAATACTGACAGACATCAGA
Source organism: Tursiops truncatus (assembly GCF_011762595.2). Taxonomy (NCBI): domain Eukaryota; kingdom Metazoa; phylum Chordata; class Mammalia; order Artiodactyla; family Delphinidae; genus Tursiops; species Tursiops truncatus. Next base: position 50,115,993 of record NC_047052.1, on the reverse strand, counting down.
CAGAGACACACAAAAATTGAGAGACAAAGAGAAAAGGGGAAGAGGAGACAGTGGTGAGGGAGACACACAGACGAGAAACCAAGAGAGCAGGAAAACGGGTTGGGAGAAGTGAGTTGAGAACTAGAGAGAAGGGGGCCAGTGGGAACAGAGATGGAGTCCCTCCCTCTAACTCACCATTGGCTGGTGTCCAGGGCTCTGGGCTGACTGGATATTCCTTGAGATCCAAGCTATGGTTTTTAAAACCCCAAGGGACAGAGGTGGGTGGAGAGAAAGAACATATACTGTTCTGTGGGCTTCAAATCACCAGCTTCTTTAATCCTCAGAGAAAACTTCATGAGATAAATACTATGATCATCTTCATTTTACAGGACCAAAGAGGTTGAGTTACCGGCCCAAAGTCACACAGCTAGTGAGAGGAAGAGCTAGGATTTGAAACTGGGTGTCTTGGCCCAAGGTCAGTGCCCCTAACCACCATCTACGCTAACTGGAAAAAGGTGCTGGCTGCCTGAGTCCCATTCACTCTGGAGACACCCTCTGGGAAATGGTGCTGGAGGGGTAGAGGAAGCAGAGGAGGTCAACGGATTGACATTCCTAGCCAGGTACATATCCACAGATGTCCCAGTCTAGGAAAGAGGCTCAGCTTCACCATCCTGGGGAAGTCTCCGGTTCAAGGGAGGTAGTTGGACAGGAAACCACTTCCTGCTTGTAGGGTCCTACGCCCTGCCCAGAGCTAGGCCTTAGTAGTCGGGATGGGAAAATGGACTCGACCACCTCTGACTCTTTTAGCAGGACTGGAGTTTCTCTACCTTGGTTTGCAAGCAGCATTGCAGACCAGAGAGGTTGTACTAATCTTCAAAGGCAGCAGCGTGCTTTGATAACTTCCTCTGTGATTTCCAGAGGGGCAGAGAAGCTCTACCACCACCCGTCCATGCTCATCTCTCAGATTCCAGGAAGAAGGCCTCATTCTCTCCCAGCAGCACCCTTACATCTCCAGGTGACTTAGCCTCTGTCCCCGACATTATAATTATACGAATCACAGCTCCCAGAAACCCAGCTCTTGCTGATATCATCCCATCTCTCATCTCCTGTGCTGTAACAGGAGGCCGGACCCTTTGCTCCCCTCCAGAGGAACTTGACTTCTGCCCCAAGCATGCAAAAAACTGCAAAGTCCTTCACACTGCCTGACCTTCAACTACCCTGTTGCCGACAAGCCTCTTCTCCTCACCCCAACCCAGAAAATACATGATACCAATGGAAGAAGAAAAGGGCCCCCCGAGGGAAGGGGAGAACCCACACAGCCCACCTAGGGAGCAACGAAGATCAGATGCCAGGAAGGACTTGCCCTCACAAACTTGAGAGGGGCGGCACCTCTGTAGACAACACGACAAACACAGCACGAGGCAGCTGGGGCTGAGTTTATTGCAGGTGGAAGATGGATACGGAGATTCAGGGAGAAGGGGGGCGGGCTGAAGACTCTGTACTCAGAATCCTAAAGAGGGAGGGTCAGGAGGCAAAGATCAGTTTGCGGTCGGCCAGATGGTGGAGGACCGGCCTGACGGCGGAGAAGCTGCGAGGGGCGAGGCCCAGAGCCAGACCCTCTTCGCCCCCCATTCTTCAGGATGACGGCTCCGGAGACGCTACACGATGTCATGAAGAGGGAGCCAGACCCCAATCCGGGAACGGCGCATCCGCGGCGGGGGCGCCGGGCTCTCGAGGGCCGGCGGTCCATCTTGGGTGAAAAGGAGGGTTACCCGGGTCCTCGCCCCCCGCGGCCTCCGGCGTCTCCCCCGGCGTCTGGCGGCTCGGGCGGCGGCTGGGGTCGCTGTGGCGGCGGCGGCGGCGGCTGTGCGGCAGCTCGAGGTGGGGTCGCGGCCCGCCAGGGGCTCCCAGGAGACAAGAGACCGACGCAGCGGCGGGCACCGAGGCAGGTAGAGCACCCGCGCGGGCGCCGCAGGGAGAGGACTGCGCGCTGGGCGGCGGGCCGGCTGGGGCCGCAGGGGGCCGCGTGGGAACCCAGATGAGACCGTAATAGACAGCGAGCAGCACGGCAGCCAACGACACGCAGAGAAAGTAGGCGCAGACAGGAGCCAGGCGCAGCCAGCGGCCCCGCGGGCCTTCGCTCAGCCCCGCGCCACCCGGGCTCTCGCCGCCGCCACCCACGCAGCTCGTGCCCCGCATCCCCGCAGCCCACTCGGCCCAGCGCCACAGCCCACACAGGACCCGCCCCTTGGGCCCGCCCCCTCCGGAGGACCGCCTTCGCGCTCTAACACTCCCTCGTCCAACCCCGCCCCCGCCATCGTGGTCACGCCCCCGCGCGGGCGGGCTTCCTCCGCGCCGTAAGCCCGCCCCCTCCTCAGCCTCCGGCCAACCATCATCAACCTAAGGCTTAATCACAGCGTCTGACCCCGCCCTCACCTGGCTCTGGGCCCGCCCCAAGCACGCAATACCTCGATTTTTCTCAAACGTTAAGTCTCGGCTCAGCCGACACCCGCCAGGCTGGCCAGGCAGATGTTATACCTGTACCGGCGCTTAGCTCCGCTCTCCCTTTTCTGCGCCCTCCTCCCTGCGCCCTAACCCCGTCCCCTTTCGGAACTCGGACTCCTTCCAGGCATCTAGCTCCACCACTCCCTTGCCAAGCTCAGGCCTTTTAAGTCCCGCCCTTCCTTAGCCGCAGTCCCGCCCCAGTTGTAACTTGCGTTTCTCCAAGCTAAACTCTACTCCAACTTTCGATCCCACCCTCTTCTCCCCTTACCCTCACCCATCTTCGGTCCAGGCTCCACCTCCTTTCTCCACGAGTTTGCGCACCCCATTCTAAACCACGCCCTCCGCCGCTGGCTGCGCCCCACACCGGCATAACGGATTCCCATCTAAACCTGCTCTCGTGGTTCCATCCCACATCCTAACATCCTCCGTCCCATGGTTTAACTCCATACACCAGAATTCTGGCCCCACCCAGTCACCCTAACCACGCCCCCTCACGGGACGTGCCTCCTTCTCCATACTTTGTGTCCTGAGGTCTAAGCTCACAACCCGAAGCTCCAGATCCGCCCCACACACCAATCACGCCCCCTCCCCATCTCCTCCCCCACCACCCTCAATTTCTCCCTCTCTAAAACCATGGGGTCCAGAGTGGGCTCCGGGGACGAGAGAGCACAGCCCGGAGATCCAGACTAAGCCCCTCCTGCCTCCCCCTCCCCATCAAGGCGGGGAAGCTTCAGTCCCCTCCCAGCAGCGTCTTCAGGAATTCGGGGAGGCCTGTGGGAGGGGGGGAGGGAAGACGTATCAGGGGGGGTGGAGGAAGAAAGACCCCCTTCCTCCCGCCTCTTCCGCCACGAAAAAGCCCGCCAAGCTCAGCAATCCAGCCTGCCCCCGCCAGCAACACAGTTCAAAGGTTAGCGGAAGCACTGCGTTTAATAGGGACCGGGCTGGCGGCCGAGGAAATCAAGTTCTTCAGAAGTCACCGGCTATTCGCCATGCCCCAGATGTAAGCTCCTGGAAGCGGAAAACGGCCCGGGAACTGGCACCTAGACCCCCATGGCCTCCATAAGGCGGTAACTCGGGGACGTCTCAGCCACCCCGGTGCCACAGCGCCCCCCATTTGTGAGACGGGACTACTGCCCTGGCCCAACCCGGTTCACTATCCCTGGCTCCTCCCCCCTTACATTTAACCCTCTCCTGGCTGGAGTGTGGCGGAAGCAGAGGACAGAGGAGCGAGGCGGCAGGAGGTTAGTGCAGAGCGCAGAGGCCACTGTCAGCGGGCGCGGTCAGCGGGCGGCCCCCGGTGGCGAAGCGGCCGCCACCACTTTGCAGAAACGCACCCTCTGGAAGTCGGTGATCTCCGCCGTCTCCTGGCCCTCAGGGTCCGCCTCTGGAAAGAGAAGGGGTGGTCACTGGAGGGCAGCAGTAACCCCTGCACCCCTACCGCCGGACCCGGGACGCTCTAGCCCCGCCCCTCTGCCCCACTGAGCCTGGCTGCCGCCCACCCCGCGTTAAGCGGTTTACGAGTCTCAGACTCCTTTAATCCTCGGAGTGGACCCACGCAGCAACACCCACCCCAGCAGTAACCTGTTTACAATCGAATACATAATCTGATATAACGAGATCGCAGTCACGTGACCCAAAGGCAAAGCGCTTGGGCACCCCGGCCTCAGCCACCACCATAAACTCCGTCCTCTCGGATCGCGGGCCCACCCCACCACGGGCCTAAGCCAACCTCTATCACGCCTGCCCTACAGGACCTACCCTTCACTTCCCTTGCCCACCTCCTGAGTCCTAACCAGACCTTCCTTGGCTCTGCCCCGAAATCCTAATCCCACTCCTGGGGGAGGTCCGTGGTTCACAATCTGGCTTCCACCTGCTGGAGGTGGAGACAGGGTTGGCCTCTGGCTCCAGGTCCGCTGGCCCCAACATTCTATTTTACCCCAATTTTTTTACCCCACTATCTTACCTATTTCTATTCTAATTTACCCCAATTTACTAATTTACACCTCAAAACTCTAATCCCGCCCACAGCTAAATCTATTACTCTGCCCCTCCCCATTCTTATTTATGACCTACTTAAATTTCTAATCCTGCCCTTAGCTCCTCCCCCTGAACCTAGCCCACCCCCTTATTTTTAGATTACTTTCCAGAACCCCTGGGATGGGCCTCTAAATCCTAATCCCATCCTGGCTCCACCTTCTCACCCGCAAACCCCATACACACTCAGTTCCTAGCGGCTCGACCCGGGGGAAGTCCTTCCTTTAGCCCCACCCCCTTCACGCCCACCTTTCCCAGCAGCGTAATCCCACCCCCGTCCAGCTGCTCCCCACACCCATGGTGGAGACCCACTCCACCCCGTTCTACTCCCCCCAAACCCTCTTCCCCTCAACCCAAGAGGAAGCGGAAGGAAGAAGGCCACCGCACAGCCGCTCCCCCACCTGGAGCTGTCTCAGACCCCTCCTCTTCAGCTTTCTGGGTTCTTGGGAGGCTGGGCCCACTCTTCAAGGAGGCAGGGGCTGGCTGGTCACCTCCTGGAGGAGGAGGAGGCCCAGTCAAGCCCCTTCCCCTCCAAGTATCCCCCCACCCAAGACAGAAGGCCCTTGGGGAGTGAGAGGGGGGTTCAAGGACACACGTGGGGAGGGTCATTGGAGAAAGTGAACTCTTTATTGGGGAGGACACTCTGAATAGCTCGCAGAAGGGCAGGATCTGGGGGTGGGCATTCCAGAGGCAGGCATGGCCCATCCTCCCTAGCCACCAGGGCGGTGGGACACACGGGGTCCTGGGGCTGAGCCTGAGGGTCCCCCATGTACCCCTCAAGCACACACACAAGCAGCCAGCTTCATGCATTTCCGAAAGGCCAGGCCTCACCCGGAGAGAGGGCGTCAGCCGGATGGGCGGTCCGGGGAGAATTCAGCTCCATCTCTTCACCCCAGTCGGACACAGGCTGGTGGCCCCCGGTGGGCGAGAAGGGGCTGGAAGGCGTGGCAGGGGCCTGGGGGAGTGGCAGGGGCTCCTCCGGCCTGGCGGGCTCTTCGTCGCCACGTTCCCCGCTGGGGCTCCCGCTGGGGCTCCCGCTGGGGCTCCCGCTGGGCTCAGGCTCATGGGGCCGGTGGTCCCGGGCTGGTTCTTCTCCCTCCTCATCAGCCTCTTCTTCTTCCTCGACCTCTTCCTCCTCCGCATCCTCACTCATGTCTTCCCACTCCTCGGCCTCCCCGTCGTCACCCTCGCCCTCCTGGCCCTCGCCCTCCTCACCCTCGTCCTCGTCCTCAGGAGGCTGATGGGCAGGGGCCGGGCTCTCGGGCGGCTGTGAGAAACACAAGGCAGGTCGGGGAGAGGGTGTGGGCCCTGGGCATTCTCACACCACCTGCCAGAGATGACACGCCACGCTACCTGCATGGGCGCCTCCTCAGGGGTAGAGGGCTGTGTGGGCTCAGGGGCTGCAGACACTGCCTCCTGCGTCTCCCAGCGGTCATCGTGGTCACTGGAGGGAACAGAGGAATGGGGTGAAGCCCAGGTGGAAAGAGGAAGGGCTCCCCACCCCCAGCGCCCCCCCAGAGACAGAGCTGCAACATTCAGCTGGGTGGGGGGAGCTGGCACGCTGGAGCACCCAGGAGGAGGAAATGGTGGGCGTGTCCGTCAGGGACAGACAGATGGAGGAGGGCCAAGTGGCAGAAGAGGACTCGGATGGGAGGGGAGGAGAGGACAGATGAGGGCAAAGTGGAGAGCCAGGCCCCAACACCCCCAAAACCAAGTTCCTGACCCACAGGGAGACGAGTGCCCGAGGCAGGCAGGGCCAAGACAGGACAGATAGACACACCCTCCCACACACAAGACAGAGAATGGCCAGGGGTAGAGCCACACAGCCCCGCTGGTGCACATGCAAGGGGAAGGGGTGCCCCCACCTGTAGGCACGGGGGGCTGCCTTGGCCTGAGGTCGGCCGCTCTTCCTCTTTCTACGGCTGACCTCAGTTTTGTGCTGTGACAGGAATTCCCTGAAAGTGGGGGGCTTGGGAGGCCGGGCCCAGGCCTGGTCATCTGCAACAGAACCCAGGGGAAGTTGGGGGTGGAGGGCATGGCACAAACCACGCCCACCCCTCCCCTGGCCCCAGCCCAGCCAGCTGCCTCACCCCGCCAAGGACTCCCACTCACCATAGCGGTGGGATGGTTCCAGGGCCACGGCTGGGCCATCCTTGAACCTGGGGAAAGAGAAAGGGGGTGAGCAGGCAGCTGGGGGCACAGGGCGAACAGGAGAGTGGGAAGAGATTAGGGGGAGAGATGGGGGCCAGGGTCAGAAATCAAGATCACAGACGGCAAGGTGGTCAACCAGAAGCAGGCAGAGGTGAGGAATGTCACTGACTAAAAGGAGGACAGGACCAGGTGAAAGGCAAGGGGCAAATTTGACATCATAGTGACAAATACAGAAGAAAAAAATTCAGTATTTGACAGCCTGCCCGCCCATGAACAAAAATTTGGAAAGTACATGATCCCCAGCTCCCTGTCCGGCCTCATTTCCTGTCACTCTCTCACCTCCCCAGCTAAGCAAGTTCTCCTACCACATGGAGCTCCTGCCTCAGGGCCTTTGCTCTTCCTCAGATCTCTCAGCGACCCACCCCCTAACCTCCTTCAGCCCTCAGTCTGGAGGCTTTCCTAAACTTCCTAATCACATATTATTACATATATTATCTAAGTCCAGAACAGCAGCCTCCAACCCTCTCCACGCTCTGCTTCATTAATCTTCAGCATCTGACATGAGCTCTATTCATTGCCCATCTTTCCCACTGGACTCTAAGTTCCATGAAGACAGAAGCATTTTCCTCACGGCTATATCCCCATCACCTAGAACCTTCCAAGACACATAGGAGGGACTCAATAAACGTTTGCTCATGAAATCATTGCACATGTGCAGTAGTGAGACTTGCTGCTGGCTGCTCTGAGGACATAAGAGGAAAACAATTACTTTCTCAGTCTTAAGCCTGAGAACATCTCCCCAAAAGCCCCACCTGTCTACACCTTAGAAAGATCAGCTACCGTATCTGTGCAAAACATTTCTCATGCTGGCACAGGCTTAGCTCACAATCCAAAAATAAATGCTCTGACCGCCAGGCACACAGACAAGATCCTCTTTCTGCAGCCAGCGCCACGGCAGAGGATACAGGATGATGTAAAAACTACAGCTGTTGACCTTAAGACTGCCGTTGGCGGCTCTTCCAGAACCTCTCTGTCTTCGCTGTGGAAGTCAGTGCTCCTGTGGATGATGCCTTTGCTTTCAGTTTGACTAACGGGATGTTTCCTGGGACCCAAAAGGGGACAGAGTCAGACCTGAGGATAATAATGCCACCGGGATAAGGAGTTTGGGTTGGTGGGGAACAGGTTAGAGGGATGAAGGGAGGATGCAGAGGTGTAATCACTATAAGTAACTCTTCATGCCCTCCCTGTGTGAGAATTCACATCTGTGCCCTTGGCCATGTAGCCACTGCAGTACCACCCACTAGAGTGGGCAGAGTTTAAGTTCCTGCCACAGCAATGCAGGGTCTGCTGGCTATCAGAATAGGGAAGCGTGTCCACTCTCCCTCCTGCACATCTGCCAGTGCCACGGCCAGCACGTCCCCAGGGAGCCTGAAGGGAAGGCACACCCAGGTAGACCCACAGCTTCAAGTCCAGCCTGGATCAGCCCAACCCAGGAGACCTGTGAACACGTGAGAAAGAAATGCTTTCATGTGTCCCTGAGATTTGGTGGTGGTTACGCAGCATCACCTAGCAACTGCTAACTGATACACAGGGTGAGAAACCAGAGACAGGCAAAGGAGTCAGAAGTCAGGGCCGAGGTCAAGAAGCCAAACAGAAGAGGCAGGGTGGAGACTCACATGCCATCAGTCTTCTCAGCATCCCACTCCCTCCGCCACTGGCCGGTGGGCTTGCGGTGCCGCTGCAGCCGCTCCTGGTCGATCTTCTCCCGCTCCTGCTTCCAGCGCAGGTACTCGGACCGCTCTCGGCCCGTCATGGAGAGCGTCATGTCCCCAGCGCCACCCAGGCCGGCCCGGCGGCCCTGCCCCCAGCAGACAGGCAGTCAGGACCCAGCTACAACCCTCCCCCGCCACACCCCCTCCCCCAGGCCCTCTAAGCTGGGGGGAGGGGGTAGAGCCACCGGCTCAAGGTCACACGTGGAGAAGATCAAAGCCACATCTGCCCATGTGGCACCTTCTCAGAGAGGCCATCCCAGGTCTCTGTCTCTTAGTAGCATCCCTCTCTCCTCTGTCCCCTGACCCGGCTGGGCTGGAGTTTTCTTCTCTACACTTGCCATTACCTGACATCTTATTACATGGTCGCTGATTTAGTCCCAGCACCCAAAACAGTGCCTGGCCCCGGCAGAGGCCCAGTAAATATCACTAACGTTAGTAATGAGAGAACATCGCCAAAACACACCAGAAAGCTTCGGAAGGAAAACAGTGTGGTGCTGGCTCAAGAACCGACAATCACTGGGTGGGGGTGGGGGTGGGGGGCGAAGCCTGAGTGCAGGGCTGCTGCCTCTCCCTACTCTGTGTCCCCTGCGCCGCATCCGGCCCTCCACACACACTCCACCCCTGAACCCAGAGACTGGCTGCCGGAAGGAATGTCGTGGCCCCGGGAGCCCCGGCTGCCGGCACGCACCTGCCGCTCCTGCTCGAGGCCGCAACGCACCCGCTCGAAGTCGGGGCCCCCCCAGTTGCGCCCGTGCCGGCGGCTGCCTTCCCGACGGTCCCGCTCAGGCTCCTCCAGGGGCCCGCTGCGTCGCCGGGGGTCGTCCAGGAAGTTCCGCACTGGGTTGGGCTCCAGCACGCCTTCCTGCGGGTACACGGAGGTGGGGGGTGTTGGCGGGCTCCCGGGGCCCGGCGGCTCCGCCCCACCGCCAGGGGCCGCCCGAGGCACTGACCCGCTGGTTGCGCTCGTACTCTGCAATCTTCTCCATCTCTTCATTCATCTTCTCAATGTTCTGCTTGCGCCGCTCCTCCCACTCCTTGTTGGGGGAGGGAGGGGACAAAGAGAGACACAGGGTGTCAGAAAGAACCACTCAACCCGAGCGTCCGTCACCTTCTGAGGCTCTCTTCTTAGGCCTGCGTGCATGGCAGCCCCTGGCTGGCAGCTGGGCATTGGCTCTCAGTGTGTCCCCGGTCAACCGATAAAGGGGCTCAACGTACCTCGACTGTCTGTGCAAATACAGCGTGTGCTGACCGCCTGCTTTCCGTTTGGGGTCTGGAATTTGTGCCTGTACTAGGCAGAGGGCACCTATATGACCAGCCCCGGATAAAAAGCCTGGGCACTAGGTCCCTAATGAGTCCCCAGTCGATGACCTCTGACACGTATTGTCAATGCCAGAAGAATGAAGTGCAGCCCATGTGGCTCCACTGGGCGAGGACTCTTGGAAGCTGGCACCTGGCATCCTCCAGACTTCAGCCCATGGGCCCTTCTTTCCCTTTGCTGATTTTATTTTGTATTCTTTCCCTGTAATAAATCTTAGCTGTGAATCTTTCTAGCAAAACTCTGAACCTGGGAGAGGGGTGGGAACCCCAGCACACTATGGCTGGCACGGTAACAATGCCACAGTAATAACTCGGCACATGGCCAGGTGACCCCCACAATCCATTCTCCTCTCCTTCCAAGGTAACAGAATTTGAGATGAGCACGTGGCATTTCCAGGACTCAGCATACAAGAGAGAAATGAACTTCCATCTGACTGAAGCCATGGCGCTTTGGGGTCTTTCAGTTACAACAGCTTAGCACCTACAAATAATAACCATCCTTAAATAACACTCACTGAGCACTTACTCTGAGGGTTTCAATGTCTGATGTCACATGATGCTTACAATAACCTTTAAACCTGATTTTCATTCCCGTTTAAGAGTGAGAACCAGGAAGTTCTCAGAGGGGAAGTGAGCTGCCCAATGACAGGGAACTAACAGAAGAAGGCTGATCCCTCAGCCACCACGCCAGACAGCCTCCCATTCTGCTAACCTGCGTGGTGGGGCACTGGGAGCAGTTACAGTAAGAACATCACTGTTTCCCACCAACAAATCCGGGGAGTGACACAGAGAGAGCACGTGCGTACGCACACATGCAAGAGAAAGCGTGCGCGCATGTGCTACTGGACAGAGCCCACCAGACAGCACCAGAAAGAGAAAAAAGAGACGGGCAAGGAAAGGCGGGTGGGCAAGCACACAGCAGACAGAGAGCAAAACAGGAGAGATAGAAAGAGATAGGGAGAGTACCTACAAGCACTGGCCTGGAGGAGGGAAGGAGGGAAGGAGGGACGGAGGGAGGGAGGGAGGGAGGGAGGGAGGGAGGGAAGAGATGAAAAAGAGCTGAAGAGAGGGGCCGAAAAAGAAGCAGAGAAAGATGGATGAAGGAGACAATCAGTTTGAAAGCAGGAACAGAAAGAGAAACAGGACAACGTGGAGCCTCTCCAGAGGACTCCAGCCCCTGCTCGGCTCCTACCTTGGATTTGCGGTCGGCAGCTGAGGCATCTCCAGTTCCAGAGAGATGAGGGGACCCCCTGGCCCGACCCCTCCGGCCGCGGCCCCCAGCTCCTCCTCGAGGCTGCTCCCCGGGACTGTCTTCCCAGCTGCGGGATGCCCGGCCCATGCCTGCCCGGCCCATGCCTGCCCGGCCTCCATGCTGAGGGGGGATCCGGCCTCCCTTGCTGGCCCCTGGGGGCCGAGGGGTCCCAGGAGACCTCCGGGAGGGACCCAGGTTCTTCTCCTGGAAAGGGGGGAGGGGGGGAAAGTACAGTCACTGGGGCAGGGAGACAGGGACATCCCAGGCCCAGAGGGCAGCTGCCAGGATCAAGGCTCCCACAGGTCTGGGGCAGCTGGGAAGGCCTTTGGTTCTCAACCCCCCCCCCCCCCACCCTGTACTCACGAGTCCCCACCCCGGCGTGGAGCTCACCATTTCCATTGCCACATTCTCCTTCTCCACTGAGCGGCCCTTCCGGGGAGCTGTCACCGCTACTCCCTCGAGTTCAGCTTTTTTACGGTCCTCCTCAATCTCCTAGGAGCAAACAACAGAGATAGGGAGTGTCAGGGGTCCTCTGTACCAGCTGGATTCCCACAGCCCCCTGAACTTCTCCCAAGTCTGCCCCAGCCCAGACCTCTCTCTGGAGCTCTAGACAAGAAAGCTGGTCACTTCAGCATCTTCCCTCAAACTCCACCAGGCTGTTCCCCTGCTCAGAACCCTCCTGTGTGTCCTTCTCTGAGTCAGAGCCAAAGGCCTCCCCACAGCCAACAGGGCCCTACAGAGTCTGGTCTCGTTACCACCATGAACTCACCTCCCGCTCTCTCCCCTCACTCTGACTTCCTCACTGTTCCTGGAACCTACCAGGCTCAAACCTGCCTCAGGGCCTTTTTCACCCGCTGTTCCCTCCCACAGGAACACTCTTCCCCCAGAGATCCTCCAGTCCCTCACCTCCTTCAGGTCTCCGCTCAAAAGTCCTCTTCTCAGGAAGGCCTTCCCTGACCAGCTCCCCTGCCATTCTCTCACCCCTCCCCCTCCCCCATCACTACCCCGCGTTATGTGTATTTTGCTAATCGTCTGCCTGTTTTGTTCACTGATGTATACCCTGAGCCTAGAACACTGCCTGGCACACAACAGAGGCTCAGTATGTTTTTGTTTTTGTTTTAAATGAACGAACGCATGAAGAATGAATAAGTGAAACCCACTCCTCATCCCATCTCAGGGACAGCCCCACCACCTACTCTGTCACCTGTGACAGGGACCTGGGCCTCGTCCTGGACCCTCTCTCCTCTCTAACTCCACCACGGCCCGTCAGTCACTGAGTCCCTCCCAAAAGCCCTGTTCCAGGCCGGGCACCTCTTCTCCACATCCCCCACTGAAGTCCCTGCCCCACCTTCCTCCTTGTCTCCCCTCCTCCCACCCACCACCACACAGCAGCCAGAGGGGTCTTCCTAAAAAGGCATTCTGACCTGGCCCCACTCCCCCTCAGAGCCCTCCAGGGCTCCGCAGTGTCCTTAGGAAAAAGTCCAAACTCTTAGCCTGCTGGTGTTCTGGGCCCTGCATGGCCTGGCCCCAGCTGATCACTCCAGGTCAATATCCCCCAACTGACCCTCCCACTTCAAGCTCCAAGTTTTTGCGCAAACTGTTCCCTCTGTGCAAAACGTGTTATGCTTTCCTTTTCGACTGACTAATGGTCTACTCACCTTTTAGGTCTCAGAATCCCCTCCTCCAGGAAGCCCCCTTAGTATCCCCCGGGCTGGGTGAAGAGCCCCCTCTGGGCTCCCACAGAACCCTGAACTCCTCCATCCCAGCCTTGCCCACTCTGTCATCACTGACTGAAGCCACAGCTGGATCCCTACTGGCCTGTGAGGCCCGGGGACCAGGGCCATCTCCATCACTGCTGCTTCCCCAGCACCACTCAGCAGTGGGCCTGGTGCAGTGAAGACACTGGAGAATACTTGTGAACAAATGAATGAATGAATGATGGAATGAAAGAAGGGATCCCAGGCTAAGGCCTTTGGCTTTTATCCCAAGTGATGAAAAGTCATGAAAAGGTTTTAAGGAAGGGAGAGGTGAGGGAAACTCACTGCGGGGAGGAGAGGGGATGGGGTCTCCCAGGGCGGGGCTAGGGCACCTGGTAGCGCCGGATGAGGGCCTCATTCTTCCGCCGAAGAGCCTCGATCCTCTTATCTAGCTCAGCATCCTTCTCCTCCTTCGATTTCAGATCCAGTGTGGCCGACTGAGAGGGGTAGACAGTTCAGAGACAGTGAGGAAAACCTACACCCACCCCAGTGCCATTCAATCTGGTGTCTGAGAGTCAGGAACCTGGGTCCCCTCCTCCCAAGGCCCCTGCCCCAAAGCTCAGATCCCAGAGACCCCACTTTCCTTCTCACCATTCCGCTGGCAGGATGGGACCAGGGTCCCAGCAAACCTTCCCTGCAGAATCTGGACACAGCACTCGGGGTTCCTGAGGTCAGAGGGAACAGAAGGACTAAGGCCAATGACTCTACCCAATCTGTCTCCTCCTCTCCCATGACGGGGCCTCCTCTAACGCACACACTGCACGCGGGCACACAAACACCTGCACTCCAAGGTAACGTTAGCCCTCACTCCCACACCTTCTTCTTGAAGTGCTAGCCCGCCCCTTACCTGGAAATGTTTAGACTCAGTCCTCTCCGAAACGTTTTGGACCCACCCATTTCCCATAAAAACAATGTAATCACACCCACCTTGGAAAAGTTCTGGTCCCGCCCCACCACTTAGGAAAACATCCCATACTGCTCCCTTCAAAACGGAAATTCTAGGTCAGTCTCCACACCTCTGTGCTGGGAGTTTAAACCCGGGCCTCTATCCCAGGAGAGCTTAGGTAGGGCCCCTGCCCCAACCTGCACAAGAAAGTTCTAGGCCCAACTCCTTGTGCCCATTCCGGTGCCGCCCACATCCCCGTTAGCAGTCTACATATGCCTCTTTCCCAGGAGTTTCACAAACGTCTTATAACCCCACAGTCAATACAGTTCGAACCCCACTCCTATTTGCTGCCCCTACACTCAGGAATGTTCTAGCTCCACCCCCAGCATCCTAAGAAAGGTGCCGCTGCCTTCCCGCACTCCCACAAAGATTCCGCCAACAGGCCCGGTACCCACTGGAGAGACTTCCTGGGTCTGGCTTGACGTCCCAGGGGAAACTGTACCCGCCCTAGCGCGGACAAAACTTCTCCGCCCGCCCGCGGCTTTCTAGGTAAAAGCTTCAGTCTCCACCCGGTAGAGAACGCCACAGGCCCGCCCCGGGCCAGGGCAAACTTTCTGGCCCCGCCTTTCCCGCCAAACCTATGGCCCCGCCCACATGCTCGCGTCATTAATCCCCCCACCCCCGGCTTCCGACTTTCCCAGCCAATCCTCTGGCCCCGCCCTCTATATCCCCAGGCAACAGCCTAAACCCGCCCCCTCCTTCTCGCGTTATTACACAGGCCCCGCCCCCGGCTCGCCAGCCACACCCTGGCCCCGCCTCCAATTCGCCCTTCCAACCTTCTGGTCACGCCCCCTGGCTCCGCCCCCGCCTAGTCGAGTCAAAATCTGACCCCGCCCCCCGGTACCCCTAGGTTCTGGATCAACGGCTAGCTTCTTCACCACACTCTGGCCGCGCCCCGGGCTCCCGCAAAACTTTCTGGCTCCACCCCCAGCATTCTCTGCCAGCACTCTGGCCCCGTCCCCAGCTCCCCGGCATCTTTTTTGGCCCCGCCCTCACCCTCGGGTCAGCCCCTGGGTCAGCCCCTGGATCCGCCCCTGACTTCAAGAACCCACTTCCAGGGCAGGCAAAACTTTCTGGCCCCGCCCCCAGAGTTTTCGGCCAGAGTCCCGGCCCCGCCCCTAGCTCTACGGGTAACACTTGGCCCTGCTCCCAGCCCAAGCACTACTTTTCGGCCCCGCCCCCAGCTGCCCACCCACGCTCCGGACTCGCCCTCAGCCCGGCCCACCCCGGCCCTGCCCACCCACCGACGTCCCGCCCCTCCAGTACCCCTCCAGCTTCCCTCGTGGGCGTCCAGTCCCCGCCCCCCGCAGAGTACTCTGACCCCGCCCCCGCGGGCTGCTCGCTACCCCGCCCGTGCCCGCACCCGCTCCCTGTACGTGGGGCGTCAGGCCCCGCCCTCTCCGGGCGCGCTCCCGGCCCCCTTCCCCGGTCACCTGTCCCGGAGACCCCGCGGCGTCCGTGACTCCGGCTCCGTCGGCCTCCGCGTCCGCAGCTCCCGGGCCGCGCGCGTCACTTCCCCCCCGCACCACGTGAAGAGGTGCACTAAAGCGGGTCACTTCCGGTCTTGCCGGCCGTTTCCGGGAGCCTTAAAGGCGCCGCGCCCCCCCCCCCCCCCCACCCCGGGTGAAGGAGGGAGTGGGTTGAGCCGGTCCGCAAGAGTGTTCAAAGGTGTTCTGGAAGCTTGTGTTACTGCTTTATGCCTGAATTACCTTCTTCCACGGAGAGGAGACACCATCCTCTCTCTCTGGCCTCTATCTGCTTCTCCTCTTTTCTGGTTCCAATAAATAGATGCCAGGCACTGGGCAATGACTCCTGGAAGCCTGACCTGCCAGCTTGTGCTGGGGGTGGATGGGGGATGCCCCACCCTCCTGCCAATGAAACCTTACAGTTAGTTGTGGGAGCTTAAAATTTCCAACGGAAAGAATCGTTTCTTCATCCTCTAAATCAGAGTTGAGTGACAGGCTGTGTGCTGGGGGGTGGGGGGGTGAAGCGTGTTAAGGTGATGAAAAGGCAGACCCTATCCCTGTCCTCGTGAGGGAAGGCACAAGTACACGTGAAATAACAAAACAGAAATGTGGGCGATGTCTTGCAACAAAGACTGGGGAGAGGCTGAGGGTGAGAGGGGGTGGCTGTCCAGGCAGAGGGCACACAGCCCGTGCAAAGGCCCTGTGGTGAGTGAGCTTGGTGCATTCTAGGAACTGAAAGACGCTCAGAGAAGGACCTGCTGAATTTGGCTACAGAGTCCAGAGGGTTACGTGCATTAATCAAAACTTAGACATAATTAACCTGTTTTTATAAGTGATGCTAAATGTTATGGAACACCCTTACAGGAGGTGATGACACTTATAAGTGGGCAGACCAGATTCCCTGAGGTTGCTGATAATTTTATTTTGTGATTTAAAGCATGAAAAGGGGGAGTACCTTGCCCCTTATGTGGCTACGGTTAACAGCCTTTCAGAGACCTTCTCTACACATACAACTTAATTCTCTTAAAATTCCCCAGGAATTCCCTGGCAGTCCAGTGGTTAGGACTTGGCACTTTCACTGCTGGGGCCCAGGTTCAATCCCTGGTCAGGGAACTAAGATCCCACAAGCCATGTGGTGCGGCCACAAAAATAAATAAATAAATAAATAAAAAATTCCCCAAATACCTGCCAAATTCAGGACACCCTTGCTTCAGCTCTTTATTCAAATGTCACTTCCACTTCAGGGCCTTCCTTGAAACCACCCATTTGACAATTTCAAAATCTCTCATCCTTTCCTCTTCCAATTTGATTCCCCCATGTTACTGTTTACCCTCTAAACTACCATGTTTCACTCACTTCTCTTGTTCACTGTCTGGCTCCTCCACTATATTGTCTGTTTTATGTCCCCAGTGCCTCCAACTGTACCTTATACATAAGAAGCTCTCAAAACCTATTTGTTTAGTGAAACTTTTTTTTTTGGCCGCACTGTGTGGCTTGTGGGATTTTAGTTCCCTGACCAGGGATCGAGCCCAGGCCCTTGGCAGTGAGAACACAGAGCCCTAACCACTGGACCACCAGTGAATTCCCTGAGTGAATCTTTATTACTACTATTTTCCTCCTTCTTTATAAACAAAAAGTATGTGCACTGCACTGAAATTCTATACCTTGAACTTAACAATGGATGGTTGGCCACCTTTTAAACGGCCATGTGATGTTCTATCCCAGAGATGAGCCATAATTTGGCCCAACTGGTCTCGTGGACCTTCGAGTTGTTTCCAGTTGGGCAGGTTGCCAACAATGCCGTATTGAATTTCTTTTTCTAAAAAATATTTAGTTAGTTAATTAGTTAGTTGCACCGGGTCTTAGTTGCAGCATGCAGGATCTTCATTGCCACGTGTAGGATCTTTAGTTATGGCATGCAGGCTCTTAGGTGTGGCATGCGAGATATAGTTCCCTGACCAGGGATTGAACTTGGGCCCCCTGCATTGGGAGCATGGAGTCTTAACCACTGGACCACCAGGGAAGTCCTCACATTGAATTTCTATAGGCACATATCTTTACAAGTATATGATCTGTGACCTTGCTCGAAAAGGACTCACAGGGGCTTCCCTAGTGGCGCAGTGGTTGAGAATCTGCCTGCCAATGCAGGGGACACGGGTTCGAGCCCTGGACTGGGAAGATCCCACACGCTGTGGAGCAACGGGGCCCGTGAGCCACAATTACTGAGCCTGCACGTCTGGAGCCTGTGCTCCGCAACAAGAGAGGCCGTGATAGTGAGAGGCCCGCGCACTGCGATGAAGAGTGGCCCCCGCTTGCCACAACTAGAGAAAGCCCTCGCACAGAAATGAAGAACCAACACAGCCATAAATAAATAAATAAATAAATAAATTTAAATCATATGGACTTTAAAAAAAAAAGGACTCACAATGTCATGATTAACACTCTGAAGCCAGGAGACTTCCCTGGTGGCACAGTGGTTAAGAATCCGGGGACACGGGTTCAATCCCTGGTCCAGGAAGATTTCACATGCCTCGGAGCAACTAAGCCTGTGTGCCACATCTACTGAGCCCACGTGCCGCAATTACTGAGCCCATGTGCTGCAACTACTGAAGCCCCTGCACTCTAGAGCCCGTGCTCCACAACAAGAGAAGCCACCACAGTGAGAAGCCCACACACCGCAACGAAGAGTAGCCCCCGCTCGCTGCAACTAGAGAAGGCCTGCGCGCAGCAACGAAGACCCAACGCGGCCAAAAATAAATTAAAAAAAAAAGGGGGGCTTCCCTGGTGGCGCACTGGTTGAGAGTCCGCCTGCCGATGCAGGGGACATGGGTTCGTGCCCCGGTCCAGGAAGATCCCACATGCCGCGGAGCGGCTGGGCCCGTGAGCCATGGCCGCCGAGCCTGCGCGTCTGGAGCCTGTGCTCCGCGACGGGAGAGGCCACAACAGTGAGAGGCCCGCGTACCGCAAAAAAAAAAAAAGAACAGAGGCGGGCCCAGGATACGTAGAGCCTGAAGTTTATACCAAGTTGGAAACCCTCTTGAAGAAAAAGAGTAGGGAATTTGCTGGCGGTCCAGTGGTTAGGGCTTGGCGCTTTCACTGCTGGGCCTTGGTTCGATCCCTGGTCGGGGAACTAAGATTCTGTAAGCCACGGCTGGCGCACCCCAAAAAAAAAAGAGTACAAGACTGCAAGGGCACCTCCCAGGGTGTTGGACGAAGCCATGGAAATGAGGGGCCCAGAGCTTACACTTCCTCCATTTTGCAGGAAAGCCACCTCTGATGGTGGCAGCTCGGGAAAGACGGTGTGCCCACTTCCACTTCCTCAGGCAGGACAGGAGTGCGTGCTCCCCCGCAGCCTCGCTGACATTGCGTTTCTCATTCTTTGATCTTTGCCAATATGATGGCCAAAGGGTGTGTCTCAAGTGTAGTTTGAGTTGCCGCTCTCTGATTAAAAAGTGAAACTGAACGCTTTTCAGTATGTCTATTGGGGATCAGAAGGTGTGATGAAGAGTGAGCTGGACCTTGAGAATCCCTCCTTGGGGAACTCAGCATTTTCACCGGAACTCTCTGAGCAACTCAGGGAGTTCCTTATCATCTCCACTTTACAAAGGAGAATGCAGAGTCCCAGCAAGGAGAACCCAAAGGTCAGCTAAGCTACCACTGATGGGACGCCTTCCTGGAGCTCAGGCTCCAGTGGTCCCGATGCCCTTGCCGCTCCCAGCCAGCTCATCATTCTCACTCCCATTTTATTTTTTTATTATTTTAATTTTTTAAATTTTTATTTATTTATTTTGCGGTACGCGGGGCTTTCACTGCTGTGGCCTCTCCCGTTGCGGAGCACAGGCTTCGGACGCGCAGGCTCAGCGGCCATGGCTCACGGGCCCAGCCGCTCCGCGGCATGTGAGATCTTCCCGGACCGGGGCACGAACCCATGTCCCCTGCATCGGCAGGCGGACTCTCAACCACTGCTCCACCAGGGAAGTCCTTTTTTAATTTTTTAAATGAAGTATAGTTGATTTACAATGTTGTGTTAGTTTCATGTGTACAGCAAAGTGATTCAGCTGTGTATATGTATATATTTTGGTTGTTGTTTGTTTGTTTTTGTTTTTGAATATTTATTTATTTATTTAGGCTGTGCCGGGTCTTTAGTTGCAGCATGGCATGCGGGATCTAGTTCCCTGACCAGGGATCGAACCCAGGCCGCCTGCATTGGGAGCACAGAGTCCTACCCACTGGACCACCAGGGAAGTCCCTGAAAAAGCAGTTTGAAAAAGTGAGTAAACTGATTTTCCCCTCAAGCCGCCCGAGGGAGCGTGGTCCTGCTGCCACCTTGATTTTGGCCCAGTGAAATTGATTTTGCACCTCTGACTCCCAAAGCAGTAGGAGAATAAACGTGTGTTGTTTGACAGCAGCAAGAGGCACTTAAAACAGTGCCAGGGACACAGGAGGTGCATTTAACTGCCAGTATTATATTACTGTTACTTGAAAGACCCTTGACCACATAATACCAGCTGATTGCCTCTGAACATGACATGAATGTTTGCTAATTTATTGGTTAAAAGGACACTCTTTTTTCATTTGCATCACAGTCCTAAAAGGTAAGTGCCTTTGTTTATACTCACATTACAGAGAGAAAAAACAGGCTCAGTGAGGCTTCTCTGTGCAAGGTGTCACAGCTGCTAAGTGGCTGGGTTGATGTCCAATAACAAATGACCACAAACTGTGTGACTCAGAATAGCAGAAATGTATTCTTTCACACTTCTGGAGGCCAGGAGTCTGAAATCAAGGTGTCAGCTGGGTTGGTTCCTTCTGGAGGCCCTGCCTCTCTCCCAGCTTCTGGAGGCTGCTGGCAACTCTTCGCATCCCTTGGCTTGTAGACACATCACTCCAGCCTCTGCCTCAGCCTTTCCCAGGGCTTCCTCTCTGTGACTCTGTGTCTTCTCCTTTTCTGTCTCTTATAAGGACATCTGTCACTGGATTTAGGGCCCACCCTAATCTAGAATGATCTCAACTCGAGATCCTTACTTACACTACATCTGCAAAGACCTTATTCCCAATAAGGTCACATTTTGAGGTTTTGGGTGGACGTATCTTGGGGGCCACAATTCAACCACTACAGCGGCAGGGTCACAGTTTGAACCCAAGGACTTCCCTGGTGGCACAGTGGATGAGGCTCCGTGCTCCCAATGCAGGGGGCCCAGGTTTGATCGCTGGTCAAGGAACTAGATCCCACACACATGCCGCAACTAAGAGTTCGCATGCCACAACTAAGAAGCCTACCTGCCACAACTAAGACCCAGTGCAACCAAATAAATAAATATTTTAAAATAAATAAATAAAAAGTTAATTGTACTTAAAAAAAAAAATTGAACCCAGTCCCCAGGGCTTGCCAGCCTCCACGTGGCCCAGTCCTCCATAGTGTCCCTCAGACGGGAAGTGTCCCTGACTAGCTGATGCCCATCCCTCTGCTGACCCTTCCAGCCACATCTTTCCCTTTCTCCTCTCCTCACACTGCCCATTCTCAGCCCCTAGTTCTCAACAGGGATGATTTTGCCCCCCCAGGAGACATTTGGCAATGTCTGGAGACATTTCTTTTAATATTTTTAAAAATTTATTTATATTTTATTTATTTATTTAATTTTGGCTGCGTTGGGTCTTTGTTGCTGCACGCAGGCTTTCTCTAGTTGTGGTGAACAGGGGCTACTCTTCATTGCGATGCGTGGGCTTCTCATTGCGGTGTCTTCTCTTGTTGTGGAGCATGGGCTCTAGGTGCGTGGGCTCAGTAGTTGTGGCTCGCAGGCCCAGTAGTTGTGGCACACAGGCGTAGTTGCTCTGCGGCATGTGCCATCTTCCCGGATCAGGGCTCGAACCCATGTCCCCTTCATTGACAGGCGGATTCTTAACCCCTGTGCCACCAGGGAAGTCCCTGGAGACATTTTTGATTGTCACAACTAGAACCTCAAACTGTGACCTTGTTTGAAAGGAGGGTCTTTGCCAATGTGGTTAAAGCAAGGATCTCGAGCTGAGATTATCTTGGATTAAGGTGGATTAGGGAAAGGGTCCTACTGGCATCTATTGGGTTGAGGCCAGGAATCTGCAGAACAGCCCCCACAGCAAAGACTCATCCAGCCCCGAATGTCAACAGAGCTGATGTTGAGAAATCCTGCACTAGCCACACTGAACGATATTTTCAGTTCCTTGAAAACAACACGCTCTCCCTCACCTGGGCTTTGGCATAAGTCATTCCTCCTGCTTGGAACACCCTTCATAGCCTCTTCCTCTGGTTAAGTCTTCCTCATCCTTTCAGGCTCAGCTCAAATGTCACCTCCTCCAGGAAGCCCTCCTGGACCTCAGGCCAGGTCAGATGCCCCTCTAGGCTGTCTCTGGATCCCCACATCCCAGCTCTGCCCATTCAGGGTCCTCACTGTCCAGGGACAGTTCTGTATCCCCCACTGGCCTCCGAGCCGTGTAGGGGAAGGGCTGGAGTTGTCTCTGTTACTGCTGTGTCCCCAGCACTGTCCAGCACAGGGCCACGAACACAGTAGGTCTCAATACATGTTGAATAACCAAAACAACCTGGTTCTCACAGAGCCTTCTCAGTCTCCCAAACCAATTAGACCAACACGTCCCAACCCCAGGGGATCCCAAACACCTTTTAGGACAAACACTATTTTCACAACATGCCTTTTCCTCTCCTGAAATGAGATGCATAGATAGAGTGTCCTACCTACATAATCATTTTTTAAATATTTATTTAAATATTTATTTATTTGGCTGCACTGGTCTTAGCTGCAGCATATGGGATCTTTAGTTGCAGCGTGCATGTGGGATCTAGTTCCCTGACCAGGGATCAAACCCGGGCCCCCTGTATTGGGAGCGTGGAGTCTTACCCACTGGAGCACCAGGGAAGTCCCTACATAATCATTTTTTTTCAAATCAATTTAATAACCTAACTGCAATATAAAGGAGAAATTAAAGGAAAGTAATTTATGTTAAATCAGTACATATGTAAAGATGCATTAGTCCAACTACACTGAAAAACATAAAGAAATAGCCAAATGCTTTCACCTACTTATAATGAGTGGGTTTGAGTATAAAAGAATTTGAAAAATCACCAGCGGAATATTGTCAACAACCTTTCTATATTTGAGATTTTAAGAAACGGCTAAGTGTGTGTGTGTGTGTGTGTGTGTGTGTGTGTAAACTCAGCTTGGATGCAGCAGCTGGGACAACAGCCTGACACAAGATGCTGTGGTGAGACACTTTTTTTTTTTTTTTTTTTTTGGTGAGACACTTTTGATGTGACTTTGATAGCAGAAGTGGGATTGCAGTGGTGACATGAACCCTGGACAGATTTCTGAACAAAACAAGGTACAATTTTCCCTTGAAAGAAGTAGTTGCATCCCTGGGAAGTTCAGGCTATATGAAAACCATGCAAATATTACTTTACTATGCAAATAATACCTTGCATTTACCAGCAACAGAATGGCTCAAATTAAAAGGCCTGACAATGTCAAATGCTGACGAGGACTTGGAGTAACTGGAACTCCCAACCCCTGCTGGAGTGGAGCAGGTAATATGCTCCAATCACTGTGACGTACCACTGGGCAAGTTCTACTACAACACAGCGCACACACATAACCTATGAGCGAGCAGATCCACTCCAAGGGATTTACCCAACAGCGTTGCACACACGTGTTCCCAAAAGACATGCCATTATAAGAACATTCATAGCAGATTTATCATAACAGCCCCTCTTATAGGACTGGTTTGTGGCCCCTAAAAATGTATCGATACATGTTGAAGTGCTAACACCCCCAGGACCCCAGAATGTGACCTCATTTAGATATAGGCCCTTTGGAACTTCCCTGGGGGTCCAGTGGTTAAGACTCCATGCTTCTACTGCAGAGGGCGCGGGTTCGATCCCTGGTCAGGGAACTAAGTTCCTGCACTCTGTGCAGTGCGGGGGGAAAAAAAAAAACAGAAACGAAAACATAAGCCCTTTGCAGAGGTAATTAAGTGACAATGAGGTCATTAGGATGGGCCCTAGTCCAGGATGACTGGTGTCCGTATAAGAAAAGATTAGGACACACACACACACAGAGGGAAGACCATGGGAAGACACAGAGAGAAGGTGGCCATCTACAAGCCAATGAGAGAGGTCTCAGAAGAAACCAACCCCACCGATACCTTGATCTAAGACTTCTGGCCTCCAGAACTATGAGAAAATAAATATCTGTTGTTTAGGCCATCCAGTATGTGCTACTTTCTTTCCTTCTTTTTTTTTTAAAGGAATTTTGCTTTTTTTTTTTTAAATTTTTATTTATTTATTTATGGCTGTGTTGGCTCTTCGTTTCTGTGTGAGGGCTCTCTCTAGTTGTGGTGTGCGGGCCTCTCACTATTGCGGCCTCTCTTGTTGCAGAGCACAGGCTCCAGACACGCAGGCTCAGTAATTGTGGCTCACGGGGCAGGCTGCTCCGCGGCATGTGGGATCTTCCCAGACCAGGGCTCGAACCCGTGTCCCCTGCATTGGCAGGCAGATTCTCAACCACTGCGCCACCAGGGAAGCCCCTGTGCTACTTTCTTATGGCAGCTCTAAGCAAACTAATCCAACCCCAAACTGGAAACAAGTCAAATGCCTTTCAGCAGCAGAGTGGATAGTCATACTGTGGTGTCTTCACACCAAGGAAAACTATACAAAGATGAAAATGAACGACGGTCTCTGACTGTGCACAAAGACACGATGAATCTCACAAACATGGGGCTGAGTGACAAATGCCAAACAGACACAAAGGAGCACATACTGCATGGTTCCATTTGTATGAAGTTCTAGAAAAGGCAAAACTAATCTCTGCTGTTAGCATCCAGGATAATGATTACCCAGGGGGATAGTGACTAGAAGGGGGTCTGAGGGAAGGTCCTAGGGAGCTTGTAATGTCTGTTTCTTAGGCCACCACCCCCCGCCCCACGCCCTCAGCCCAGGTAAGCAGTGATTACATGGAGTTTTACATTTGGGATTTCTGGGTCTTACAAAAGTATGGAAGTTATGCCTCAGCAGAAACAACGTTTTAAAGTATCTTAAAAGTAAAATTTGGAAGTTCAAAAAATAATCGTAAACAATACTTTGTGTTTAATGTGAAATGGAGTTCAGTTCTAGCATTAGTACATAGGTAATATCGGGCTACCTGAAGATCTGTACGAAATTTGCGAGCCGTGCAGGCGACTATCGCGGTGCGAGTTTCCCACTCGCCACCAGGGGGCGGTGTAGCGCACTCCCTGCCGCTTTAGACCCCAGACGCATTCATTCAACAAATAGTCCTTGAACCATGAAACCTGCTTTGCAGAAACTTGGTCTGGTTTTTCACTCTGTGAAATGGGGATTAGAAGGTACAGCTATGCTGGAGGCATGTCCCTGCCGCCATGGAGCTCACTTTCAACAAAAGGAAACAGACAGTAAGTAGCTAAACAAATGAATATATAAAAGGAGAGCTGTGGAGCAAAATTAGGCAGAGTGAGGGGACAGAGGTGGTCCTAGAAGCCTTCTCTGAGGAGGTGACATTTCAGCAGAGACCAGAGTGAAACATGGGGGCAAGCTAGGTGAATACAGGCATGTCCCAGGTGGAGAAAGGGAATATGGTGGCTTCATTCCCCAGCTGTAAGACAGAAAGGGAGGCTGAGGCAGGCCCAGCCAGGCCCAATAGGAGGCAAAGGGCGACACATTCCCTGACACAAGCAGTGCAGGCTGAGGTGCAGACAAGATGAGCTCCTATGAGCCTGGGGCGACAGGGGGGCAATCAGAGCGTCCTGCCTGGAGGAGTCATCACAAGACTCAAACTTTGTAGGCCCTCTGAAGTGACTGACTGAATATTTGTTTTATCATGATTGTGTTCAGGTCCTGCCTATCTCAGTAGCCCCAGCCCTTAAAGAGAGTCTGTACTAACATTTAAAGAGCATTTTCTACTTCTGGGGTTCACTTTTGTTCTTCATGAACTCATCACAAAAGCCCAGTGCCGGGCTTCCCTGGTGGCGCAGTGGTTGAGAGTCTGCCTGCCGATGCAGGGGACACGGGTTCGTGCCCCGGTCCAGGAAGATCCCACATGCCGCGGAGCGGCTAGGCCCGTGAGCCATGGCCGCTGAGCCTGCGCGTCCGGAGCCTGTGCTCCACAACAGGAGAGGCCACAACAGTGAGAGGCCTGCTTACCGCAAAAAAAAAAAAAAAAAAAAAGCCCAGTGCCAACAGTACTCTTGCAATCTCCATTTTACAAAGCGGGATACCAAAGCCCAGAGTCCCTGTAAGCTGTCCAAGGTCACATGTCCAGCCGGGATTTTTTTTTTTTTTAATCTTTATTGGAGTATAATTGCTTCACAATGGTGTGCTAGTTTCCGCTCCATAACAAAGTGAATCAGCTATACATACCCAGCCGCCGGGATTTGAACCCAGAGAGGTCCTTCTGACTCCTGGAGCCCATTCTACCACGTCTATAATAAATGATTGTAATTATTAATTGCATTGTGCTTAGGCAAGGGACTTAATCCTTCTTGCCTCGGTTTCCCCCTGTGTAAAATTCTGCTAATCATGGCAGGCTGTGAGGATTAAATAAGATGATATAGTTAAAGCGCTGAGAACATGCCAGACACACACTCTATTTGTAGATTATTATTGTTATTATCCATCAAATCCACACATAGTTACTGAGCAAATCATATAGACTCTACTTGCAAAATAAAATCTCAGTACATTCAGAATCCTACATCACCCACCTCCAGCTCTGGCCTCTCAGGATGGTCCTAAGGATTTAACGACGTCAGGTGTGTAAAGCAGTGAGTTGGCACAGAGCTTGGCACATAGGTGCACAGAATGTGAGAATCGCCATTATTATTATTATCATTACCACCCTGACCCTTTTATCCTTCCAGCTGCTCAGGCCAAAACGGGAACCCCCTAAACTCCTCTCTTTCCCACACATCTGCACCCAATGCCTCAGCCAATCCCATCGGCTGCACGTTCAACCTGACCCCACAGTATCCACTCTGGTCCAGTCTCCAGCACCTCGACCTATGTTATTAAAACCTCCTCCTCCCTGGGCTCGCAGCTCTCTCTGTCCACAACCTGTTTCCCACTTGGCCGCCAGGGGGCGGCTTAAGAACTAGGTCAGCTCACGTCCCCTCTTCTGCTCAGAACTCTCCGGTGGCTCCCACCTGACTCAGAGTAAAAAGTAAAGTCCTCACCACGATCTAATCCTGTATCGGACTTCACCTCCCCCCCCGCCTTGCTCACTTCCTTCCAGACCTTCCAGCCTCCAAAGGGCTCCATTCATCAGCAATGAGACCTCAGACGGCCGACCTCAAGTTTCTGACCTCAGTTTCCCAGTTGTAAGTGGGATTTAAAATAATCTCTATCTCATGGGGTTGTCGTGAGGGTGAAATGGGTTCATATTTGCAGCGCTCGTGAGCTGGTGACATCGTGAACTGGAGAGGTGGGATTTTTACGCGGCGCCTGCGCTTCCTCCTTTCGCCACTGGGCGGCAGCAGGCTCCCGGCGGATTCGTCCGCACGGCCCGCGCGGGACGAGGAGCGGGGGCAACTCCGGCAGAGGAAGCTGATGAAATCCAAGCCAAGTTGCAGTGAGCTCATCCCGCCCGGGCGCCTCCGGAAGCCACGGGGCCTCCGGGGCTCCGCCTGGCCCTAGCGATAAAACTCCGGTGCTGAACCAGGGCGGGAAGTCCTTCCTGAAGTCTGACCTGCGTGAGGCCTGCTGGCAGAAGCCTGGGCGTGCGGGGAGGGGCGAGGGTGAAGTAGCGAATGGTCCCCTGGCTGTCTCCGCGGAATGAAAAGTGAATTCTGAGCCTGGCTGTGGGAGTGGGAGAGAGAGGGGACGGGGAAGGGAGGGAGACAGAGCCAAGAAGCAGAAAGACACAAAGATGGGGAGACTGAGGCAGAGGAGCGGGAGACAGAGACAGAGAGACGGAGAGACAGCCCGAGAAAGTCTCTAGAGGGACAGAGGTGGAGAGACAGAGAAAAGAAGAGAGAGATGGGGAGAGAGATCAAGGAGAGACAGAGATGGTGGAGAGACAGGGAGAGACAGAGCTGGGACCTGGGAGACAGAGACAAGAGAAAGAGACACGCAGGGACACAGAGATAGGGAGAGACAAACAGGGGTAAGAGGCGGAGAGAGAGTGCTAGCGAGTGGCAGAGATGGGGAAGCAGAAGCCGAGAGGCAGAGGTGAGGGAGAAGGAGTCAGGGATGTAGAGACGGAGGTGAGGTTGGGGAGCCGGTGGGGTGAGGGGGATCCGGGAGGGGCACACGGGGTTAGGGTCGCCTGCAGGGGCGGGCCCTGCGGGATCTGGGCGGGGCCCCTCCCCTCCCACACCCCCCATCCCAGCAGCGGCGGCGGCGGCGGCGGCGGCCGAGTTACCGAGTTACCAAGTTACCGCAGGATTCGGAAGCTTCTCACTGGCGAGGCCGCAGCCAATCAGAGAGCAGCGTCGCTGTTCTCGGGCAGGAGGCCTGGAGATGCACCTTCCCCCGACACCCAGCGAAGCACGCTGCCACACAATCACAGTGGCTCACACACACTGTCCCAGGGACACGCAGCATCACCTCACACACACACACACAATCACAGTGACACACACAGTGTCATACGCAGTCCCAGGAACACGCAGAGACACACAGCATCACACAGATACACAAAGTCTCGGGGACACAGACGTTGTTCCAGGACACACAGCACTGCCCAGACCCACAACCACAATGACACCCAGTGTCGCCCAGACCCATGCAATCTCCGTGACTTAATCCCTAAGACACACAATATCAGTGACACCTCATAATTCCACAGCCAGTTGGTCCTGACACACACACTCTCACGGTGACACACACAATCACAACAATAGCTCACTCAATCACAGTGACACACATTGCACAGACAAATACAATCTCATTAACATCCAGTCCCATGGACACACAGCATCACACTGACAAACACAATCACAGTGGCACACAATTACAATGACAACCACAAGGACACATAGCACTGCACAGACGCACATACTCTCAGTAACACACAGTCCCACAGACACACAACATTTGAGACACAATGACAGTGTTACACACACAATCCCACTATACACAGCATTGTCCAGACACAATCATAGTGACACAACCACACTGACACACGGTGTTACACTGATACATACAACCACACTAACACAACAGTAAGACACAGCATGTCCACAAACATTTCTGCTAACACACAACATCATTCCAACCCTGTCACACAATCACATGGACACACATCATCTCACCCATGCATACAAGCACGTTGCACAAAACAGCACATGGACACTAACACACAGATACACCATCACACTCACACACAGCATGCCCAGGTATCATACATTAGCACACTGACACACAATCACATAGCCATCCCATGGGACAAATGCTGACACACAACATCATCCCACTGACACAATCAACTGATACACAACAGTACACTGACACAACCACACACCACACCCTGACACAACCACAACTCTCATAAGTCAACCCCCTGACACGCAGCACACTGGCCCAGCAGACTTAGAGAACTCTCCAGCACACACACAGTCACACAAACACGCACACACTCATCCCTGCCCTTGCCCCAGTAAGATGTGTGTGATGTGGGATGCTGCAGGGGGAAGGGGGGGATGCTGAGTGGGCGTGTGTGTGTGTGTGTGCTTGTGTGTGTGTGCTTATGCCTCCCTCTCCCGGCCCTTCCGGGAGGTGGGGGGGCAGGGCCATGCGGCAGCCGCTGTTACCGGGTAAACTTCCCCGCCCCCCCCCCAGCGCGGCCGTTAGTCAAACCCCCCCAAGGATGATGTCATCGCCTCATTCTGGAGGCTGAGTAATCCTCGACTCCGCCCCCCCACTCCCCCAGGTACCAGGGTAGGGGCAGGCCGCACCTGGATTCAACCAGGGTCTGGAGCTGGGGGCTCCGCTGCCTGGGTCTCCCGGGGGTGGGGACTGAGGAATCTGAGCCTCTCTGGAGTGGCCTGGGCGCTCACATCAGGACCGCTTGAGGCTGGAGGCTCCCAGTCCTGGATCCCTGGTGGCCAACTAAAGGCACTGGGAGACTGGATCTACCAGATCTAGGGTCTTGGGCATCCCAGGGCCCCAGGACGGGGAATGAGCCCCCTGCACCACGGTGAGGGGCTGGGTCACCTCGCCAGGTGTCTGGATGGGGGGTCTGAGACACTGGGGGCTTAGACTCCTGGGTCCTTGGCATGTGTGTGGGCAGGGGGAGGGGTGTAGGTTGAGTACCAGGGAGGAGAGGGGATGGCTGTGGGCTCAGATGCCTGCTTCCTGGGAGATCAACAAGCTAGACCCTGGGGGAAATGACTCGGAGGGGAGGGGGGCTGGCAGTCTACACCTTGGGGCTGGGCAGATGGTCCTCCGGATGAACTGGACACCTGAGGGTCTGGTACCTGGTGTATGTGTGGGGTCTTCCGGTATCAATATGGTGAGGGACCAGGATGCCCAGGGGCTCTGAGGCATATTATGCTTTGGGGCCCAAAGGCTTGAGCCCCTGTTTCCTGTGGGGGTGGAGTGCCTAGTTCTAACTTTCTCAGAATCAGACCTGCTTGGGTGCCCTTCTGGGGGCATCCTCAACCCTTCTTTCCAGGACTGGGAAACTAGCATTCCCCTTGGGGGAGGTGGTTCATATCTCTGTTGTCACAGGACAGGGCACCCTGAGTCCTTTGGGGAGGGGGGAACCCCTATTTTTATGGGCTCAGGACGCCTGAGTCCTTTTCTGGTGGGGGATCCTCAGCCCCTGTTTTTAAAAGTCACGGTGCCTGAATCCCGTTTGGGGCGCGTAGTGGGGGGCGTGTTGTGCGGACAACCAGCCCCTGTCTTCACGAGGTCAGGATGCCCAGGACTCCTTCTGGGAGGGGAACACTTGCTCTCTGTTTTCACAAGGCCATCTCTAGCGTACCTTGCTGGGGAGGGATGGGAGGCGCAGCCTCTCTTTCCAGCCCACCCCAAGTGCCCATCCTCGCCCCAGAGTGCGAGTATGGGGCGGGGGAGGAGGGCGGCGGGGGAGGGGGGACAGTGCCCAGTCCGGGCCTCACCCCAGCCGGCCGCAGGCTTGCAGGCAGTGAGCCTGGCAGCTCCCCGGGGCCCGGCTCCCCGCCCCCCGCGCCGAGGGCTCCCCCAGATCCGGGCGGGCGGGCGGGCGGGCGCTGCGGCGGCCAATGAGCGCGCTCGCCGTCTCCGGGAGCCGGGCCGGCTCTGCCCGCCTGGCATTGGGCACGCGGTGGGCAGCGGCGGGCGGGGCCTGGGGGGTCCTCGCGCCTGGTTGGGCCAGGCTTGTTGCTGGGTAACGGGGCGGCGAGTTTCCCCTGGCAACGGCGGCGGGTACCGCTCACTGGCTGGCCGGGAAGGAGGGGGGGCGCGGGCGCAGGCAGGCCCCGCAGACCCCAGCAACAGCGCGCGGCCCCCGCCCCGCCAGGGAGCGGTAACCTTCACACGCGCCGGCCGCTCGGACCCCGCGGACACCGGCGCCCCCGCCCAGCCCCCACCAGGCTCCCGTCCAGCCTCCGGGCCTGGGAGGCCGGCTGCACTGAGGGGACCCAGGAGGCCCCCTCCCCACCGCGGAAAGCCAGGACTCAGAGCCTGCAGTGAAAAGTTAAGTCCTTCCCAACTCCCTCTCCCGTGCTGAGAAATCTACTTCCCCGGAACGGCATTCAAGATGTTAGGGAAGGTTATGGGTCTGCAGTGAACTAGCTGGGACATTTATTTTCTTTAAGCGGGACTTCACACGGAGCCAGCTGCTGCCGGGCACTCTTCTACGTGCGTTACAAATAGGAACTCGTTTAATCTTCACGTTTCATTTGGGGGTCCTACGGTGATCCCCTTTGTACACGTGTGGAAACTGAGGCTCAGAGAGAGGAAGCTACTTCCTCGCGTTCATCATTTGAACCCCGGCAGCCTGGCTCCGAAGTCTGGAGGCTCTATCTCTTCACTGTGTTGAATGTCCCTTTGAGAGGCATTAATTCAAAATGAGAAACTGTGCCGGCCTGGAGAAACACCTTAGTGGCTGGCCTGCGGGCGCGGTTTGAAACTCCTGCCCCAACCTGAGGGTCTTAGCTTGAAGATCTTGTTTGGATTCTCAGAGTCAATAGCCCCCCACACTGGTAGTAGTAATGATGGGTAACATGTATTAAGGACCCACGGAGGCCCCAGTGCTTTATTTTATTTATTTATTTATTTATTTATTTATTTTTGCAGTACGCGGGCCTCTCACTGTTGTGGCCTCTCCCGTTGCGGAGCACAGGCTCCAGACGCGCAGGCTCAGCGGCCATGGCTCACGGGCCTAGCCGCTCCGCGGCATATGGGATCTTCCCGGACCGGGGCACGAACCCGTGTCCCCTGCATCGGCAGGCGGACTCTCAACCACTGCGCCACCAGGGAAGCCCGATTTTTACTGACCTTCTTACTCTGCACAATCCTATGAGGTAGGGACCTGTGCTGTCCCAACTCACAGGTGAGGAAATTGGGGCACAGAGACGTGACAACTTGCCCAATGTCACACAGCCAGAAGGTGGCCGAGCTGGGGATTCTAGGTCAGGCCCTCAAGTCCCCAGAGCTCCGGCTCTTGGGTGAGTTTTTGTGTAGGCTTTGGGGGGGTTGAGCCACAGTTATGGAGACCCTGACGGATTTCTTTTAGCCAATGGTTCTCAACCTGGGTTGATTTTGCCTCCCCCAGGGCACATCTGGCAGTGTCTGGAGACATTTTGGATTGTCACAGAGGGAGGGGGTGCTACTGGCATCTAGTGGATAGAGGTCAGAGTGACTAATGAACATCCTACAAAGCACAAGACAACAAGGAATCATCCGGCCTCAAATGTCAGTAGAGAAGAGATTAAGAAACTGCTCTAGGGACTTCCCTGGCGGTCCAGTGGTTAGGACTTCGCGCTTCCTCTGCAGGGGGCCCGGGTTCAATCCCTGGTCAGGGAACTAAGATCCTGCATGCCAGCAGCCCCAAACAACAACAAAACAACAACAAAAACAGAAACAACCAAAAAACAACGTCCACTCTCTGCCAAGCCTGACTGCCAACCTGAGCCAAGCCATCCCTCCATCCCTGACCCCTCTCACTTTCTCTCCATCTGGTCTCTCCCTCTCTCTTTCTGACTCCCTCCATTCCCCTCATCTGACTCCTTCTCTGTTTGTACCTTTATTCGCCTCTGTTTCTAATCCTCTATCAGAGGTATTGCTGCCTGCTCAGATCTTCAGAGCCTCTCGGCCCCTCTCCAGGGGAGCAGGGACCAGAGGCAGGGTTGGAGGCCCAGAATGCTCCTCCAGGAACTTAGAGGAGGGAGTCCCTTGGTCCCTCAGGAGACCTGCTGGTGTAGGTGTGGAGGGGAATTTAGTCTGGAAGACAGAGGCTGGGGCTTCTCCTTCCTTGGGCCCCTAGGGTAGGGGGTCTCAAAAAGGCAACCCTTCAGCCAGTCACAATATAGTTTTTAATTTTGACTTTGTATGTCTCTAGGAGAAACACACTTTCTCTCCTTAGCCACAGTCCCCACCATGCCCTGTTGTCTTACACTGGACTCACTTCTCTCATTTATTTCGTATTGGCTCTTGAGTTTGAGATCCCTGGTCTGGGGGTAAGAGGATGCCAGAATTTGGAACAGAATCTGGACTACATAGTGGGGAGGATCTTGACTGGTGCCAATGCTTATGGCCTGGTAGATTCTTGGCCCTCTCCTCTCCCACTCCTACCCACCAAGCCAGATTCCTTCACACTCATTTTCTTCTCAGAAGAACATTCCAGCACATCTGGCCTCCTGGTGTCCAGTCCTAGACTAGGCAGCTTTAGGGCGCTGATCAGTGAGTAAGGGGAGTAAGGGGTACAGGCTGGTCTGCGAGCCTCTCTCCCAACGTGATCACTGCCAGGCACAGAGCAAACACTGACAATAATTAGTTATACTAGTGATAGTAGCCAACATTTATTAGGCACTTATACGTGTAAGACACTGTATTCAGTGACTTCCATGAATGATCTCATTTAATAAACGTCTAAAGCAGCATCCCTCAAGCACCGTTAACTTCAACCTACAGTCAGCAATACATCCATTTTCTTTGTGGCTTGGTATGTATCCACTATACATAAAATTTTCAGGAAACAATATTTCCTCTGACTTCATAATTTTTTTAAATTATATTCTGTTTTGTTTTTTTTTTAAGTCTGGTCAAGAGCTGCTAAAGTTGCAGGTAAAAGGGACTGACTATAAAAAGGCACAAGGGAAGTTTTGGGGGTGATAGAAACGGTCCAAATCTCAATTGTGGTGGTGTACAGTAGCGTACATTTGTCCCAACTCACCAAACTATACACCTAAAAAGAATGAATTTTATGGCATGTAAATATATCTCAATAAACTTCAATAAAACAGAATAAGATCCACACAAGTGATTTCACAGTCCATGGTTTGCTCGTGTGGGTCATGACCCACAGTTTGAAAAACACTGGACGGGGAATTCCCCAGTGGTCCAGTGGTTAGGGCTCTGCACTTTCACTGCCGAGGACTCAGGTTCAATCTCTTAGTTAGGGAACTAAGATCCTACAAGCTGGGCAGTGCAGCCAAAAAAATTAAAATAAATATTTTAAAAGATTTAAAAAAAACACTGGAGGAAAGGAAGGAAGGGGAAATGAATGAATGAGGGAAGGAAAGGGAAGGAGAGAGGGAGGCTGAATTAGTCCTCAATATTCAAAGTAGGGAGATTACCCTTGAGATCTGCGTTTTCTGCTCTTGAGAAGTCGAAGGGTCTGGCCTTGGAGGGAACCAAATTTGAGAACCTGGATATGCCCACCTTTGCTGGGGTCTGGCACCCCTTCTCGGCTAGCCCAGAGCTGGGCACTCAGAGGACACTTGCCCTGTGATGACACAGTTTGGTTTGCAGTGTGACATAGAGGAAATGGAAGGTGCAGGGGAGACAGAACCCAGAGTCTTTGTGGGAGGGCAGGACACCACCTAGTGACCACATCAGAGTGGGGGAAGGAGTGACAATGGGAAACTGAGAAAGGAAAGGGAACTGAAAGGCAGAAAACCCGAGTGAGAGTCACTGCAGGGACTGCCCGGGCATGTCCCGTGCCAGGTGCCCGGGGCTTTCTCATAGCCCTGGTTCCCCCACCAGACTCGTGGCGAGTGTGGTCAGATGTGCACGCTTCTGGAGTGTCCCATCAGTGGGCCAGTTAGCAGGAACCTGTCACAGGTGTGACTTTGTGACTGTCTGTTGATGGGGGGAGTTTATGTCTGACTTGATCTGTGTCTGTGACGGTCAATTTCTGACAATTTTAATGTGTCAGTTGTGAGCTGGGGTGGGTGTGTTTGTGTGTGTCTCTGTAGGAGTTTCATCGAGATCAAGCTGTGTGTCCAGGTGTCCCTGTGACAGGTGTTGTGTGTGTATGTGTGTGTGTTCAGCTGAGCCTATCAGGAAGTTTCTATTTCCTGAGAAGCTCTCAGACTGTGTGTGTGTTGTGGGTACCTGCTCAGTGGGCATGCTTGTGAACCTGATAGGTTTGTGGGTCTAGGTGTGCTCAGCATTGTGGGTGTTTGTGCAACTGTGTGTGTCCCTGACATTGTAGTATGTGCGTCCCAGTGACCCTGTTAGCAAGTCAGATTATGTATTTGTGTCTGGATGTGTGAGTGCTCCGTCAGTGTGTGTGTTTGTGCGTCCACGCCTCTGTCCAGGGTGTGCATTTGTGTGTCTGCAAGTCGGCTTGTCCCCGAGGCCCTGTCAGCACGTGACTTTGTGTACCCTGGAGCGCCAGACGGTCAGTCTCCGTACACGTCTCTGGGTGTGTGTGTCTGTGGGTCCCAGTCAGTGTGTCAGTGTGTGTGTCCGGCTGTCCCGCTGTCTGAGCGGCCGATCAGCGCGCCTCCGCGCCCCGGGCCAGGCCCTGCCCCGCCCCCGGTTGCAGGGAAACCCCCCGCGCCGAGGTTGGGGGCGCGGCGCGCGCCAGCAAGTCCCGACTTGTCCGCGGCTGGCGGGCGGGGCAGTGGCGTCACGCGGGGGCGGGGCGTGGGACCCGCCAGGCGGGGGCGGGGCGGGGCGGGGCTGCCGCCGAGCGGGCCCGGGATCTGCCGGGCGGCCTGAGACGCGGCGCGAGCCACATGCGAGCGGGTGCCTGGTGGCGGCGGCGGCGGCAGCGAAACCAGCAGCGGCGGCGGCCAGGACGCGGACGCGCCTGCGGCCCGAGGAGAAGCCGAGGCAGCAACAGCAACGGCAACAGCGGCAGCCACTGCAGTTAGAGCAGCAGCAGCAGCAGCAGCAGCAGCCACAGCAGCAGCCGCAGCGAGCGGCGCTCGGCGGGCGCGCCCTCCTGAAGGAAGCCGCCCGCCCCCCATCACCGTCCCTTCCGGCGTGTTCATGCCCCCGGGGTGAGTGTGCGCGCCCCAAGTCCCAGCCAGCGGCGATTGGCCAGGCCGGGTGGGCTCCCTGGAGGAGGTGGCGGGAGTGCACTCGGAGAGCAGTGGGGGGGACGCTGAGTCCCTACACCGTGCCTCCCTCTCTCCCTGCCCCCCCCCACCCCCCATGAGGCTGGTGTCGCTGGGCGGGAGGCACTGAGGGTCCGAGAGCGCAGGTGCCTCAGCGGTCTGACGGGTTTGTTTACAAACAATGGGGTGCGGGCTCGGCAGCGCCCCCTGGCGGCCAGTGCGGCTCCGGGGAAGTGAGCCGACCCCGACTGCCCCGGCCCCTGCAGTCCGGGGGGGGCGGGGGGGGGGGACGGCGTGGAGGGGCGGCCACACCCCGGGCGCGCGCGCCCGCCGGGGGCGGCGACAGGGGGCGGCTCGCGGGCCGTGAAGTCTGCGGCTCCTGCGGGCGGGGGCTGCGCCCCAGCAACAGCCTGTTATTGGCCCCGCGCTCGCCTGGCGGGCGGGGCGGGCGCACGTGGCGGCGGCGGGGTGGGGGGGGCTGTGACAGCGCAGGGGGGCGTCTGGGCCCGCCGTGGGAGCGCGCGTGTGCGGGGTTGTGGATCTGCAGGTGTCTCGCCTGGGTGTGTGCGTGTGTCTGGCTCCGAGTTTGTGCTGGGGTCTGCAGGGAGTGCTTGTGTCAGTCCCGGGGAATGGTGGGGCTGTGGCCCGTCGTGGTGTGCGCGCCGTCCCCATGCGTGTTTGTGTGGGGTTCTGTCTGTGTACGCCGCGCCTGAAGGCGGGTGCTCTGTTTATGTGTGGTGTACCTGTGTTGTGTCCTCTGTGAGAGTTGTCTGTGTGTGCTGTTTGGGGGTGATTCTGTGGGTCTGTATTGCCTGCCTGTGTTATAGTGTGTGGTTGTAGTGTGTTGATGTGTTGCTTGAGTGAGCTGTTTGTGTGTTTACATGTGTGTCTTGCCCGATGTGCTGTGTTTGTGTGTGCTTGTGTGTCTTGCCTGTGTGTACTGTCTGTGACTGTGACTATCTCCAGGGCATGTGGCTCAGCTAAGCGTTTGTGATGGTGTGCCTGCCCAGTGCCGATGTCTGTTTTCTCTCCAGGTGTCTGTGTGAGTTCTGCGTGGTGTGTGTCTGTGTGTGTGTGTGTGCTGGGGGTTGTCTGGTCTGTGTTTGCCTTGTGTGTCTGGCATCGGCGTCTGGGAATTGAGGAGCTGGGCTCTGTGGGGTCTGAGCAGAGCAGTCAGTGGATGTTGCTGGCAGCCTCTTGTATGAGGCTGTGTCTGAGCCCGTGTGTGTGTGCGTGTGTGTGAGTGTGTGTGTGTTGGGTCTGAGGGGCTTGTCTCTGATCGGCTGGCTGGCTCATGTGTGTCATGTGGGCTGCGTGTGTGTAGTGTTTATGTCAGTCACGTGAGACCAGTGTTTTCTGTGGGTGCTTTAGGTGTGCGCGCTGCCAGGGCAGTGTAGGATTAGAGTTAGCTGTAGTGTGTGTGTATGTGCGCGTGTGTGCGTGCATGCACGCGTGCATTTGCGTGTGTGTCCGGGGCTGACAGTTGGTGATCGTGTTTGGAGGTTGGGGGAGGAGGGAGGGTTGGTGTCTGCTGTTCTGCTGTTGCGTCTCTGTGTTGTTGCCGGCATGTGGTGATGCATCTGGGTCTGATGACATGTGTCTGTGTGTGCCAGCTTTACATGTGTCCTGGGGTCTGAGAGTTGGTGACAAGTGGGTGTGTTTCGGTTGTGTCGGTCCATGTGTGTGTCCATGGAGGTCTGTTTTGTGTTGATATGTGTGTGAGTACTGAGGTGTGTGGGTCTTATCTATTGCGCGTGTGTTGTCGGGAGGGGCATGTGTGTTTGAGAAGTGTGGCAGTGCCTATTTGGTGTGTGTTTCTGTCTGTGCTTGTGAGGGCTGCATAGTGTGTATGTGTGTGTCTGTGGGCCTATTAACAGTGGCTCAGCGGGTGAGACCCTGACAGTTTGTATATGTGTGTGTATGGGGTGGAGGGGATGGGTTGTGCCAGCCACTCTGCATTGTGGGGATAGTTCTTCCTGTGGCCTGTGTGTATGTGTGTGTCCACGTTTTGGTCAGTGTTTGTATGTGTCTGTCCTGGGACATCTCAATGTTTCTGTGCAAATGGGAGACGAGGTGGGAGGTCTGGCTGGCCAGTCCTGCGTGAGCCTTTCTGTGTGTGTTGTGTACCCTCCACACACACCCCTTTGGGTCCTGTGTGAGTCCCCATGTGTGTTGCGAGGCATCACAGTGCCTGGCTGCCCTCCCTGTGTGCCCATCACTGTGTTCCGGAAGTTAATCCCACCAGCCCAGGCCCTGTGTGAGTCCCACGTTGGGTGAGTTTGTGTTGCGGGGCTGTCAGCCCTCATACACACACACACACACCTGACAGACCCACAAGTCTGGGTCCTGCGTGAGCCCTTGTCCTTGCTGTGACAGCCATCCTGTGCCTCCTTGTCCCTCGTGTGTGCCCATCACCATGTGCACGGGAGGCTATTCCGGCCAGCCCAGGCCTCGGGTCAGCCCGGAGGGATGTGTCTTGAGAGGCCATCACACGCACCTACAGTCCCCTCCGTCTGGGCCCTGCGTGTGTTGTGGGCACCAGCCCTGGGCTGCCTGGCCTGCCATGTGTACAGGAGTGGGGTGCCCTGTGTACCCCGCGTGGGATGGGTCCCTGCACTTCCCGGCTGACCGCATCCCTCTGCCCTGTCCTGCAGGCCCCAGGGAGCGCCATGGCCCGAGCACGCCAGGAGGGCAGCTCCCCCGAGCCCGTAGAGGGCCTGGCCCGCGACGGCCCGCGTCCCTTCCCCCTCAGCCGCCTGGTGCCCTCGGCCGTATCCTGCGGCCTCTGCGAACCCGGCCTGCCTGCTGCCCCCGCCGCCCCCGCCCTGCTGCCCGCCGCCTACCTCTGCGCCCCCACCGCCCCGCCCGCCGTCACCGCCGCCCTGGGGGCCCCCCGCTGGCCTGGGGGTCCTCGCAGCCGGCCCCGAGGCCCGCGCCCCGACGGTGAGTGCCCGCCCCGCACCAGGGATGCTGGGAGCAGGGAAAGAGAGACACGGAGGAACCGGAGAAGTGGGAGCGAGTGGGGGGAGGTGGCGAGCCGGCCGGGCCACGGGGAGGGTGTGGCCAGTGTGGTCTTTGTGTTGCAAGAAGCAGGAAGACTGAGTGGGAGGCAGGGGGTGGGGGGAAGCCGAATGGGAAGTCCCTCCTGGAATCTGACTGCAGTCCCCGAGTTGCAGCCCACGGCCTTTTCCGGGCCTCGGGCAACAGCTGTTTCCAAGCCCCCTTCTCCCGGTCTGGGTCCCCTGAAGCCCCCTGAGGACTGTAGTTGGAGAGAGTGGGCAGAGATGACTGTCACTTCTGGACATTGGGGAGGGGTCGAGGGTGGCCTTTTGCCTTTTATCTGCATCTCTTTGGCCAGGGCCCGCCCTCTCTGCAGTCCGGCCGGAGGAAGGAGAGGGGGAGGGGCAATTGTATGGGGAAAGGGTGGGAGACGGGTCTTGGGGAGGGAAGGGTTAAAGGTCCCCTGCCTGATGGGCTGTTAACTCCGTGGTGCCCGGCTAGCCCCATCCCAGCCGGCACACTCGGTGGCAATGGAAAGATTGTCCCGGTTTCCCTCCCCACCCCATCCCCGGACCCCAGAGAGATCAGGAGAGAGAAAACTTCCCCGGCTCTGCTCCTTGGCAGCAGCGGCAAGAGGAGACCCGATTTCTAGACCAGAGTCACAGGTGTGGAAACTGAGGCCCTGATTTTAGGTCTCAGGGATCCCTCGTGCCAGGACCTGGCGTGACAGAAGGGAGGAAGAGACGTCAGGGGAGCTCAGAATGTGCGTGTGGGGAGGAGGCAGGAAGGCATCTCCCGCATCCCAGCCCCCAGGCCCCTGCTCAGAGGCAGCCAGTCTGACCGCCTGGTTTCCAGGCCTCGGCCACATCCGGGGGTGTGGCTTCACTGTGGTTGGACACTAGAGGGCAGGAGACCTGAGGCTTGTGACTGGGTGTAGTCAGTCACCGTAGCCCTGTGTGACCTTGGGCCACTTCTTAGGGTGAGCCTCAGTTTCCCCATCTGTTGAGTGGAGCAGTCAAAATTTGGCACCGTTTTGGAAGTATTTAGGTAGGATAAGAGGAAGCACTTCCAAACTAACACGGGTAGTGAGGTGGTGGCTGGCTAGACAGGTGACCCCAGGAAGGCCTCCCCAGGACTTCTTTTTTGCCTGGGGAGTAGGAGCTGAGAAATCTGGCTCTTAAAGGGGAAAACAGAATCTCTAAAATGAGGTGGGGTGCAGGAGAGAAATCAGGCGGCTGGAAAAGGGAGAAGTAGGCCCTGGATAACGGGTCCCTCCGGGACACCTCAGGGCCTAGAGGGGTGGTGGGTGTGACCACGGCCCCCGGCTTTTCCCAGGTCCACAACCCTCACTCTCGCCCGCGGAGCAGCACCTGGAATCGCCAGTGCCCAGCGCCCCGGGGGCCCTGGCGGGCGGCCCCACCCAAGCGGCCCCGGGAGTCCGGGGGGAGGAGGAGCAGTGGGCCCGAGAGATCGGGGCCCAGCTGCGGCGGATGGCGGACGATCTCAACGCGCTGTACGAACGGCGGGTGAGTGCTGGGGGAGGGGTAGACGGCAGGTGGGACTTCCCGCCGGGGAGGGGGCTGCGGCGGCCCAGCCAGATGTGCGGCAGCTGCCGCCCTGCGCGGCGGGGTCGCGCTGGGGACAGGCAGGTGGGAGGGGCGGCGTGTCCGCGGAGCCGCCGTAGGGCTAAGGCCCGCGCCGCCGCTGTCACGGCCCGGGGGAGGGCCGGGGCCGGCGTATCCCCGAGCCCTGCAGCGCGCCCGGGGTCCGCGGCCGCGGGGACTGAGGGCGGCGCTCGGCTGAGCGGCTCATATATCCCGGGCTATTTATAGCCGGTGAGTCAGCAGCGGCGGCGCGGCCGCGCCCGCCCCTCCCGCCCGCCCGCGCGGCTGCGGCGCGCCACCCCGCTTCCCGGGCGGGCCGGGGGCGGGCCCGGAGGAGGCCCGCCCCGCCGGAAGCCCCGCCCCGCTTGAGGCTCCGCCCCCAAGGCCCACAGCCAGACCTCTCATTAAAACAAAATATTTGAAGCCTGCAGCAGTGAGCAGAGAATAACAAACACCAGGGCGCCCACCACCCAGATCTGTCCAACCTGAACATTACACCCACACTGCTTGCTTATTCAAAGAAAAAACAAAAACCGGATGTTGTGAAGCTCCTTGTTTCCCTCCCTGACCCTCTTCCCCTCACCCCTTCCAAAGGAAACCTCTCAAACCTCTCAAATTGGCCTGTCCATTCCTCTGCAGGTGTTGATTCTTCTACTACATATTTACCAGGCCACAAACAATGCTTAGGATTGTGGCGCGTTTCAGACTTCATATACATGATACAGTATGTGTTCCTCTCCAAACTCTCTGCTTCTCAGTGTTAGGCTCAAGATTCATTCATATGGGCAAAGGAGCTTTAATTCATTCATTTTCATGGCCATGTAGCATTTTATTGGATCGACATGTAGTATCCTTGTTCATTTTCTCATTGGTGAGAAATGTCTCAAAAATTTATTTATTTATTTATTTATTTTTGTTGGTTGATTTGGGCTTTTTTTTTTGGCTCTTCCAAAAAATACACATCTCCAGGTGCACGCATGTGTCTCCAGAGCAGATACCTGTCTGGTCTGCCGGCCCTGAACCTTAGTAAATGATAGCCTGCTCACCAAGGTGACTGTGCCAGGTGGCACTCCACAGCAGTGTAAGAGCGGCAGGCTTTTAAATTTCTGCCAATCTGATGTGTCCCCTTGGCCACCTTCTCCTGGCTGCAAAGTTTAGTGGGGAGTGATAAGGAGGCAGGCTGGTACCAGGCAGCCCACCCCCAGGCACCCATTAGGATCATTAGGATGGTTTATTTTTTTTTTTTTTGCGGTACACGGGCCTCTCACTGTTGTGGCCTCTCCCGTTGCGGAGCACAGGCTCCGGACGCACAGGCTCAGCGGCCATGGCTCACGGGCCCAGCCGCTCTGCGGCATGTGGGATCTTCCCAGACCGGGGCACGAACCCGTGTCCCCTGCATTGGTAGGCGGACTCTCAACCACTGCACCACCAGGGAAGCCCTATCTGACCTTCTTGTTCACATCTGTAAAATGGGTTTCTCCTTCCCACCTTGTGGGGATGAGATTAGGTGGGCCCTGCTAATTAGCACCGGATTTAGCCCTGCATTCAGTACAGGGAGTGGAGAGTACTGTAGGTATTCATAAGTTTTTTAGTATTGTTAATTTTTATTGGTGGGAGGCCTTTTCCTGTATCTAGCTTCCTTCGTTTCTAACACTGTGGAACTGAGATGGTCCTAGAGGCTACCCCCAGCCTTCATCCTGCCACTGAGGAAAGGGCAGGGGGTTAGCTTTACCTCGACATGCTTCCGTGCAGCTTCAGCGCAGATGGTGAACCATTCCCAGTTCTTCCACAGATTGTTCTAGAATTGCTGAGACTGTGGGCTCCCTGCCCCCTCCTGTGTGGCTCACCAGCCTTTTATGGGAGGGCAGATGGGCTGCAATCCAGCCCCACCCCTCAGCCCCGTGTGACTTTGGTTGGGTAACTTTCTCATCTGGAGACCAGGGACTAGGAGACCACAGCTAATATGTGCAGGCCCTGTGCTGAGGACATTGTCTGCATCCCTTCCGTCCTAGTCTCATGTTCCAGAGGACCTTGGCCCAAGGTGGGCAGAGAAATGTATCTGGACCCCATGAACAATAATAATAGTACCGACCTCAGAGGGTTGGTTGAGGGCGTAGCTCACTCTTAGAACCGTACCCTGTTCCTCGCTGCCCTTTGACCCGACCACCTAGGCACGCCCATCTCAGGGCCACTCTAACTTGGTCTTCGCTCTCTTTCCCTAGAGACAAGAGGAGCAGCAGCGACACCGCCCCTCCCCCTGGAGGGTCCTGTACAATCTCATCATGGGACTCCTGCCCTTACCCAGGGGCCGCGGAGCCCCCGAGATGGAGCCCAATTAGGTGCCTGCACCCGCCCGGTGGACGTCGGGGACGTGGGGGGCAGGACCCTCCCACCTCCCGACGCCCTGGCCAGTGCGGGGGACTTTTTCTGCACCATGTAGCATACTGGACTACCAGCCCTGCCTGTCCCAGGGGCGGGCCAGGGCAGCCACTCCGGACCCAGCCCCGGCCTAGCCTGCGGGGCACTGACGGAGATGTGGACTCCTGGGTCCCTGGCTGAGGAGCCAGGGGAGAGAGGGCTGACGGACTCAGCGTCTGAAGGCGGCGGTGACCGAGGCGGTGGGGACTGAGCCGCCCGCCTCTGCCGCCCATCACCATCTCAGGAAAGGCTGCTGGTGCTGGCTGCCCGTTCCAGCTGCAGGGGTGACACTGGTGGGGGGGGGGGTGTCTCTCTCTCTCTCTCTCTCCCAGTGTTCCTTCACTTTGGGCCTGGCCTCAGGCCCCTGGTGCTTCCCCCCCTCCTCCCGGGGAGGGGGCCCGTGAAGAGCAAATGAGCCAAACGTGACCACTAGCCTCCTGGAGCCAGAGAGTGGGGTGTGTCTGACGGCCGCCCCAGCCCAGCGCCCAGCCATCTTCCCTGAGCCAGCCGGCGGGTGGTGGGCATGCCTGCCTCACCTTCATCTGGGGGTGGCCAGGAGGGGCCCAGACTGTGAATCCTGTGCTCTGCCCGAGACCACCCCCCGCCCCCCATCAATCCCATTGCATAGGTTTAGAAGAGAGCACGTGTGACCACTGGCATTCATTTGGGGGGTGGGATATTTTGGCGGAAACCGCCCCAGCCTTAGTCCCCAGGGCGAAGCGCTGGGGGGAAACGGGGAGTCAGGGAGGGGGGGAATCTCAGAAGAGGGAGGAGTCTGGGAGCGGGGAGGGATGGCCCAGCCTGTAAAATACTGTATATGCGCTGCTGTAGAT
Organism: Tursiops truncatus; assembly: GCF_011762595.2. NCBI lineage: Eukaryota > Metazoa > Chordata > Mammalia > Artiodactyla > Delphinidae > Tursiops > Tursiops truncatus. The sequence continues at coordinate 50,072,472 of NC_047052.1, read as the reverse complement.
ACCGGAATGAATTTTCTGTACATGTTTGGTTAATTTTTTTTGTACATGATTTTTGTATGTTTCCTTTTCAATAAAATCAGATTGGAACAGTGGCTACTCTTCCTGCTCTCCTTCCCTGCAGAGGGGCGCGTGCAGAATCTGTGAGCCCTGTCTTGGAGGAGGTGGGGGGCAGTGCACACATCACCCTGAGGTGTCTGTCCTTGTGTTTAAAGGACGGCTCCGGGGGACTTCCCTGGTGGCGCAGGGGTTAAGAATCCGCCTGCCAATGCAAAGGATGCGGGTTCGAGCCCTGGTCCAGGAAGATCCCACATGCCGCGGAGCTACTAAGCCCGTGCACCACAACTACTGAGCCCGAATGCCACAATTACTGAAGCCCGCACGCCTAGAGCCCGTGCTCCGCAACAAGAGAAGCCACCGCAACGAGAAGCCCGCGCACCGCAACGAAGAGTAGCCCCCGCTCGCCGCAACTAGAGAAAGCCCACGCGCAGCAATGAAGCCCCAATGCAGCCAAAAATAAATAAATAAAATTAAAAAAAAAAAAAAAGGACAGCCCCGGTGCCACTGTGTGCAACCAACCTTCATGCACCTTTCCTCAGCTCCCACTAAAAGCTAAGCCCCTGAGGACAGGGCCTTTTTGGGTGTTTCCTCCTCACTTTATCCCCACTGGATAAAGTATGTCAGGGGGGCTCGATATTTACAGAATAAATGAATGACCTATAACTTACTCAGAAGTCCCACTGGGAGGAGTCCTGGGGAACTGTCAGTCATGAGACGGACCTGGTCCCTGCCCTCAGGGACACAGAGGTGACATCTGGGATCAAGGTGAAACTTCACCCATGTAGCCACCCTAGCATACTCTTAACCGTAAGGCCTAGCATTAAAAACCTGTGTTGAATTAATACAAGAAGGGGAGGGAATTCCCTGGTGGTCCAGGGGTTAGGACTTAGTGCTTTCACTGTCAAGGGCCCAGGTTCAACCCCTGGTGGGGGAACTAAAATCCTACAAGCCACGTAGCGTGACCAAAAAATTAAAAAACCGAACAAGGGGCTTCCCTGGTGGCGCAGTAGTTCAGAGTCTGCCTGCCAATGCAGGGGACACAGGTTCGTGCCCCGGTCCGGGAAGATCCCACATGCCGCAGAGCAGCTAGGCCCGTGAGCCATGGCTGCTGAGCCTGCGCGTCCGGAGCCCATGCTCCGCAACGGGAGAGGCCACAACAGTGAGAGGCCCGCGTACGGCGCAAAGAAAAAAGAAAAAAAAAAAAAAAAACCGAACAAGAAGGGGAGCTTCTACCATGATCTTCGAGAAAACAGGGCAACCAGCCAAATGCTTCCCCTGTGTTGTCTTCCATACAGGACTGCCCCAGACACAGGTTCAGACCCAGCTCTGCCCCTTCTCCTGGCTGTCCTCACTGGTAAAGGGGCAGTTCAGAGGCAATGGCCCTTCTAAAAGGCCAGGCCGAGGGAAACGGGAACCATCATTTTGGACAGGAATTTGGCAAAACTCTGAGGATGCACACACCTATGGCAGCAAGTGCCTTCCCGGGTGTCTCCCTTGGAAGTGAATGTGCGCAGGTGTCCAAGAGTTGGCAATGCGCAAAGCCACCCCCTAAGTACCAACAGCAGTTGGAAGGGTAAATCAAGTCTGCTGTTGTACAACAGAACAATAGACAGCAGTGAACTGGAATGAACTAGAACTTTATCCCTATGAATAAACAACAAATAATGGCGAGCAAGCAGCAAAATGATTGGTGGGTACTGGGTGTATACCCTGTGATATTATTACGTATTTTCGTCATGCTTACATACTTGTGCATGGGGCCCAAGGCCCTGAGGTGAGGCGGGAGGTGGTGTGCCCACCCAACCATCTGGCAGGGAAGCTCTGCTTGGTCCTCACTGCTCCCCTGGCAGAGAACGCGTCCTCCTCCTGCGACCAACGGCCTCCCCTGTCCAGGAACAGTTTGCTGAACTAATTTTTTTTTTCTTTTGGCCGTGCCACACAGTCTGTGAGATCCTGATTCCCGGACCAGGGATTAAACCCAGGCCCCCTGCAGTGGAAGCCCCGAGTCCTAACTACTGAACCGCCAGGGAATTCCTGTCGCTGAACCATTGCTCTGGTTGGATTAAGTCTCGATTTTATTGTTTTCTCTTCGTCAGATTTTTTTTGCGGTACGCGGGCCTCTCACTGTCGTGGCCTCTCCCGTTGCGGAGCACAGGCTCCGGACGCGCAGGCTCAGCGGCCATGGCTCACGGGCCCAGCCGCTCCACGGCATGTGGGATCCTCCCGGACCGGGGCACGAACCCGTGTCCCCTGCATCGGCAGGCGGACTCTCAACCACTGCGCCACCAGGGAAGCCCTTCATCAGATTTTTGTTTCTGCTTCCTCTCTCCTGCCTTCTCTTGGATTATTTGAATACTTTTTTTTTTTTTGAATACTTTTTAAGAATTCTTTTAAATGTATCTTTTGGTGTTTCAGCAGTTTTTTAGGACTGCTCTAGGGATAACAAACTCATCCTTAACCTATCTGCTATGTGTCTATTGTACCACGTCACTTACAATACAGAGCTCTGCCACTGCACGTCCCTGCTGACCCTCTACTCCTCCGTGAAATGATGGATTTCATGCAGTAGTTGTCATACGGATCATATCTGCACACCTTAACTTCCACAAGACATGTATTAACTTTTGCTTTATTTATTTATGTATTTATTTTTGGCTGCTCTGTGCATGTGGGATCTTCCCAGACCAGGGCTCGAGCCCGTGTCCCCTGCACTGGCAGGCAGATTCTTAACCACTGTGCCACAAGGGAAGCCCTGTATTTTCTTTTTAATAGAACCATTTTTAAGGACTGAAAGTGGGGAATTCCACCCTATCATCCAGGTTGGAGGGAAAGAAGCAGAGACCCAGGGATAATCAAGGCCAATAGAAGGCCACATTTTGTTAGCAAAGTCCAAAGGCTCCCAGAAAAACAAAGGAGGGATCAGTTGTTCAGAGGGAAGGGAAACCCCTGAAGTCATCTGTGTGGCCTTCGCTCTTGGAACCCAGGTGCCGAGTGGTTCTGCAATGTAGCAGAGTCAAGGCTCAGAGGACCTGGCAATGAAGCCCTCAGCTAGTACGCTGCCACCTGCAAACCGTGCAGCCTCCAGCAAGGTAATTCCAAACTTGAACTGACAAGGCTTCTAAGACACAGTGAGAAAAAGCAAAATGCAGAAAAATAATTATTTTGTGAATCTGCGTAATAGCAGCTAACACTGAGTGATTTCTACTCAAAGAATATATTCAGGGCTTCCCTGGTGGCGCAGTGGTTGAGAGTCCGCCTGCCGTTGCAGGGGACACGGGTTCGTGCCCCGGTCCGGGAAGATCCCACATGCCGCGGAGCGGCTGGGCCCGTGAGCCATGGCCGCTGAGCCTGTGCGTCCGGAGCCTGTGCTCCGCAACGGGAGAGGCCACAACAGTGAGAGGCCCGCATACCACAAGAAAAAAAAAAAAAAAGAATATATTCAGTCATTTAATCCCAACATACCAGAGGAATGTTCTACTATTACCATCTTACAGATGGGGCGACTGAGGTACAAAAACGTCACTTGCCCAAGGTCATGTGGCTAGGTGGTAGAGTCCAGGTTTGAACCTGACAGTCTGGGAGGATTCACTCTCAGTGGCTGCCAGGGTGCCCTCTGGGAGGTAAATATTAAAAGGGATACAGCTAACATCTACAAAAAGCATCTCACATTTCTCTCCAAAATCAAGTTTAGCTGTTAAGTCAGCTGCTCCTGCTGTGTGGCCAACACTGAGCTGACAGGCATGGGAAGAGGAATCTTTTGCCTCTTAGACTTGTACAAATATTGCTTGAATGTTTATTACTAGAAGCTTAAAAACAAAAGCCACTCCCTTCTGGACTCAGCTGAAGGCTGAGCACCTGGGCCTGACTGATGGTTTTCAGGGGTGACTCCTAGGTCTCAGGACCTTGGGAAGGAAAAGCCAGTGTTTTCTTGTCTTCACCAAGATCACAAGAAGCTGAGCCACTAAATGAATGTTTACTAGGTGTCCTGTACAGAAGCCTTCCCCGTCTGCCCACATTCCACCCCTGACTCGTTGGGTGAGGCTCTTTCTTCGCCTGCAATACGGGCATGGCAGTATCTACCCTCATGGAGTTTCTGTGAGGATTCAAACCATTTAGCTAAAGTACAAGTATTTTGAAAGGTATCAGGCAAGCAGTGTGAGCATGTTAGCTATTATTATTATAAAACTCTTTTGCTTGCCAACTACAACCTAAACTTCCGTTTCCCCACCTGTAAAGGGGCAAAGAGGTGATCCCTCAAAAGATATACATTTATACTTACCAATAAAAAAGCAAGAAACTGACAAAAAGGGTCTGCACGGCAAAGGGAAATCATGGAACGTGGGGCTGAGATGGGACCAAGAGCTTTTTTTTTCGTTTTGAGTAGCACCTGTTCACTAGAACGTTCTGTCTGAAACTTCAACCATTGAGCACCTAACGAAGTTTGGCTACTACACATACCAGAGACAAGAGAAGTGGGGTACAGAGTACAGAAGGCTGGCAGCCCCAAAGAGAACTCATTTCCTTTCATTTGCTAACTCCAGCACCCCCAAAATATTTGCTACCATCTCAGCTCAGATCCCCTTTCTCAGGTGGGCTACATTATCTCCTGAGGTGCTAGAAACCACAGGAGAATCACTGTGGACTTCCTGGAGACTTAGGGAAATCTGTTCTTATAACACCAACATGTAATATGGGAAAATATGAAATTTGGAGCAAAGAGAATAAAGACATTTCCTGCCCAGGGCTGGCAGCTTCCAGCATCACCCCCCAGATTCCCAAGGGGTCCTTTCGGGATCACTCAATCTCTGCCATTACAGGTACAGGGGTGGAAAAGTTTGGAAAGCTTCAGAGAAGAGTCAACAATTTTGTTTTTAATCCATGCAGACCCACCTGCTCCCCCTTGTGACCAAGGCGCCACATTGCAAAGTAAAGGGTGTAATTAGCTCAAATTTTCTAAGACCCTCCAAGACTCATGCAAGGAAGGATTCCCTGACTCAACACTAATAGGGCCCAGAAAGGGGCAGCTCCAAAAATGCAGCCCTAGCTTCACCTAGGGTGGGAGCAGAGGTGACCAGGCGGGCTGGGGGAATTGAGTTCTTCCTCTCAAGAGGAGATCAGTTTTTTTTTCACTGACTGCAACAGGGCTGAAATAGGAAAGGAGCTCATTTATTCATTCAAACCAGCCAGAGGATTTCCATCGTGGAAAAGCCAAGTGAGGGTAAGGAGACTTGGAACATGCTGCTGAGTCAAGACAAACCTGGCGCTCCAACGACTGCTCTGACCCGTCCAGCTGTGCGACTTGGGGCATTTTATTTAATGTCACTTAACCGTTATGAGACCATCGCTCACTTTTTTTTAAATTAAATTTATATTATTTACTTTTGGCTGCGTTGGGTCCTCGCTGCTGCGCGCGGGCTTTCTCCAGTCGCAGTGAGCGGGGGCTACTCTTTGCCGCGGTGCGTGGGCTTCTCATTGTGGTGGCTTCTCTTCTTGCGGAGCACGGGCTCTAGAGTGCAGGGGCTTCGCTAGTTGCAGCACGTGGGCTCAGTAGTTGCGGCGCGTGGACTCAGTAGTTGTGGCACACAGGCTTAGTTGCTCCGAAGCACATGGAATCTTAGCGGACCAGGGCTCGAACCCCTATCCCTTGCATTGGCAGGCAGATTCTTAACTATCACTCACTTTTACTCCTTTTCCACTATTATTACAAGTGCTATCCCTGAGAACAGCCACTACTTAACTGAATTATTCAACAGACAATAAGAATCAGAAGCTTCTGCATGCTAGAATAACTCTTGCTGCATTGCCCAGGAATAGTGACGGAGGGGAGGATCTTTGTGTCATGTTAAAGCATCCAGGGACATTTCTTCAGGTTTAGGCAATTGATAGGATCGCTCCCTGTCAGAGGAAGAAGTTTCTAATGTGGAAGAAAAACAAGCAAATCCTAAAGCAAATAACTTTATTTCAATCATTCCTTTTTAAAGAACCAAGGAAATATAGAAAATATAAAAAAAACATGAACAGCTGCAATTCAGGGGGGTAAATGAAGGGCCGATACAGCCCTTAACATGCGACAGCCTCCAGAGCGAGGGTCAGCACGGTGTCGGAGTGGGGCTCCGTGGGAAGGGCAGGCTCCTCTGTCCCAGCTCACGGCCAAGGAGTCAGAATCCCCAGGGGGTGGGACCAGGGAATCTGCCTTTTTAAAACGAGCTTTCCCGCTAATATTCCATTTGCAAGGTCTCACCCTCATACCCAAGAGGACTTGGTGATATTTCCTCTCGTCCAAAATCCAGGCTGGAACTCAACTAATCCTCAACTAAAACTCAAGAATAGCACACCAGATGCCACCTGTTGTTTTTCAGAGTCTCAAACTTTGGAGGAAATACATTCCGCCTGCCATGTTTTTTCCTCTCTAAGGGCACCTGTCTGCATTTGGAACTGTGGTTCCACTAGTGTTTCATCAGTCCTAGGCCTTACTCCCCACCTGAAGTCATGCTCCTCTCTGTGTGACATCAGGTGGGGACTAAGGCCAAGAAGATGGCAAGAGGCTTCTAAGCAACAAGGCGTGCTGGTTCCTGGCCGGGGGGACTGGTGATGCCGCGACGAGGAGTCAGAGGGGGCTGTCCGGTGCTGGCCGCGCAGGCCTGGGACGGGAACGGCGACAGCCAGGACCTACGCCCCTTGCTTAGCAGCCACTGGTGCTTAGAAGCGGCACATCTGTATGACCTCACTGCTCACAGGAAATGGTTTGTATTGGTTCGATGACTTCACTTTTCCCTCGCCTGGAGAGGGCCTTCACGGGGGAAGGGGACAGGGGTCACACGTGGGCATGCCGCAGGGCAGCATCACCAGGGCTGCCAAGTCTTGGGTTCACTTGGGGCCAAGGCACTCCACAATCCCGTTCCCCTTCATGCCATCAAAGAAGAAGAAGTTGTTGTGAGGAGGGTCCCTTTGAGACAGGGCCTGGGGAGCAAAACAAGAAGAGGGTTCAGCTCAAGTGCTTTAAAAGGGATAAAATGGAGAAAAGAGAATAAACCCCCAAACTGAAATCTTCTAAAAGCAACATGGGCAGTGGTTCGCAAGAGACGTTGATTTTGCTCCCCAGGGGCTATCTGGTTATGTTGGGAAACATTTCTGATTGTAATTGTCATGTCCCTTTGCTCTGTCCCTTACCAGCTGTGTGTCCTTGAGCAGATCATTTAGCCTCTCTGACCTTTACTTTCCCCATGTAAAATGAAAATAACAAATGTTTTATCCTAGGGATTAAAAAAGATGCTGTACCTCAAATATCTAAAACAATGCCTAACATGGAGAAGCACCGCTTGGCTAACGGCAGTAATAATTATTTATGACTATTCAACTGAGAAAGGCACTGATTCATTCCAACACATCTGAGGCTGCAGCCTCCGTCACCTACGGGGACACTCACTGATGCAGAAGCGGTGCTTCCACGAGAAGGCAGTGCTGCCTGCCCTCCACAGGACAGGACAGGGCTGGGGTCCAGAGGGCCTGGCACATGCCAGTCAGCCATGAAAATGATGATTATCTCGTGGGGTTAACAGAAGTTCACAGCACTGTTAGAGATGCAGTTAAGAGTCCCTGAAATTACATGCTGAATCATGCATGTACCTGTGTGTACTGGGAAAGGTCCATAGGCGATAGTGGACATTTTCAACACAAGAAGGGTTACTGTTTAAAGAGGAAGACATCACCTACGCAGATTGCTAGGCGGGTTTCAAGGTTTCCGGGAGCACCATGCTGTCGTCCCTAAGGCAGGACCTCCTTTACAAGGTCGGGAGTGTGCTCTAAACATCCCGAACCTCTCCTCCTTGGACTGAGTGCCAATCCCAATCCACTTTCTCATCTGTAAAATGGAAACAATTATACCTATTCCAAGTGGTTATTCCGGAAATAACCATTCTTCTGAGGACAATGTATTGAGCATCTACTCTGTGTCAGGTATTGTGCTAGATATTAAGGATTCTGAAGTCCCTCCCTGCCTGGGGCTTGGATCAGAGGTTTGCTTCTCTGGGCTGGCATATGAAATGGCAAATAAATGGCCCCTGCCTGCTAGGGCCCCTGGTGAGTAGGAAATGCGATCAAGCTTGTAACGTGTCGGGCATGTAGTAAATTCTCAATAACTGGGAGCTGCTATGACTAACGGGGGCCAGAGGTCCTTTCCCAATAGCTGAGGCCCCAAGCACTCAGCCAGGGGGAAGGGCCCAAGAGCCCACAGGTGGATCTCAGGCCCGAGAACCCGAGTTCCAGGAGGTGCTACAAGGCGTTTCCACGTGGAGCCTGATAGGCGGCTGCTGTCACTCTCACCTCTAGCACTCTAGGTGGGGAGACCGACCGCGGACAGTGGGGAGAGAAAAGAAGGATGATTAAACCCAACGAAGCGGGACATGACAGAGGACATGGATAGAACATGTGGTGTCTGGAATGATGCAAGGAAGGAGGGAAACAAAGATGATTCCAAGGGAACAGACTTATACATTTGCCCCCCCATCTTCCGATGTTTGCTTTTTATGGGTGGTCAGATGGTCCCACCAGGGAAAAGGGGGAGGTCCACGGCCCTCAGATTGCAGGCCTTTACCACCAGCTGGCCGAAGCTGAAACGGTGTTAAGTAAGGGGGAGTGGTGGGGACAAGACAGCAGGGCATGGGGTGAACATGGGGCAAAAGGTAAAGTGCTTCCCAAGCAAGACGGGGGTAGGAGGAGATTCCAAACACACCCAGCAACCAAGAATGCAGAGTACTCTGGCTATCTGGGATAAACAGAAACAAGATGCTGGGCAACAGCTGTCCCCTGCAGGCAGGAAGGAGGGGGCTGCACTAGAGGTTAGGACTGGGATGCAGAGAAGCCCCTGCACACAGTGGGGTCAGGGCCACCTGCCTGACCCACATCTCCATCCCACATGAAAAACTCAGGGAGCAGCTTCTCAATGGGAGGTATGGAGGTGAGGCTAGGGGTGCAAGGATGGTGGCCCCGGGTCCACACAGAGCCCTGCCGGACGGGAGGGCCTTTAGGGAGGGCACCTGAGGCCTGATGGCAGAGCACAGGCTCAGAAACCAGATGGCAGGGGCTCGAGTCCTGGCTCTGCCGCTTCTCTGCACCTCAGTGCCTTCTTCATACAGGAGGGATCACCAGCTCCTACCTCTTGGGTTGTTGTAAGGATCAAATGAGTCTATCCATGTAGGGAACATGGTCTCTGTGCAGTAGGTACGTATGAGCTTTCAATGAATATCTACTATTGTTGTCGTCACTGTAGGCTACAAAAAATATATTATGTTCCCATCCCCCCCCTTATTTTTCACTGTACTCTTTCCTGCCAAGACTCTCTATAGGCAGCCTCAGAATCCTTCTCAACACAGTCCTCTGGGCAGCCAACTTCTCAGACTGGGGACACAGCTGAACTTTTTTATCAGTCTGGGTTAAGCAGAAGGCATGAGCGAGAAAGCAGGCACAGCATCCCATGCTTCTCTTCTCCACTGTACCTCCTCGGTGCTCACCCCTACTGCCTATGACTTAGAAAGTTAGATTTAGGGAAACAACTGATCCACAGAGAAGGATCAGGAAAGAAGAGAGAAAAAAAAGGCCTTGAGAGGATGGTGGGACCATCAAATTGAGTCAAATGTTTCCAGAGCAGGACAAAGTAGTGAGAGCTGGTCTCCAAATCGTCCTCCTAAGCTCAAACCTGACATGCAAATGGACGTGGAGAATTATTTGACCAGGCACGACTCTGCTCCATGAAAGAAAAGGACACCCCATCACTGCAAGTCCACTAAAGCAGTTAAGAACCTGCAAAAGGCAAATTCAGTATCTTTGGGCAAAGATCAAAAGTCCCCAAAGAAAGTAAAATACATTTGGGGGTATGCTACAGTTCTGGCAACTCAAACGTTCCAGAAGAGACTCAAAAGGCTGTGCTAGTTACTTGGTTACCCCATGACCCTACATGAAATGCTTCCCTTCTGAGAGGGACAACGACACCTGCCTAATGTGGGCACAGGCCACACTGGATAGAGCCTTGTGGGGCTCCTGGCACACTGCACAGGCTCCACTGGTACCGATCTGCCCCTGCTCTATACACGCCTATGGTGTGTGCAGTAACAAGAGGGTGCTTTGACGCCATGGCCATGTGTGGAGGGAAACCGTGAGGCAGAGGTGGAGAAGCACGGGTCGTGGAATCCCTTCTCTGGGCCTCGGTGTCACCCCTTAAATGGGGGTCAGGACAGTGCCCATTTCATAGAGCTGCAAGGGCAGAATACCTGACAAATATCGTAAGTGCCAGATGACTGGCTGGTATAGTCAGGGGACGGTGGGCAGCACCTCACGGGCTCTTTGTCCAGCTCTGAGTAGGCAGGCACTCAAAGATCATTTGCCGCAGGCCCACCTAGATGGGCTGGAGAGAAGAGGATGGGGTGGAAAAAGGAAGGAAGGAAGAGAATGGGGAGGGCAGGAGACAGGGTGAGTGGAGTCAGAGAAACCAGGCAGCTCTCTAAGACAGTCCTGGGTTCTCTCTGTTGGCACATCCAAGGTCATGGTGCGGAGGGTCAGCGATTTTCTATGCCACAGTGACTTTTTACCTTCACAATTTCCTGGGCCAGGATCCCTCCAACCACTGCACACACTGGGGCCATCTCAGAGAAGCAGTACCTAAAAGAGAAGACAAATGAAATGGCGCACTGAGGAACAGGGAGGCTGGTAAGGACATCTGGAAAAGGTCAGTAGTAGGTTCACCTGAATGAAAACATCTCCTACCGGGAGGAGTCAATTCAGACAGCAATGCGAATGCTGGCAACTAGGCGTGAAAATTAAATCTGATCCAGGTTAGGAGGTGGCTGGGAATGACCTCTGAACCTTGGCAGGCAAGAATTGTTTCACAACTTTTTTTTTTTTCTTTTTTAAAGTTAAAGGAAAGGCTATATCTGTGCGTCCTAAAAATAAAGTCCTACAAATATCAGATGTTTCAGTGCCCTGGTCACATTCTCGCAATTCTCTCCTGACCCACATGGGCAGTGGGTTCTATATGCTCTTCCCAGACAGATGTCAGGAGCAGGCCTGTGTTAACATGCAGGAGGCACAGGAAAGTTGGGGCCTGAGATTAAAGCACGGGAGCAGAAAAGAGCCTTCACTACCCACGTAGCTACCCACCCTTCTGGGCCAGGATGGGTATCCAGAGGAGAAATTTTAGCTAATATTGTCACCTGCCCCAATTACCCATCCTGGACAGCCGAACGCCTTCCCCCCCGCCTCCCCAGAGGAAGCATGCCTCGCCAGTTCCCATCCCTGAACACAAAGGGGTTTTTTAAATGAGCAAATTGAGGTGCAGGCAAGTTAAGAGGAAAGCTTCCCTACGGAACCCTACCACGAGGAGACCACCTCCCGTCTTCTTGGTTTGGTACACACCCTTCTAGACATTTTTAAAAGGGCACATATCTAAACATATATAATTTAAAACCCAAGTCATAGCAGCTGTTATTCATTGTGCCCTGTAACCTACTGATGGATACTTAAGCAGTTCAACATTGTGACCATACATCTTGGCGGTGGTGTCCAAACAATTCCTTATGGCAAATTCCAAAATACAGAATTGTTGAGTCCTGACACGCTGTGCCAAAATGCCCTCCAGAAAGGCTATACCCATTCAGCTCACATCAACTGTGCTTGGGGATGCCCATCTCCTCACGCCCTGGCCGGGCCCAGCACTCCCATCTGTCCATCCACAGGGCAGCTCTTCCTCCCACGTACCAAGGTCCACTGCAGAACTATAAAATACACAGAGAACTATGCCAACGCGAAACTAGTCACCATAATTCTACTACTCAAAGACAGTCAAATGTGGGAATATCCTTCCTTTAAAAAAAAGCTCACAGGGCCTCCCTGGTGGCGCAGTGGTTGAGAGTCTGCCTGCTGATGCAGGGGACACGGGTTCATGCCCCGGTCCGGGAAGATCCCACATGCCGCGGAGCGGCTGGGCCTGTGGGCCGTGGCCGCTGGGCCTGCGCGTCCGGAGCCTGTGCTCCGCAACGGGAGAGGCCACAGCAGTGAGAGGCCCACGTACCGAAAAAAAGAAAAGAATAAAAAATTCACCTACATTCTATGTGATCGTACTATACAAATTTAACATTCTGCTTTTTTAAAATCATCTTAACAAAATGCTAGCAAACCAAACCAGCAACATATAGACACATGATCACTTCAACAGACACAGAAAAAGCATGAGACAAAATCCAGCACCTCTTCAAGATAAAAACACTCAACAAACTGGGAAGAGAAGGAGATTTCTTTAAACTGATAAAGGGCATCTACGAAAAATCCACAGCTAACATCTTACTTAATGGCAAAAGACTGAAAGATCAGGAACAAAACAAGGATGTCTGCTATCACCACTTCTATTCAACATTGTGCTGGAGATTCTAGCCAGGGCATTTAAGGAAGGAAGGAAAAAGAAATAAGGGGCATCCAGACTGGAAAGAAGTAATATATATATTCACAGATGACATGATCTGGTATACAGAAAGTTCTAAGGAAACCACAGAAAAATTATTTGAACTATTACATTCAGCAAGGCTGCAGAAGACAAGATTAACATACAAAAATCAATCTATTTCTATACATGAGCAATGAACATCCTTAAAATGAAATTAAGAATTTGATTTACAATAGCATCCAACAGAATAAAATATTTCAGAATAAATTTAACAATAAATGTGTAAAACTTATACTGTGAAGAGTATAAAACATTGTTGAAAGAAATAAAAGACTTAAATAAAGGGAAAGATATCCCCAGGTTCATGGATCAGAAGACTTAATATTGTTAAGATGGCAATACTCTCCAAATGTTACTGGGACAACTGGGTCTCTAAAGGCAAAAGAATTAATGTGGACCCCTACTTCACATCATGTACAAAGGTTAATTCAAAAATGGATCACAGACCTAAATGCAAAAGCTAAAACTGTAAAACTCTTCAGACGGGAACATACATGTAAAAATGGGGGAAAAAAAGATAAATTATATTTCATAAAAGTTAAACATTTCTACTTCAAAGGATACTATCAGGAAAGTGAACAGACAACCCACAGAATGGGAGAAAATTTTTACAAATCATGTATCTGACAAAAGGACTTGAATCCAGGGACCCCTTACAATTTAACAATAAAAAGATAACCCAATTTAAGAATGGGCAAATGATCTAAATAGACATTTCTCTAAAAACATACACAAACGGCCAGTAGGCACATGAAAAGATGCTCTACATCATTAGTCATTAGGGAAATGCAAATCAAAACCACAGTGAGATGCAACTTATTACCCACTAACACCGAAACAGACAGACAATAACACTTGTCGGCAAGGATGTGGAGAAACTGGAACCTGGATAAAGTGCTGGTGGGATAGTAAAGTGGTGTGCCACTGTGAAAGAGAGTTCAAATTGTTAAACAGTTACCATATGAGCCATCAATTCCACCCTTTGGTATACATATCCAAGAGAAATGAAAACTTATGTTCACACAAAAACACATGAATGTTTATAGTGGCTTTACTCATAATTGCCAAAAACTGGGGACAACCCAAATGTCCTTCATCTGGTGCATCAACTGTGGTACATCCATACAGTGGACTACTACTCGCAATAAGAAGAAATGAGCTATCGACTCGTACAACGTGGATGGATCTCAAAGGTATTAGGCTAAGGGAAAGAAGCCAGACTTGAAAAGACTACACATGCTGTATGATTCCATTTATATTACATTATTGAAAAAGGCAGAACTACAGGGATAGAGAACAGGTCAGTGGTTGCAGGTAGGGAAGGGACTGAGTACTCCAAGGCCGCATGAGGGAATTTGGCGGGGGGGGTGTGTGTGTGTGTGTGTGTGTGTGTGTGTGTGTGTGTGTGTGTGTCTGTGTCTGTGTGTGTGTGTGTGTGTGTGTGTGTGACAAAAATTTTCTGTATCTTGTTTGTAGTGGTAGTTACACAACTCTGTGTCTTCATAAAATTTTATGGAACTTTAAAACAAATAACTCACAGAACTGCATAACAAAAAAGAATAAATTTGACTGTATGTAAATTAAAAAAATAAAACCAAAACACCATGAGGAAACAAGAACAAATTTCACTGTATAAGTCTAAATAATAAAAACTAAACAAGACAAAAACAAGCATCATCTCAAGACATAATCAGACAAGTTCAGAATATGGGATACTCTACAATATAACTGGCCTGGACTCCCAAAAAAAAAAAAAAAAAGGCAGTAAACTGTTCTAGATCAGGAGTTGGAAAACCTTCTTTGTGAAGAACCAGACATTAACATTCTGCTTTAAAGCCAAATAATTTTTTGGCTTTATAGGCCATATGGTCTCTGTTTAAACTCTTTGTAAAAACTCTACAAAAGCTGTCACAAATAATACACAAATGAGTAGGTGTGGAATAAAACTTTATTTACAAAAGCAGGTGGCAAGCCACAGTTTGCCAACTCCCAGATTAAAAGCAGCACAGAACCAAATGCAACAGATGAACTCTGATGCATTCTTAAGCATCATGTCATCGTTCTGCCCCCTCCCCAAAATAAAAAAGCAAAATATTAACAACTGAATCTAACTGAGTGGTATATAGATGTTTACTACTGTTCACTATTCCTTCCGGTTTTCTGTATGCTTGACATTTTTCATATCATTTTTTTTTTTTTTTTTTGTGGTATGCGGGCCTCTCCCTGTTGTGGCTTATCCCGTTGCGAAGCACAGGCTCCAGACGCGCAGGCTCAGCAGCCATGGCTCACGGGCCCAGCCGCTCCGCGGCATGTGGGATCTTCCCGGTCCAGGGCACGAACCCGCGTCCCCTGCATCGGCAGGCGGACTCTCAACCACTGCGCCACCAGGGAAGCCCTTTCATATCATTTTTAATCTGTGTATTTGCATTTGCTCTGTAATATTAACTCTCTAATGCCTTTCCAATTTCTCTGTCTTATAAATATGATAATGAATATCTTCTGTACGTAAGTATTTGCTCACATTATTTCTTTCGGGTATATTCTCATTATCAAGGAGCAGAATTACTGGGCTAAAGAGGGAACACTTAAATGACTCTCGATACTTATTTCCAAACTGCCTCCTTAAAAGGTTGTACCTTTTCCCATCATGCTTACTAACAATGAATATGTTTTTTTAATCTACAAAGGATTTTTTTTGATTTTACATATTCTCTGATAGAAAATATATAAGAAAATATAATAACAAATTCAGTGATTTTCTCTGGTTAATGGAATTATGAGTAATTTTCATTTTCCTCTTTTTAAATTGTTTTTTATAACTTTTATAAAACTTTTAAAGGTTACTTTCCATTCAGTTATTACAAAATATTAGCTATACACAGTGCAGCCCAAAAAAATAAATAAATACTGGCTATATTCCCCGTGTTGTACAATACATCCTTGAGCCTGTCTCATACCCAACAGTCTGTGCCTCCACGCCTCCTCATTTTCATCTTTGAATTTATTCCACACTACCTGATTTTTCCATAATATATGTGTATTATCTCTGAAACTTAAAAACCAGTAAGTTCACAAAAGGACAAATATTGTATAATTCCACTTATACAAGATACGTAGAACAATCAAATTCATAGAGACAGAAAGTAGAATAGAGGTTACCAGGGGCTGGGGCAGCACAATGGGAAGTCAGTGTTTGACAGGGACAGAGTTTCAGTTTGGGATGATGAAGAAGTACTGGAGATGGATAATAGCGACAGGTGCACAACAATGTGAATGTACTTAATGCCACTGACCTGCCCATTTACGAATGGTTAAAACGGCATAATTTATGTTGTGTGTATTTCACCGCAATAAAAAAAATTTTAAAAAACAGTAAAAATTATATTACACGTACAAATTATGAATGTTCATCATAAGTGTTTATAATAGTGAAAAACTATAAATAACTCACACACCCACCAATAAGGTAATGGCTAAATAAATAACCATATGGCAGACAGTGAAACATTATGCAGCACAAGTGAAGTTATGGATCTGTATTTGTGACACAAACAAGTCCATGATATGCTGGAAAAAGAAGGCTATCACATGAAAAGTACAATCTCATCTTGATATTTAAAAAGAGAAAAAACCTGAAAAAATACACATACCGATGTCTGTGAGGCTAAACCCCCAAATGAAACCCCAAGTTAGCAGTGGCCACTTCTCACTGGGAGGACTGGATGATCCTTTTCTTCCCTTTTATATTTGCTGCCAATGGGCATCTGTTACTTTCATAATCAGAAAAGCAATAAAGCTCCCCGAAAAGAGAATAAATAACCTAACATGAAGGGACGGGACAAGCAGCTCACAGACAGATGAGGGAAACGGAGGCTTGGGCACAGCCTTCCCTTCTCAAGTAAGCACGCCCTGCTCGGAGCTGGCAGTGGGTAATTTGTGAGGGTAGCTCAGCTGCCAGACGGCAGCTCATTTCCTTGCCGCATCCCTATCCCATCTCCACCAGCCTCATCTCCACCGGCCACAGACGGACTTCGAGAGGCCGTCAACCACCTCTTACTTAAAAGGCAATAGAGAGGGAGCGGCTGAGCACACGAGGCGTAGTCACGGGAAAGTGGTTTCTGCAAAGGGGTAGCGGGGACACACTTTGGAGAGGAAACTAGTCGGCAGCTAGTCCGGCTGTTAGCAGTTAGGCTGTGGCTTTCTCCTTCTGGGAAGCGGGGCCTCTGCCACTGGCTGGCGATGCAGAGGCAGGCCGTTCATCACTCTAAACACCCAAATCAGTCACTCGGCGGCACGCTCAGGCCCGGCACGCGGCACTGGGTGTGCTCGGTGGCCCTGCGGCCTGGCTACGTCTACTGAATCTGGAGCCCTGCAGAGCCTGCCCGCCTCCTGCCATGAAGGGCAGAGCAGGCACCACTTGCTCCTCCACTAAGAGAAGGGTGCCTGCTGTTAGCCCGAAACAGGCACCCCATCCCAGCCTGCAGTGGCATCAGCCTCGACCTCCCAGTGCTAATTTACAAAAGCACCTTGTAGACAGCTGCCTCTTTCTGGCTGAGGGCCCGGCAGGGGATTCAAAGCCCACTGCCGGTCTTAAATCGGCTGAGGTTTGCTAGTGTCTAAGTGAGGATCCCAGCCACGCGTGAAGAAGGAAAGGACTAGGGAACGAAGGGACTCCGATTCACTTTATTGCTGAAAAGGAACCAAGGTACTGTGCTGTTACCAGCGATTAGCAGTGTGGTGAGATCTTGGTTGGCTACTTACTAAAACCTTGGACAAGTGACTATCTTTCTGAGTCTCAGTTTCTTCATTTAACTGAGAAGAAAATAATAATACACACTTCGAGGATTATTGTAACAATTAAACGTGGCCGTGTTGGTAAAGCACAGAAAGTCTTCAATACGTGGTGCTGTTGTTATTAGCTGTATAACCTCATACTAGTCACTGAACTTCTCTGAGCTCTAAATTAACTTTTCTTCTCCTATAAAATGGGCTGTTGTCAAGAGAGAGCATGTACAGAAAGCAACTACCACAATGCCTGGTATTATAACAGCTGCTCAGTAAATTCTAGCCATCATTATCACTGCTACAAGCTGGAGCACAGCAAAGCAGTTTAGGGAGTCCCCCAAATACACCGAAAGAGAGTGAGAGTACTGAGATGACCCCAGAGCTCCTTGGAAGGGGTTCCTGACCCAGTCTCCCTTTGGACCGATCCAATCAAATCCTAAACCTGACTGTGTATAAGAGCAAAAGACTGGTCGCCTAAGGTGAAAGCATCCCAGCACCTAAGGGTGAGGACACTGGGAACAGGGATGCCTTTGCTGCTGAGGGTATAAACTGATAGGTCATCAATGGAAGGTAATGGGGCAATATCTACCAAATGATAAACCCATTCTTCTGACCCCGCCACTCCATTTATCGTGCAGTTATACCTGCACACATACAAGGTCACCTCGATTTTTCATATGCTGCTGTTATACCAACAGAAGGACAGAGGGCCACAGGAGGTGGCAGAATGTGACAAAGGAGGCTCTCCTCAGGGCTTTCGGTCTTAATAAAGCATCTCCCCAAATTAAGGCAAATACTGAAAGCAGACATTTATCAATCCAGGCTAAACTGTGATAAGTACTGAGACCAACCTGACAAAGTCTTCAGGAAGCAGGTCAGGATTAACACCCAGGGAGTCAAGCACATCGTTTCGAATCTGGAGCAACAACTCAGAATCTTCCCCGAAGGTATCAGAATTAGGATCTCTTCCTTTATCTGTGCGGAACTTCAGGAGCACTGGGAAAGGAAGAAGACAGGTCAAAAAGCAAGTCTTTTCACAACCTACAGACTGGGAGAAAATATTTGCAAATAATGTGACCAAAAATGGCTTAATTTCTAAAATATACAAACAGCTCATACCACTCAACAACAAAAAAACAAACAACCCAATCGAAAAATGGGCAGAAGACCTAAATAGACATTTCTCCAGAGAAGATACAGATGGCCAAAGGCTCATGAACATCGCTAATTATTGGGGAAATGCAAATCAAAACTACAACGAGGTACCACCTCACACAGGTCAGAATGGCCATCATAAAGAAAATCTACAGGGCCTCCCTGGTGGCGCAGTGGTTGAGAGTCCGCCTGCCGATGCAGGGGACGTGGGTTCGTGCCCCGGTCCGGGAAGATCCCACATGCCGCAGAGCGGCTAGGCCCGTGTGCCACGGCCGCTGAGCCTGCGCGTCTGGAGCCTGTGCTCCGCAACGGGAGAGGCCACGTCAGTGAGAGGCCTGCGTACCAGAAAAAAAAAAAAAAAAATCTACAAATAACAAATGCTGAAGAGGGTGTGGAGAAAAGGGAATCCTCCTACACTGTTGGTGGGAATGTAAACTGGTGCAGCCATTATGGAGAACAGTGTGAAGCTTCCTCAAAAAACTAAAAACAGGGCGTCCCTGGTGGTGCAGTGGTTGAGAGTCCGCCTGCCAATGCAGGGGACGCAGGTTCGTGTCCCGGTCCGGGAAGATTCCACATGCCACGGAGCGGCTGGACCCGTGAGCCATGGCCGCTGAGCCTGTGCTCCGCTACGGGAGAGGCCACAACAGTGAGAGGCCTGCGTACCGCAAAAAAAAAAAACTAAAAACAGAGTTGCCATATGATCCAGTAATCCCACTCCTAGGCATATATCCAGACAAAACTATAATTCAAAAAGATACACGCATCCCTACGTTCACAGCAGCACCATTCATGATAGCCAAGACATGGGAACAACCTAAATGTCCATCGACAGATGAATGGATAAAGAAGACGTGGTATATATATATACAATGGAATACTACTCAGCCATAAAAAGAATGAAATACGTGGTGCAGTGGTTAAGAATCCACCTGCTGATGTGGGGAACACAGGTTCGAGCCCTGGTCCAGGAAGATTCCACATGCTGCGGAGCAACTAAGCCTGTGCGCCACAACTACTGAGCCCACGCGCCACAACTACTGAAGCCCGTGCTCCACAACAAGAGAAGCCACCACAATGAGAAGCCCGTGTTCTGCAACCAAGAGTAGCCCCCGCTCGCCGCAACTAGAGAAAGCCTGCACACAGCAACGAAGACCCAACGCAGCCATAAATAAATAAATAAATTTATTTATTTAAAAAAAATGAAATAAAGCCATTTGCAGCAACATGGATGGACCTAGAGATTATCACACTGAGTTAAGTCAGAAAGAGAAAGACAAATACCATATGATATCACTTATATGTGGAATCTAAAATATGACACAAATGAACTTATCTATGAAATAGAAACAGACTCACAGACATAGGGAACAGACTTGTGGTTGCCAAGGTATTTGGGGGAGGGAAGGATTGGGAGTTTGGGATTAATAGATGCCAACTCTTATATACAGGATGGATAAACAACAAGGTCCTACTGTATAGCACAAGAGAACTATATTCAATACCCTGTGATAAACCATAATGGAAAAGAATAGGAAAAAGAATGTCTATATATGTATAAAGGACTCACTTTGCTGTACAGCAGAAATTGACTTTTTTTTTTTGCATCACATCTCTATTGGTGAATTCTCTTTTAAAGACTAGAACCATCTGCAAAAACAATATCAAGACAGCAACTAAACACAGACTAGTAGAAAGTATTAGAATTGAGGCTGACATAAATTAGCAATGATTATGGTACTATCATTTTATTTATTTAAAAAAATTTTTTTAACATCTTTATTGGAGTATAATTGCTTTACATTGTTGTGTTAGTTTCTGCTGTGTAACAAAGTGAATCAGCTATATGTATACATGTATCCCCATGTCCCCTCCCTCTCACCCTCCCTATCCCACCCCTCTAGGTGGTCACAAAGCACCGAGCTGATCTCCCTGTGGGATACAGCCGCTTCCCACTAGCCATCTATTTTACATTTGGTAGTGTATATATGTCAATGCTACTCTCTCACTTCGTCCCAGCTTACCCTTCCCCCTTCCCATGTCCTCAAGTACATTCTCTACGTCTGTGTCTTTATTCCTGCCCTGCTCCTAGGTTCATCAGAACCATTTCTTTTTTTTTTTAGTTTCCATATATATGTAACACAACATTTTAAATCAACTATACTTCATTCAATAAAATAAATTTTTTAAAAAGCAAGCCTTTTCATAATAAATAAATCTTTATAGATGTTGATAATTAAACACATTTTTTTTTCATTCTACAGAAGTAGTACATTAATTAAAATGTGGGGGCTTCCACTGGCTCAGTGGTTAAGAATCCGCCTGCCAACACAGGGGACATGGGTTCAAGCCCTGGTCCGGGAAGATCCCACATGCCGCGGAGCAACTAAGCCCATGCGCCACAACTACTGAGCCTGCACTCTAGAGCCCGCGAAACATGACTACTGAGCCCACATGACACAACTACTGAAGGCCGCATGCCTAGAGCCCCTGCTCCGCAACAAGAGAAGCCACCGCAATGAGAAGCCCGGGCACCGCAACGAAGAGTAGCCCCCGCTTGCCGCAACCAGAGGAAGCCCACTTGCAACAACAAAGACCCAATGCAGCCAAAAATAAATAAATAAATAAATAAATAAATATATATACACACATATATATAAAAATATAAATGTGGGCCAAGTGAAAGGTAATACTTTTCATTTATTCAACAAATATAGTCAGAAAGGTAATCAAATATTGCAAAAATGACTAAAATTACTGTGATGAGTGCCATGACAGTACAACAGAGGATGTGACATCCTCTATAGGGTGCTGTCAAGTAAAGGTTCCCTGAGGAAACAACATGAGTGAAGTATGTGTGGGCCTGGGAAGAAGGGTAGGGGCAACTTCCAGCAGAGGGAAAAGGCCCTATTATGACCCAGAAGAGAGGTCAGGTGGAGGAGGCATGCATTCTAGGCATCAGTTCAAAGGATGAACTGCTTCAGCCAGAAAGGCCAGCCAAGTGCTCAGACTCATCAGACAGGCAGATCATTACAAACAAAACCTCCCTTACTTAGTACAACCATTATGTCAACCTCCAGAAACGGACAGTTTTGTTTTGGATGTGAACCAGAGGAAAGGTTCAGATGATGGCAGCAAATCAGCAGTACGGTATAACAAGACCCTAACAAGGCTTGAAATTGTAGCGCAGATGAAAAGACACAGGCAGGAGCAGAAGACCGATCAAAATACAAGCACCTTCTACTGCCACAACACCTTGTCTGGATGTCCACTGCAGGCTGGCTGGGTGGCATTCTTGTTCCCCACATGCTCCCCAAGGCAGGCGGACAGTCAGCCTGGAGCCTCGTCTCTAGGGCAGTTCTCCTCCCACACCACACAGGCTGTTTCAGAGCAGAGGTAGAGATGGGTAGATCCCCGGGTGCCCTGGGATAGGCCCTCACACTCACAGTTCACAAACTGCTTCCATTTAAGTTTCATCAGCATTTGCTGACTGAAAAAGTGAACTTATCCAGCAAGTTACACTCTCTCTCAGTACAAGGGGTTCTTCCCTAAAAGATAAGGTGGCCTGAAAACTCAGGCAATTGTTGCGAGGCTCTTTAAAAACGCAAGTATTTGGAACTTGCCCCAGAGTAAGGAATCACTGTCCTTCTCTTTGTTTTAAGACTCACAAACAGTTTTGGTGATGAGCAGTGCGGTGAGAACCGCCCTCCAAGAAGCAGTAGGAATTCATTCATTCACCAGTACGAGCGAGCATTCAGTGTGCACGGCTGACCTACGTGCCAAAGGTCCGATGGTGAGCAAGGGAGTCTTGGTCTCTGCAGTCTGAAAGCGATGGCGGGCGAGGATGGGGAATTTAGGGGTCAAGACAGATGGCTCCACTGAAGCCTGAGAGAAGTTCATAAATGGGCTACACAGTGTTCTGAGAAGATCCCAAAACATGGAGGCCCAGGTAAAAGAAGACGCAACCTGCTTCTGGGCTATGCTTTTCTCAGTGCCGGCGTCCGAGGAAGATCGCTTGTCATGTCCCCAGCATAGGGCACTGCACATCAGAGGTTTTCTATTCTTTATCTTAAAAAGGTTCCAGAACACCTGTTTTGAATACTGTTTGTTGTCTGGGAATGTTACTCTCCTCTCGTTTTCAAGAACACAGCTTCTACAACCCTCAATTCTACCTGACCACTTGGCAGACAACTCAAAAGTCGATGACAATTTGGATGCTGGCTAACACAGACCTGCCATCACCTAAGCTCAACTTCTAACTTTGCAGATGTGTCACTGGGATTCCAATTTGGAGTAAACAAATGCAATCAAGCAAGCATTTGGGGACAGGGTGGAGAAAAGACTGCAGAAGTGGCAGGTCATCACTGTTTACACCAAGCCTCTTTTCCAACAATGTCTGGTGAAGACAAAGGAACGTGGAAATCTGCTAGTCCAGTCAAAAGAGGATACTCCGAGCGGACTGTATCGAATGTCAGCGCTAATTCTGCCAATCACTCTTGAGAAGATGGACCTAGAATGTGCATCAGTGTTGCCTGAGCAGATGACGGAGGCAGTGCCAAGGGCAGGCCGCTTGTAATGCACAATCCGAGGCCCAGTGGCAAGCACGTGGGAACGGAATGAGGTTGCTGGACAGCAGCAGGAGTCCCGCCCTAGCTGCCTCCTGTGCAGTCCTCTTATTTCTGTGTCACTGGGACAGAAGCACCAACTGTCATAAGGGACAGAGGAGAGAGGATCATTTTTTCAGCCCTCACCACAAAACTTTTCATCTTTTGGTTATGAAGCACAGCTCTTGAAGCATACTCAAACAATTATAACAACTGCAAAACAAGCAGTGCCTACTCTATGCCAGGCACCATTCTAAACCTTTTACATCCGCGGTAACCCAGGGAGGGAGGGAGGTCCGAATGCTCTTCCTACTTTACAGGTGAGGAAACTGAAGTTCAGAGATTGAGCGGCTTCATCAATGGGACCGCCAACGAGTAGTGGCATAGAAATGCTAACGCTGGCATTCGGAATCTGTGCTTCTAGATCCAGGAGAAAGCCAGGACCATCAGGAACGCAGCCCAAGGATTCCAAGTGGTCTGGCTCTTTGCCCCCCACCTCAGGAAGACTCCTATTCAACAACACTTCTGTGAGATGCATTTTCCTGACGGGGCCCTGCCCTCTCTTAACTGGTCCTTTTAAAATAAATAAATAAATTTATTTATTTATTTATTTATGGCTGAGTTGGGTCTTTGTTGTCACGCACAGGCTTTCTCTAGTTGTGGCGAGCGGGATTCTCATTGTGGTGGCTTCTCTTGTTGCAGAGCACGATCTCTAAGCACGTGGGCTCAGTAGTTGTGGCTCGCGGGCTCTAGAGCGCAGGCTCAGTAGTTGTGGCACACGGGCTTCGTTGCTCCGTGGCATGTGGGATCTTCCCAGACCAGGGCTCGAACCTGTGTCCCTGCATTGGCAGGAGGATTCTTAACCACTGTGCCAGCAGGGAAGCCCCTAGTCCATTACTTTTAAGTTACTAGTTCAGTGGGTGAGAAGTGGACGTGGAAGCCGTACGAAACCTTGCCCATCAATCTTCAGAGGGTAAGACCAGTTTCATCTCAGAAAGAAATAAGATGGCACTCAGAGGAGGAGCAGAGGCAGCCAGCAGCTGGCCCCGCTGTTTCTCTGGGCCCCTTGCCTGTTCCTGGTGCAGGCCGCCTGGACGTGGGCCGGCAGCCTGGCACCATCCAGATACCTTGCTGACCACATCTGAAGACCGCTCAGGGCCTCCGGGAAGGGGGCCAGTCAGTCCGGCCACTTATTTGCAGCAAAGCAAACAGAGGCTGTATTTTGCGCTCTTTTTCTAATGTCAGCACTCCAGTTAGCAGGGGTGGAGGGGGTGTGGGAAGAAGCCCAGTGTTCTAGACGGGCAGCAGCCTCAGAACTGACCCTAGCCCTGGACGAGTTCTCGCTTATTAAATTCTCCTCTTTGTTCTGCTGTCTGCCCTCCCAAATAGCCAGACACACACATAGCACTGTTGACTCTGCATTTCTGAAGAGCACCTCCCCACCAGTTTCCAAATTATGAAACTATTCCATGAAGATCAAATACTGTCAGGGATGCCAAAAGATGACTCATTGAAACATATTAAAACACTGCACAAAATAAGAGTTCCAAACTTGATTAACTTCATCTGCACCTTTTAATTAACTCAGGTTGCAGAAGTCCGGGGGGGATGACATTCACCGCTACGGAGGATAGGCTGGGGTCTCTGCTATAGTTCAGGACTTGCCCATGTAACAGAGAAGACAAACTTTGAAAAGGGGAAACCAAGCACCTTTTCATGGATTAGAAGAAAAACTGCATATGTGTGAATAAACTACTACTTTTGCAAAAAGAAATTAACTCAAATTCAAATTTAATCTGAATCAGAATACCAGATTAGTGTTATAACAGGAATTTGGGAAGCAATGTTACTAATCACTCTATTTCTTTCTAAACATTTCTTATTGCATTTAAATGGCATGATTATATTTAGCATAATCACTAAGGCCATCCAAAGACTCCAGTATTTTTATAGGGAAAAAATGAAATCAATGTTGCAAACTAGCTCCAACCCAATTGCTGTTTCCCAAAACAGTTCAACTGAGACAAAGTCAAATCTATAGAAAATTGCCTGGCTGATGCCTAAAGCTGTTCTGTGCCAGACACCATCCCCACCTCTCTGGAGCTCCCCACCCATTCTCCCCAAAGTGGCTCACTTAATGGCGACTCATTATCTCTGGGAATGGCCTGGAAATCAGATCCACTCCTGGGTGACATAAACTTCCAAGAAAATGAAAAATAGAGTTATCCTCTTAGCCGGTAGCTTATCTGCTCAGGCAAGACGCTAGGTCTCACATTTAGTCAACTGTTCATTCAATGAATACGTAGCGAGCACTGACTCTGTGCTGGGCCCTGAGCTGGGCAGGGGAGAGCAAAATGCACGCTCTGCCTCTCAGAGCGTTTCGTGAGGGTGACAAACAAAAACTACATATGAAATAACAGAAGGTGGGAACTAGAAAAGGAGTTCTGAGAGAGCATGATGGGGTAGAAGGGAGTGGTTTCGCCAAGCAGCCTGCCAAGCTCCCTCCCCAGTGGGCAGAACCACCTCATCTTCACAGGTGCCCCGGCCCCAAATGCTGATCCTCCCTACCTCTCACCCTCAGCACGCTCACACACTGTCAGGGCCTGCTGCACCTTCTCTCTGCAAAGCCCTTCCTAGGCCTGGGGAGCCTGGGAATCCGCAGGCAGCAGCGCGCAGCAGCGAGGAGCACAGCTCTGGATCCCCTATTCTCCTACTTACTGTGACCCTGGACAAGTGACAACGACCCTGAGCCTCGTCTGTGAAATGGGAATCGAAAGAGCACTGACCTTATTAAGGGGCTTAAGGATTAAGGGAACTAATAAACGTAAAGCACCTCGGACGGTGCCAGGTAAGCACCAGGTAAATGGCGCTACTCCAGAACTGCCACTGCTTGTCCGCATCTCCCTAAATCCAGCCTGCACGGATGGCCCTTAGAGAAGCAGACACACTTGTTCATGCTGTGATTCCTCATGTGACTGTGTAACCACCACTAACTCAGCAGTGAGCTCGGGGGACCACAGCGCCTCGGCTCTGAACTATACTCTTCATTCTCCGCACCCTGTTCTATCCCTCAGGGTCTTAATCTCAATTTGTGATTTTACAGTCATCTGTGTAAATTCACTTGTACAAGGACTGACTTGTCTCCTCCACCAGATTTGGGTGCTCCGTGGGGCAGAGACCGTATCTGTTTTGTTCACTATTATCTACTTAATGCCTAGCACAGGGCTTGCCCCATAGTAGGCACTGAGATAGTATCTGTTCCATGGGGAGCTTCAATGTTTGGAGAAGGAAGGAAAATCATCACACGGGTGGGCAGAAGGCTCACAACAAGGCGACACAAGGCCCTCACAGATACTAACCAGGCCTGCTCTATTACTAATCAAATTGAATGGAGTCCTCAAGATACCGAGGATGGATCTGTTTCTCTTATTAACTATTTACAAACATGCTTAACATGGAATGTCCAGCAAGAAACAGAAAAAAGATACACAGTGTACCACATCTGCCCTCAAGAGGGAAACAAGATAGAAGCCTGGCTAAAGCCCATGGGGGTGAAGCTCAGAGGAGGGACACAGCTGGACTGAGGAAGGCGGGGCATTTCCAGGAAGCCACCATGAGTTCTGCTGGCTCTCAGCCTCCCACCTCTTGCGGCATCTGTCCATGTGCTCAGCTCAGCTCCACACCTCTCCCCCCTGCATCTACCTCACTCTTAGTTTTTCTCTTTAATCCAGAAACTTAAAAGTATGCATGTGCATATACTCATTCATTCACTTTTTCATCCACAAACATTTCCTGAGCACCTGCACTCCACCCCCACCGCCTGTGCTGAGCTGTGCTGGGGACCCGGACGGCAGAGCTCACGATCCACGGAGGGCACTCGCAGAAGCCCCCGTCTGTCACCACGGCCTCACTACGGCCACACAATCCTTTGACCTCTTTCTCCAGAGAACTTCACCTCCAGACCGGCCTCCCCTGAAGACTTTTTCTGAAACACCCCTTCTAAGTACCAAGTCCTGGCCACCCTTTCACCTCTCCTATGAAGGCCAGTCTCTGACCTCATCACATATCAGCTCAAAACAGAGAAAGAAAGTTGCCTCCTGTTATTTACAGCTCACTCTCTTCTGAAAAGAACCTGAGGCAGCTGGATGAAAGTGGTTGATGGGAGAAAGGAGAGTCCTACTTCTCAGAAATGAGCTGCCAGTTTTTGCCTACCAAATGAAAGACCACGATTACTCAACCTGAGCGAGAGGCAGAGGGACTGGCTCTGTCACCTAGAGCTGGTGGGAGTGAGAATGCTCACCAAACCATGTGAAGATGCGGTATCGAGGATCTTTACAAAAGGTCATGCTCCTTGGCCAGTGACTTAATTATGTGTAAGCGGTCACTGCCATGTTATTTATGCATATTTCAAAAAAATCTGGAAATAATCTCATATCCAATAACACGATGATTACATGAAACATGATAAATTGACAGAATGGAATATTATTCAGCTATTAAAATTATGTTTAAGCAGTTTTTAGTCACATTTTTAAATTTTAATAGCATTTAGGTTTAAAAAAAGGGGGGCAAAATAGCCTATATTCAGAATGAGCTCTCCTATGTAAAATAAAATAGAATGAATTAGGGCTTCCCTGATGGCACAGTGGTTAAGAATCCGCCTGCCAATGCAAGGGACACGGGTTCAAGCCCTCGTCTGGGAAGATCCCACACGCCGCGGAGCAACTAAGCCCGCACACCACAACTACTGAGCCTGCGCTCTAGAGCCCACGAGCCACAACTGCTGAAGCCCACACGCCTAGAGCCCGTGCTCCGCAGCAAGAGAAGCCACCGCAATGAGAAGCCCGTACACCACAACTACTGAGCCTGCACTCTAGAGCCCACGAGCCACAACTACTGAAGCCCACACGCCTAGAGCCCGTGCCCCGCAGCAAGAGAAGCCACCGCAGTGAGAAGCCCGTGCACCACAACGAAGAGTAGCCCCCGCTTGCCGCAACTAGAGAAAGCCCGCGCGCAGCAACAAAGACCCAACGCAGCCAAAAATCAATAAATAAATTTTAAAAAAAAATGAAGTAGGTACAATTGTTATCATCCTCATTTTAGAGGTGGGAAACTGAGGCTCAGGATCACAATGGACTCCAAAGTCAGCACACTTCTAACCTCTATGCTGTACTACCTCCCTGGAAGCCGAGAGAAGACAGAAGATAGGCTAGTATAAAAAAAGAAAAGAAAAAAGAATATCACTTCAAGTGACCTTAGTTTCCCACCTCGGAGTCCACCAGTTTGGAATAATGCAAACCACCCATTCAGACTCTAGTCTGACCAAATATTCTAGTTCTCCTCTTAAAAAAAAAAAAAAGTCTAATGATTCCCAAGCTTGACTCTCACCTTTAAAGTGGAACATTCTGGACTTCCCTGGTGGTGCAGTGGTTAAGAATTTGCCTGTCAATGCAGGGGACACAGTTCTATCCCTGGTCCAGGAAGATCCCACATGCCACAAAGCATCTAAGCCCGCAGGCCACAACTACTGAGCCCACGTGCCACAGCTACTGAGCCCGCGCGCCTAGAGCCTGTGCTCCACAACATGAGAAGCCACCGCAATGAGAAGCACAGGCACCTCAACAAAGTGTAGCCCCCGCTTGCTGCAACTAGAGAAAAGCCCGCACGCAGCAACGAAGACCCAACGCAGCCAGAAATAAATAAATTTATTTATTTAAATAAAGTGGAACATTCTGAAAAGTCTGTAATTTACAAACAGAACGGGACAAAAACATTCTAAAATGCAGAGGCAGATGATGTAGAGGCCAAGTATGGAGATCGCTGGTCCCCTACTGCAAGGGCCCCTATCTACTAGCTTTGCCAGCCGCACCCTCCGCTTACAGAGCTATTCTGACAAAGCCCTTTCCATTCACACTCACCCTGCCTGGTCACAAGCAGCAGAGAGACAGGGTCTTTTCTCCAGGCCAGCACTTGAGTGGCACATGACCTTGACTCTGGGCATCTGCTGCTCTCTGCCAACTGCTCTTACCCAGGGAAGATGGCACAGGACATTCCCGTGACTGTTGTCTGACAGTCAGAGAAAAGATGTGAGGCTTTAAACAAGAATTGCAGCTGGGCTTGGGGCCCGAGAACAGCTCAAACATAGGCTACTGCGGGGGAGGGGGAAATGTGGGCCTGCAAAGAAGAAAACAAGGCAGGTTGCTGACAGTGTTGCCCATTATTACAATCTGGTCTCGGTGGGCCTCAGTTTCCCATCTGCAAAAGTGGAATAAGAAAATGTCACAGGGCTCCTGTGAGGTTCAGACTTTAAAAATGGACATAATGCTATTAGTATTAGTAAGGCTAATAATTAAAGTCTGACTGAGCGCTTTGAGAGACGGGGTACTGGGCAATGTTTAAACACTTACTAGGTTTGGTGACAAATGACTTAGCTTCTCCAAGACTCAATTTCCTCCTGTGAAAATGACGTGATCATAGTAGATCTGCTCTCACGAGGGTGCTGTGAAGATGTAATGTGATCACGATGGATACAAAGCACTTAATCAACAATTACTAGTGCACAAGATGTGCCCGGCCATCATTTAATCCCTGTGACCCTATGTGGCGGACTTGGAGTTATGCCTCTTTTTCAGGTTGAGGAGTGGAGCACGAGCCTAACCACAGCTGGTTCTCTGACCAGAATCTACACCTGCTGGCGGCGGTAAAGCCCAGAACTGCACTTATGGGTCAGCTCTGCCCCTTCCCTCACCTCTCTTCTCTGCACGGCAGTGCCTTCTTCCTTTCTGAATGACTGTGGTCTGCGTTTTGTACCTCTGATAAGGCAGTGGCACCAGAAAAAAAACAAACAAAAAAAGAAACACAACAAAACCCACTGCTTTTTTCTTCCTCCCGCTCTACAAATTATTTTTAAACATTTGTGGTTATGACAGTAGCAAATCAACAAGCACTCAGCTGCTGCCCCATTATCGGAACCCATTTCCCTGTGGCTGTCTCTTCCTCAGCAGTTCTTGTCATTGCTGGACACCAAAACACCCGCTGGGGAACGCCGGCCCAAGTGGCAATGGCTGGTTTGCAAAGGTTACAAGTTCTAAAATAAGAAGTTCCTTCTGAAGAGAACTGATCACCCAATCAAGCTGAGGTCTAGAGAGAAAGTCAATTAAAAAAATCATAAAATTTCCCTGTGGTGAGGGCAGGGAAAATTGAGGAAGGAGGAATCAAACTAAGTTTTCTAACAGTAAAAAAGTTACAAAGTGTCTACCATTAAGAAATCTTGAGAGAGAATCCTTGCAGTGATGAGGAAGAATGAGGTACAAAATACTAGAAAGTTCTGGAAGAATACACAAGAAATGGCAGTTTCCTCTGAGGTATCAGAATATTTTTTTTTACTAAGAAGATGTCTTACTTTTACAATTCAAAGAAGGAGAAAATAGGGCTATTTCTAAGGCTCTCCTATACATGATCATTGGGAGGAGATTATCAACATCTCCCTCATTTCTATAAAAGAAAACAGAGGCCACAAGGCAAAGAGGCTTGCTCAAGGCCTGGCAGTATATGATAGAGTGGGACCAAAATGCCTTTCTTTCAAATCCAAAGCTGGAGACATCAAGGTTCTAGTGGCAGGAGAAAGTAGACATGAACTCTAAACTTGTTTGGCTAGATTTATGAACCAAGAACAATCAGCCATCTTTGAAGAGATTCTAATTTCTCCCTTGGAAGGCCCTAGGTCTGACTTTGCCAGCGCCTAGGAGAGATAGGAGCTTCCAGTCATAAACAAGCCCTTGTTCCCCGCACATGGGGAGTTAAAGGAAAGTGGAAGGGCTCCCCGATACTTTGGATTTAGACACAGTCCTACAGCCAGGTCTAGGGCTTTGAGGTACTGTGTGCCTTGTGGCACAGCAGGGAAAGGGCCAAAGGCCAACTATGCAAATTAGCACCACCTAGATGGCTTTACAGGAGCCTAAAATAAATGAATGAAGCCACAGGTTAAGAACCGGCAAGATTCTCCAAGCTTGGGACAGGTGGCCGCAGCAATCAATCAATCCACATTTAGCAAGGCCCTGCTCTGAGTCAGGCCCAGTCAAGAGATGGTGAGCTGTGGTCCCTGCCCTCAAGGGACTCTGTTGTCCAGGGGATGGTATGGGATCACAGAGGAAGGAAACCCAACTCACATCAGGGCAGCTACATTCCTGGAGGTCACATCAGAGTGAGCAGTGAGGATAAAGTGGGAAGGGACGAAGCAGGATATTCCAAGCAGAAGGAATAAAAACGTGTAGAAACGAGGGACTGACAGATGTCTGGGGACAGCAATGTATAGGGTTCACGGAGGGCAGAAGGGAGTGGAAAGGAGAAAAGGAGGTCAGTGGGCCCCAGGTCTGGGATGCCAATCCAGGAAGTCTAAATGGTATCCTGAAGGCAAAAGACAATCATGGAAGGGTTTTAGTTTTTAGACAGATCGGACTGGTGACTGAAAATGGATTAGAAGGAAGAGATCTGGGGACTTCCCTGGTGGCGCAGTGGTTAAGACTCTACGCTCCCAACGCAGGGGGCCCGGGTTCAATTCCCAATCAGAGAACTAGATCCCACATGCGTGCCACAACTAAGGAGCCGGCGAGCCTCAACTAAGGAGCCCACCTGCCACAACTAAGGCCTGGTGCAACCGAATAAATAAATATTAAAAAAAAAAAAAAAAGGAAGAGATCTGAAGGAGGAGGCTGGTAAAGAGCTAAGCCACCGATGAAGGCTGAGGGTGAAAGGCAGCCCCACAGGAGGACGCATGGTCATGTCTAGGCTGAACTCCAGTCCCACCGAGCCCCATACAGAGTGCTTTCTGGATGAAAGGAGAGGCCAGTCAAGTTCTTGAACTTGATGAACGCTGTGCAGAAGAGAAAATGGCAAATGCGTTAGAAGAGCTCCACTGGTTTCCAACACAGGCAGTATATTAAGAGCTCTGACAGCTCCTCTTTAATCCGCCCAACAACCAACCATGAGGCTCAGCAGGGGAAAGTGACTCAGGAGAGGCCACCCCTTCACCCTCTGTACCCCTAGTACCCGCCTCCAAGCCACCATTTGTATTTGTTCCTAGTAAGGTCCTGCTTGGCTCTACATGAAAGTTGAAGACGGGTTAAGTGTTTCTATGCAAATACACCCCCTACAGTCTGCCCAACACTACTGCCTGGAAGAAGAAATTCCTTTTGCAGAGCAAGGGCCCTAAGTGGAGACCACCCCAGGCTGGCTCAGCAGTGAGGTGCTATTTACTATACTATCTCCTACCTGAAGCATGAAGGCTTTCTGTTCTCAGTCACAGAGGTGTGCTGTTTCTCCCACAGCAGAGGTCTCTAGCCCCCCTTGAAAATCTGGGGGAACTGTATGGCTCCTTTCCAGAGGAACTGTACATGTGAAGAGATGATGAGGATGTGCTGTTATACGTGCCCTTCCTATGGACCCAGCACTGATAGAGCCCTTTGCAGGTACTACTCATCAGCCGTCAATATCGGGATGCTTCCAGGTGCTGAGAAATGGGGTTTTGGAGGTTGTTTTTGTTTTTCGTTATTTTAATTTTTATTTTGAAATAATTTTAGACTTAACAGAAAACCTGTACGCGGAATTCCTGCATAATTTCACCTAGTTCTGCAAATGCTAACATTCTACCACATTTGTCATTATTTCTTTATATCTATAATTACACATTTTTAAAAATGATTTGAAATTTGCCCCTGAATACTTCACTATGTATTTCCCCCAAACAAGAATATTCTCACAGGGGCTTCCCTGGCGGCGCAGTGGTTA
Organism: Tursiops truncatus; assembly: GCF_011762595.2. Taxonomy (NCBI): domain Eukaryota; kingdom Metazoa; phylum Chordata; class Mammalia; order Artiodactyla; family Delphinidae; genus Tursiops; species Tursiops truncatus. The sequence continues at coordinate 50,039,598 of NC_047052.1, read as the reverse complement.
AGAATCCGCCTGCCAATGCAGGGTACACGGGTTCGAGCCCTGGTCCAAGAAGATCCCACATGCCGCAGAGCAACTAAGCCCGTGCAGCACAACTACTGAGCCTGAGCACCTAGAGCCCGTGCTCCACAACAAGAGGAGCCACGACAATGAGAAGCACCCGCTCTCCGCAACTAGATAAAAGCCCGCGCGTAGCAATGAAGATCCAACGCAGCCAAAAATAAATAAATAAATTTATTAAAAAAAAAATATTCTCACAGAACCACAAAACAATGGTCAAAACTGTGAAATTAACATGGATGGAGTATTACCATCTAATCTACAGACCTTTTTCAAATTTTACCAACTGTCCCACTGATGTCTTTGAGAGCAAAAGAAAAAAAAAAATCTCCTGCTCTCAGATCCAATCTGGGAGGTCTATGTTCCATTGAGCTATCATGTCTCTTCATTCTCCTTTAATCTGAAGTGGAGTTCCTGGGACCTTTACGACCCTTTTGAGAAGTACAGGCCATCTATTTTCTAGAGTCTTATTCAATCCAAGCGTGTCAGATGCTTTCTCATAATTAGGCTGAGATTACCCACTTTGGGCAGGGAACCAGAGCGGTGGCGTGTCTTGCTCAGTGCATCCTATCAGGACGCATGAGACCTACTGTCCTATTCTTGGAATGTTAACTGTGATCTCTTGGTTGAGGAACAATCTGCTAGGGTTCTCTAGTCTTTCTTTGCAATTAATTAAAACATGTCTTGAGAAGACATCCACCCTGTTTCACAGCGAACTTTCCCATTAGTTTTAGCATCCATCAATAATTCTTAAAACAATTTTTACTACTATGACGATGGCCAAATACAGATTTTTTAAAAATCTTCATCATTCCTGCTTTATTTACTGTTATTCTTCTGTAAAAAAAAAAGAACTTTGCTCTTTCCCTCATTTACTTATTCAATTATCAGTATAGACTCATGGGTTCTTGTTTTAGTCTATGGGTTACAATCTATTACTATCATTTATCTGATCCTCAAACTGTCCCAGATTTGACCAATAGGAGCCCTTTCAAGTTGACTCCTGTGATCTTCTGACATGACCCATCATTCTTTGAGCACTTCCTTACTTTCAGGCACAGCAGGATGTTCCAAGCTCACCTGTAAATACCCTCCCCCAGCCCCAGAATCAGCCATGTCTCCAAGGACTCCTGGATCCTTGGATATTAGCCATCATGATCTGGGCATGAAGTCTGTTCATTGCTACTAGAGTGCTTTTGCTCCTCAGCCCTCTCAACAGCCAGAGCTAGGAAATATATAAGTATGAATGTAAATACACGGACATACACACATCTATTTCTGTACCTACATACAAAAAACCACGAGTTCATCCAGATGACTGCAATACCAATCCAACCCCACAGGGCTCCTTCTAGCCTTTCCCACCTTCCGTATTTAAAAAACTAACTCCCTTTTCTGGCAATAAAAAAGTCTGGGTCTCATCATCCACAATATATTTGCCTATTTGCTCAATCCTAGAATAAACAGTAAATAGTTTCAGACTTACTAACCCACACCACTGTAAAAAGCAAACCAACTTACGAGACTTCATATTTGTTTACGGTTCTTTTTTTTTTTTTTTTTTTGCGGTACGTGGACCTCTCACTGCTGTGGCCTCTCCCGTTGCGGAGCACAGGCTCCGGACGCACAGGCTCAGCGGCCATGGCTCATGGGCCTAGCCGCTCCGCAGCATGTGGGGTCTTCCCGGACTGGGGCATGAACCCGTGTCCCCTGCATCGGCAAACAGACTCTCAACCACTGCGCCACCAAGGAAGCCCCAACGGTACTTTTTAAAATCTGAGGGTATACAGTCAAAATTCTGTATTCAAGAGCTACATGGGGACTTCCCTGGTGGCGCAGTGGTTAAGAATCTGCCTGCCAATGCAGGGGACATGAGTTCGAGCCCTGGTCCAGGAAAATCACACATGCCGCAGAGCAACTAAGCCCTTGTGCCAACTACTGAGCCTGCGCTCTAGAGCCCGCGAGCCACAACTACTGAGCCCTCATGCCACAACTACTAAAGCCTGTGCGCCTAGAGCCTGTGCTCCGCAACAAGAGAAGCCACCACAATGAGAAGCACGCGCACCACAACGAAGAGTAGCCCCTGCTCACCGCAACTAGAGAAAGCCCGCACGCAGCAACAAAGACCCAACACAGCCAAAAATAAATAAATAAAAATAAATTTATTAATTAAAAAAACACATTCAGTAATTTTTAAAAAAAGAGCTACATGGGTTATCTCCTTACCCCTGCTTCAGTCATGCCCTCATCTGAAACACAGTACTTAACACATTTAAAAAAAACCCACACATGAGTAAATCAGGGCTTTGACACAGGACATGGGTTCCTTTTGTCCTTAAGGCAGTGGTTTCCCTCCAATTGGCTGATCCTTCAGAAACCTGGGAGGTTTACAAAAATGCATATTCCAGCCACTCCTAATTATTTTGATTCAGTAAATCTGAGCTAGAACCAGGGAATCTGTATTTTTCAAATGTTCCACGAGTGAGCCTGATATCCTCTTAGTTGGGAAACAACTGGCTGTAAGAATAAAAATCTAAAAAAAGCAAGGCCCTGATCTTATCTCTGATCGGCACCCATCAAGCTCCAACCTCGCTGTGCCATGGTCCCTGCACCACTGGCCGCCTGCAAGCACTGCTTCTCTGCCGGCAACACTCTCACCTCCCTTTACCACCTGGCCAATACCGATTCTTTAAAATCCAGCTCAGATGTCTCCTCCTCTCTGAAGACTTCCCAACTCCCCAAAGAGAGCCAGACCGTCAGTTCCCTGAGCTCCCATAACAGTTTGCTTTTGATGGTAGAATAATTCACACATATTGAAAAACAGACCAGCACAACACGACAGCTTTGTCAATAGCTCTCTGTTACAGCTCTCCTCACAAGGAGAATTATTTGTGATTGAGTTTTGCATTGGCAAGGAGATGACTTCTTCCCGTGACGATTCCCAGGCACGGGATCTGACACATATCAGGTGCTCCAAAAATGGTCTAAGATTATTTTCATCTTTAATTCTGTGGCTCAGAAACGGCCTAAGTACTTTTCCACGACTCGTCAGAACAGACTGAGAAAGTTAAGATTGCCAAGGATTCTCTGCTAAGTAGTTCACATCTTGAGATCAAGCCCATTTCTTCCTTGCTCTGGACTAAACCTGTGTGTTATTATTCAAGCTGGTAAGTGAATGCTGTTTCCATACTAGACCCGATATTTTTAGCACTCCTGTTATGATAAACTCACAGTAACCTCAAAAAGAACAAATCAAAGTCAACTTTTTGCCACAGGAAACCAGCTCACACTTCATGTTTTGCAACATGCCATGGGAGAATAATAAAAAGATGAGACCTTTGGCTCACAGATGGTGAGGCTGACTCTCAAGATGGTGGAAAAATGCAGCAGGAAGCGTTTGGTCTGGCCACCATCTTATTAAGTAAACTGGAAAAACACTCAACACCCAAACAAGGCAAACACATGCACATGGACGACACACACACATGGACGGCAGGGCAGCTGCTTCACAATTCAGTTGAATGGGGCAGAAAGAGCCATCTATGTGAGAGGGGCAGGCTAGGACCAGGGTGCCACTGGGATCAAAAGCCTGACAAGTGCTCGGGGAAGCAGGCAGGAAAGAGGAGCCTGCAGGGACACCAGTGGGCAGGCTGCTCTCTCTCTAGGGTGAAGAAATGACCAGACAAGCAAACTAGTCACTCATGCAAAAGCTATTTATCGAGCACCCATTTATTTATTGAGCACCTACTAAGTGTTCCATTAGGCAATGGTGAAACAAAGGTATTCTCGTGTGTATCACAGCCAAGCACCCTGACTTCATGAGGAATTCCTAAGGTGCCATCAGGTATATTAGTCACACTTCCAGAAAGGCTCTTGGGAAAAATTTCCAAGGACTGAGAAAAACTGAAAACAATCTACATTTGATGAGACTGGTCACAAATGATAGTACACTCAAAGAAATACATTTTGCAGCCAACAAGACAAATGAGGTCATTCTATATATGCTCCAAGATCTCTTCCAAAGCAAACATGAAAACTAGAGTACTGCCTAAAAAAGTTGATTATTCAAGTTGGATATTCCCCAAGGCCATCCCACAGCCTGAAGTTACTGGGTTGGCCAAAAGGTTCGTTCGGTTTTTTTCTGTAAGATGGCTCTAGTAGCACTTAGTCGTCTTTAACTTCATTAGAAACAATTTTGTTAGATTGTATGTGACAGCTGTCATATCAGCGTGCATTTTAAAAAAGACTTATCAAAATTGGTGAATTTTTGTGTAGCCATTTTAATACTGAAGATGGAAGAAAAAAGCAACATTTTTGGCATACTATGCTTTATTATTTATTTCAAGAAAGATAAAAACTGAACTGAAATGCAAAAAAAGATTTGTGCAGTGTATGGAGAAGGTGCTATGACTGATCGAACACGTCAAAAGTGTTTTGCAAAGTTTTGTGCTAGAGATTTTCTCACTGGACGTTGCTCCAGAGTCGGGTAGACGAGGTGAAGTGCAGAGAGATCAAATTGAGACGTTAATTGAGAATAATCAATGTTGCACCACACAGGAGACAGCTAACATACTCAAAATATCCAAATCAAGCGCTGAAAATCATTTGTACCAGCTTAGTTATGCTAATCGCTTTTATGCTTGAGTTCCACATTAAGTTAAGCGAAAATAACCTTCTTGACCGTATTTCCGCACGCGATTCTCTACTTAAACGTAATGAAAACGTTCCGTTTTTAAAACAAATTGTGACGGGTGATAAAAAGTGGATACTGGGGCTTCCCTGGTGGCGCAGTGGTTGAGAGTCCGCCTACCGTTGTAGGGGACACGGGTTCGTGCCCCGGTCCGGGAAGATCTCACATGCCGCGGAGCGACTGGGCCCGTGAGCCATGGCTGCTGAGCCTGCGCGTCCGGAGCCTGTGCTCTGCAACAGGAGAGGCTACAGCAGTGAGAGACCCGCGTACCGCAAAAAAAAAAAAAAAAAGTGGATACTGTACTGGCTTCCCTGGAGGCGCAGTGGTTAAGAATCTGCCTGCCAATGCAGGAGACACAGGCTCGAGCCCTGGTCCGGGGAGACCCCACATGCCTCGGAGCAGCTAAGTAAGTGCTTGCACCACAACTACTGAGCCTGTGCTCTAGAGCCCGTTAGCCACAGCTGCTGAGCCCGTGTGCCACAACTACTGAAGCCCACATGCCTAGAGCCCACGCTCTGCAACAGCAGAAGCCACTGCAATGAGAAGCATGTGCACTGCAACCAAGAGTAGCCCCCGCTTGCCACAACTGGAGAAAGCCCACACGCAGCAATGAGGACCCAAAGCAGCCAAAAATAAATAAAATAAAATAAATAATTAATTTTTAAAAAGTGGATACTGTACAATAATGTGGAATGGAAGAGATCGTGGGCCAGGCGAAATGAACCACCACCAACCACACCAAAGGTCTTCATCCAAAGAAGGTGATGTTGTGTATATGGTGGGATCGGAAGGGAGTCCTCTATTATGAGCTCCTTCCGGAAAACCAAACGATTAATTCCAACAAGTACTGCTTCCAATTAGCCCAATGAAAGCAGCACTTGACGAAAAGCGTCCAGAATTAGTCCACAGAAAATGCATAATCTTCCATCAGGATAACGCAAGACTGCGCGTTTCTTTGATGACCAGGCAAAAACCGTTAACAGCTTGGCTGGGAAGCTCTAATTCATCTGCCGTATTTACCAGACATTGTGCCTTCGGATTTCCATTTATTTCGGTCTTTACAAAATTCTCTTAATGGAAAAAGTTTCAATTCCCTGGAAGACTGTAAAAGGCACCTGGGACAGTTCTTTGCTCAGAAAGATAAAAAGTTTTGGGAAGATGGAATTATGCAGTTGCCTGAAAAATGGCAGAAGGTAGTGGAACAAAAGGGTGAATACATTGTTCAATAAAGTTCTTGGTGAAAATGAAAAATGTGTCTTTTATTTTTACTTAAAAACCAAAGGTACTTTTTGGCCAACCCAGTAGAATGTTACCAATGTTTGACTTGAATAACAAAATCAAGGCCACTTTTTAAATTATATCAATTTCACGTAGGAGCCGGGACCTGCGCTCAACTCTGGTAGTCCCCAAAGCCCGTCTTTTTCCCTGACACAAGACTGCCCACTACTCTACTTGGACTACACTTCCACTGCTATGGCTGACCATCAAAACTGGCTGGGCAAAACTACAGTTAGACCTTAAGACAAACTGGAGGACATTTTGTTCAAATTCACGAAACAATTTCTAGAAATTTTAAAAAGAAATACACTTAAAATGAGTAAATTTTCTGGCATCAATCACACCTCAGTCAAGTTGTCAAAAGTACAAAAATTAAAAATACAGAGACACAAGGAGGAACTTTTATTTTATTAGAGTCACTGACTACCTAGAATGAGAAGAGATTTTAGAAACAGGCAGATAACTTAGTCCTATCACCTTACAGGTGAGGAAACAAAAGCATAGCAGCAAACTGACTTACCTGAGTCAAGTCGCAAAGACAGTTGACGGCAAGTATATTTGGCAAAAGGCAACTTCACGCATTGGAAGCTACTATGCTCTCCTAGATAACCAATGAAGTCAAATTACAGGAGAATCTCACAGCTAGTTATATGAATGGCCCCACATCAAATCAAAAGAAGTATTTCTTTTTTTTTTTTTTTTTTGCGGTACGTGGGCCTCTCACTGCCGTGGCCTCTCCCATTGCAGAGCACAGGCTCTGGACGCGCAGGCTCAGCGGCCGTGGCTCACGGGCCCAGCCGCTCCGCGACATGTGAGATCTTCCCGGACCGGGGTACGAACCCGTGTCCCCTGCATTGGCAGGTGGACTCTGAACCACTGCACCACCAGGGAAGTCCCAAAAGAAGTATTTCTGAATATAAGAATAAGGTGATACCATACACAAAAATAATCTCAAAATGGATTAGAGACCTAAATATAAGACCGGACACTATAAAACTCTTAAGAGGAAAACATAGGAAGAACATTCTTTGACATAAATCACAGCAAGATCTTTTTTGATCCATCTCCTAGAGTAATGGAAATAAAAACAAAAAAAAAGAAATGGGACCTCATGAAATTTAAAAGCTTTTGCACAGCAAAGGAAACCATAAACGAGATGAAAAGACAACCCTCAGAATGGGATAAAATATTTGCAAACAAATCAACGGACAAAGGATTAATCTCTAAAATATATAAACAGCTCATGCAGCTCAATATTAAAGAAACAAACAACCCAATCAAAAAATGGGCAGAAGACCTAAATAGAAATTTCTCCAAAGACATACAGATGGCCAAGAAGCACATGAAAAGCTGCTCAATATCGCTAGTTATTAGAGAAATGCAAATCAAAACTACAATGAGGTATCGCCTCACACCAGTTAGAATGGGCATCATCAGAAAATCTACAAACAACAAATGCTGGAGAGGGTGTGGAGAAAAGGGAACCCTCTTGCACTGTTGGTGGGAATGTAAATTGATACTGTCACTATGGAGAACAGTATGGAGGTTCCTTAAAAAAGTAAAAATAGAACTACCATATGATCCAACAATCCCACTACTGGGCATATACCCAGAGAAAACCATAATTCAAAAAAGACGCATGCACCCCAATGTTCATTGCAGCACTGTTTACAATAGCCAGGTCATGGAAGCAACCTAAATGCCCATCGACAGACAAATGGATAAAGAAGTTGTGGTAAAAAAAAAGAAGTTGTGGTACATATATACAATGGACTATTACTCAGCCATAAAAAGGAACGAAACTGGGTCATTTGTTGAGATGTGGATGGATCTAGAGACTGTCATACAGAGTGAAGTAAGTCAGAAAAAGAAAAACAAATATCGTATATTAACGCATGTATGTGGAACCTAGAAAAATGATACAGATGAACCGGTTTGCAGGGCAGAAGTTGAGACACAGATGTAGAGAACAAACGTATGGACACCAAGGAGGGAAAGCCGATGGTGGTGTGATGAATTGGGCGATTGGGATTGACATGTATACAGTGATGTGTATAAAATTAAGGGCTAATAAGAACTTGCTGTATAAAAAAATAAATAAATAAAATTAAAAAAAAGAAATAATAAGGTGATATACTCAGAAAGTCAGCTTAATACTTACAAGCTGAATTCTGGCAGAAGTCTAAGCTGCCGGCAGGACCCAGGGAAAGAGATCACGAGAGCCATTTCCCTCTACTTCCAGAAGCTTAGTCCAGTCCCTAGTCAAAGGAGTTAATCAAATATACACCAAGAGCAAAACTCCCAGACAGCAAAGCAGGCCCTCATGCTCATTGAATTTGGAACACTCCTTATACTTCCAGTTGCAGCACCTCTGGAAAGACACACAGAGCTCAAAACGACCCAAGAGGGCAAAAAAAATATCATCAGGAATATGCATATGACGCCACACAAGAAAAGTTAGGACACGTCATCTGCTACAAAGAGAAAAGCCCAGGAAAGGCTATGTTGGATATCCAAAAAACTCAGGAAGAACACTGGGGATGGTGTGAAAAGAACTAGATCCTGAAAGAATCAGGAGACTTGGGTTTTAGACCTAGGCCATGAGGAGTTACTTCCCTTCTAGGCCTCATTCTTATAAGGAGAGAGTTAGCTTAATTTGTATTTGTATGCCAAATCAGAGAGGGAACTGCAGGCAGTGCTGTTTAAAGGATCCCAAGGCTATGAGAAAAGTGGCTGGCCAATGATAAGGCCTTATTAGCCACGTCTGCCACAGGTAAGGGATGGAGGGGAGAGTGGGAAGCGCACAGCTGCCAGCCTTGGTCTAGACGGTATGATATGTGGGGCTGCCTCCTTTTAAAATTTTCTATTACAGGGACACTTCCCTGGTGGTGCACTGGTTAAGAATTCACCTGTCGGGCTTCCCTGGTGGCGCAATGGTTGAGAGTCCGCCTGCCGATGCAGGGGATGCGAGTTCGTTCCCCGGTCTGGGAAGATCCCACATGCCGTGGAGTGGCTGGGCCCATGACCCATGGCCACTGAGCCTGTGCTCCGCAACAAGAGAGGCCACAACAGTGAGAGGCCCGCGTACCGCAAAAAAAAAAAAAAAAGAAAAAGAAAGAATTCACCTGTCAACTCAAGGGACACAGGTTCGATCCCTGGTCCAGGAAGATCCCACATGGCCGTGGAGCAACTAAGCCCATGCGCCACAACTACTGAGCCTGCGCACCTAGAGCCTGTGCTCTGCAACAAGAGAAGCCATCGCAATAAGAAGTCCACACACCACAACGAAGAGTAGCCCCCACTTGCCACAACTAGAGAAAACTCGCGCGTAGAAATGAAGACCCAACGCAGCCAAAAATAAATAAATAAAATAAATAAATTTATATATATATTTAAAAAGCCTGCAAAAAAATAAATATTCTCTATTACAAAACTATACACATAAAAATGGTTAAGATGGTAAACTTTATGGTATGTGGTTTTTACCATAATAAAGAAATATTCATAATTAATATGACTATTAATTATGAAGGGTTTTTAATTAATTTTTATTGGAGTATAGTTGCTTTATGAACATAGTTTCAATCACCAAATCCTAAGCCCTGGAACTTGAAACTAAAAAGATAATTAGTACCATTTAGAAAGAGAAGTAAACCAGTGTAAAGCAATTATACTCCAATAAAAACGTTAAAAATTTTTTTTTTAATTAAAAATAAAAAAATTTTAAAAAAGAAAAAAGAAAAGAGAAGTAAACATATGGAGTATATTATCCAACAAAGTGTCACAGGCAAAAAACTAAAATCCAATAGGATTGCTGCTATGATAATACTTACTCAAGTATGGAATTAAGGGTAAATTGAGGGACTTACTTGGTGGCGCAGTGGTTAGGAATCCGCCTGCCAGTGCAGGGAACGCGGGTTTAAGCCCTCCTCTGAGAAGATCCCACATGCCGCGGAGCAACCAAGCCCACGCACCACAACTACCGAGCCTGAGCTCTAGAACCCGCGAGCCACAACTGCTGAGCCCGCGTGCCACAACTACTGAAGCCCGCGTGCCTAGAGCCCATGCTCCGCAACAAGAGAAGCCACTGCAATGAGAAGCCCGCGCACTGTAATGAAGAGAAGCCCCCGTTCACCGCAACTAGAGAAAGCCTGCGTGCAGCAACGAAGACCCAACACAGCCAAAAAAATTTTTGAAAATAAATGAATTTTTTTAGAAAAGGGTAAATTGAGTCAATCCTAAAATTCTACTACACAGTTGCGAAGTACCTCCCACCTCCAAGCACATAACTATATTAGGTCTCTAGGACTTGCTGTGTGCTAAGCCCCTCGCGTGTGTGTCATGCAAGCCTCACAAAAGCCCTCTGAGGCAAGCGCTATTAACACCCCCATGGTCAGAGGGGAATCTGAGGGAGCCTCAGGGAATTTAAGTCTGTGGCTCAACGTCACTCACCTAAGAAAATGACAGTGCCAGGACTGAAAGGCAGGTCTGTTTTGATTCCAGAGCACTAGTTCTGAACTGTGTACCACTGCCTGCCATCTGGGTCACAATATTAAAGCTCCTGCTTCTGCCTCACGACCTGTCTACGCCCCAGCCCCTTGTAACTTCTGATAGTGATGGTCAGCAGAATCTATCTGGATTCAATAAACATTTTCCCCCACACTGTCTCCAGGCCATTAGTTTTGCCTCCCCATCTCAATGATGGGCTCCTGAGGGCAGGGGTGGCCACATGCCTGTGTCTTCATCAATCTGTACCTTTTAAAACGCCTGTAAGTGGGGGTCCAGCAGCTGCTTCATGTGAATGTGGTGAGGATCCAACGAGCTAATACCCACAGAGCACTGAGAATGGAGCCCGGATGCTTTCATTACCTGGGACCTCTCACAGTATTTAATTAATTAGACTTCAAAGACCTGGGCTGCTCTTTTGCCATCTGCATTCTGCGTCCTCAGGCAAAACACGAGCCTCTCTGGGACTCTGTCTCTTCATCCCAAGAAACCAAACTGCGGATAATTCCCACCTTGTCCACCTCATAACCGAGCTGTGATGATGAGACGGACAAGAAAATACTCTGGAAACTGCAAAGGGTTAGATCAGGATTTCTCAACCTCAGCACTATTGACACTGGCAGCCAGATAACTCTTGTCATGGGGGGGGCTACCTTGTGCCGTGTGTCATAAGCTATTAAACAACATCCTTGCCCTCTCCCCATCCCACCCCCAGTCATAACAACCAAAAATGTCTCCAGACACTGCCAGTGTTCCCTGGAGGACAAGACTGCCCCTGGCTGAGAGAATCCCCAGGTTATGGTAAACTCAAATACCGGTTGACTCCTTTTATAAGCAGCAGTTAGAAACGCTCAGGCTATACCCCAAACCTTTCCAAATTAATAGCTGTTTACTGAAACGCTCAGGCTATACCCCAAACCTTTCCAAATTAATAGCTGTTTACTGAAACACTCAGGCTATACCCCAAACCTTTCCAAATTAATAGCTGTTTACTGAGGGCCTTCTATGTGCCAACATGGGCGGGGGGAAGCTGGGAAGCACATCCCCAAAAGTACAAAAATGTCGAGGTGACTTTTTTTGCTCTTTTTCTGGTGTTTTCTATAACAAATATGGATTATTTTACACTAATTAACAAACCGATGTTATTTATACACTTACTTGGCTTACTGTGAGAACACGAGTAACCTTAATCTCTCTGTGCTCAGTTTCCTTGTCTGTGAAGTAGGGATAGTAATAGTATCAACTCCCAATGGCTCTTGCTAGTAAGCACTCAATGTTTATGATTATTATTATAAAAATAATATTAAAAAATAAAAGTGCCAGGCACAAGAACACTAAGACGCCAACCAATACCTAGCCAATGCTCCCTGAACACCAGCAATGATGGTGAGAGTGGGGAAAAAGACCTCAGGAGAGGAAGCCTGGTTTTAAGGCCCAGGAAGAACTCTGAAGAGGGAAAGCAGTGATGAAAAGAGCTTGATTTATGGCACTGTTATCTCAGGCTCAACTTGAGAGGGCAGTTCACTTCAACAAATAATAAAAAAAGCAAAAATCGTTAAGAAGCCAGAGCTCAGTGACAGGCCTCCTCTCCATTCACTCTGTTGTTCTAAGAGGCCACTGAGAACCAGCTAAGGGGGAACTCCACTCACGGCAAACCTCAAGAAACCTTCTGGCCTCTGCAGCCACATCTGCAGAAATCAAAGCACAAATCGCGCGCTGGGAAGCTCTGCTTCCAGTCCTCACCTTGAAGGAGAAAGTAATCTGGAGTTGTGCGCTTGAGAGCTGCCTTTGCTTTATCACTGCTCCAGTCCACTTCCAGTGCTTCTTTGATGGAGCAGAAGACCACCTTCTGTTGAAAAAAGACAAAATTGCTTAGGGATAAAATATGTTGGCTTTAAATCACAAGGCGGTAACTCTTCACCATTTCTAGGAGAAATGTCATTCTGTAAGGTTTACTGTTCATTAAAAGAAGCTGAGGCCCATTCAAATCCAATAAATGTTTATTGAGCACTTACTGTGTGTTCCTCTGGGCACTGGGGACACAGAAATCAACGACATGTACTCCCTGCACTGAAGAAAGACAGAGCAAAGCTAAAGACCTAGTTCCATTCTGGCTCTTTCTTGAACTCTGGTGATTTACGCCACGGAAATACCTTCATAAGTGACCAAGAATGTGTATCTAAAGATATTCAATAAATTTTCTTTGTATTAGTAAACAGAAACAAACAACAATATTCATAAATAACAGAGAAGAAAAACAAGCAAAGGGGATGGAATGAAACCTCCAGGCTGTGGAAATGGAAATGGCATTTGCAAAAGCTCTGTGGTAGGAGGAAATATGGTTGAAACCTATTAAGCTAAATCAAATTTTCTCAAAAAAATGCCAAGAGACAATTATATTTTTAAATATAAACAACTAAATATGAATGAGAAAATGGTTTTCCTTTCCCTTTCCTAAACAATTAAGTCCAAAAGCCATTTGCTGAGACTGAGGAAGGGCAGGGAAACTGTGTGTGTGTGGAGGGGTTGGGTGGCCTGGTTGGAGGGGACAGAGCAGGGCAGGGTAAGAAGGGCATCCCCAAGGGCAGCAACAGGAGACTGATTACATCCAAGGACTTGATGCAACAAGAAATTACACTGAGAATCTGGGGAGCCAGGTTTCTCACTGTCAGAGAAGAAGAGAATTAGAAATATGGAAAAGGAGAAAAGGAGAATGAAGCCTGTGGTGAGAGTTATTGGCATGAACCCGTTTTCTATATATATAGGCAGATAAAGAAATAAATGTAGATGCAAGTGTTTGTATGTGTACACATACAAATATTTACCTGCTGTGTCCACTGAGAAGGTCTAAAAGCAATGATACTCTGATAGCAATGAGCACATCTAACACCTAGATTTTGGTTTCTAATCACCACTAAGAGAAACATTTCTCCTTGGAGATATGACTGATTTCAAAACTGGGGCAGCAGGAACAGAAGAGCCTGAAACAAGGAAAGTCCTCAAAGAATGATGGGCCATGTCAAGAGGTAATAGGAGCCAGCTTAAAGAAGCTTCCACTGGTCAAATCTGCGGATAAATATACTACAACAATTTGAGGATAAAAATAGACTATAATACTGTAAGTAAACTATGATCCATTAGTCCACAGACCTACAATTAACTAATTAATAAAGTTTGATAGGAATGGGGTATTTACATATTTTCAAAATACCCCTCTACAGAATACCTATTAGTCACACAGGGAAAAAAAACTGTTTTCAAAGGAGCAGTCTGGCAAACAATCTTACTCATGATCGAAGTTAACATGACCAGTAAAGGGGTATGTGATAACCATGCACCAGACCACAGGATGCAATGAGAAGCATCCATGTTGTGATATTTTTGCCAAAGATGTGTAGCTAGAGTCTAATCACGAGGGAACATCAGATGAACCTAAACTAAGGGACATTTTACAAAATAACTGGCTTAGCAACCTTCAGGTGTCATGAAAATCTAGATGCACACATGATTCTGAACTGGATCCTTTTGCTGTTAAGGACATGACTGGAACAACTAGTAAAGGTGGAATGGGGTCTGAGGATTAGATGGCAGCGACGTACCCATGTGTATTTCCTGATTTTGATGGTTGGTTTCTGATTAAGGAGAACGCCTTGTTTGAGAAAATACAGACTGAAATATTTGGGAATAAGGTGGTAGCACCTTACTCTCAAATTTTTGTCAGTACTGGCTACTTTTACCAAGTTTAAGATGGTATATGTGTGTAAGTGTATAAATAATTTCAAACTTACAGAGCTGTGCGTCTTTCTTCCTGTCTTCTCTACACACACACACACACACACACACACCCCCCAGATATTTTAAAAATAAAAGAGAAAAAAGACAACAAAGGTACAATTTAGCAGGGTAAGTGAACCAAGATCTATCAGCTACCAGGCAGCTTGCTGAAGACCGTAATGGATTTGAAAGATGAAAGTTCAAATTGCTGGTGAAGATAAAACAGTGTGGTTTTCAAGGGGGCTTTCTGCCACCCCATAATCACTCCTTTGGTGTCTGGATCCATTGTAAAAGCTGGCATACAAGATGTTTGTACTGCCCTCAAACCTTTTGGTCAATGGGTCTGTTTGACCTTAACAGGTAAGTCACGTAGTTAGCGGAGTGACATTTAGTGCCTGATACAGACTTGCCAGACCCTTCTTAACAAGTCTTACAATGCAGATCAAGCCATCAGCAGTATGGTCTGGAAATGCCATCACAATAAGAAAAGTCTTAACCAGGTTTCAGAAACTACCAAGACCTTAATTCAGAATTTTGGTAGTTTGCCTGGCAAAGACCAATGCTAAGAATCCACTGATTCGTTAGGCCATTATATGACAAATGAAGGGAAAAAAGTTGTTTTTACAGTCTTAGTCCCAGGCAGGCCCACTGCTAACACTTTCAGGGCCTGAGGGTAAGAGTACAAATGAAAAGCCATGTCTACATATTTAGTTATAAATCACACTAATAAGTTATTAATATATTATATTCTCCTGCGTTGACAAATAAACCTTCTTCATAACCACCTGGAAGACCAGGTTCAAATCTGGAATTCTCACACTCCTTGGGAGTACTGTGCCAGAACGAGATACCCTGGGAAGGCCGTACCCGCACCCTTTCCCCGCTCTGGCTCTGACTCAAAATGCAAGGGGCTTTGCACTTAACTTTGCAAAAGGCTTTGCCCATCCTTCCCCCCCAAAACATCCACCCCTCAGGCCTAGGCATGCAGACATTGTGGCAAGGTCTGTACTCCAGAGGCAGATCAGGGAAGAAGCCCATAAAAGCCCGGGAAGTAGCCTGGGGTTATCTGGGCAGGAGATTCCAGGGGTCCAGGTATCCAGAATGTGGTCTAGAACTGGAGGAAGGCTACAAGATCCAGGCAGATGCAGCTCCTTCATCCCATGGGAATGGCTGGAGGAAGGCCAGAGTGGGACCTTCTATAGCACCAGGGCCAAGGATAGAGGCCCCTTTCCCTCAACTCTAAGGGCAGAATTAGACTCAGTTCTGCCACTAACTTGTGACCTTAGGCAAATGAATTAACCTCTCTTGGGCCTGTCAGTGGCTGACAACTTTTAGAGAAGTTTCCTGGTATCTGAGGAGGAGACCCCCTGTGGCCTTGTCTTTAATGTGTACCAGCCCTCCAGCCACAGGTGACAAAGCCAGGGGTGGACACATGTCCCAAGCCAGACCCATCAGATTGTTTCTCCTGGGAATCGTGAGTATGAAAGTTGGAAATGGAGACACATTAATGTCAGAGCTCTAAAGAGAAAGGCCAAACCCCTGCTGCCTCCGAGGCTCCCCAGCTGCCCTGGTCTTTCCCCTTCTCAGATCACAGGAGCTACTCCATGCTTCTTGTGCTACTCCAGCCTGCCTTCAATTAACGCCCCCTTTTCTGGTTCAAGGTACCCAAAGTCTACTATCATGGCTCATAACTATTAAAAATAAAACAAAACTTAACCAAGCTGCCTATCGTAGTAGCACAGATGCAAAAGGTGGTGCTTGCCTTACCGACCTCACTGGCATTGAGTTTATAAAAAGCCCGCTCGACGGTGCTTTCAAGGAATGAAGAGCCTTTCAGATGAAGCAGCCAGCAGTGCCTGCCAGGTAGGAGCATCCACCACCCCCCTGAATGAAGGTAACTCTCACACCTCACTCATCCCTCCCGCTCCTCCATGCCCTTGGCTCATGGATCCCTCTGCCTCGAATGCCTAACCCACTCCCCTCCACTGTCCATTTTCTCCTCTGACGATTCTGGGCCTTGAGGATTTCAATCTGAGAGTCTAGTTAAGACTAATAATAAGCCCTCTCACACCGTTAACTGATCCCCTCTCCTCAGATGGGTAGCAGCTTCCTGAGGCAGGGACCACAGTGAAAGGCACAGCATTGAATGGACTAGATTTTCAATAAATACCCCTGAGCTGACAGGACCTACCTGCTTTTCATTTGCCAAAAAGCCCAACAATAAATATAAAGATGAATTCTCCACACAGTCTATCAGCTATCAAATTAAGGGGTTGTGCTGGGCCATTTAGAATAGTGGGAGACTGCAACAGGAAACTGGCTCAATAGATGATGGCAAGGCAAAAAGGGGAAGACCGACACACACAGCCATTCAAAATCGTGTTCTCCAATTGTACGCCAACTATATGTCAATAAAAAAATAAACAGAATAGAATAGAATCATGCTCTCCAAAGTAAGCATAAAGATTTGAGGAGTGCTTATGAAAATATATGGAGTGAAAAAAGGAAAAGACAATACATATGTATGTCATATATTACATTAGATCATTATACATGTCTTGCATGTACTAATATATATTAATTAGTGCTCTAATTTATTATGTACATGCATAAAAAGAATACTGACATCACTGGGTAACAGGGTTCACATTTTCTCAACTTGTTCTGTATTTTCCACATTTGGGACTTGTGAACCTACTTTACTTTTTAGATCAGGCTGAACATCTATAACAAGTGATACAGATCTGGATGTAAAGCTGAATGTAAATCAGAATTGAAACAACTTTCAAACTACAGATTTCTAGGTCTAATTTCCACACCTACTCATGGGAGACTATAGTTTTCAAAAGCATATTAACAACTGACAACCACAACCCGAGACAGTTTTCACACTCTGCAGAGTGGCAAAAGAGCCTGAAGTTACCAAATGTTACTGTTACATGCTGCTGGGTTTGGAATGTAAATTGAGGAAACTACTTGAGAGCTATTTTTCGGGGTCTGGTAAAGTTGAAGATGTGCACATCCTAAATCTCCTATATCCTAGAGAAATCACACACTTACCCAAGGAGATTATCTATACACACACACACACACACACACACACACACACACACACACAAAATGACTGCAGCACAATTTGTAAGAGCAAAACCTTATATACCTAAATGCCCATTAATAGGAGAATAAATAAATAGTAATGTTTTCACACAGCAAATACTCTATGGTCAAAACAAAAACAAAACAAACAAACAAACAAAACTGCAGTGCTTGCTGTCCAAGAGAACTTGCAATGATGACAAGAACATTCTGCATGTTGGTGCTTTGCAATATGGCTGCCACCAGCCACCTGTGGTTACTGAGCATGTGAAATGTGGCTGGTGAGACTGAATTTTTAATTTATTTTCAATTTCATTAATTTTAATTTAAATAGCCACATGCGGCCGGTGGCGACCATAATGGACAGCAAAGCCCCAGAACCACACACAAACACAGATGGCCTCACAAACGCAAAGCTGCTCTTAAGAAGCACACGGCAGCAAACATAAAACGCAAAACCGACTTTTAAGAAGTTAAAAAGCACACCAAACAATTCTATGTTACTTGGAAAAACAAACACGTGCAGTGAGAAGAAATGCCCAGAATAAGAACCACAACCGACGACAGCGGGTGCTCATGCTGGCGAGCGATAACCAGGGGGCCTCGATCACATCAGTAATGTTTTATGCTTTAAACTGGGTGGTGGGTACATGGTGACTAGCCCTACTATTCTTAATTTCATTTTTAATTTATACCTACAACACCACCTAATAAGCTTTATTCCACTGTTTAGATTTACAAACACATGACAAAACACCATGCCAAGCAGGGCTATATCCACCCCTCCTGGATACCTTATTAAATCCACACAAATGTACCAGCAGCCCTGAGAAGACAGAGAAAGAACACCCAGATTGGTACAACAGTACTGGGAACGTTCTGGTTTTTAAGTTGCATAGTATTTGTTTTACCGTTATGTTCCATAACTTGCAATGATGTCGCGGGATTTTTGTATATTGAATATCTCTCTCTCACTCTCACACACACACATACACACAAGACTAGACTGTGCTGTGATGATGGGAGGGACTCCTCTTCCTCATCTGTAGAGCCAAGAAACTTCTCTCAGGTGAGACAAGGCACCACCAGCACCCACCCCACACTCCACAACTGTCCTACCTGCAAAACCTACTATCAGCAGTCCACCAAATTCTCTGCGATTTGCACCCTGCACCTCCCTGCCTGCTCCCCTCACCCGAACCAAGTGATTCTCTGACAATTTAGTTTTGAACCTCTCTGGCCTGCAGGTTCTGGTCTAGGCAACCCAATGACTTACTTCTACATATTCCTAGCCAAGAACCTTCTCTTCTTTAAAAGTCTGTTCTCTCAGCTCAGCTCAAATAACCTGAACTATGAGAACTAATGTACTACAACATTAATCCATTTATTTGATCACAAAGAAAGTTAACTGAATAAATCTGTTTTACAATGACAATAATCTCCTCCAGAGCTGGGTCACATTATGATGCTGGACCAGCCACAACTACACTGAACAAACATTTCCTGGGGACCTCCCTGGTGGCGCAGTGGTTAAGAATCCACCTGCCGGGCTTCCCTGGTGGCGCAGCGGTTGAGAGTCTGCCTGCCGATGCAGGGGACACGGGTTCATGCCCCGGTCCGGGAAGATCCCACATGCCGCAGAGCGGCTAGGCCCGTGAGCCATGGCCGCTGAGCCTGCACATTCAGAGCCTGTGCTCCGCAACGGGAGAGGCCACAACAGTGAGAGGCCCGCGTACCGCAAAAAAAAAAAAAAGAATCCACCTGCCAATGCAGGGGACACAAGTTCGAGCCCTGGTCCGGGAAGATCCCACATGCCGCAGAGCAACTAAGCCCATGAGCCACAGCTACTGAGCCTGCGCTCTAGAGCCCGCGAGCCACAGCTACTGAGCCCGCGAGCCACAACTGAGCCTGCGTGCCACAACTACTGAAGCCCACGTGCCTAGAGCCCATGCACCGCAACAAGAGAAGCCACTGCAATGAGAAGCTGGCGCACCACAAAGAGTAGCCCCCACTCGCTGCAACAAGAGGAAACCCATGCGCAGCAAAGAAGACCCAAGGCAGCCAAAAATAAATAGATAAATTTATTAAAAAAAAAAAAATCGCCTGAACACAAGTGTGCGGGGTACCGCACTAGGAACAAAGCAGCAAACAGAACTGCCCAGCCCGTATGGAGCTTCAACTCTAATGAGGGAGACCCTGACAAGTAATCTGAGGTGTAGCCAGCATTACAAATCAACGTGCCACAGGAAAGAGGAGGAACTACAATAGTCAGTCATCAGGAATGATGCTTTAAGGATGGGGGTGAGAGGAGGATGAGAGAATTGTCAACAAATTGCTCACAAAGGGGGAAATCAAAATAATGAATCACTCCTCAACTGTGGAATTTCACAACTAATTCATGAAAAAAGGATTACGGTGCCCAAATTAGCCACCCACTACATCAGAAGCAGTGGTAAAATTAAATCTGTGGTTTCTTAGCATGTCAGAAGCAAATCCTACTTTATGTTTAATCTTTAAAGAGCTATTATGGAGAGTACCCACCACCAGGCATCTATCTACTCCTATCGGGCAGCCCCCTAACAATAAAGAAATATGAGCAGCAGCACGGGAGCACGCTGGTGGCTTTTTAAAGTTTTCTGGAGTGATCCCAATTTTCACATACTTCACCCCACCATCCTCACAAAACTTCAAGTTATCCTAGAAACTCCAAGGGGATTCACCTTGTGGGTGGTAAGGTGCGCCTGTGCCCTTCGCCACTGCCTATGCTCTCTCCCCACCTATTCCTTCCTTCTTACACTGCTGTGTGATCTTGGGCGGGATTCCTTAACTTCTCTTGGCTTTAGTGTCAGCTGTAAACGGAGACAAGAGGGCTAATTTGCTTCCCTGCACCCAATACAGTGCCTTCTCCACAGCAGGCATTTTGCAACTCGCAGATACAGCAAGGGCTTGCTGCTTGGAGCGAGGAAGCCAGAGTCACTCCGTCTCGACAGCTGTGCCTTTTCTTGACCCTATTTCCTGTGACTGGATGCCGGTCCTGGCTTTGGTGCTTGGCAGACTGTCCTTCACATGCCAACTCGAACAATTCTTCCTCTGGGAAGCCTTTCCGGACACTTCCTCATCACAAAACCACTGCAATCTCCTTTATCTACTGCATACTAGAGCCCACATCAGGTCTGTGCCCAATACCTGTTTCTGACGAAATCTGTCTCATCACTTCTCCTGGGCACCAAAGGAAGCAAACAATCTACTACTGCATGCCTATCTCTGGGCTGGGCATTTTCCCACTGCCGTATTTATCATGATGGCACAGGTGCTAGAAAGGCCCAGCCAGTGTCTTCCTAGACGGTGTGAAAACCACAAGCTCTGTTTTTCCTCTTTGTTTTTTAACGTTTCTAATTTAGGAGCACAATGTGTACCTTGAAGCACAAGTGGCTTTACAGCACTGGGTTGAGCCTAAGGGAAAGGGGGAGGGGAAGGGAACCCTAACCAGAAGCCTTTCACAGGAAACGGGAAGTGGTTGCTTCCCCACCCCCATCCTGCACGCTGAGCATAACCCAACTAGTTGAAAGGGCAGAATCTAAATCAAGGGATTTTTGAATTGGAGGAAAACTTCGAAATCGTGGAGTAGTCCCTGCCAAAATGGAGTCGGCGCGTTATTGCAAGGTGGCAAAGCCAAGGCCCAGACCCTGCTCAGCCCGGTCCTTCCACAGCGCTCTCGGTGAGGCTGCACAAAGACAAGGTTTGGAATCCCAGGGATTGTCATCAGGAATGCACTGAATGCCTTGGAACCTTAAGGGCTCAGGGTTGGAATCCAAGCCTGAATTGTCCCAGTGAAACAGCTGACTAACAATGTCAGCTGGGGAATATTTTGATACCTTCAAATTGGGCCCCAAGTAGGAAGAGGCCACACAAAGAGCTGTGTGACTGAAGAGCCCTAGGAATGGTACGCAGAGGCCGCCGAGTGCCTGCCAGGGCTGCCCACATTCTCCTCATAGCTAGCTAAAGTGGCTCCCAAAAGAGGTTTCCAGATCTGCCCCAGTGGGCACCATCAGAATTGACTCCCAGGAAACTTCCAGCTGTGAAGGGCAAACAAAGCTAGGGCTCTCTGCATTTGAATGTGAAAGACCTGCCTCAATCAGAGAAGGCCCTTAAGCCATAAAACCCTTCACACCAAGGCCAAGTGTCACACTTGTAAGAGGGTGTGATTTATAAACTGACAGCACCCACAAAGCTGCTTTTGTACTCCTCCCTTAGTTAACAATTTATCTCCCCCACCAAACTCACGGAGCTATTCAGATAAAGCTTGACTGGGCCTCAAAAAGAAAGAAAGAAAGGAAGAAAGAAAAAGACCCAAGTTTTGGCCAAAACACCAATGTTCACTCCGGATAATTATGGTCCTGTGAATAGACACTAAAATTAGGGCTTAATAATTCCTCTGTATTACACTCACAGCATCAAACTATTCCAATACAAACATAAAGAGCAAGGAAAAGAAAATCTCCAACGCAGCCTTGCTGGAAACTCAAAAGAGTTCCACTTTTGTGGTTTTCTGCAGTCTCTTTTGTGGTTTCTGCACTCTTAGAATCCCCCCTTTAGAGCAGTTTTAACTCGACACCCTGACCAGCTGTTTTTCTTTCTCAACATTTAGATCTACAAAGCAAAGAGTAAATAAGGGCTTGGCCATGTCTTTCCTCTCGGTTCAACAAAACCAATTCTGGCCACTTCATCTTGTTTTTTTCCCCATCGCATGAATTCCCTTCTCAAATTCCAACACTAGCTACAAAACCATCATCTGTCTACTGATTCCCTTTCCAGTCCTCTTTCTATAACATGAATTACAGCACCAATCCTAGTAGAGACTAAGCCCCTAACATAAACTACATTAAAATATATATATGTATATATATATATATACATCTGATAACACTTGTCAACATTGAGACCTTTCTTCTTAAAAGGTTATTTGGTAGGAAAAAACCAAAAACTTTATTTTAAAAAAGCAATTAAGCAATTCAAGTTTAAACTGTCTCCCTGCCCACTTAGGACCTTACTAAATTGTCTATCAATCTGAAAAAAAAAAAAAATTTGTATAAGAGTGCAGTCTTCCCTGGTGGTCCAGGGGTTAAGAATCCGCCTTCCAATGCAGGGGACATGGTTCCATCCCTGGTGGGGAAACTAAGATACCACATGCTGCGGGGCAACTAAGCCCGCGCACCTCAACTAGAGCCTGAGCTCTAAAGCCCACGTGCCACAACTAGAGAGAAGTCCGTGCACCGCAACAAAAGATCCCGCATGCCACAGCTAAGACCTGACTCAGCCAAATAAATAATTAAAAAAACAGATGTAGCAATAATAAAAGTGACCTAAGTTTTAAAAAAAAAAAAAAAAGAGTAAGGGGCTGTGCTGAGAAACAGTCTTTCTGACGCTGCTCCATACATCAGAGGCGCAAATCTGTGGCCCACAGAGCAGGTAAGTCTTGCAGGCGTGTCCTCTTTAGTCTCTACAGGGTGGATGGAAACAGCATGCAAAAAGGTTGCCGGTATTAAAAAGTTTGGGACAGAGCATATTAAAAAAAATCTTTCTTTCTCATTCTCTTGAAAAATCACATCTGACATCACTAGGTCCACATTCCCTCACAGCAACAGCCGGCTGGCACCAAGCACAGCTGCCCCTTTAAATGGGACAAGTGCTGGCCTAGTCTGTCCAGACTGCCCCCCTTCAGGACTACATGCTTGCTTCCCTTGCTGGCAATGGTTATGGCCCATAGCCTACAAGCCCCAGGGCTTCTGACCCTTGACACCACCCCTCTCCTCCACATACCTTTTTGACCATGGTTGTCTCAGATGAATCAAGTTTGGCTCTCTTGGTATCAGGTCCATCTTCTACTCCTTGACTAACTTTGGCAACTTTGGTTTTCTCCCTAGAGGGTGACAAGGGGAGGGAATCGAGTTCTACCCTATGAATCATGCCATGAGAACAAAAAGAGCATCAGTGGCTCACTGAATAGGATGGTGGTTAAGAGCAAAAGCTCATACAGATCTGGCTCAAATCCCAGCCCGGCCACTGACTACCTGATGCCTCACTGACCTGCTATGTGGGAATAATAATCCCTGAAGAATTATCAGAAGAGAAATAACAAATTGCTTAGCACACTGCTTAGCACATAGTATACTCTCAATAAACTTTGTAAATGTTCCACCTGAATCGTGAAATAAAGAGCTGAACTCAATTCCTCCTCTCTGCCATGGGGAGCTCACATTAAAGTAATCTGGCCTTCTTTTCTCTACTGTGACTTCTTTATCCATTTATAAGGTGCCCAAAGAACTAGATTTTCTTAAAGTCATAAAACATAAGAGATACAAGAGGGCTTCCCTGGTGGTGCAGTGGTTGAGAGTCCGCCTGCCGATGCAGGGGACACGGGTTCGTGCCCCAGTCCGGGAGGATCCCACATGCCGTGGAGCGGCTGGGCCCCTGAGCCATGGCCGCTGAGCCTGCACGTCCGGAGCCTGTGCTCCGCAACGGGAGAGGCTGTAACAGTGAGAGGCCCACATACCGCAAAAAAAAGAGATACAAGAGATTTTGAACATGTTTGTCCTTCCCCCATCTCGACTTTACAGGCAAGAAACTTGCAGACTGGAGAAAGTTCAGTGACTTGCCTAAGAAGCTGAACGAAAGAGAGCAGTTCTTGACTCTTGGTAGGAGGCTTCACCTACCACACAGGGTCTCTCTTTACCTCTCATCGGCAAGGGTGGTGGTCAAAAGTTACAGCCCCAAAACCAACTCTTGTAGTTTCACAGCACTGGTATCATCTGCCATCTTTCATCTAGAAGCTACAAGTTCAAAACACTGCAGGTCTCATTATGTGAGAATCACCATGGTCTGGAACCTCAGTGTTCAAAATGAGAGGAGGTCTGTCTGTTCTGCCAGAGCAGTCTCTAGACCTTGGAGCTTTTCCAAGGTGGACTCTGGCTGAGTGTGCCTGCAGAGCTGCCCATCCAACTAGTACTCATTTTACCATCTCTCAACCTGAACACTCGCAAGCCCCAGCTGGGGAACAAATGTTTACAATCCGAGCAGGTTCTCCCTCAATAGAAAGTGTGGCTTCACCACCTGAAGTCCAAACTGATCAGATACCCACATGGTGTGTTTCGATCACCTTAGAACTGCTTTCCTCATGCTCTAGAGGAGATCATCAATTTGGAAGGCAGGGGCCACATCTCCTATAATTCTGAGCACACAATCTATATATTCAGTAAGCTGTTAATGAATTAATGTTAATGAAACCATTAATGAATGGTTTCCCAAAGTTCTAAGTATTATAGTTAAATACTTTCCTTAAATGGTTCATTTCCTACCAGTAAATAGAACTACATTTTGAAAAGGCTTTATGTTCTCTCCTCCTCTCCCCAGACTTACTCTACAAATTCATGCTCTCCGAGATTGGCAAACGTGTATCCGTGGTAGCCAAAAACATCTCCCGTAAAGAACTTGATGCTATTTTTGTGACAGATCTGGTCAACTTTAACTATGATATCCCTGGAGCAGCAAGTCAGACATACCTGCAGAAAGAATGAAAGTGGTTGGGTGTGAGTTGTGCAGACTGTGAATCACCGCCCTGATGTCTAAATACACCTTAATGAACAGTCTCTCTGGGCATGGCTAAAGCCAGTTTCAAACTGGTACAACAGGTTCTTTGGATGCTATGGTTAGAAGACAAAAGAAAAGTTGCAGGTTTCAGTGTGTAGAAAATGTAAATCATGAGACAGTCACTTCACCTTCTGCAACCAAAATGAAACGTGTTTAGCTATTAAGTAAAAGGCACTCGATGAATTTATTTCCCCTAAACCATGAACATATATAAACCACATTTCACAGTTTTCAGGAAAAGGAAAAGACAATAATATAACTTAGAGGAAGTTATTTCTAAATCATTAAATCTATTAATATCTGAATAAGCTACAGCAAGAAACAAAACCAGTTTTTTAAATTTACCCAAAGGTCATGTTTAAATACAAGGGCATTTTTCCCCCTTCTTTTGACTGATATGTTAAGATAAAGAAAATAAACAAGTCCTGTTGAGATTATTTTTCCACAGTTTTCGATGTGAAACTTTATCTGAATTTAAGGACAAAAGAAAAGGTTACAGCCCAAGTGACCTCCCATTCAGACTTAGACAATGAGACGGTGATTCACTCAGTGGAATTATCAATGTTGCTCTGAGGCCTCTAAGTTGTGTTCCAGTAAGTTGAGGTATTAGAAATGGCTAAGTTTTAATGCACAGAACACGACCTTTCGGGAGAAGCTTTGTGATCAGGGCCAAGAAGACAACTTCTAAATTGCACATGTTTTCTTCTGAACATAGAAAGTTGGAGAAGAAATTTCAAAAGGATTTTCATTTGATAAACCTCTTGCTGTTGTCTGGCAGCCTGAATATTGAAATAACGCTCACAGAGCAACGTGTGTCTCTGCTGCCATTCAAAGGATGCAGTCACCCGAGGAAAAGTCAAATCTAAAAGATAAGACAGGTGCAGCTGAACATGCAATCAACTGACCGAATGGAGCCCTGCAGTCAAAACTGAGCGTGAAAACCTATGAAGACCAGTCAAACGTGGCTCAAATATGAGGAAGTCACGCCTGCCCTGTGCACATGCGTTATACAAGCAACAGCCCCATGCTTCAGTTCTAATAAAGCATCTAGTTGCTAGAAGTTCAAAGGACACCTAGAGTAAACCAAATGTGGTTACTACGGATAAAGAAATGAAGAGATGACTTATGTCCAAATGGAAATGTTCCAATACCTGGACTTACAAAACAGAATAAAAAAAATTTTTTTAAGGGACAAGATGCACAGATGATCCATCATTCCAAGCCCACATTTGAACAGATGCACATATGAAATACAACAGTGTGAAAAACAAAACTACCAAACCCAAATTCTAACCTCTCACGTAATGGGCCCTTCATTTAAAAA
The DNA here is from genome assembly GCF_011762595.2 of Tursiops truncatus. Taxonomy (NCBI): domain Eukaryota; kingdom Metazoa; phylum Chordata; class Mammalia; order Artiodactyla; family Delphinidae; genus Tursiops; species Tursiops truncatus. The sequence goes on along the minus strand of NC_047052.1, from coordinate 50,013,226 downwards.
ACAAGTAGATCATCTGTGACTATTGCACGGTTATCCAACATTTGTTAAGCTTTTCCAGGGTACAGGGAGCCATGTCTGAAAGGTCACAGACACTGAAACAGAATTTAACTTATCCTTTCACCTCTGCAAAGATTTGGCAGTGTAATCAAATGAGGCTGGATATGCCTCGTTTGGCTTAATACTACAGTGATTTTGTCTAGTTAACCATGGCAACATGGTCAAAGTGCCTGTGTGCAAGAAAGAGACAGAGACAGACCAAGATCAGGTGTGCTCTTCTTAAAGACAAAACACAAGCTGTAGTCTGGTATTTCTAACAACAAAAAAAAGACTCTGTTACAGATATTCACCAACTTGTTAAGTTTTCAGAAGAAAACATTTGCAATAAAATGTATAGAAGCTATGTGCAAAAATTCTGGAAGGAAGACAAAACACCAATGATAAAACCTGGTCTTGGGAAAAATATGCCCAAAGAAGAAACCAAAAGGCAGCAACTCACAAGCAGCCAGCGCAGATTCAACAGACTGGATCTGCCTACCGACACACTCAGCATACTAAGGCAATACACTAATAAGGCATGTACACTAAGGCAATATAAGACTTCAATCTACTAGGGCAATATATTAAAACTAAAGAATGAAACAGCTTCAAAACTTACTTGGGAAAAAGCTCAGATTTGAGATTCTAATGCGCCAGTTTACCTAGTATACATACAACTAGTGCTTTAATTTGCTGAATTCCTGAAGCAGACTTTACATTCTCTATGAAACTTACAGCATCAAATTGCGTGAAAAACGACTCAGGTTTCTTTTCTATATTCTCAGTGTCCACTTTCACATCCACCATGGGGTTGAGATTCTGTGCGCGCTCCAAAGAGGCTTCGGCCCTGTTTCGGCCAACAGACCCAGTACGGATCAGGAACTGGGCTCCGGGGTCTTCTGGAGATACCTAGGAATAATAATTTTTTTTTTAAATACTTGAATTTCGAGGGAAAAACAAATGAACTTTTCCACTTTAAAGAATAACTAAAACATCTACCATCTAATTGTAGTACTACTGTTGCTATAGGAGTCTGCCCAGCACAGACTCCCTATCCTCTTTCCTTCTAAGGCTTTAAAATAGACATTGAACTTTTTTTTTTAAACTGGGCACTGATGGTTAAAGAGCACCCCCTTGTGTTTATAATGAAAATTCACTCTAAACAAAAGAAGTCCATGGTTTCTTAAGTAAATGTTTAACTGCTAACAAAATGACATAATCATCAGTGCTAAGAGTTGACCAAATCCCTACCATGTGCCCAATTCTAAGCAATCAGAGAGAGACATAAGTAATTTAAAGGATGTAGTCCCTGCCTACAAGTGGTTTAAAATCAGACCAACACAAAAATTAGACACAGTTAAGAATGTTTGAAACGAACTCTTAAATTCAGTTAAAACTCAGAAAGGAGGACAGCTGAGCAGAGGTTGGAGAAGAGGGATAATTTCACTCATAAGGCTGGACGTCAGCAGAAGAGAGCCTCAAAGACAGATAACATAGTCACCTGACAGCCACCAGTAGGATTACAGATTCCACTGTTCAAAATGCATTTCTTCACACATCAAACATCTAATTTAATCATGAATCTCCATGATGACCCCGCCACCTTCACCAAGACTGGGTTCAACAGAAGTAATCCTCCTCTCCTGCCAACTATCCACAGTATACACTCTCCCTTACTATCTTTCCTCCAAGCAAATGAGCTGGTCCTCCTCCCGTTCAAGGCCAGCCCTCTAACAGTACGCTTGACCCATCCCATCCCATCCCAGGGATCTCACCACACACAGCGAGATCGTACATCATAGTGGTTAAAAGCCATGCTCTGGGATAATTCAGGTTGGATTCACAGCCATGATTTGAATCCTGGCTCAACCACCTAAATGTGTGACCTTGAGTGAGTATGAGGGAATCACATGTAAAACGAGGACGTTACTAAAAGCGACGCACTGCTAATCACTCCACCAGGGGAGTCAGTACTACCTGTGCCCCACTCCTTGGCCTCACAGCTCCCGGCTCTCCTTCTCCCTCGCTGGACATTCCAGTTTCTATATGGGCCCTCTTAGGTGCAGCTGTTCTCAGGATTCCACCTCGGAATCATTCATCTTTTCACTCTATATAGCTCCATAAACCAACTCCATGCCTTATAGTTTCTACCAAAATCTGCTGTTATTTCTCAAATTGCTCTTACTGGTACAGATTGCTTCCTGATCCATCTGAGTCTTATATTAAACTGCCCACCAGAAAGTTCCTCCTGGAGATCCCATGGGCCAATCATAATCCAATTCCTATGTTTGTTGTTTCTGTTAACAGAGACATCTCTGACACATCCAGTCACCAGAGCCAGAAACCTGGTCTTCCTATCCTCTACACTTCCTTGATAGCAGCCACCAGGTGACGTGGCTAAGCGCATGGCCTCTGCCAGGAGTCAGACCGCCTGGGTCCTGGTAGTACCACTAACTGCTGTGACCTTGGGCGGGCCAATACTTCACTTCCTTTTCCTCCGTTTTCTTATGTGTAAAGCAGGAATGATAATCCCTACATCTCAGAGTTGTTTTGAGGCCTAAGTGAGATACTACAACTACAGCTCCTAGAACAGCGTCCAGCACTTACAGTAAGTGTCAACTGTTGTACTTCCTCCTTGCTTTCCCATATAGAATCCTACTGACTATACCACCGAAGCATCTCTCACCTCTCGGTGATTCTCGCCATCTCTATCCCCACTGTCATTCCACAGACCCTTTTCATCTCTCACTTAAACTATTAAAGCAGCCTTCTAAGTAGTCTTCTGCCCCATATCTTGTGCCAACCACAGTCTACACAGTATTAGTGATCTACAGAAAGCCCAAAGCTGAAGTCAACCCTCGCCCATCTGAAACTCTTCAATGACTCCTCACCACCTAGAGAATTAAGTAAGTTTACAGCAGAGCTTACCAGCTGGCCCTTCATGACTTGGACCTCACCTGCAATCTGCAACCCCCCCAGCACCACGGGCTTCACACTCTAAAAACACCAAACTGTTATATTCGATTTCTACCATGCTGTCTTGTGCTAATGTCCCCTGCCTAAAACACAGCTCCTCAAACCCTGAAAAACCTCTGCTTGTTTTTTAAGACTCAGCTCAGCACTCCAGGAAGTCTCTCTCATGTCTGCATGCCACAACCTGAGTCAGGTAGCGTGCTCTGATTTCTGGAAAAAAATTGAGGATGGGAAGCAAATCTTGTGCATTTTTCTATCGCCAGTACCTAGTCTACTTCAGGGTAGGCAGCAGGTGCTCTTGGATGCTTGCTGACATAAACGAAATGAAAAACTCTAAGGGGCAGGAATTAACATCTTCAATTTATAGATGAACAAGCTAAGTCTCTGTGAGGTTAATTCCCTTTCCCAGCTTCAGAAGGTGTGATTTGAGCCCAAGCCTTCATGATTCCAAAGCTTCTGCAAAATGCAGCACCATCTTCCTGGGACGTTCCTAGTCAGGGACAAAAGAACAAGCAAACTACAAAAGGCAGAACCACCAGAGAGTGTTCACGAACTATGAAATTTATGAGATGGGAGTTAGGCTGGGTAAGTTGACTGGGACCAGGTTATACGAAGCCAGTGGTTCTCAACCCTCCCTGACTTATAGACTCACCTGGAGAACTTTTATTTTTAAATAACTCCCCAAATATTCTAAAGCACAGATGGGATTGAGAACCACCATGTCAGGCTTTGAAAACCAGTCAGAGGAGTCAGGCCTTACAGCGGAAGGCAAGTAGAAGGCACTATCAGTCTTTAAACTGAAGAGGCAACGGTTGACTCCAACTCTGGGTGGCATTCGTGCCAGTGCCGAGGCAGTGAGAGAACCACATCACATGGCCTCGGTGTTCTCTCATCCCCATTTTCAGATTTCCCAACCAAATGAGGAAACTACCATCCCATTGTGGTTTCGTTTTTCCACACCAACGGCCTCCAGGTTTTGGAACCATCCTTCCTTGGGTCTCCACTCTTACCCTCTCTACCCAGGCAAACAAATTCTTCCCCTGGATGGGATGTTCCTGCCACTAGGGGGCACTGTGGCTGGTGGGCGGGGGGATGTCAAAGCTGGGAGGGTTCAGTTAATTATCTGGCAGCTTGCTTGGAGGGATTTTCTTTCCTTAGAAAGTTTTGAATTCAAGTCAAAAATCAATTTGTGACTGTGATATTAAGTGAGCCAACCTATGTGTCTCTTCGTATTGTAGGAGAATTAAGACAACAAAAATTCTAGATATTATTTTCTCCTGAAACTCCAAACAGGAGAGCTTTTAAAAATTTCATTAACATTTACTTTTGTCTACAGAGCCTATACCTCGCACTGTGTGTGCTAGTTACTTAGCATGAGACAGGACCCCTGTTCATTGCCTAAAAGGAAAAAAAGACACAAATAATATGCGACAATACAATTTTTGAAATATTTTAACTGAAAAAATACATGATTTCTGGAATTTGCTTTAAAAAACTGTCCCAAAAAATACAGGGGAAAAGAGAAATAAAAAGATCAACAAAACATTGGTATCTGTAGAAGCCAAGTAGGTGAGGTGTCAAATATTATTCTACTTCTGTATATATTTGAAATTTTCTATAAAAGAAAACCAAAATGTCATTGAGGCATGAGAATGTAGACAAAGCAGCAGTTATTTTCACCTTGGAGAAAAGATAGGTCAGAGAAAGCTACATAGGGGTTGGGCACTATGGTTCTATTATCAATTAAATAATATTTTATCATATAATTAACTATTGGATGCTTATTACACGCAGGCATTACATTAAGTGGTCCATATACATTCTCTCTGATCCAACATTTCCCAAGGTAATGCCTGTGAAGCATCTCCATCAAGATCTCCTGAGACACCTCTGTTTTTCTTCTGAGATACCTTTTAAATGTATATATTCCTGAGCCTTACCTCAGGCTTTGTAAAGTAGAATCATTAGGGGTGAAAGCTACACCAAAACAAAGCCCCAAGGCAATTCTGTATTTTAAATGAGTGATTCAGGTGATTTAAAGGTACAAATTGGAAGAGCACTCCTCTACTCCTCACAATCACCCTCCAAGGGAGATGCTAACTCCACTTTACAGACGGGAAAGGTCATCACCCGTAGGATATGGTGGAGCTGAATTCAAACCCGGTGCTGGCGCTGTCAGTCTCCAAGGGCTACAGTGCCACTGACGCCAGCCCTCCTCTTTCACAGCCCAGAAGGGGCAAGTAGGAAGGCACGAAATCTCCACGTGTTTATACCAAAGAGGGGAGATGGCGAAGGAGAGTGATAAGGCGGCATCTCACCTGCTCGTGATCCAGCATGGTCAGTCCTTTCACTCCGGCCAGGATGAGATTCTTGGCGATTTCAGCCCCGAGGCCCTTCATGCCAACAAGAAGCACCCGGGAGGCCCGCAGCCTACAAGGCAGATATTGTCAACAGGATGAAAGAGGACAGTGGAAGCTCTCCGAGTTATTGAAGAACAAAACAAGACAAAAATAGGGAAATGATCTTGGATTTCATTAACTGCACTTAAGCATCCAGGCCTCAAATCTTGAAAAAGAGACAGGCTCCAATCTATCCTGCTGAGAACAATTCATTCAACAAATATTTATTGAGCACCTACTATGCCAGGCCCCCCTCCAAGGTGTGGAAATACAGCAGTGAATAAACAGACACAATTCCTGCCCTCAGAGCTTGTATTTTGTAGAGACAGACAAACAAATAGAGATATATAATATCTCAAAAAGTGAAGAAAATCAAGCATGGTATGGATCAGGAATGATGGAGGATGTGAGTTTAGTCAGACTGATCGTGAAGGCCTTTCCACAGAGGTGCTGAGCAAAAATCAAAATGAAATGAAGGACATATATACAGATACTTGGGAGAAGAACATTCCAGGTAGAGAAAAAAGCAGGTGCAAAAGCCCTGAAGCAGAGGAGTGCTTGGCATATTCCAGGAGCAGGAAGGCAGATAGAGCAGTTGAAGAGCAAAGGGAAGAGTGAGCAAAGGGAAGAATGGGGGACTTCCCTGGTGGTCCAGTGGTTAAGACTTCACCTTCCAATGCAGGGGGTGCAGGGTTTGATCCCTGGTCAGGGAACTAAGATCCCACATGCCTCCCCGTCAAAACACCAAAACATAAAACAGAAGCGATAATATAACAAATTCAATAAAGACTTTTAAAATGGTCCACATCAAAAAAATCTTAAAAAAAGGTAAGAATGGTAGATGAAGCTGTAGACAGAGTCAGGGGCCACATCATGAAGGCTCTTACAGGCACTGTCAGGACTCTGGATTTTATTCTAAACATGATGGAGAGCCATTGGGGGGGGTTATGGTTGGAAGGGGAAGAGTGTCACAGTTAAGGTGAGAGAGGATGATGGCTTGAACTAGTGTGACAGCAGAAGACAAGGGGAGAAGGGGTACTATTTAAGCTACAACACACAAGGTGGCATGAAAGAGGGCGCATCTGGGAAGTGTTTAGCTCATTCTGAGCATGTAGAGTGACAAAAGATGAGGCTTAAAAAAAAAAATGGTAGGGCTTCCCCGATGGCGCAGTGGTTGGGTATCCGCCTGCCAATGCAGGGGACACGGGTTCAAGCCCTGGTCCGAGAAGATCCCACATGCCGTGGAGCAACTAAGCCCGTGCATCATAACTACTGAACCTGCACTGTAGAGCCCACGTGCCACAACTACTGAAGCCCGCGCACCTAGAGCCCACGCTCTGCAACAAGAGAAGCCACCGCAATGAAAAGCCCGTACACTGCAATGAAGAGCAGCCCACGCACAGCAACTAGAGAAAGCCCACACACAGCAAGGAAGACCCAATGCAGCCAAAAATAAATAAATTAAAAAAAAAAAAAAAAGGTAGTCAGAGAAGTCTGGACTTAATTCTGAGGTCAGCAGAAGGCAGTATAGGTCCACAATACCTTATTTGAAATCCCTTGAACCAGAAGTGTTTCAGAATCAGAATTTTTCATATTTGAAAAAGGAAATAAAGGGAATTTCCTTGGGGTTCAGTGGTTAGGACTCCGTGCTTTCACTGCTGAGGGCCTGGATTCAATCCCTGGTTGGGGAACTAAGATCCCACAAGCCGCCCAGTAGGCCAAAAAAAGGAAATAAAGAGTTTGCATCATATATCATGAAAAACCCCATCAGGATCTTAGGCAGCACCCTGTAATCAAACTCATTAATATTTTTGCAGCAAATGTATGATTATTCACACTGAAAAGCATTAGTAAGAACTAAGAACGGTCTCACCTAAATTCAAGTTCTGCTGACCAATGAGTTTGCTCTTAATTTATGAAATGAGTTCATTCTCATCAAGTACCACTACTAAGGAGAACATGCAGAAACTCTTTTCCAAAAATGGTTCTAATAATTATGGACACTTGCATGTCATCAGGCTAGAAGTCTTTAATGGTAATGATGGCTGATAAAATCGAGTCCTGCACTGATTCTTTTTTTTTTTTTTTTTAAATTTTTGGCTGTGTTGGGTCTTCGTTGCTGTGCGCGGGCTTTCTCTAGTTGCAGTGAGCAGGGGCTACTCTTCGTTGAGGTGCGCGGGCTTCTCTGATTCTTGATGCTGGCAGATCTGGGATTTCCTTCAGTGATATGACCAAAGGGTAAAATGGCGGGGGGGAGGGGGGAGGGAGAGAACATTGACATAGGCATATGTCTGGGGCTCAGCTTCTCCATTATTGCTTTTTTCTACACGGCCCTTCCACTGCCAACCATAGCCTAGGTGACAGGAGCCTTTCAAGTGACAATTCCACTTCACCAGAATAATTGGGCAGAGGGCTTACGGCATACAAGCAAGGTAAATAACAGAGATGATCTGGTAGTAGTGGAAGGTAAGGCAGGGAAAATGGGAGGGAGCCAAGACTGAATGGGTTTAAATGCCAGCTTAATGGGTTTTTTTTCCTCTGTCAGATTTTTTGAACATCAGAATCAAACCCATCACTGAGCCCTTTTGTAATTAAGGCAGTGGGGATTGAAGAGATGTTCAAGTAACTTTCATGGAGCACCTGTTCTATGATGGGGAGGATGCCAGGTGGTTTTGCATACATGTTTGACCAGGTCGTCGAGGAGATTAAATCATGAAGTCAGAATTGGTATCTCCATTTTACAAATGAATAGACTGAAGGTCAGAGAGGTCGTCCAGTTTGCCTGGGTCACCCAGTTAGGAAGTGGCAGAGCCAGAAGTCAAGTCCAAGTCTTCACACCCGGAGGGCGTTAGTGATGGGCCATGCTCGTTGCTGAAGGAGCAGCAAGGAAAACAGTGCCCAAGGAGAAGTTAGTGGGTTTGGAGATGAGGGGGCCATCGGTAACGTCTGAGGGTACAGATTTCCCAGAAGTGAGTGGGGACGGTCTAGCTGTATCCTTGAGGTAGATACAGCAGCCAAACAGGAAAAGACTGTCACTCAGACTGAGAGGGACCGTGGAACCTGGAGTTCCAGGCGCAGCAGTGTTAGGACCAGGTGAAGGGAGGGCTCGCAGGCTAACAGTGAGAGCAGAGACCTGGAAGGTACAGCTAAATGCACGGCTGCTCAGCCTTTCTAATGTCAAAGGTTTGGTATGTGCACGATGTTCTCTTTGGAAACATTGCATATTTATTATATGTGCTGATTCTCAAGGGATTGGAGCGACTCTGGAAGGGTGCGTGGCTTCCTTCCTCCTCCCCTCTGCTGGTGTAATGCTATCAATCTGTGATAAGAAACCTGCTCATTGCTAGCATCTCTGTTATTTACCTTGCTTGTATGCCGTAAGCCCTCTGCCCAATTATTCTGGTGAAGTGGAATTGTCACTTGAAAGGCTCCTGTCACCTAGGCTAGGGTTGGCAGTGGAAGGGCCGTGTAGAAAAAAGCAATAACGGAGAAGCTGAGCCCCAGACATATGCCTGTGTCAATGTTCTCTCCCTCCTCTCTGCCACCATTTTACCCTTTGGTCATATCACTGAAGGAAATCCCAAATCTGCTAGCATCAAGATCAGTGCAGAGGGCTTCCCTGGTGGCGCAGTGGTCGAGAATCCGCCTGTCAATGCAGGGGACACGGGTTTGAGTCCTGGTCTGGGAAGATCCCACATGCCGTGGAGCAACTGGGCCCGTGAGCCACAACTACTGAGCCTGCGCTCTGGAGCCTGTGCTCCGCAACAAGAGAGGCCGCAATAGTGAGAGGCCCATGCACCACGATGAAGAGTGGCCCCCGCTCGCCGCAACTAGAAAAAGCCCTCGCACAGAAACGAAGACCCAACACAGCCATAAATAAATAAATAAAAATCAGTGCAGGAACAAGAGAAGCTATTCATTCATTCATTCATTTTTAGCTGCGTTGGGTCTTCGCTGCTGTGCACAGGCTTTCTCTAGTTGCAGCGAGCGGGGGCTACTCTTCATTGCGGTGCGTGGGCTTCTCATTGTGGTGGCTTCTGTTGTTGCAGAGCACGGGCTCTAGGCTTCAGTAGTTGTGG